>NC_083100.1:61318157-62011436 GCF_949774975.1 Lagenorhynchus albirostris | reverse complement strand
GACCTTGAGATTGTATCTTGTTTTCTATTAGAAACAATCTCCTTTTCTTGGCTAAACTGGTTTATTATTATCTGTTTTATTTTGTTTTTCCCCAGAGAACTATACCTTTAATTATGTATTCTATTATTTTTCTGTTTTGTAATTCATTAGTTTCTGCTTTTGTTTTTTCTTATACTTTCCTTAGGTTAATTTTGTTGATCCATCTCTATCTTTATAATAGAATGGTTTTTAAATTCATTTTTATTATAATTTGCTTGGTAAAGTTTTACCTTGAGCCCAACTTCTAAAGTTTTTTGCTACATACTATCTTTAATATTGTTATTTTTTATATACTCTAATTTCAGTTTTATCTGTTTCCTTTGCATCAAGATCTGAAAGAGCTTTAAAATTTTCAGGTAGCTAGGCTTTTTCTTGTTTTTATTATTAGTATTTAGTTTTAGTAAATAAATTAGTATGGTCAGGGAAGATTGTTCTAATTCCACTTTCCTAGAATGCGTCAAGACTTTACTTTGTGGACTAATGTATTCTTTCTTTTTAAAATTAAATATCCCATTAGTGCTTGAAAAGAAGTCTTATGTTAGATTATGCACTTTGATATGTATCTACTGGGTTAACCATATTGATTGTATGATTCATATTTCACATTATTTTGTCTCCTTGTTCTGTCATGACTGACAATATCTGTTACTCTTATTGTGTTTTGTTGAGTTCTTATAGAGGTTTATGCTTTTATAAATTTTAACACTTTATTTTTGGTGCTGAAATATTTATAACACTCGTTACTGATTTAAACTTTGGTATTCTAACAGCATGTAGAACAGTACCTGGTGCATAGTAATTGCTCAATTATTATTACTGAATGTACTAATAACACTTTCTGTTCTTTAATAGTTTTTGCCTTGAATTTACTCTTTTCTGATGTTAATCCTATGATTTTTTTGGTTGTTGTTACCATCTGACTGGCTTATCTTTGACCTCCTTTTACTTTTAACCTTTCTGAGTCATAAAGACTCCTAGATAGTTTATTTTAGTGTGGATCTTTATAGATTTGGTTTGTTCTCATTAAAGAATCCTATATTTATTGATATAATAAATGTTTACATTCTTAATGCTTCTTAACTTACATTATATTTTCTATCTTTAATGCTCCCCCTGTCTCTTACCTCATGGGTTGTCTTTTCTTCATATGGTATACATATGTGTCTTTATGAGTAAGTGTACATTTTAATGATAATGTCAAGGATTTATAGTCTATTTTTTGGTCTTTCAGAGATTCCTTTTATAACTTTGTAGAGTGGTTTTAACCTTTATTTATCAATTATTTACTGACTCAGTGACATGAGTGAGAAGATTAACACATAGGCTTTCTGCTTACTTTTGTCAATATTGTCATTTCACTTGGTTAATTTTATAATTTTAAATAGTATATTTAAATCTCAGTTTCTTGATTTATCATCTTTAGAAAGTAGAGAAACTTTCCCCCTCCCCTGAATTTGGTTTATTATTATTTTTTATTACTGAAATGTATAACAGTTCTCTCTGTAAATGTACTTCATACTGCTGCTTTGCATCGTTTCTAAATATAAATAGGTTCCGAAATCCCTATCAGGCTTTCTACTAGAGCTCCACATTTATGTCTTTGTTTGCTGGGTTTTGGACTCGTCTTTTTTTTTTTTTTTTTTAAAGTAAGACTCATGCAGTCACTGAGCTCTTGCATGTCTGAAAATGTCTGTTGTCTTTATACTTGAACAACACTTTGGCTAAATATAAAAATATTTGTTCATACTTTTTTCTCTCTCAGAGTTTTGTACACATATATTACAGGTGGATTACAGATTTTCCTCTATTGAGTATTGAGTGTTGATGTGGAGAGAAGCCTGAGTTTTTGTTCTGTTTTGTTTGCTTTTCATTTTGTTTTGGGGTACGTATTTGTGTGTGTGTGTGTGTGTGTGTGTGTGTGTGTGTGTGTGTGTGTGTGTGTGTCTCCTCTATACCTGAAAAATTCTATCTATCGTTTATATTCAGTAATTTTACCAGGAGCCGTCTGTCTGTCTGGACTGTTCATTTTGCCTTCTGAAGTACAAGGTATTGGACATTAGGGGCAGTCACGCTTGATGGATATTGACTTTGCTTTTCTTTCCAAAATATTGTTTAAAATGCTGTGCTAGCATTATTCTCCTTGGCAGGAGGCATCTTTTCCTACATATCTTTGGAAATGTAACTTGTTTTAGAATAGAGCCTGATTATTTCTTTTACTTCTTTTAATGACCCACAAAGCTTAGTTTGAGTAATGTAGGCAAAAGGTTCCTACTAAATTCTTATTGCATATATAAGTGATGAGCCTGGACCCACTTCCCTGCTGCTAATTCACCCTCTGTCTCTCCTTCTCTCTAAATAGGGAGTGTTAATGAGGTTTTTCAGAATTTTGTCCAATCACCATCTCCCAAACTCACCACACTTCTGGGAGAAGAGAGAGAGCTGGGCTGAGACGAGAAGTCATTCCTGGTATCTTCCATCTCTCACTTTCCCCAAACGATACTTTTCAAAGATTGTGGCATGAAATTGTATCCCTTGTTCTGTTTGATTACTGCTGTACATTTTGTTTTGTTTTCTTTGCTGGATATCAATTTTTTCTGTTAACAATGTTCATTCACTTAGTTTTAGGGAAACTTGGTACCTGACTTCACTCTTCCATCTTACCCCAAAAGTTATAAAGCTTTCTTAAACAAGTTTAGAACCTTAAAAGCAGAGCTGATCTTCTTATCCTTCCTTATATTTCTTGTAGATCCTAGTCCAGGGCTTGCATACAATTGGCATTTAATAACTACTTACTAAATGCATAAGTAATAAATTTTATGGTAAGTTGGTCTAATCTATAACCTATTGTTGAGGTACAGTCACCTTGGAATCACCAAGTCTAGTTTTTGATTAATCCACAGAGGTGATGGGCAAAGCACAAGGGAAGAGCAGTAGGACATGGAAAAAATGGCCACACTTCACAGTGAGGATGTTTAGTGCCCACTTCAACCTTGGAAGAACTGAGCTCATCTATTTACTTTTGACCCCTCGTGGTATATCAGCTCATAGGGCCTCTAAAAAGACACAGGTGAATGAGCAGGGAGTTTATTAGGGGTACCGTTTTCCTTTGGATTAGTTTTCTTTTCCTTCTTTTTCACTAAACATATCAGTTTTAAGGGCACTGTGTGAAATTTGTTCCGTGGCTTCCTTTTATTGCCAAAGCCAAGGCTCACCTTGGACTATCCTTCATTTTCCCTCTAGGCCTTTCACCTGCTGCTTAGGGGCCACCCACCCAGCTACTTAGTGGGTATGTGACTCTGCATTTAGCCTTGGGCAGGTTAAGCTTCATGCCATTGGGCAGTTTCTTTTTCAGGGACCAGATGAAAAGATCACAGATCTTTTTGTTCATTTCGGTGTCTGTATATTGATGTTTCTCTCTTCCTCCTTCAGGAAAAAAGAACAGGAGTTGGACGGGCAGAAGAAGGTGACTTGCCTTCTGCCTATTGATTTTCCTGTGCCATTCAGCGGTTCATTAGTTTCTCCTAACTACAGTTCTGCATTTAGCGGCAGCTTGGGCTGGGACATTAGCCACCGAGGGGGACTGACTGTGCCTCAGTCACCTAGAGGTGAACTGGGAAGGTGACCTTCTGACAATATGAGTGTGGGTGCTTTAGAATGAAATGCCAGGGTGTTTTTCTGTGGGTCTTATATTAGTGGTTTACTATTTCTTACATGAGTAAAGTTCTAGCCCACATGAAACTTTGAGACTTTTTAAAATTAATTAACTTATTTTTATTGAAGTAAGATTCATTTACAATGTTGTATTAGTTTCAGGTGTACAGCAAAGTGACTCAGTTATACAAACATATACATCTGTTTGTTTTAGATTCTTTTCCCTTATAGGTTATTACAAAATATTGAGTATAGTTCCCTGTGTTATATAGTAGGTCCTTGTTGGTTATCTGTTTTATATATAGTAGTGTGTATATGTTAATCCCCAAATCCTAATTTATATCCCCCCTTTTCCCCCTTTTGTAACCATAAGTTTGTTTTCTATGTCTGTGGGTCTGTTTCTGTTTTGTGTATAAGTTCATTTTTATCATTTTTTCTTTTAGATTACACATGTAAGCAATATCATATAATATTTGTCTTTCTTTGTCTGGCTTACTTCACTTAGTATGATAATCCCTAGTTGCATCCATGTTGCTGCAGATGGCATTATTTCATTCCCTTTTATGGCCAAGTGATATTCCATTGTATAAATATACCACATCTTCTTTATCCATTCGTCTGTCAATGGACATTTAGGTTGCTTCCATGTCTTGGCTATTGTAAATAGTGCTGCAGTGAACATTGGGGTGCATGTATCCTTTTGAATTATGGTTTTCTCCGGATATATGCCCAGGAATGGGATTGCTGGATCATATGGTAGCTCTATTTTTAGTTTTTTAAGAAACCTCCAGGGAAAACTCTTGCACTGCTGGTGGGAATGTGAATTGGTTCAGCCACTATGGAGAACAGTATGGAGGTTCCTTAAAAAACTACAAATAGAACTACCATATGACCCAGCAATCCCACTACTGGGCATATACCCTGAGAAAACCAAAATTCAAAAAGAGTCATGTACCAAAATGTTCATTGCAGCTCTGTTTACAATAGCCCGGAGATGGAAACAACCTAAGTGTCCATCATCGGATGAATGGATAAAGAAGATGTGGCACATATATACAATGGAATATTACTCAGCCATAAAAAGAAACGAAATTGAGCTATTTGTAATGAGGTAGATAGACCTAGAGTCTGTCATACAGAGTGAAGTAAGTCAGAAAGAAAGAGACAAATACCGTATGCTAACACATATATATGGAATTTAAGAAAAAAAATGTCACGAAGAACCTAGGGGTAAGGCAGGAATAAAGACGCAGACCTCCTAGAGAACGGACTTGAGGTTATGGGGAGGGGGAAGGGTGAGCTGTGACAGGGCAAGAGAGAGTCATGGACATATACACACTAACAAACGTAGTAAGGTAGATAGCTAGTGGGAAGCAGCCGCATGGCACAGGGATATTGGCTCGGTGCTTTGTGACAGCCTGGAGGGGTGGGATAGGGAGGGTGGAAGGGAGGGAGACGCAAGAGGGAAGACATGGGAACATATGTTTATGTATGACTGATTCACTTTGTTATAAAGCAGAAACTAACACACCATTGTAAAGCAATTATACCCCAATAAAGATGTTAAAAAAAAAAAAAAGATACCAAAAAAAAAAAGAAACCTCCATACTGTTCTCCATAGTGGCTGTACCAATTTACATTGGTACATTGGTTGGGAATGTTGGTGGTACATTCCCACCAACACTGTAGGAGGGTTCCTTTTCCTCCACACCCTCTCCAGCATTTCTTATTTGTAGACATTTTGATGATGGCTATTCTGACCAGTGTGAGGTGATACCTCATTGTAGTTTTGATTTGCATTTCTCTAAGAAGTAGTGATGTTGAGCATCTTTTCATGTGCCTAGTTGAGCATCTTTTCATGTGCCGTTTGGCCACCTGTATGTCTTCTTTGGAGAAATGTCTATTTAGATCTTCTGCCCATTTTTTGATTGGGTTGTTTGTTTTTTTGATACTGAGCTGTATGAGCTATTTGTATATTTTTGAGATTAATCCCTTGTCGGTTGCATCATTTGCAAATATTTTCTCCCATTCTCTAGGTTGTCTTTTCATTTTGTTTATGGTTTCCTTTGCTGTGCAAGAGCTTTTAGGTCCCCTTTGTTTATTTTTGTTTTTATTTCCATTACTCTAGGAGATGGATCCAAAAAGACATTGCTGCAGTTTATGTCAAAGGGTGTTCTGCCTATGTTTTCTTCTAGGAGTTTTATAGGATCTGGTCTTACATTTAGGTCTTTAATCCATTTTGAGTTTATTTTTGTGTGTGGTGTTAGAGACTGTTCTAATATCATTCTTTTACATGAAGCTGTCCAGAGACTTTTTAGAATATCATCCAGGGTGGTAGTGGGGAGACAGTTCAGGGGGAGGTGGGGCTGACCATGTGTAGGAATACTAGAATGTACACTGACATATGTTAATTACACAGAATTTTAAAAACTTATTATAATTTCTAAAATAAGGAATTGAAAAACATACAAAAGTAAACAACATTACCATGAACCCTCATGTACTTAGGTTCAATCTTGGTACTTAGGTTCCCCCATGGTCAATCTTGCGTCATGAATGCCCCTTATTTTTTCCACTCATATTTTTCCAGACAGCATATTATTACACCTGTAAATATTTCAGGATGCATTGCTAAAAGATAAGGACTAAAAACACAATCACAAATACAGTTATCACAGCTAAAACATATTTAACAATGTTTCTTTAATACCATCAGATAACTAGTTGGTGTTCTAACGATCTCATAACTGTTATTTCTTTAGCTTGTTTTTGTGAATCCACCCTTTATTTCATGTTTGGTATGTATCTTAATTTTAATCCTGAGGTTATCCCTTTCAGTTTATTTATTTTTATTTGCCATTTAGTTTTTGAAGAAGTTGGGTCATTTGTCTGGAGAGTTTCTTACTTAGAGTCTGGATTTTGCTTATTGTACACCTATGGTGTTGCCTAGCATGTTGCCCTGACCTGTGTTATTCCTGTAGATTGGTAATCTAGATGCTTGATTAGATTCAGGTTTAATTTTTTTTTGACCAATGTATAATGCCTGACTTTCTTTTTGTGATGCTAGAAGTGTATGGAATTTAAATCTCTATGGTGTAATGTTTGATAAAACGTAAGCATGGAATATTTTGACTTATTTTAAAAAGTGTATCCTTTGCTGATAATTGAAACCAGAACTCCTAAGGAAGTCTTTAGACATTCAATCCTGATAAGATAAAGTAGCAGGTGTGCTATTAGTTTACAGCCATATGGGAAACTTCTCACTGCAGTGTGAAGTGTAACCTGGGCAAGGTGCCCCTCTCTTGCGGTAAAGGGATCTGGAGCTGAGGTGTTCTGTGATGGAGCAAGACCTGCCCTTGCTGTTAGTTGCAAACAGAGGTCATTTTTAGTCCATTTGTACTTATCAACAGAAAGAATCTTATTGACAGACTGCTTTCCCAACTGCTGCAAAGAGACACGGCCTCTGCCTCTAGGAGTTTGCCTTCTAAAAACAAAACAAAACAAAACAAGAAAAAGACTATTGTTCTTAACTTCCAAGGGACTCTGTTACCACAAGAATAAAGTCTCTTTTTTTCTTTCTGTTGAAGTATGGTTGGTTTACAATGTGTTAGTTTCTGGTGTGCAGCAAAGTGATTGTTTTTTATATATATATATATATATATATATATATATATATACACACACACACACACATATATATATTCTTTTTCAGATTCTTTTTCCATTATAGGTTATTAAAAGATATAGAATGTAGTTCCCTGTGCTGTACAGCAGGACCTTGTCGTTTAAATTCTCTTACTAAATATCTATCTATCTGTCTATCTATCTGTGTGTCTGTCTCTCTGTTGGCCTAAGTAATGAGAAGTTGGGTATTTCCTAGATATTTGGTTAATAGTGATGTGTGGGCAAAGATAGGGAAATATTCCTTTAATACCTGTGTTACCCTTATTTACTGGATGGGGATATCTTTCCTAGGTGAAAGATATCCCCATAGTGGGACCTTCCCCATAGTGGGAGGGTTTAGATACCACAGGAAGATGGGAGACAGCAGAATCTTGCTCTGAGAGAGTAGTGACTTTGATCAGAAATTTCTTTGTGGCATTGACTTCCGTAATACCGTTACATGCAAAATCAAAGCATATTCATCAAGTCTTCACCCTAGAACAGCCACACACACAGATACGTCCAGGCCCATGGGACTTCTGAATTGGTGTGTAAATTGCCTGAGTTTCCTCTGTGCTGACAAATGCCATCACTCACCTCTTCCCAGATAGATTCGTCCTTCTATTTGTTTTGCAATGAGAGTAGCCCATGTAACTTGAGTTTTCTAGTCTCCTGAGGTCACCCTTTTATTTTGTGTCCAAATAAATGATGGAGGCCCCATCTGGGGAACTGCAGGAAGCCCAGGTACCTCTGAGGGGACTTCTGAGGGTTCTGTAGAGTGCTGAGGTCCCAGGTTCATCCCTCTCACTCCAGACTGCTCCTGGCCCTTCTTTGGTCACCCCTAGCTAGTTGCATGAGGCCCCAAACACAGACATGGGCAGAAGCACAGTCTACCCTGAGGTTAACATTCTGGCCAGGAGCGGCTTTTCGGCTGTCTGAAGGGCCACCTCCACGAGCAATTATCAGCATCTTTATAGGGCTATATAAGCATCCACTGTTCGGGCTGGCTGTTAATCATCAGAGAGCTTATAGAGTCGGGTGTTGATTTTAAAGAGAGAAGACTGGCAGCCCTATTAATGTGCACCTGTTCTGTTGCACCTTTATTTAACCTTGTCTGCGAGTGTCCGGATGGACATGATGGGTGTGGCAGTGGGACCTGACGAGCGTGCCTCCTGCTCACCCATTACTGGTGCCAACTGTAGAGGAATCCCTCTGGTGAGTTTTTCTTGTTTTGCAGGGAGCAGAGAGTGCTGTCCATTAGGTCCATGAGGCATTTGACCTCCATGTGGGAGGGTACTTCCTGCACAGAACTTTTCCAAATTTGGTGCAGTTGGTCAGAACCATTGCTAATCAGATGACTCCCTTCATTCTGTTCTGTGGAACAAAGGTCTTGGGCCTAGGGAGGCCTGGATTCCCATTCCTGTACTTCCCCTAAACAGTCCTGTTACCAATCTGGGCTTCAGTTTCTTCATCTGTAAGTTAAAAGTCTATTAGTTTGCTAGGACTGCCATAACAAAGTACCACAGACTGGGTAGCTTAAACAACAGAAATTTACTTCCTCACAGTTCTGGAGGCTAGAAGTCCAAGATCAAGGTGTCAGCAAGGTCGGTTCCTTCTGAGGTCTCTCTCCTTGGCTTGTGGATGACCACCTTCCCTCTGTCTTCACATGGTCTCTCCTCTGTGCATGACTGTGCCTTCTTCTCTTCTTTTAAGGACACTGGTGATTCGGGTTAACTCCTGCCCTACCCCTCTGCCCCATAACTTTATTTTACCTTAATTGCCTCTTTTTAAAGGCCCCGTCTCCACATACAGTCACATTCTGAGGTACTGGAGGTCAAGACACTTCATCATATGAATTTGGGGTGGGGAGGGGGTGAGATACAGTTTAGCCCAGAGCAGGGGGTGAGGTGGTGGTGGTAGAGGGTACTTAACCAGTGATTTTCTAATAGTGCTCAGAGGAGATCCCAGAGACTGGGGCGACAAACTATCCCGGTTTGCCTAGTTCTGAGGTTTCCCAGGACGTGGGACTTGCAGTGCTGAACGGAGCAGCCCAGGCAAACCAGGGTGGTTGTTCACCCTGCTGGTCTCCCACGGAAGGCACAGGGCAGGCACTTGCTTCCCTAGCCTCTCTCAGCCAGAGTGGCCCTGCTTATCCATCAGCCTTCTAAGTGAGATTGAATGTAACAAAAGGGTCTCGTGGCCCCAAATCATTAGAAAAACCACTTGATTCAATGGCCTCCAGGGTCCTCTCCTGCTGCCACACGGTATGATTTAATTTCACTTGCACACACCGAATTCCAGCCAGTTGTTTGAAACTGATAACTGATTGGAGCAAAATGAATATGGTTCTCATTTTGTCTGTGGCTAAGGGTAAAATAAAACAGAGCAAGAAACTGTGTTAAGCCTTGCCTATTCCAAAGCAGAATTTGGTGCCGTGCCTTAGCGATGGCAGGTGACACTGGCCGGGCACTCACTGTGCTCACTTTATTTTATCTTCATCCCCTTAGCCTCATAGCAACTCTGTGAAGTGGGTGGCAGCAGCAGCCCCAGCGTGCTGATGAAGAAACTGAGGCCCAGAGAGATGGGCAGGTCTCCAGTCTGGTCAGGGCAGGGCCTGGATCATGAAGGCAGTCTGACTTAGCGCCTCTGTGTCACGGCGCTGAGCCCAGATGCAAGTGGGGAAACAGGGACTGTCCTGGTAAGTGTAATGTAATCCCGTCTAGGTTGATGGGCCAGATTCTTCTCTCCAGGAAGGACATCCCAGTACCCTCCCCACCCCCACTTGTCTGGCCTTGACCAGCACCCCCTGCTGGTCCTGCTTTTTGCTCCTGTAGAAGCAGAGCCTAGAGCAGTTCTCAAGGTGTTCAGAGGTTTTGGTGATCTTGCAATAAAGGACACTGAATCACATAGTGACAAAATTGTTCCCTTGCTAATTCTTTTTCACGTCTTCTGATGACGTTAAGGGAAAAGTTTGTACTAGGCTTTAATTCTACCCCATCACTCCATGATCTCCCTTTTTGCAAAAGAACAGAGGGCCGCAGTATCTGGCTGGACTTGAACAATTGTTGTTTTTAGCATAATCATCTTTTTGCTGTTAATTTTGATATATGGCAAATGATTTAGGGTAGAGATATAAAGTGCCTTTAAAAGACATTTGTGAGACTTCCCTGGCAGTCCAGTGGTTAAGACTCCACAATTCCACTGCAAGGGGCATGGGTTTGATCCCTGGTTGGGGAACTAAGATCCTGCATGCTGCACGGCATGCCCAAAATATTTTTTTAAAAAGACATTTATTTATATGAAAAAGCAAATAATTTAAATGTATTTAGTAACTAATAGCACAGGTAATGTACACATATGGCAAGAATTGTGAGGCATTTGCTGAGAAAGATGGATTTTGTGAAACACTGGCCAGGAGGAAAGGTTAGAGTTAGTTAGAATCTTGAAACCAGCGGATGAAAGGCAGGAGTCATTTGACCAGCCGACCTTTTAGGGTCATTGTCTCAACTCAGTGTGAGCCTGGCCTGGGTTCTTGAGGTGCTGGTTGGAGACCCCTTTAGAGCACGGTATGCCTGCCAGGTGAACTCTGGAAAGACAGATTCCCTTCCAGTATCAACACAACAGCTATTGGGATTTTGTTTTGTTTTGTTTTGGTAATGGTTTTCAATATCTTTGAAATGCCCCCATCAGAAAGGGTAAGGGTTAAATAATGGATTTTTGTTCCAAGTCAAAAGGCTGTGTCTTGAGAGAATGCAGTTTAGAAGATAATTAGAATTAGAAGTGCAAATTGGATTGCCCAGCATGAGGCAGAAGTGCTCACCTTGGGTGGACACCAAGCCACAGCATGGGGATTGGATGCTGTGGCTGTTTGTGTTGGAGCTGATGGTCCCTCCCTTGGGGTTAGAAGCAGCCTAGGGTTGGGACCCCTCTTCTAGCCTTGGAGTAACTACACTTGAAGGGACTTTTTCGTGGGATCAGTCTCAGGTGACTTTGTTTGCCTGCCAAGCTTGCTGCTGGTACTTAAATTCCACAGGGCCATGTCCTTATTCAGTATAGTACTGCTAAGGCAGAGTGAGTTTGCAGCTTCTGGTTAACCATTCAGTGTGGTTCCCACAGTAGGCTGTTGCTGTATGGATGGGATCTGGGCTTGGCTAATCCTTGCAGGACCCAAGACCTGGATGGCAATGGATACTGTGCACTGACTGATGCTGTTACCAAACCAAACTTGGGTCTGATCACCCGGGCATGGCAAAGCCATCTACAGACACTGGTTGTGGTGAAGGAAAGTACAGCATTTATTGCAGGGCGCCAAGCAAGGAGAATGGGCAGTTCATGCTCAAAAGACCCAAAATCCCTGATGGCTTTCAAGGAAGGGGTTTTAAAGGCAGTGTGAGGGAGGGAGCTGCAGGGTGCGTGATCAGCTCGTGCACAGTTCTTGGATTGGTTGGCATCAAGGTGAAGTTTCAAGCATACCAACCTCTGGTTTCAACTGGTCCAAGGTCTGTGCTCTTGTGGTCAGCAGTTTTCATCTGGTGGGGCTCTGCTTCCTGTAAAAACAGCTTAAGAATGTGTGTCAGGCCTTTGTCCATACCTTTCAGGGAACTAGGAGTTTGGTGATTCTGCTATGTGGTGGATTTATAGTCTAAATTGTTACCAATTTCCTGGCCCAACAGCTGTTCTTTGTTTCTACATCTTCACATTTCCTAATCATTAACTCTTGAGCCAGTCTTTTGAGACTCAAGGGAGACCTGGAAGACTAAACATAAGCCTTCTGCTTCAAAGGACAGGGACACAAGGGTTTGTACATGGTTTCAGTGCCTGGTACAGGCACCAGATCCTCCTTCTTAACAGCCCAGACTTTGCACGTAGACACTAGTTTCTAGTGACCATCAGAGAGGTCTGGTCAAGGTTACTATAACCTGGGTACATAGTCTCAGACCCCTGGCTTTCAGCTACTTTCCCTGCAGCAGCAGCCACCAGTCCGCAACTTAGAACGACAATTGTCTGGTCATGACTGGACATCTTCTTTGGCCCTTTTACTCCCTCCTGCTGTGTGGATATAATTTCCCTTTTTAGAACTGTGTTTTTCAAGATGTTTCAGAGTCATGTTGCCCACCCCTCCATCTTCTACCCCCATTCCTTAAGAAGGCTTCATATCCCTCATTAAAAAAAATCTACTTAAAATAGAAGGGGGAAATTAAAAAAAAAAAAAGAGAGAGAGAGAGAGAGAAAAGTACCACAAGGTCGCTGGTTAAGAAATAAAAATACTCTTTTATTTTAAACATCTTTATTGGCGTATAATTGCTTTAAAATGGTGTGTTAGTTTCTGCTTTATAACAAAGTGAATCAGCTATACGTATACACATATCCCCATATCTCTTCCCTCTTGCGTCTCCCTCCCACCCTCCCTATCCCACCCTTCTAGGTGGTCAAAAAGCACCGAGCTGATCTCCCTGTGCTGTGCAGCTGCTTTCCACTAGCTATCTATTTTACATTTGGTAGTGTATATATGTCCATGCTACTCTCTCACTTCATCCCAGTTTACCCTTCCCGCTCCCCGTGTCCTCAAGCCCATTCTCTACATCTGCGTCTTTATTCCTGTCTTTCCCCTAGTTTCTTCAGAACCATTTTTTTTTTTTAGATTTCATATATATGTGTTAGCATACAGTATTTTTTTTTCTCTTTCTGACTTACTTCACTCTGTATGACAGATCCAAGGTCCATCCACCTCACTACAAATAACTCACTTTCATTTCTTTTTATGGCTGAGTAATATTCCATTGTATATATGTGCCACATCTTCTTTATCCATTCATCTGTTGATGGACACTTAGGTTGCTTCCATGTCCTGGCTATTGTAAATAGAGCTGTGATGAACATTTTGGTACATGACTCTTTTTGAATTATGGTTTTCTCAGGGTATATGCCCAGTAGTGGGATTGCTGGGTTATATGGTAGTTCTATTTTTAGTTTTTTAAGGAACCTCCATACTGTTCTCCATAGTGGCTGTATCAATTTACATTCCCAGCAACAGTGCAAGAGGGTTCCCTTTTCTCCACACCCTCTCCAGCATTTATTGTTTGTAGATTTTTTGATGATGGCCATTCTGACCAGTGTGAGGTGATACCTCATTGTAGGTTTGATTTGCATTTCTCTAATGATTAGTGATGTTGAGCATCCTTTTATGTGATTGTTGGCAATCTGTATCTTCTTTGGAGAAATGACTATTTAGGTCTTCTGCCCATTTTTGGATTGTGTTGTTTGTTTTTTAGATATTGAGCTGCATGAGCTGCTTGTAAATTTTAGAGATTAATCTTTTGTCAGTTGCTTGGTTTGCAAATATTTTCTCCCATTCTGAGGGTTGTCTTTTGGTCTTGTTTATGGTTTCCTTTGCTGTGCAAAGCTTTTAAGTTTCATTAGGTCCCATTTGTTTATTTTTGTTTTTATTTCCATTTCTCTAGGAGGTGGGTCAAAAAGGAACTTGCTGTGATTTATGTCATAGGGTGTTCTGCCTATGTTTTCCTCTAAGAGTTTTATAGTGTCTGGCCTTACAGTTAGGTCTTTAATCCATTTTGAGTTTATTTTTGTGTATGGTGTTAAGGAGTGTTCTAATTTCATTCTTTTATGTGTTGCTGTCCAGTTTTCCCAGCACCACTTATTGAAGAGGCTGTCTTTTCTCCATTGTATATTCTTGCCTCCTGTATCAAAAATAAGGTGACCGTATGTGTGTGGGTTTATCTCTGGGCTTTGTATCCTGTTCCATTGATCTATATTTCTGTTTCTGTGCCAGTACCATACTGTCTTGATTACTGTAGCTTTGTAGTGTAGTCTGAAGTCAGGGAGCCTGATTCCTCCAGCTCCGTTTTTCTTTCTCAAGATTTCTTTGGCTATGTGGGGTGTTTTGTGTTTCCATACAAATTGTAAAATTTTTTGTTCTAGTTCTGTGAAAAATGCCATTAGTAATTTGAGAGGGATTGCATTGAATCTGTAGATTGCTTTGGGTAGTAGAGTCATTTTCACAATGTTGATTCTTCCAATCCAAGAATGTGGTATATCTCTTCATCTATTTGTATCATCTTTAATTTCTTTCATCAGTGTCTTTTAGTTTTCTGCATACAGGTCTTTTTTCTCCTTAGGTAGGTTTATTCCTAGGTATTTTATTCTTTTTGTTGCTGTGGTAAATGGGAGTGTTTCCTTAATTTCTTTTTCAGATTTGTCATCATTAGTGTATAGGAATGCCAGAGATTTCTGTGCATTAATTTTGTATCCTGCTACTTTACCAAATTCATTGATTAGCTCTAGTAGTTTTCTGGTAGCCTCTTTAGGATTCTCTGTGTATAGTATCATGTCATCTGCAAACAGTGACAGCTTTACTTCTTCTTTTCTGATTTGGATTCATTTTATTTCTGTTTTCTTCTCTGATTGCTGTGGCTAAAACTTCCAAATCTATGTTCAATAATAGTGGTTAGGGTGGACAACCGCCTTGTATCTTAGAGAAAATGGTTTCAGTTTTTCACCATTGAGAATGATGTTTGCTGTGGGTTTGTCATATATGGCCTTTATTATGTTGAGGTAAGTTCCCTCTATGCCTACTTTCTGTAGGGTTTTTATCATAAATGGGTGTTGAATTTTGTTGAAAGCTTTTTCTGCATTTATGGAGATGATAATATGGTTTTTCTCCTTCAGTTTGTTAATATGGTGTATCACATTGATTGTTTTGCATATGTTGAAGAATCCTTGCATTCCTGGGATAAACCCCACTTGATCATGGTGTGTGATCCTTTTAATGTGCCATTGTATTCTGAAGAAATAAAAATATTCTTGTTTCAAAAGCCCAGTGCCACTAATCCTGTGATCTGTTGCACATAACAAACTTTTCTTCCCACTAGGAAACATCTGTATGGATTGTTTCATTACAGTGCCACGATGCTTGGACTTGAATCGCTTCCAGATCCCACAGATACCTGGGAAATTGTAGAGACCATAGGTAAAGGCACCTATGGCAAGGTCTACAAAGTAACTAACAAGAGAGATGGGAGCCTGGCTGCAGTAAAAATTCTAGATCCAATCAGTGTAAGTAACAGTTATAAATTATAACTACAATATAGTGTTTCATACACACTGAGCTTTCAACTTCTTTCTTTGTTCTGGGGATGATTTTCTAGGGATAATGAAACCTGGCATGAAATCTCAAAATGAGTTATGACTCCTTAGCCTATCTGAATGAAGGGACTCCATTTGGAGTTAAAACTTCCCTTGATTTTCTCTTCTGTCCATTTTACTATTGTTTTGATTTTGGTCCCCTGGACTCTTCAAATGTTATTCTCTTGGAAAGAGTGATTTGTTAGGTTTATACAGAGGCTGATCTCTCTGTAAGTCACAAAGTGACCCAGACTTGTGGTATTCAGTCATCTTAGCCTGGCATCCTATTTCAGAGCACTGAATACTGAGCCTATAATGCTGTGCACTGTTTACCACAGTGAAGTTATAAGTGTCCTATCCTGGTTCGGTTCTTTTGAGCTACTTCTCCTTAATTGCTTTGAAAATTCAGACACTTTTAAATTTTAAAAAAGATATTTATGATATTATTATTAAGAATATATAATTAAGACATTTATTGATATAACAGAAGGCTTTAGTTGGTATCTGAATGTCCATTGTTAGGTATTTTCAAGATATGGTAATGATTACATTAAAAACACAGACTACATATGCTTTATTAAATGGTTACTTGATCGTGATATCATTCCTGTACCCTTCCTCGCACATTATACTGAATCCAGCATGCACTTTTTACCTTGTGTAGGATATGGATGAGGAGATTGAGGCAGAATACAACATTTTACAGTTTCTTCCGAATCACCCCAACGTTGTAAAGTTTTATGGGATGTTTTACAAAGCAGATCACGGTGTGGGAGGACAGCTGTGGCTGGTCCTGGAGGTAAGAGGCTCCCATTGGGTAACCAGCAATTCAAACAGAGCACCAGAGGTGAGCAGACTCATTGTTGCCTAAATAGTGTAAGATGCACATCTGGGGAGGCGGTCTCTCCTGCATGGCACAGGTACCTTACCAGATGTGGTGTTCTCCACGTTCTTATGGGTAGGCTGTGTGCTGAAAACGTGCACGTTTCTCTGCTTGTAAGGTTTAATAATCTTCTTCTAATTCAGTGAATACAGGAACACAGTTGGAAAAGGTTATTTTCTACCCTAGGCTGGGAAAATTTCACAGAAAACATGTTCCAATTGATGCAACTCATTTTCAAAAATTGTTAACCCAAGGTTTACTTGGTTGCCAAGTTTGAATCAGCGCATTCATGTTCATTTATCCTCATCTTAGGTTGGGTTTCCTGAAAACGGACTCTGAGAATTGTGTATGGAATGTTTATTGGAGAGTTCTTACAGGAGCTAGATGTGCAAGGAAGGTGGGATTGGGCAAGGGAGACATTAAACATCAGTGTGGTTGCAGAGGTCTCAGCCCATCCTCAGGGAGAAGAAGACCTGGGATCCTCTTGTAGGGTTGTCCTGGATTTTATCTCTACAAGAGCCAATCACTTGGTGCATGCCACCCTGGGAGGGGGTGTGGCCTTGGGGGAGGCAGTTCCCTGTATTTGGGCACTATTCCTGGTGAGAGGTGCCGCTGGGACTTGGGAGCAGGGAGCAGCTGATATTCCTGGCAGCGTCTGCTTTGAAGAGAGAATCTGAAGGGAGCACCACTATATCCAGTGTAGTCTTGCCTTTTTTCTTCTTAATGGGAATGAATGTGTGTAACTGGATGCAAAAGAGTCCCTTCCCCACAAATACAATTCCTCCGTGGAACTAACATGGCAAAGACACAATGACAACATATGAAATTAGTATATTAGGACAGGTCTATTGTATTGCCTCAGGGTGGGTATAGGTCTACCCTGATCTGTCCTGGACTCTGCCCCTCTGAACCAGCCTCCATGCCTGAGGTCACATGTGTGATCCATGAGCACGGGGACATGTGTGAAAGCTTTAAAAGAGAAGCAACAAAGGAGAAATCAGACCTCAATTCACTGTCTGGGGTCTCTTGTCGAAAACTTTCCACCTGGCTCTGGGAGGGCCTGGCCATGAGGCAATATATATTGGCTGCCATGGCAACAATATATGGGGAATTCACTTGTATTCAAATGGAATAATCTGCAGGGAACATTTCTGTCACATCAATTGCCTTCTTCAGAATATAAAGATGTAAGGGGTTTTGGTTTTCAGAAATCATCTTTGTCTGTTTAGTTGGCTGGTTAAGTCACATAACATATTCTCATAGTATCACCTTTTGGGTTTTATTATTCCCCACTCCCTCCCTGGGAATATTATAGATTTTATCCTGCCAATGAAGCTCTAGAATAACATTAATTTTTTAATGCTCATTTTCATGAGATATGGAAAGTATTGTTTCTAGGGTCTCTGATTGTATTCTTTTTTTAAAATTTTTTTAAAAATTATTTATTTTTGGCTGCGTTGGGTCTTCATTGCTACATGCAGGCTTTCTCTAGTTGTGGAGAGCGGGGGCTACTCTTTGTTGTGGTGTGTGGGCTTCTCATTATGGTGACTTCTCTTGTGGAGCACAGGCTCTAAGTACGTGGGCTTCAGTAGTTGTGGCACGTGGGCTCAGTAGTTGTGGCACACGGGCTTAGTTGCTCTGCGGCATGTGGGATCTTCCCAGACCAGGGATTGAACCTGTGTTCTCTGCATTGGTAGGCAGATTCTTATCCACTGCGCCACCAGGGAAGCCCTGATTGTATTCTTCTTAAGCTCTGTAAGATCTCAGTGTTTTAAACTTCATTATAATTTAATAATGTAAGTACAGTGACCGAGAAGTTTTAGTTTCTTTCCACTTTACCACCGACTCAAAGACTCTGCATTCGGATATAGAAAACTGAACTTCCAGGGATTTTCCAGGGCCTGAAATGGGACCTTCCCTCCCTCCATTTTACCAGGAGAGTAGGTGGGCTGCTCAGACCTGCCACCACCTGGAGAATAATTGCTCTTACTGATGAGGAGTGACCAAATGTTAGTCCCTCAGGCACAGCCAAGGCAGCCAGAAAGGGCCACACATGGCCTTGAAAGATGAGAAAGAGCCCAGAACTATGAACTGAGCCTTGTGCAAATGCTCCCCTGCGACTGTCTCTTGCTTTTTCAGGGTGACTAAGTACAGATAATGAGGTTGCCCTGGCACACTGAATTATTCATACCTCAGCAATACAATATGCTGATATTATGCCCTTTGCAGGTTGTGTTGGCCCATGCCAAAGTTGCTGGCATGGGGAACCAGATGTCCTCAGTCTTTTCTGTCCAGGAATGGGCCATCCATGCCAGGCAGCTGGGGTAGGTATGTCCAGTACCTCCAGTATGCTTGTAGACGCAGGGATTCCTGGGCTCCTAGAACTGACAGGGACCTCGGCCTTCCTTCTGTCACTCTCCTAGTGTTCAGCTGAGGAACAGAGACCCAAAGAAGGAGTGACATGCCGATGGTCCCATACGAGTTATATGGCAGAACTGGAGGAGGACAACGCTTCAGCACTTTTCTCCCATCCTGTGCTGTTGCTGTCTGCCGGGTCCGGGGAATACAGACTTGGAATCTCTGGTTAAAATGGCAGCAGTTCCTGATTACACAGGAACTGCTTTAGCACAGAATTAGCACACACACACAGACACAGACACAGACACAGACACACAGCTGGAAGATAATGACAGTCCACACAGCACCTTGACCACGTTGCTCCGTCTGCAACTTTTTTAGGAGTGCTTTAGGAGACTTGTACAATAAAATTATTATCTGTTTAATATTGCTCCCCTCATCCTGTATATTGAGATTAAATTTATGTTGCCTTTGCTCTTTTCTTGCCTGAATGTGGTGAAAGGACCAGGGAGAAGCTATTCCACAGAGCAATTCTTGAGGATAGAAAAATGTTATTAATAACCCTCTTAAATCACCACAACTCTGAAAACAAAAGCAAATAAAAATGTCATTTCAGAAATTAATTACTAATTGTTAGCAGAAAGCAAACCAAAGCCTTCTTGCATAACAGACACCTACTATAGGAGAAAAATATGGACAGAAAACACTTATACATAATAATGTTTTGGAAAATTTATGAGTAAGTTTTATTCTAAATTAATATTAAATTTGGAAAATCTGTAAGTTCTATTATGTCTCACCTAAATGAAGCACGATAAGAAATTAGACTTTTAAGAAAAAGCACCAGAGGCTTCCCTGGTGGCACAGTGGTTAAGAATCTGCCTGCCAGTGCAGGGGACACGGGTCCAATCCCTGGTCCGGGAAGATCCCACATGCCATGGAGCAACTAAGCCCGTGCACCACAACTACTGAGCCTGCACTTTGGAGCCTGCGAGCCACAACTACTGAGCCTGTGAGCCACAACTACTGAAGCCCACACGCCTAGAGCCTGTACTCCACAACAAGAGAAGCCACTGCAATGAGAAGCCCGCGTACCACAACCAAGAGTAGCCCCCACTCACCGCAACTAGAGAAAGCCCACGCACAGCAATGAGGACACAACGCAGCCAAAGATAAATAAAACAAATAAATTTTTTAAAAACCTCATATAAAAAAAAAGCACCATATTTCAGAAGAAATACCTAGTATGTGCTAAGACATGAAGTACATTTTCTCTTTTCCTTTCAGTATAAAACCTTCAGCCCATAAATACTATTTCAGCCTGAATCACATTCAACTTAAAAGAAATGGTTTAGAGTTTAGAGTGTTAGTAAATGAGAATGTAAAGTAAAAAAAACAAAAACAAAAACAAAAAACCTCCTTATATTTTAAAACCAGATAAAATAATTATTTTCTAACCTGTTTTTTCCTCTCAGAGGTCTTTGTGTAAGTTCAGTATCTAAGCCAGAAAGGGGGAAAAAGATATCTCTGTTCAGTTTTTGCATTTATATAAGGCCCTAGAAAGTCCAGTCTGGGCCCCAATATCATTGCAAGTTAGCACTTAAAACCATTTTCACCCACTGATATTGTGGCATGAGTCAAGTTTATCACGTTAACAAGTCAGGGTCCTAGCAGGACACTGATGGCCTGGAATGTAGCTCTGGCATGTTTTGATTGGCCAGAGATGGTTAGAAAGCCCTGGAGCACTGAACACTGACTCAGATGGCAGGTTCTGACCGGGTTCTAGAATGAGAGTCACTGGAGTGTTGGGGGTCAGGAGGAAAGTACAGAACAGTTGGGAGTGGAGAAGGGAAGAACTGTGAAATGTAACCGAGGTGCATCGATATTTATGCGCTCTCTGCGTTCAGCAAAAGCAAGAGAACGTGAAGAACTGAGGTGTGGGAGCAATTCTGCCCAACCACCGGTCTGTGCATGTGCCCTGGAGAGAGGCTGAAATGGGAGGCGGGAGTCTTGGGGCCCTCCTGCCTCTCATAGTGTGAGCATTTTCCCCCCAACCCCCCTGACTGGAGCTCCAGAGTTTCAAGTGACATCGTCTTCATTCTTCTAGGTGCAGGCCAATGACTTTATCTGGTATCAGTAAAATAAACACAATCTCTCCCAACAGTGTGGAGGAAAACTATGTTGCTTGGCCTTCCTGAAAGGTGGGCAATGTCCAACACGGTGCTCCCTAAGGCATCTTCCAGAGTAATTTTGACGATCCTTGACTTTTGCTTTATGCCGTCTTGTAGACCCTAACACCCTTGAAAGATAAAGTCAACCAAACAAAAGAGCACTGAAAAGAAATTCCTCTTAATTCTGCCATCTGACTAGGGCAAATCAACATGCCAGTATAGAACCTACTTGAAAGTTGCACTTTTGACTAGAATAAAGGTCTGGTGATTGTGTTGCATGGGCCATTCGTTAATAACATGGAGGAAAGTTGATGGCTTATTGAGCAAGGAACATTTTATTGCTTGAAATTATGGCCGTCATAGCAAATGCACGTACTGTGATTGAATCAATATTCAATGATGTTTTAGAAAATAGATGTGGAATGTAAATGATTTTTCTATTTTTCTTGGTTTGGAGTAAAATGCTTGTTAAAGTCTAGATGCATCCAGCTGCCACATTTCCTGAATGCTGAGGGCGTCGGGAGGAATGCAGGGATGGAGACCTACCTCTGTATTTGAGTCTGATGGCTGGCAGGGTGGGCAGGAATAAAAGGCTGCAGGTGCCAACCCTCAGGGGTGGGGTAAGAGGCTTGGCTGCCTTCTTACAACTCTAAGGGGATTATTTTATTTGATGTATTTAAATATAGTTCCTTGTCATGCTTTTAAAATGTTCAGTCCATCTCACTATTTACTCCGATTAGACAATTGTCAGTACATACCTGCTTTCCTTTTTTTTTTTGCTTTCCTTTTTTATATCCAGGTACCCAAAGTCCTTTCCCTGTAACCCACGGGCTGCCCTTTAAAACCTTGCTGGTGGGCTAATCAGCTTCACGGGACTTCTTCCTGTAAAGGTGCCCTGAGCAGTTTATTTATATGTTTCTTTGAACCACAAGTCAGACAGTTCTTAAACTCTGACATTTAGTGAACAAAAGGCACCAACCTTGTCTGATCCTTTTGTTGTTCTTAAATCCACAGCTGAGTTTTGATCCTGCTGACAAAATGGCAGCTCTTAGTCCCTCCGTAGGTTCTAGAGCTATGAAGAAAGTTTATAAGTTGGCTACCTATATAAAATGCCACTGAATAGGCTCTTGTTGCAGAAATGGCCGGATTTAAAGTAGGGCAGGAGAGAGACTAAAATGAGGTTTCAGGGGAAAATTCCAGGGTTGAGTTAGCTTGGATCATCACCCAGCACTTAATTTAAATGTTCTCTGGGTAGAATTTTAATAGTGTACTTGCAGTACAGTAAAGCATGTGCCTCCCTGAGACAGGAGCCAGGCTGAGAAGTGGTTCTGATGAAGGCGTTACAATGCCTTGCATGTCTATTGCTCCTTTAGCTTTAGAGGATCAAAGAACTTTATTGCTATTCTTATACTCACAAGATCCCTAGACTCTGTTTCTTCCTAACTTTCTCTATCCAGTTGGTACAAAATTCCTGTCGATTCTATGTCATAAAAGTCCCCCATATCTGTCCCTGACTCTTTGTCCTCAGGACTCCTGACTTTTTGACCCTGCTTCTCTCGATTGCTTCAACACCTCCTAACAGGTGTCCAGCTCCCTGTGTCTTCCTGTTCTGTCCACCCTCCAATCTGCTACCAAGGTCATCTTTCTAGAAATCTGAACAGACCTCCTGCCTAAAACCTGTCAATAGCTTACCACTCCTATCTAATGGTATATTATGGTATCATAATATGCGTGTGTATAGTAATAAAGCCCACACTTCTTAGAAGAGCTCACCTGTCATTCCCTGTTACCCCCTTTTTTTCCCTGTCTACCTACTCTAGGATTCTGTCCCTTTGTCCCAACAGTGGCAGAGTATGTAGAATTCAAAGACACACAGACATAGACACATACACACACACACGCACAGGCAGACAGACACACTACCTCCCCCCTCATTCTTCTGTGCTCCCTTCCTTTGCACACGGTGTTCCCTTTCCAGGGATGCTCTTCTTCTTGTTCACCTGCCATAAGGTCCTATGTCCTTCAAACTCATTGTATGTGTTAACGTCCTCTGGGAAGATTCCCAGACTGTTCCACTTCACCCTAGCACAACAGAAGTCGCCATTCTCTCTTCGGTGCCCACACTCCCCTTGGGCACACCCTTTCTTCCACCTGCCACTCTTATTACTCATGTGTCCATTTCTGGTGCTGAGCTCTTTGAGGGCAGGCCCTGTGTTCATGATTGAGTAATGGGTAATAAACTGGGCAGTCACAAGCTATTGAGAACAAAGAGGTAACTTTCTTTTTTTTTTTAACATCTTTATTGGAGTATAATTGCTTTACAATGGTGTGTTAGTTTGTGCTGTATAACAAAGTGAATCAGCTATATGTATATATATATATCCCCATATCCCCTCCTTCTTGCGTCTCCCTTCCACCCTCCCTATCCCTCTAGGTGGTCACAAAGCACCGAGCTGATCTCCCTGTGCTATGCAGCTGCTTCCCACTAGCTATCTATTTCACATTTGGTAGTGTATATATGTCAGTGCTACTCTCTCACTTCGTCCCAGCTTACATTTCCCCCTCCCCGTGTCCTCAAGTCCATCCTCTACGTCTGCATCTTTATTCCTGTCCTGCCCCTAGGTTCATCAGAACCATTTTTTTTTTTTTTTGGATTCCGTATATATGTGTTAGCATACGGTATTTGTTTTTCTCTTTCTGACTTACTTCACTCTGTATGAAAGACTCTAGGTCCATCCACCTCACTACAAATAACTCAATTTCGTTTCTTTTTATGGCTGAGCAATATTCCGTTGTATACACATCTTCTTTATCCATTCATCTGTTGATGGACACTTAGGTTGCTTCCATGTCCTGGCTACTGTAAATAGAGCTGCGATGAACATTGTAGTACATGACTTTTTGAATTATGTTTTCTCAGGGTATATGCCCAGTAGTGGGATTGCTGGGTCATATGGTAGTTCTATTTTTAGTTTTTTAAGGAACCTCCATACTGTTCTCCATAGTGGCTGTATCAATTTACATTCCCACAACAGTGCAAGAGGGTTCCCTTTTTTCCGTACCCTCTCCAGCATTTATTGTTTGTAGATTTTTTGATGATGGCCATTCTGACTGGTGTGAGGTGATACCTCGGTGTAGTTTTTTTGGTTTTTTTTTTTTTTGCGGTATGCGGGCCTCTCACTGTTGTGGCCTCTCCCGCTGTGGAGCACAGGCTCCGGACGCGCAGGCTCAGCCGCCATGGCTCACGGGCGAGCCGCTCCACGGCATGTGGGATCCTCCCAGACCGGGGCACGAACCCGCGTCCCCTGCATCAGCAACCACTGCACCACCAGGGAAGCCCCTCAGTGTAGTTTTGATTTGCATTTCTCTAATGATTAGTGATGTTGAGCATCCTTTCACGTGGTTGTTGGCAATCTGTATATCTTCTTTGGAGAAATGTCTGTTTAGGTTTTCTGCCCATTTTTGGATTGTGTTGTTTGTTTTTTAGATATTGAGCTGCATGAGCTGCTTGTATATTTTGGAGATTAGTCCTTTGTCAGTTGCTTGGTTTGCAAATATTTTCTCCCATTCTGAGGGTTGTCTTTTCGTCTTGTTTATGGTTTTCTTTGCTGTGCAAAAGCTTTTAAGTTTCATTAGGTCCCATTTGTTTATTTTCATTTCTCTAGGAGATGAGTCAAAAAAGGATCTTGCTGTGATGTATGTCATAGTGTGTTCTGTCTGTGTTTTCCTCTAAGAGTTTTATAGTGTCTGGCCTTATATTTAAGTCTTTAATCCATTTTGAGTTTATTTTTGTGTATGGTGTTAGGAAGTGTTCTAATTTCATTCTTTTACATGTAGCTGTCCAGTTTTCCCAGCACGTAACTTTCTTTTTAATAACTAAACCCAACTTTGTTCTTGAGCCCCCAGCCTGCCTAGAGAAGACAATTGATTTTAACTTATCCTGTTAAACTTAGTCCATAGAGTGACTTCTTTGGGAAGGGGCAAGTTCTGGGAATTTGTATCCCATTTTCACAATCCAGTTCAAAGCTTAGTCACTTGGATAAGGACTTAGTTTTTTAGTGGTTTTCTCTTTCCCCGTTCATCTTTCCTTCTCCTGGGTGATATCTGGATTTGGATACAGCAAATGGTCATGTAAAGCCATGGCAGTGAGGTCAGGGACCTCCAACTGGTGACCCTAAGTCCTTCTACTGTCTGCCTTTGGTGTCTCCCCATGTCCCAGGTCCCTGATACTCCTTCTTATCGTGAGGTCTGCACTCACTGTCTTTCCTTCTCATTCAAACTGTAGCCTTGTCCCTGAACCCAAATGGAGCATTAAGTTCTGAATCTCCTGCAAGTCATGAGCAGGCTGTAGGGAACTGTTAGAATCCCAGCCTTGATGGACCTCACCATACCCTACTGCCATTCCACTCAGCGTGAACACCCCTTTTTTGGCATGAGGCTCCTGTGAGGAGGTCTCCCCTTAGATTTCCATATAAAAAGAGGTTCATAAGAAATGGTTTCATTAGCATTATCCTCTTACACAACCACCCCCAAGAGGGAGCATCCTCACCCTAATCTTATTCTCTCAAGCTCTCCAAGCTCTATGCCATCAGCCCCAGAAAAGCTTTTCTTTTTGTGGGTTGAGAACTTCCCTCATGTCATGTCCTACATTCTTTCATAATCATCATTTGACTCTGTGATCAGTTCTCCAATTTTTATTACTTGAAATATAAATCTAATTTGGGGAGTCCTGAGAAAATTATTATATATTTGTCGAAAGCTTAGCTTTTAAGATTATTTTACAAATCATGACACCAAAAATGCATTCACTGCTCAAGAGAGTATTAGATTGTACATTGAATGTTATGTGCCCTTTCAGGGTCATGTAAGACATAGTTGAAATAAAAAGAATGTGGAATCCTTTGGAAGACATTATCCTGGTACTCAACATTAGGGCCATGAGAGGTATCAGTGTTGAGTTACAAGTTACTCCTGACATTGGTAGAGAGAGGATTCCAAGGACACTTATATAATCCCAGACTCATGGGACCATTTTAGCCTTCAGTGCACTTCACTGTTCTTGGCTCCTTCCTGAATCATTCCTGACAGATAGTAATTTTATCCTAGTTGTAAAGATTCCTAATTTTGTATTATATTTTTAGTCAAATACTGTTGTTTAAGAGCAACTTAAATGGTAAAAACATGGACAGATTCATTTCCAGTTTATCTTGATTGTTAATGTGTGTGCAAGGTATCTGCCGCATATGTACTGGGGAACGATACACACATCAAACAAAAACACCTGCTCACCATTTATTAAAACCTTGCAGATGTTCATTAGAGTCGAGTAGATCCTAATGTATTATTATCTGGATAAAGAGTGTCTTCTTTTAGCAAAGGTGCTAATCTGTGCTCCTCACATTTCTTTGCTTATGAAAAGCCAGTTGACTCAAGCAGCCACAACCCAGAGGACCCCCCCACTGTTCACTAGTTAACTCTTTCCCAGATTGTAGACAAAGTGCCAGGAGGAAACCTAGGTCTCTAAAGTAGGGTCATAACCTGTATAAGGACAAGGAGTGCTCTGAGTATCCAACAAAAGCTCTGAATTTTCTCAGCAGAAAAGTGCAAGATGCATATACAACATGCTGCCTACAGTTTCAAGGTATTTACAAGCCCTGCTGAAACAAGTTAAGAACCCTTGATTTAAGATGGCATGCAGCAAACCCAAACCGGCACATTGCCTTCTGCACTTAGTCAAAATCACCCTTGAAAACCCTTAAATTGCTGTGAAAGAATAGTATGCCTGGTTTATGCATTCTCAAATCTCAGTAATGTATAATACGTAAAAAGAGCAAATATGATATACTTTTACAGTGTTTTTAATTACAGGAATAAAAAAAGAAGAGCATAAAGGTGCTGAACTCCTACAGTTGAATATGAAAAGGTTAAATACACATATGATGCAGCTGCACTCCATAAACTTGACGTGCAGTGGCAACTCGAGAAGGAGCTGCTGGTTGGGCTTCTGCTGCCTGCAGTGCCAGCACTGGAGACAGGGAGACTGAAATAAAATGTGTTCCCTCCTGAGTGTCAAGGGCGTCCATCTTGCCTCTTTCAGTCTTTCCTTCAAAATGCATGTTTTTTAAAAAAATAGACAATATTCATGTAAAATGAAAATATCCCATAAGTCACCATGATTCCTTATATGCTTTCTTTTTTTAATTTCTAAATAATGTCTTGTGCTTTTATATTTCACTTAACAATTTAAAAAATCAAATTTTTGGACATGCACTTTCACTCATAAATCATCACCTTGAATAAAACACACACACACACACACACACACACACACACACACAATGAGATTTGATTGTGTAATGGAAAAGTGAAGTTTAATTGTTCTGACCTAGAGTTTTGTGATTTGCAAATTTATTTTACTACATTGAGTCGGTAATAAGTGGGCTTTTCTTCTTAATGTGCTTTTCTTTTCTTTTTGTTTGTGTTCTCTTGCTGTCTCTCTCCCCTGGCACCTCTTCTTGCAGCTGTGTAATGGGGGCTCCGTCACTGAGCTTGTCAAAGGTCTACTCAGGTGTGGCCAGCGGCTGGATGAAGCAGTGATCTCATACATCTTATATGGGGCCCTCTTGGTAAGGACGTCCATCAAGCTGGGGGCAGAGGGGGCAATTTGTCATTGGTTGGCTCCCCATTGCATATTAACGAGGGGAAACTGCCCTATAATATGCAAGGTGTATAACAGGGAGGTGTAGCCAAATGTGGACTTTGATTAGATTTTTAATAGTAGGGTAACTGTTTAAAAATAACCATGCAAATTTTCCTTTTCTCTTTCCTGTTGTTTGGTGGCGGTGGGACACCATGCAGGGCCTTCAGCATTTGCACAATAACCGAATCATCCACCGTGATGTCAAGGGGAATAATATTCTTCTGACAACAGGAGGAGGAGTTAAGCTCGTTGACTTTGGTAATGACTGCTTGTCCTTTGTTTTCTTGATGTGTGCGGTTTAGCCAAAGGCAACAATTTATTGCAGTCTCAGAAGACTGGGGCCTGTCTTCTACGCCATAGGCTGAGGGCCTTTCCAGTCACACACATGCTGGAGAATGGGGGGTGGTTCACCAGATGGATCACCCTAGGAGATGCTGTTTGTTAATCTATTTTCAGCTTTAGAAGCAATTTTTTTAAAGAGAATATAAAAGTGTTTCAAAAGAAGAATTCGAGGGAAAAACTTTGGTTTTCTGGGAAGGATTTCACATCTCAGGGCAATTGTCTATAATTTACATTTTGTCTATTCTTTTTTGCATATGAAAAGAGAAAGCAGTTTGGTCTTTCAAATGATTTTCTCTAGCCTTAGGCATACTTATTCCCAGTGAGCAGAAGGTAAAATGGTCCTTTGGGTCTGGAAGCTAACATCCCTTTCAATTGTGATTGTTGCTGTTACATGTGAGGCTGGTTGAACTGGAAACATTAACAGGAAATGGAAGTGTGAAAGGAAACGCAGAGCAATATCACCTAAGGCCAGAGAACTATTAAATATCTGCTTGTGACACTCCTGTGTTGATAGTCACAAACCAACAAACCATTTGGTTTTCCTTTTTAAGTTTATCTAATGGTTTAGTCTTCTAAACAGGTTCAACAACAATTAGTACCTCAGCATGATTGTTATAAATAATGAGAAACCATTTACAGAAGCACTTTTTAAAATGTTCTTTATCATTGTCAGTGTAGTAGGAGAAAAGATTGATGATTTTGAATATTCATTGTTTTATTGGTAAGAAAGAATTCAGTGTTAAAAAGTATCAGTGAATCATTTGCTCAGAAGAAATTACTCAAAAATAAATGAAATTACGCTAAGTATATTGGTTTATTTACTAAAAAGCAAAGAAAAATTGCAGAGGGTTTAAATAGAGTTTAAAGAGCCCTCTTTGGCTTCCTAATAAAGAATAAGGAATGCAAGCAGTTAGCATAACAACTACCCTGAAAAAACAACCCATGGTCCTTGGCAAATCTATGCCTAATGTTTTTAAAGGTCTGTTTTTTGCTGATGAGCATATTCAGATTTCTAAGCTCTTATCAACAGCATTAGTGGCCACCATTGCTATTCTCTTAAGGGCTGCATTAGATTTTGCTTGGTATAAAAGAATACCTTATATTTGTAAAATACTTTACAATTTATAAATCATTTTCACAGTTGTTCCATTTTTTTAAAAATTTACTTACTTTATTTATTTTTGGCTGCATTGGGTCTTCCTTGCTGCGCGCTGGCTTTTTCTAGCTGCAGCGAGCGGGGGCTACTCTCCGTTGCGGTGCACGGGCTTCTCATTGCGGTGGCTTCTCTTTTGGAGCACGGGCTCTAGGTGCGTGGGCTTTGGCAGTTGTGGCTCGCGGGCTCAGTAGTTGTGGCTCACGGGCTCTAGAGCGGAGGCTCAGTAGTTGTGGCGCATGGGCTTAGTTGCTCCGCGGCATGTGGGCTCTTCCCAGACCAGGGCTCAAACCCGTGTTCCCTGTATTGGCAGGCGGATTCTTATCCACTGCACCACCAGGGAAGCCCCCACAGTTGTTCTCTTACTTGGTATTTAAGAAGAACTCTTTGTGTTAGGTGTGATGAGTAGCATTATCCCCAATTGAAGGTAAGAAAACTGAGGCTCAGAGTGAGGTTGTCTGCTTGAGGTCATACAGTTAGGAAAAGACGTAATTGAGATGGGAAACAGGTCTTCTGACTCCTAATCCAGTGTACCTTTACATCCATTATGGCATAAAGAAGAGAGCTGGCTTAAGACTATGACAGAGTACATTGGAATTATATTAAAATTCAGGTCCTCAACATTGAGCCCTAGATAATAATATTATTAGTCAATTTCTTTTTCCATTTGACAAATGTATTTTTCATGTCAGGTTTCCAGCCTTCTAGGTAAGATAAGGCACTGAAAACTTTTTACTTCTACACTGATGCTCTGTTACAGATAATACGTGCCAATTTTCTTCCTCCATCAAATGAGGCACCATTTTAAGAAAGATATCACCTGAAATATTTTGGAAATATAGTAGGAAGGTATTTTGGGTTGATCCTAGTTCTTGATGTTTTCTTTTGATTCCAATTTTGCAGCAGTATGGTAGAAATGCTCGATTTAGATAGATATATGCTCCCACACAGTGGTTGGCAAACTACAGCCTGTGAACCGAATCTGACCTGCCTCCTGTTTTTGTACGGCCTGTGAACTAAGAATGGTTTTTACATTTTTAAATGGTTGGGAAAAAATCAAAAGAAAAATATTTTATGACCGTGAAAACTATGCATCCATAAATGAATTTTTGTGGAAACACAGCTACACTCATTTGCTTCTGTGTTGTCTATGCTGCTTTTCCATTACAATGGCAGAGTTGAGTAGCTGTGACAGAGCCTTAGGCTCGCAAAGCCTAAGATATTTTCTGTCTGACCCTTTATGGAAGAAGTTTGCCAGCCCCTGGTCTAGCATCATCTTCTGCTCACTGCTGAATTGTGACACCCTTTTCTTATAGGCGTCTCAGCTCAACTCACCAGTACACGTCTGCGGAGAAACACATCTGTCGGCACCCCATTCTGGATGGCCCCTGAGGTAAGCAGAGGGCAACGATTTCTTTGTATTTGCTGAGAGCCTTGGTACTATGCCTTTTTATGGGAAGGTCGTACACTTCACTTTCAGGAAGAAGAAAATCCTTTATCCTCATTGAACTGTGAGGGTTCTGGTTTGGTGAGTGATAATGATGACAAACCAGAACTTAATTTCAGAAAATCGGGATTAAGTCACAGCTGGCCCACAGAATACCTTCATGCAGTTAGAAAAAGGTGCCCCCTCCAGAAGATGCAGCCCTCTGCAAGGGTCCTGGCTTGACAAGTTCATCCAGCCATTGTGTAAATTAGAAAAAGTCACCTTCCCTGGATAGATGCAGCCCCAGTGACACGTGGCTTGGTGAAGAGACGGATTTCAGCTCCAGCTGGCTTACAGAACTATATGCCATAGTCCTGGTTGCTTTTTTGTTACCAGATACATAGTAACTTCTCTTGTGTACTTTTTTGGCTCTGTAGTAAAACCTGGGATTTCGCCCTAATTTAGTACTGGCATTACCACAGAATCCTCTATGAAATGACACATATAGAAGTTTGGGGAATCTTCGGGCTAGATACCACATACCCTGAAACAGAGGCACTGTACAGCTTTGCTTGTCAGGTCAGCATTTTAATTCCACAGCACTCTGGCCTGAGAGCAGCTCTCTTGGATCAAGCAAATGGGTTCTTTTAATAAGAGAACTCGGCAGTCATCTCCTTAGAGGTCATTCCATCTCCATTCTGTCCCTGGGCTTTCCTTCCTCTGTGTGATTGCCAAGGTGGTCTCCTAACACAGTAATTGGCTTACGCCAATATGCTCAAATTTATTCTGTCTCAATGGCCTTCTCTTTCATACTTGGATAATGGACAGACCCATTTTAGAGAAAAAGAAAATCCCTGCAGATTCCAGTGTTTACTTAAATCTTAAATTGATTTTAAAAACCATGAAACTAGACATACACTTATCTAGTCATTTATATTTGTAATGCTATAAAACCAAAAGGGAAAAAAATGTATTATGAAAAAACTACAAAGCCAGCAGTGTTCAAGTAAACAGCTTTAATTTAATGAGACAAATGACATTGTTTTGTGAAACTCAGTTGTCCTTTGCAATGTGAATATGTTTCAGAGCATGATGGCGTGGATTATTTTGAGTTATTTTGTCAACCTTACTACCGCATACCATGTGGTGACCCAGTTCTCCCACCACTTTACTCAGCGAGAGTGATCTCTTTGTTTAAACAGCATCTCCTTTGGCCTCTAACTGGCACGTCTCTGTCGGCTTAGTGCCGGCTTAATAATAAACATAAATATGGGCACTGAAATTGTGTGTCAATTAGCCATCCAGATGATCTGGAACATGATTTTATTGCAGCTTCTCCCATTTTATTATTATACATAAACTATCATTGAAACAAAAGCAAAAACATAAAAATTTTCGTAGGGACCTCATGAACCCCACTTTGAGAAACACTGTAGGACAAAGTCAAGATTCCTTAAAATGGGGAACAAAGCCTTTCATATTCCAGCTTCTGTACTGTCCAGCCTCATTTCAGGTTACTTTTCCCCAATTTACTTGTTTTTAATGCCTCAACAGAAGTGAACAACAGGTAATTCTCCAAATCTATCCTTATGTGTCATTCCTTTAAACCTTTCCATATATTGTTACATCATCTGGGATGGCCCTCAGAACTCTGGAACATTCCTCCTCAATCTTCAAGTCTCAGCGCAAATGCAACTCCCCTAGGAAACCTTCCCTCATCCTTGGCCAACTGAGGTTCTTTTCCCTGAGTTTCCACTGCAGCCTTTACACCCTCCGTTAGCAAACCATGACCATTGTATTGTATTGGGTTGGCCAAAAGGTTTGTTTGGTTTTTTCCTTAAGATGGCTCTAGTAACACTTAGTTGTCTTTAACTTCATTCAAAACAGTTTTGTTAGATTGTATTGTGACAGCTGTCGTACCAGTGTGCATTTTTAAAAAACTTATCAAAATTGGTGAATTTTTGTGTAGCCATTTTAATATTGAAGATGGAAGAAAAAACGCAATACTTTTTGCATATTATGCTTTGTCATTTCAAGAAAGGTAAAAACGCAACTGATATGCAAAAAAAAGATGTGTGCAGTGTATGGAGAAGGTGCTGTGACTGATTGAATGTGTCAAAAGTGGTTTGCAAAGTTTCGTGCTGGAGATTTCTCACTGGACAATGCTCCACAGTCGGGTAGACCAGTTGAAGTTGACAGCGATCAAATTGAGACATTAATTGAGAACAACCAATGTTATACCATACAGGCGATAACTGACATACTCAGAATATCCAGATCAAGCGCTGAAAATCATTTGTACCAGCTTGGTTATGTTCATCGCTTTGATGTTTGGGTTCCACATAAGTTAAGCAAAAAAAACCCTTCTTGACTGTATTTCCGTGTGTGATTCTCTACTTAAACATAATGAAAACGTTCCATTTTTAAAACAAATTGTGACAGACGATGAAAAGTGGATACTGTACAATAACATAGAATGGGGCAAGTGAAATGAACCACTACCAACCACACCAAAGGCCGGTCTTCATCTAAAGAAGGTGATGTTGTGTATATGGTGGGATTGGAAGGGAGTCCTCTATTATGAGCTCCTTCTGGAAAACCAAATGATTAATTCCAACAAGTACTGCTCTCAGTTAGACCAACTGAAAGCAGCACTTCAGTGAAAAGCATCCAGAATTAGTCAAGAGAAAACACATAATCTTCCATCAGCATAACACAAGACAGCATGTTTCTTTGATGACCAGGCAAAAACCATTACAGCTTGGCTGGGAAGTTCTGATTCATCCACCCAATTCACCAGACATTGCCCCTTCAGATTTCCATTTATTTTGGTCTTTACAAAATTCTCTTAATGGAAAAAATTTCAATTCCCTGGAAGACTGTAAAGGGCACCTGGAAGAATTCTTTGTTCAAAAAGATAAAAAGTTTTGGGAAGATGGAATGATGAATTTGCCTGAAAAATGGCAGAAAGTAGTGGAATAAAGCATTGAATACGTTGTTCAATAAAGTTCTTGGTGAAAATGAAAAATGTGTCTTTTGTTTTTACTTAAAAACCAAAGGCACTTTTTGGTCAACCCAATAGTTGTTGGTAAGCAGGTCTCCCAATTGGACTCTAAACTCTGGCAGGGACTTGGGATGCCCAGCTCTCAGTGTAGTGCTTGATACAGGCTAGATGCTCAATAAGCATCTGTTGGATGAATGAATACATTGGTAAAAAAGTCAAAGGAGAAGATGAATTTGGAGGGTAGTTTGAGGAGGGCTTTAAAACTATTGGTATTCACAAATTTCTCTGTAGATTTTGATTAATTTATTATTAAAGGAAAGCATAACTGAGGCCACTCAACTAATATTTAGTGTGGCATAACTCAGAAGATGGTGTTCCCGTTACAATCTGCGGCAAGTTGGTGTTCTCAGAACCACAAAATACAAATAAGAGAAACCTGCTCTTGGCTTTGTACATTTCTCATGAGGTGTTTGTGACTTTTCAGTTTCAGCTGGGTTGAAGAAAATATGTGGAGTGTTTCTATTTACGGGCAGTTTAGTGGTCCATGGTGAGCTTCTGTTGCCCAGGTTGCCTGAAACTGGTTCCCTTCTCATCAGGGAAAAGCCAGTGTTGCATCTTGCCTGCTGTAGTGGATAAATTGAGCAGTAGGCAGATTATGGGGCGGAGACCTTGACAGTGCCTCTCAGGAGCAAGTGCCCAGTTGCTCTGTGTATGACTCAGAGATTCTCTCAGGATATGTGCTTGCATCCAAGATGCTTTGGGACCAAGCTGCAGTTCTTGAGACTCAGTCCTACACAAACTTCACATTTTTATTTTTCAAATGGAGAATTACTCTTTCCAACAAAGAGTCTTTTAAGAGTGTCCACAGGAATAATCTTCCATTTGTCAGTTCAATTCAACAAACTTAAAAAACAAATTTTTATCTTACTGAAGTATAGCTGATTTACAATGTTGTGTTAATTTCTGCTATATAGCAGTGATTCAGTTATATATATACACATATATATATATATATATATTCTTTTTCACATTCCTTTCCATTATGGTTTATCACAGGATACTGAACACAGTTCTCTGTGCTATACAGTATGTCCTTGTTGTATATCCATTCTATATATAATAGTTTGCATCTGCTAATCCCAAACTCCCAGTTCATCCCTCCCTCATCCCTTCTCCCCCTTGGCAACCACAAGTCTGTTCTCTATGTCTGTGAGTCTGTTTTTGTTTCGGAGATAAGTTCATTTGTGTCATATTTTAGATTCCATATATAAGTGATATCATATGGTATTTGTCTTTCTCTGTCTGACTGACTTTGCTTAGTATGATAATCTCTAGGTCCATCCATGTTGCTGCAAATGGCGTTATTTCATTATTTTTTATGGCTAAGTAGCATTCCATTCAACAAACATTTATACTCTCTTCCGTGAGCCAGGCTTTGGGTCAAGACGAGTCCTTGAAAGTATAATCAGTAGTGGTTCAAATGGACATTGTCTTCGTATGGTGGCCTGCATAGTATATTGATCCTAATATGCTTTCACTTCTGCTTGTGTGAATAAGTGGTATTTAGATTAAATATGACAGCAATGTGTGCAATGCCAATGCCAGTGTAATAAAACCATTGCATGCCACCAGTGCTTTTATTTTGAAAACGCAGCAGAATGATCCTTGATCCTATTTTATTTTTGAGAAATTGAACCAAATTATTTTTTTCCCATTTGTATTTCCATTTTGATTTCACCAGCCTAACTACAATATTTAATTCAAATAGGCTATGCTTCAAACCAGGTAGCTAATGGAATGTGACCAGATCACCGTCAAACTTTGACACGCAGTCCAAACAGCAGTTCACCGGGGCAGCTTGAAGCTACATCATGAACTGACTATCATATTCACAACACTCTCCACTTATTTCCTCTTGACATCTCATGTGGACACTCATAAAGTTGAAAGATGCTGGGTAAAAACAGTATCGACTCAGCAGTGTAGGAGAAGAAAAATTTTAGGGGGTGCGCTTAGTGTGATAGTACTTTGAAACAATGCTACTGGGGAAATATTGGCTGGCATAGTAAGAGTTAATCTAAAAGTCAAGGTCAGTACAGTTTTTTTACAAACTGAGTACGTCAGTAGCATACTATGACTCGGGAAGATGATTTTAAGAGGGAAAGAAAGATGCTCAACATAGAAACTGTATTTAACAAGATTACCCTGAGCAAAATGACTTCAGCAATAGGAAATGAAGTTTCTCCTGTGAGTACAGAGGTAGGTGGTTCCAGACTTTGTTGATTCAGCAGCTCAGTAAAGCCATCAGAAACCCAGGTTCTTAGATTTCCCTGGCTGTGACTGCTGCAAGTTGCATGGCTTCATTGTTAGGGACAGACCTGGAGGCGGTTAGGACAACATCGTCTGTGAGTGTCTGAGGGGCAGCAGGGGCTCCAGTATTCTAGCAGCCACCAGTGAAAGCACCCGTGGTACAATCCAACAGACACCCCCTTTATTCCCTTGGAGCTGCCCTTGGCCAGCCAAGAAGTTAAAGTGGGTTCTCCTCCTGTCCTGGGATCAAAGCCGTGGCCACTCCATACTAGTTTCCTAGGGCTGCCATACAAAGTAGCTCAAACTGGGTGGTTTAAAACAACAGAAATTTATCATCTCACGGTTCTGGAGGCTAGAAGTCCAAAAGCAAGGTGTTAGCAGGGCATGCTCCCTTTGAATCCTCTAGGATCATTCCTTGCCTCTTCCTAGCTTCTGGTGGTTTGCTGGCAATCTTTGGCGTTCTTTGGCTAGCAGCTCCGTATCGCCAATATCTGCCTTTGTAATCACATTGCGTTCTCCCTGTTTGTCTGTCTTCACATGGCCATCATGTTGTAAGGACACCAGTCATATTGGATTAGGGGCCCACCTACTTCAGTATGACCTCACCTTAACTAATTACATCTGCAACGACCCTATTTCCAAATAATTTCACATTCTGAGGTCCTGGGGGCTAGCACCTTAACATATCTTTTTTTTTTTGGAGGACACGATTCAACCTATAACAACCCTCCAAATACTTAACATCCCTCCTCTAGTAAATAATTCTGATTTCCAAGGTAATCAGTCAGTCATTTGCAACCTACAGGTCTACATGTTACAGGCGCTAGCTTAGTTGGAGAGCTCAGCTTTGCCTATCTGCACACACACACACACACACACACACACACACACACACACACACTGATCTCTTTCAGCCTAAGGTGTGTGAGGCAAACACAGTTCTTTCTGGATGTGCTAGAATGTACCATATGTTCTTCTGGACATACCATAACAAACGGCCTTCTCACGTGAGCCCTCAGTACCTTGAGAATTTTGTGCTGTCCTACCTGCTCTCTGGCCAGGCATCTTTGGATTATCTCCTGAGATGTTTGGCTCAGGTCACTTCCCTCAACCTTCTGTTGACATCGAGCCTCTGGTCTCCCTCCCTGCCTGTGACATTGGCTTTTATCTCAGACATATATATATGTTAACACAGTCCTCCCTTTACCCATGTTTATTGCCTCTTTTCTCCTTCCCTCTCTCCTGATAGCCAGTTTCTTATAAGGATAGAGTAATAACATCCCACATCTGCATAGAACTTTTACAAATATTTGTAGTCTCTGTTAAAATAACGCCTTACAGTTAGCTGGGATGCACTGGTGTGACCACGCTGATTGTTAAAATATTGAAATACTTCTGTTCTAGATGGTAAGTGGCTGCCATCCAGAACCCCTTGAGTGCTCCTTGACCACGAGAGGTGCCTGTCTCTTCCCTTGGGACACCCAGATTTTCTAATGGTCCAGCAACTCCAGGGGGTAATGTCTGGCGAGAAGGGGACCTCAAGGACCAGCTTCAGTGCCGTGTGCAGCTGATTGTCAGATAGTTTGAATATTCCACCTACTAAGCAAGTATACAGTGGGAAGGAAACTTTCACTTACTGAGGACTCACCCACTAATGCACCGGGACTGGGATGGGTGCTTTTTTTCTCTTTTTTTTAACTAAGTACCTAACATGTGTCAGATACTATATGCCCAGTAAGTCATTTAGTTTTCTTTTTTTAAAATTTATTTAATATATTTATTTTTGGCTGCATTGGGTCTTCGTTGCTGCACGCGGGCTTTTCTCCAGTTGAGGTGAGCGGGGGCTACTCTTGGTTGCGGTGCACAGGCTTCTCATTGCAGTGGTTTCTCGTTATGGAGCACGGGCTCTAGGCGCGCGGGCTTCAGTAGTTGTGGCTCAAGGACTCTGGAGCACAGGCTTAGTAATTGTGGCGCATGGGCTTAGTTGCTCTGCGGCATGTGGGATCTTCCTGGACCAGGGCTCAAACCCGTGTCCCCTGCATTGGATTCTTAACCAGTGTGCCACCAGGGAAGCCCCGGGTGCTTTTTTAATACATTATTTTATTTCATTCTCACAACAGCTCTCTAGAGTAGATATTATTTTCTTCATTTTACCACTGAGGAAAATGAGGCTCAAAGAGGGGTAGGAGGTATTGTGCCCAAATTCACGTATCTGGTAAATACTGGAGCTGTTTGGCTTTTCAGAGAGCATGGGAATCCAAGTTACATTTTACAGGTGAAGAAACTAAGGCAGGGAGAGGATACTATTCATGCTAGTTCAGAGCAGACATGACCCAGAATTCAGGTTTCCTAGCCCACCAGCCTCGTAGTCTTTTGCTTCAGTGTATTCATATGGGATGTACAGTGTGGGAGGTGTGTGCTGAGTCAGCTCCTACAACAAAGCCGTGCAGAGATGGAGTGGTGGTGGAGACACATCATTTTAAAAGACATACATGAAGGACCTATCACGTGTAGTGTATAGATTGACTAAACTTTGCCATCCCACCAATGAGAGAAGCAGCCTATATATTAAGGATCCCGTTTACTTGGAATCTTCCGAAAATAGCCAAAGGTCTGTTTCTGTATTAGAAAGCAGACTTGTGGATAAAATAAATACTTGCTTCTTTAAAAAAAATTTTTTTTCATTTTTACTTCCATCTGCTAATTGTTGCAAACAAGAGCTAATCAGCTGAGTAGAGAAACAGATGTGCTGTGACGGCTCCAAAAATGGGTCTCTCTCTCCCTGGCAAAGGGTTGACTGGGGACGGTTGCCATAACAACTGGCTTACACCAATGCAGAAATATCGCAGGCTTTTTGCAACCACTGTTGCCTTCGTCAATTATGCCGTTCTTAGCTAAATGATACAATAATGCTATTTCCTTTGGCACTGCCAGGAATAGAAATGACAAAAGAGATATTTTTTGTTGAGGGGCTGAGAAAGCCATAAACCACTACAGAGCTGAAATATTATTGTTGTCATTATTACCATTTTGTTCCCTAAGCTCTAGCTAATGGGTTTGGTACCTAATAAGAATTAATAGCATCTGTTGAGTGCTTACTATGTGCCAGGCACTAAGTGCTTTGTATAAATTAATTCATTTGTAATCCTTACAATAACCCCAGAAAGTTACTGCTATTACTAGTCCAATGTTTTAGAGAAAGGAAGTAAGTCACAGAAAGTACTGTTCTTGTCCTTGGACAGGTTGTTAGGTGAGGCCACCAGGATTTTAACCCAGGTATTTGGCTCCAAAATCCTCCCTCTTAGCCACTATACTAGAGCAAACCATTTAATTGTAACCACCTGTGTACCAGATAATATGAATGTCTTTCTTTTCCAATTTAAAAATTATTTTAGATAAAAATTATACTTCCTAATATGTTGAGGAAAGTGCAATATTTCAACATGACACTAGAAACCAATGTAATTAATGCCCAAGGGAAGGATCTGGAAAAATAAAATAACAAAGTTCTTCAGAATAGAATTTAGGAGATTTGGATTTTAAATAGTTACAGCTCTGCCACTCATTTTAAAAAAGCGATTGTGGTTCAGTTATTTTAGTATGGCTTCATGTTTGGTAGAAGAGATAAGAGTACAAATTTTGGAGTCAGATACACCTGGGAGCAAATCATAGATACCCTGCTTACCCACCTGATCACTGACCAACAGCGTCAGAGGACAAAGTGAAACGATGTACTGAAAGTGCTTGCTGCAGTACCCAGCATAGTAAGTGCTTTAAAAATGGTGGTGCCTATTGCCTGAGCCCAACCCTCCCTATCCTGTTCTCAGCTGGAAGGAGACTGGCCTGGGTAGTCTCTGCCTCCTAGGTCCCTTCTGTGTTTCAGAGAGCATTTATGGTTTCCAGGGGGAAAAGCCTCTTCCAGCTCTCACATTCCGTGCCTCTGGTATTAGTCAGATAAGGAAGGTGGGACCTCTCCAAGATCTCAATAAGGGTGAGACAATGGCAATGGCGAGACCTTTAGGGTCTGATCTTACCTGACTCTGTTCTAAAAGGCTGAGGACTCTTGGGATCCCATCTGCCAGTCACTTCACTGTGAGGAATGTAGGCTTTGGTTGCTCAGCAGGTTCGAGTGAGGGGTTTAGAACCTTGGACCCTTGGCTGAAAGACCTGTGCGTCTTCCCCCAAGGCATTCACCTCTGAGATTCTGTAGCCGTTTGTGTTCCCCGGTTCCCTCCAGATTCCTGTGTCAGTCTCCAAGAAGTAGGGATTCCCTCCCTTCTCATTCTGGGGCTGACCCTGCCTGCATTCCCAGAGTGCTTCTGCCTTCAAGGGGCCTGGAGCACAGCCCAGGCACCTGGGGCTCCGGCGGGTAAAGGGCCCAGGGCAAGGGCAGAGTGACTGGTGCAGCCCCGGATTGTACCCTCAGCTTCAGCGATAGCTCCCCTCTCAGCTGGAGCTCTGTGGGGTTGAGTCATATGTCATCTGTCAGTGTGGAGGTGGGGGGCTGGCCCTGGAGGTGACGGTGACTTGTTGTTACCCTCTTCCTGGCGGGTCTAAATATAGGACCCCATCTGAGGCCTCAGCTCCCAGATGTGCAGAAACACGTGAGCCCAGAGCAGAGACCTCATATCCCCCCTTCCCCACCCTGCCTTCTGCTCAGTGCTTAGTAAGATGTTTCAAAGTAGTAGCCTCTGTGAGCATTTGGAACTTTCCAGGCTGTCCTCCCACCCCTCTCTGCGGAGGTGAGAAGGGCAAGACACCTGCTGTTTCCCCTTCTTCATCCACCAAAGAGGAAGAACTGTTCCTGCAGGGGCAGAAGTGTTTGCTGAAGAAACGTCAGAGCCCGCCTCTGCTCTTCCTGAGCTCTGAGTCTCACATCACCTGGTGGCTACCCTCTGGTCAGTGCTTCCACTGCCCCGCCCAGGGTATAGAGGCTCAGCCCCAAGAAAGGGAAAGGGAGTTCACGGCTAGGCCAACGCTGCATCGGCTCCTCTGTCCCACGGTCCTTGAGCTGTTGGAGGAAAGAAAAGGGAGGCAGGCAGGCAGCATTAGGAATGGGACCCAGAGGAGCCTTGGGGTGGAGATGAAGCAGGAGCAGGTAGGGGTGTGCAGACTTGTATTTATGGTGCTCTATTATGGCCCAGCTTTTCCCCACACCTTCTTTAAACGGTTAAAGGAAATCACTCTTTGGTAGGAATGTGTGACATTCCCAAGGGCATTCTGGTTTTCCTGGTGACATCAGCCTGGGAGAGGACAGAACCCAGAGACTACATGCAGATAAAGGGGTATGCCCGTGCGGGAGCATTCAGATATTCTGTTTGATTTGCTTCCCTTCCTGTTTTTCAGATGTACTGTGGAGGAGAAACCCCCCCGCCAATTAGTTTCTTGTCACGGGCTTATGCTTTAGTTCCGTTACCTACTAGCTGTATGACTTTGAGAAATTTCTTAGCCCATCTGAATCTGTTTCCTCACCTGGGGTAAGAATACCTGACTTAACAGCTGTAAAATGAACTGAATTATAGAACTCCTACTCATTCTTTCCTAAACTGAACTCTGGTAGAATTGGAGCACTAGCTGACAAAGGAAAGGGGCAGCGGAAGGGAAAGTGAGGGGACAGGGGAAGTGAGAGGTGGCAGGAACTCCATCTGCTTAAATGGAGGGTGTGCTTACACGCTCAGAGTATGGTGTGGCTGTGGCTTATGGCGCACGAAATCCCTTTGGCAATGGCTCAGCATTCTGTGTACCGTAAGAATCCCCAGGAGATGCTTCCCTCATGCGGGAACCATGGAGTTTTCTCCTGGTCTGGCCACAAACCAGCTCTGTGACTCTGGACAGGTCAGCTCTCCCCCAGCACCTTAGTTTCTTCCTCTGTGAAATAGGGGGGTTGACTTAATGAATCCTAGGATCCCTTCCAGCATCCATCTCTGAGGTGGGGAAGCTGCTGGAGCTGGGGAGGGTGGTGGGATGATCCTGGGTCTCTAAGCAAATGTGTTCCTTTGGAGCCTTTGAGTACTAAGGACACATATAAAAATTTGGGGTCGCTGATTTACCTTTCACAGGGGAGTTCTGTGATACTGGTCCTGAGTTTGAGAGAAGGACTTAGCATATAGTTAAGTATAAGTGATATGTTCCCAGGGCTTTGGGGAATTTAAGTGCAAAAACCACTGTGTATGCTGGCCTCAAACCCAGAACGGTCCCCCTCTGCCCTCCACCAGCCATGGTGGGAAGTGGTGTTGTGTATGTGTGTTCTGTGTCTTTTTATTTTTTTTAATTAATTAATTTTATTTATTTTTGGCTGTGTTGGCTCTTAGTTGCCGCGCGCGGGCTTTCTCTAGTTGCGGTGCACGGGCTTCTCATTGCTGTGGCTTCTCTTGTCGTGGAGCACGGGCTCTAGGCGCACGGGCTTCAGTAGTTGTGGCTCGCGGGCTCTAGAGCACAGGCTCAGTAGTTGTGGCGCAGGGGCTTAGTTGCTCCGCGGCATGTGGGATCTTCCCGGACCAGGGATCGGATCCATGTCCCCTGCATTGGCAGGCGGATTCTTAACCAGTGCGCCACCAGGGATGCCCTGAGTGTTTTTAATTTGAACTTTGTTTTATTTTTCTAAAGGCATAAGCTGAATGTTACAGTCCTGAGAAAAGCCTTGTAGAACATCATATTTTAATTACACCTTTCTGAATTTCATAAGAACAGTATAATTTAAATTATTTCTGGCAGTTTCTTAGCATACAAAGTATAGATTCAGTTCTAGTCTTGAGTTTTATGAATGAACTAAAAAAAAAAAAGAAGAAATAAACCCCCCCATAAATTTCAGTTCTTCTAGTCCACATCCTCTTAGCAAAAAAACTCAAATCTCAAATGTATCCTCCCTCAAAGTTATATTTCATTCAAGGGAAGAGATTTTATGTGCTTGTTCAGTATCTCAGCTTGTAACACTTTAAGATGTTTGTATGTAAAACTGATGAATAATATTTGCCACTGGAATATTTATAACTGCAATTTACAATTCCAGGGAAATTCCATTTTAGAAATCTTTATGATCAATAACATTTATTAATTATGCTGTGTGAATTATGTAAGCAAAATTAAGAATCCTATTTGCCTTCCTACCTCTCAGCCTATCTTATTTGCCAGTCTATTGACTGTATTTTGGGGCTCAAGGTCAGCCAAAGATTAATAACTTTAGGTTTATTTGCTTTGCCTCTTTGTGAGCTGAAATTTAGCTCTTGAGATAACAGCATTTTGCCTCTGTACTTGAGTGAAATTTTAATCTTGACCTTTGGTTATAATTTTGGATCACATGATCAATTCTAGTAAGATGAGAAATCAGATCATATAAAGCAAACCTAATTGCATTTTTAATGACATTTTAAAATATTAGTGGAAAAATAAAATAGTCTGAATAACATCTATAACAAATAACATTGTTTTTTAAGTTTGGTAAATCATTTTTTATAAGAGCAAAACATATTTTTCCTTATGGTGGATGGTGCTACTATAATATTATTTGCTTGAAAGTATTGGTTAAAAATCACATTATTGAAAGAGATTTCAGCCCAGCAGCTCTTTGATATATCATTTGATAAATGGTTTAAGTTAAATAGGTTGGAGAAATCTAGGTTTTCTGAATGCAGGAGTTCATACATTGACTGTTTTTTGTCCCCTTTACATCCAGTTTAATACAGATGTTCTTTATAGATAATGAAGACTTTGAGATGAGGAGAAACTGTTCTCTAAGTTTCTTATAGCCCAAGTCTTTCTGCAAGAGGTAGAGGGTGGATCTCACCCCCTATCTTGGGAACTTCATCAGTAAGCCCTACTCTTGGTCTAGGCTGAAATGAAAGTGTAATCATGGGGCATTTCATGGGATCGTGGTGGCCTGAGAAAGTGTAAGTACTAACTCTAGTCTGGTGCTTACAATGGAAAAGAATATGGTTGAGAAGAGAATTTCTTTAATTCTTTTTAAATGCATGGGACCCTGGTTTTACAACCAAGACAACACCTTTAACCTGTCACCTTGCTGATGAAGAATCCCCACAGCCAGTACATACCCCTGAGGAAGGAAAAGGCAAACTTTCTAATACTTATTTACATTTTCAAGACAGAAAAACAGACAAAATTTGTTCTTTTTGTTATAGAAATAATCCATGTTCCCTGTAGACATTTTAGAAAATGCAAGAAGTTTTAAAGAAGTAAATAAATAAAATGGATATTACTCATACATCAGTGACCTGATGATATCTACTATTAACATTTTGGTGCCATAGAAAAAGCTGGGTAACCTGCATTTTCCTAAGCAGTGCTTCAGATAAGACCCATGAGGAAGGGATTGTTTAATTTGCATAGGAAGAAGAGATACAGGGAGATTAAATAATTTGCTAAAGTTATCCAGTGAGGGGGTGGCTACCAAAATGAAGGTGGCTTGCTCTGGGATTTTCTTGCACCATGCAGAGGTGCAAGTCTTTTCACAGCCCCAGAGCTTTTCACAGTTACTTTCCTCCAGCTCATGGCTGAGGAAAGGGCCAGCCTCCTCAACAGAACTCAGGGGACCATGCCCGGGATGGATAAGGAGATGACATGTGTCAAAGCGGTTGCGTTATCAAGTTGTGGGTGCAGTTTTACCCTATAAACTCCTTTAGGAGAGGGGAGGAGGGAGTGACTGGGGAAGATTTAGAATCTACAACTTTGGAACCCGTTAGCTTGAAGAAGGCTTACGAAGAACTGCCCTAACAAAGAAAGCTGACTGCTGGCCTTTGCTACAAAGACCAGTAGAGCTAAACTATAGTGAAAACTTATTTCTTGTCCTTGGTTCCCTCCAGAAAGAAGTTTTGGGCAGCCAAGGTGGTAATGACCAACATTTGGGAGGCTCAAGCCCACCTCTGGGTAAAATTGGCATTGAGCACTGAGGCTGTTAGTGCACAGATATTGCTAGTTATCCGAGTAGTAGTGTCTTTCCCCTTCCTAAAATAAGCAACAGTGTAGTCTAAACATATCAGAAAAGCCATAAGTTTGCATTTCAAGGTAGGAACGTGGACATGCTCCATTAACCAGTATCCAAACAATTGATCTGTCGCTGAAGCTCATTTTCCTTAATGGAGGCATTGTCACAGCAACCAGCATCTTTTCATAGACCTTAAGACCTTCTACAAAATACTGGCAATAAAATGCCCTCAAGGTTCCAGCCACCCAGTTCACACCCCAGAATGATCTACTGCTAGGTAATTTGCATGGAGAGGTTAGTCTCTCAGTTTGAGATATCTTTTTGAGATAAGAAAGCCACTTATTTGGAAATCATTAAGTCATAGGATATTAGAGCTGGAAGGGATAGTAGAGATGATTCATCCCCACCTTGCCATCTTATAGATCTAGAAAAACTAAAGAACCCTCAGCTCAGAGTTTTCACGGGGCTTGCTCAAAGGGACCCAGTGGTGAATAATGGAGTTCAGACTTTCTGATTCCAATCCAAAGATTTTTCAACAAAGCTTCTCTGATGAGTGCCACAAATTGATGTGGATGAGGGAGGAAGAAAGATAAGACATAATCCTTACCCTGGGTTACTTCTGTTTACTTCAGAGGTCACATTGATGAGATCCTAAGACTGGCCCCTTTAAAACCTAGAAGGAGTGATGAGGTTAATGATAGATTAACACCAAGTAGATAAAACTACTCATTAAAACTCAGAAGCAGTATAAACACTCACTGATGTCATGACAAAGAGTTGAAGATTGTTAAAGGTGAGTATGCAGAAGTATGTAGGGACTTATACATCCTGAAACTCGTTGAGACTCAGCGAGACAATAATTTAATCTTGGAGCCAATAGGCCATTAGCAAATCCTGCACTAGAGCTCTCTTTATTTTGATTCATTTTATTCTGTGCTCTTAGCCTTTGCCAGGTGCACTAAATATTTTGTAACAGTCTACATACACATCTTTTGGAACATTCCAGAAGGCATATTCTCTTCATATGAACATGCTAGTGGGACTTTAAAATCAACTTTGGAGAATTCTTACTTTGTAAAATTGACATTCATTAGCAGTTTTTCTATTCACAATGCTGGATTAAGATAAATTTAGCAGTTTGTCAAAGTTCACGATATATCGGGTTGGCCAGAAAGTTCGTTCGGGTTTTCCGAACGAAATGTAGGATATATTTACTATAATATAAAACTCCGTGAAGTCACTGATAACACATCAGTGCTTTATTGTTACCCTTTAGTATATTCTGCTTCTGATCCTGATGGAATTTTGTTTTTCTTATTGCATCTACATGTGAAAAAAAAGAAGTGAGTTTCCAAGAGCACACATGATTTTTCTGTACCTGGTTAGAGGTAGAGCTTAGACCCAATTTGAACTTGTTATACTGCCTACCAAACTGACTTCTTCCTGACTTCCCTGTTTTATAAATGGCACCATCATTCTCCTGGTCACCCAGGGTCATAATGTTTGTCTTCCTTGGTGTGTCCCTTTTCCTAGCCTCCCAAGTCCTGCAAGTCTTCCCTTGAACTCTCTCTCACACCTATTCCATCTTCCCCATTCCACTACCACCAGCATCATTTATACTCCTATGACTGAAGTAAAGGCTTGAGGTAGAGGAGAGAATACACTTGCCTTAGGCATGTCTCCTCCTGGGGGCAGTAGAGGTGAGGTTGAGGAGTGGAAGAGGACAAGGTGTTTGGGGTCCTGGGCCTGTGTCAATACCATTTCAGACTCCTCTCTCCCCACCCCTCTAATATGACTTACAGAACCTGGGAAACCTGGTGCCAGGGCAGTGCACTTACTTGACATTGCCACTCTCCTTTTCTTTGTGGAGCATTGTAACAACTGATTCAGAGAGCTCTTTGAGAGGTCACTTCCTCCTGGGGGCAAGACCAATCGACCATTCAAGCATTCTTAACTCAGCTTTATTTTACCTAGAGACAAGGAGAATGCTGAGCTAAGGAGAATGAAATTACTTTTTCTCCTAAAGAAATAGTTGCAGATTTTGTTGTTGGATTGATAGGGAATCCAGTTCTAGGATGTGTTGACCTTCAGTTGGGATGCAACCTCTCAGAGTGCCTCTTTGAATCCCATCACATGTAACCCAATAAAGAGAGATGGAAAGAGAGACTCCCTCTGAAGAGATAGAGTTTAGGTGACAAAAATCTCAAAAATGTGATTAGTTTGGTCAAAATATGTGTACAGATGCTGATAATTCAACTGTTTCTTGAATATAACCTTTATTACTTAGAGTACTTTTATCACATTGTGATAATCTGTTCACTTGTCTCTCCTCTGCCTGCGTTCAAATTCTGTCCCTGACCATGACTAGCTATGGGTACTGGGGAAGCTACTTAACTGTGCTGTGCCTCAGTTTCCATACCTACAAAAGGTGATAGTAGTACCTACCTGACAGAATGATTATATACCTACCTAGTACCATGCCTGGCTCATGGGTACTCAATAATTATTTGTGAGTTATTTTACTAGAGACATTTTCTATAAACTTCTCTAGAAGGCTAAGCTTAAATAATTCTTTTGTCACATTACAAGCTGAGTTTAGGGAAGAGAATTTGGCCAACGGATACTCTTCTATTAATCAGACTGAGCTGAAGATAATGTGTGACTGTCTGTAAAGAGAAGTGGAAACCAGATAAACGTTTTGAATATTTTATGACAGCACTTGAGAATCGATAGGATGTCTCCATTCCCACATTTGGACGGGTTCTTGGAATTGCCTTCTGTGTCCCATCCAGGACAGCTAGAAGTTGATTTGAATTTCTTTCTGGAAGTTGTGGACTATGGGCACTATTTACTTTTTGTTGTCTTGCTTAGCCTGAATTGGTCTCCCTCTAATATCCCAAGCTTTTGGAGCCCATATCCTTTATTGGACATCCTAGTACGTATTGTCTTAGGACATTTTTAGTTGTCATGGTTTGTCATTTAATTTATTATAGATTCACTTTAAATTTCACTTGGCCGTAGCTCCTGTTGGGGAAGGATAGAGTCTTATTTCTTTTTCTCTCACAGAGATGTATAAGAATGGTGAACTATTTGCTGATTGATAGGTCTAAAATTATGTTTGTCTTACACATTTGGAAATGTCATTTCTGGAAGGGAAGGTGGTAAATAGCCTTCTCTGGAGATCTTTTAGAATAATGTAGTTTCTCACCAGATGGAGGTGATGAAAGTGAGATCTTCGGGGGGCAATGTAATGGCCTCTGCTTCCAAAATCGGAATTATTTGAACTTGAGTTTGAATGCATATTTGAAAATAATGTGTTAAAAGGATGTTCTATGGCGGGATAGTCTATTCAGAGGGTTGGGCTGGGATCAGGCCAAGGATGCAGGTACATAGAAAAAGGTTCTTTAGTTCAGAAACCAGAAGAGAAGGTAGACAGAAATTATAGGAGAAGGAACACCAAGTCTTGGGCAAGATGGCGGGTATGTTTGCTTGGCATCACGCGACCAGTGAACTGGGTCTGGCAGAGAGCAGGTGTATTAGTTTTCTGTCACTGACATCATAATATCACACATTTAGTGGCTTCAAACAACGTGTGTTTATTCTCTAGGTCAGAAGTCTGCGTCTTACCCAGCTAAAAGTAGTCTCCATTTGGAAGTCTCACAGTCATCTCAGACTTAGTATGTCCCCAGTGGAGCTCCTGCTGTTCAACTGTCTCAACTTCTCCTACTGTCTTCCCCATCTCATTTTGGAATCACCCAGGTTAAAAACTCACCCAGGTTAAAAACTCACCCAGGTTAAAAACTGAACTCTTCTTCAACTCTTCTTCCTTACAAGTCCCATTCAGCAAATCCAGTTGGCTCTACCTTCAAAATTATATAATCAGAATCTGATTATTTCTCACTGTCTCTAGTTTGGAGTCCTGCAGTAACATCTTTACTAGATTTGCTTCTTCTATTCATGTTCCATATTATTGTATCCTCAGCACAGTAGCCTGCTAATACATAAGCCAGATCCATCATTCTTCTACTTCCCATGGCCAGCTGGTCCATCTTACTCAAAGTCAAAGACCTTCTGACAGCCAAAGAGGGCAGGCAGGACCATCACTTTGGCCCTGCTGCGGTCTCCGGTGATGCTGTCTATCTACCTCATAGGCTGTTGGACATAACATCATCAGACTCTAATAAAAGTCTCCCACCTGCTCATAGCCATGGGTCATCCTTGGTCAAGGAAGCAGATTTAAGGTCAAATAGGGGCATTTGGTTCCTGCACAGCCTCTGGCCCACCCCTGCCTTCTCCTGACCCCACTGTGATAGCCACCAGAGTCTAAGTGGTGGGACTTTTCCTGTCTGACTCAAAACGTTGATAGAAAAAGATTTCCCCACAAGGTTCCATACTTTCCAAACCAATGACAAGCCCAAGGGCGTTTTCTGGTTCCCCTTCTCTTGCACCTAGTAGAGCTAATACCTGAAGCAGCAGCTGGGCTGAGACACAAACCAGTTGTTGGGGTTTGAGGAGGGGGCCGATTTTCTTGGAAAAGGGGAATGGGAGGGAGTGGTTCCTCTTCTAAGTTAAGCACATCAGTCTCCCAGCAGCTTTCTGCTCAAATGCTGTGCTCCTAGGGACTTTGTGCAGGAGACAGGCATCTTTGAGAACAGTTGCTCCTCACTGTTGAATTCAGCAGCTGGTAATGAGATGAAGGATCTAGACAAAGCCTTTCCTTAAAGGACATTAGGGTGGCTGTGGTGAGGTATTCACCCTTGTGCCTCCCCTTGCACTGTTCTTGGTATCTAGAGGGTTCAGTGCATGTTTCTTGAACTGAACTGATACATTTTTAAAAGTTAATGAACATATCAGATGATAAATCAATCACACAAATAAGGCCTAGAAAATGGACATCTTATTATTACTGGAATTTAATATCAGTATAGCCAAGGGAACTGAGAAGGGGGCTAAGATCGGCCAAGGGCCTTTCAGGACATCTGTGGTGTCAGTGGGTGGGGTTGATGTGTTGTGTCCTGCTTTTGTCTGATAGGTCATTGCTTGTGAGCAGCAGTATGACTCTTCCTATGACGCTCGCTGTGACGTCTGGTCCTTGGGGATCACAGCTATTGAACTGGGGGATGGAGACCCTCCCCTCTTTGACATGCATCCTGTGAAAACGCTTTTTAAGATTCCAAGGTAAGACACAAGATGGCGCTCTTGGCTTATTAGTTCTTTGGGAAAGAGGCTCTTTAAGGATAATAAATTGTTCATAAACAGTTTCTCTCCAAACCTGTGAAAGCCTGATTGTAAAATGTATTTCTTTTTTGGGGGGAAGTGGGGGCAGATGCAGGAAAGTGGGGGAGAGGGTGTTCCTGAAATGTAACGTATTCTAAAAATGATAGGACTATGTCATAACAATTGCATATTTTCAGTACTCTAATTTTTTTGACATGTTCATTTTTTGCGCTTTGCACGAGAAGACTGAAAATGTGGTGTTGGATTAAGTAATCTGTCTAAATACTGGTGTTTTCTTTTTAAATTATATAATCATGTCTGGTTATTTTTTTTTTTTCCTAGTTTGACTCTTTCTCCAGTATGCTGAAAAACTTAGGGATGAAATAAAATGTATGCCAGCACTAAAAAATATCAGAAAAATGTTACATCAGTCATGACTTTCTCTTCATCCTTTAATTTCTGTCTCAATGGGCAATTGTGCTGAAAGAGAGCTATTTGAAGGGTATTTAAATGCCATTTTATTTTCTATTGTCTGTATTCACTAAGGGTTTGTACAAGAGGTTTGGTTGTTTGTCTTTCATCAGAATAGGGCTGATGTTTGGCCTGCTCAAGCCTCTAGTTACAGAAAATGAAGCTCTGGAAAGCTGCATCCAGGAGGGTTGCTGGTTGGGAGATTTGTATCTTCCACATGTCTCTTTCAAAGGAAGGCCCTGGGCCGGCTGGGAGCCACTTAACTGCTTTAACAATACAAGTGTTAACCTTTCCTTATCTGCACAATCACACAGCTATCACAGTCTTTAAAAATGTCTCCTGATTGCAATTTGCATTTCTGATTAGGTCTATTTATATGCAGATGAGGCTCTGTGGCATTCATCATCATAATGTTATCGTTTTATACTTAATCCGGATGTGAACAACCACCCACCATTATTCCCAAAATGATTCCCACCCAAGTCAGAGTTGGTTTTTTCGCCCTTTCCAAAGTACAAAAACAGGTTCTGGTGATTAGGACAGAGCTCCTGGCTTTTAAAATTAATAGTCTGATGAATGTTCAAAACAATGTAAGAATGAAGGATCCCAAAACAGTAATGTGTACAGTAATATGTCAGGAAATGAGAACTGGTATCTGGGATGATTTGTGTGTTTTGATTTTTTACAAATGGTTTACTCTTTATTTACTGTAGCCACATAATTTCTCAGTTATCAGAATTAAGATGTGGTTTCTGATTAGCAAGACGTGTACTTTTGATAAGAGATCATCTACTTGGATATGTTTTTTCTCTCAGTCTTATTTATTTAACTTTTAGTGTGCATTTGTGTACAGAGCAACTGTTCAAAAATTTCATAGGGTGATAAATATGAGGCAGCCTAGAAAGTGTATGTGTGTGTGTGTACATGCAAATGTGTGTGTGTTTAACAGACCCTTCGTCTCCAGTGACTCCTCTTAGCTTGCTTGTGGTGCCCAGCCAAACCTCTGATATCTAATAACCTTTATACTTTCACTCCCCTCGCTTCTTCCATCTTGGGAGAAGCTTCCAGATCTGAAACACAAATAACCAAGCCCCCTACTGCTTGCCTCAGGACAGGGCGAACTTCAGGAACAGAGCAATTGCTAGAAAAGGATCTTGGGGTGACAAGGATCCTTATCCCAAAGTAGGTTGAAGCTTTCTTTCTTTCCTTCTGGTGTAATCTCCGACCCTTTTACCATCTCTTGGTTCCTGTGCAAGAGATGAATCAGATTGAACTAGGGAACGTCAACACTAGTCGGTTAGCAGGACCCTCAGTGTGATTACGTGTGCTCAACACTTTGCCTTTATCACAACCTTAACGGCCAACTGGACATTTCTGGACAGGAAGGATGGAGGTTTTTTTAAAAAAAATGTAACATATTTGTATGTACTGTATAGCTTTTTATAATCACTAAGTTATTTACTTAAAAAGTATCCTGTTAATTAGAATCATGCAGTTCTCTTATGAAGGGCTGTAGATTGACCAAGTGCAGTCTCATGTGTGTTCACGCACATGTGTATACTCTATCTTAATCTTGAGTGGTAAAAATGTATCCTTTCCTCAGAAAAGCTCTTTGATGGAAAGTGGAGAAATTTAACATTTACGTACTTTAAACAGGCACTTAGGTTATCTACCTGTATGTTTCATGGGGCTCTCTCATTCTATCTCAGCATTTCCTTTTGTAATAGAAGAAGAGTAAATGACAGGTAATGACAAAAATCCTTTGAATCTGTTAGGCTTCAGAATTTTTTTTGGTTATGAGTGTTGTCGGTGTTCTGGAATTCTCGTCAATTAAGCGATGAAGTCCACTGCAGAGCACTCTTGGGGGCCAGAGTACTGTGTGTGGCTTCCTCCTCTTCCCTACAACCCTCTCCTGACTGGAAATAAATTGAGTAAATTACCAAGGAAGGAAGGAAAAGACCTTTCCTCAGTCAGGGAAGAAGCGACTTTCACGAGTTCTAAAGGACAGGGATTAATGCAGTGCTGGTTACATGTGAGGTGGGAGCCTCAGATGTCAGTGAAGCAGGTGATCACATGGGCTCCCCAGGCTTTGTCATGAAACAGGAGTCGAGACCTGCCTGGATGTGCCTGATTTGCCTGCACAGGGGTCTCCTGCTGTCCCCTCTCTGCCTCCCCCCACCTTGCCCTTTCTTTTGACCTTCACATTAGCAGATGACACACGGGGTCGTCGTGACCTGTCTTTGAAACACTGAGACTCACAATCTTTCCCACATTGCAGACACAGAAATTGTCTGCTGATTGGCATTAGAAGATGACACACGGGGTCGTCGTGACCTGTCTTTGAAACACTGCGTGACTGACAATCTTTCCTACATTGCAGACGCACAGAAATTGTCTGCTGATTGGCAGAGCAGCCACTGTTTGCTGAGCCTGTCAGCATGTGTCATCTTGTCTAACGCCTTTGCTCTAAAAAAAGTCACCCCTCTCTGACAGTCACTGCTCTGTCTGCTGCTACTTCTCTCCAGGAGTTAGAAGAGAGGAAATGAATGAAAATCATTTCTCTAGGCATCAGTGGGTTCGACAACATCTCTCTCAGGACTCTCTCCTGAGGACTGTAAATTCCAAAGGCTTAGAAGGATCCTGCAGATGACCAGGATATATTTTTCACTTAAAAGGAGATCTGTTTCATAGATTATTTGCAAGAACCCATAGAATTAGGAGTATACAATTATGTACATTTCTTGGCAACCAGGTATCTTTCCTTAGCTTGGAGTCTTTGGCTAATGACCTCTTGTGAGGGGGCTATGTTCTACTTTGGTGAGAATAGGACTGAGTTGACGCCCTGCATTCAATTTGTGCTTTTCCTGGAATTTCTTTTCTGTTCTTTCCGGAGGGGAAGGGCCGAAAAAGGACCATTCCAGGGCGCGGCGCTGGGCTTGCCACATTTGGGAGCGCTGCCTGAAGTTGGGCGCACAGCCTCCCGACGCCCTGCCGTTGGGCTGGTGGAGGCCGCAGCACTGCTAGGGTTGTATCAGTCCTCCTGTTTGCACTATTTTTTTTTGCGACCATGGCCCCGCCTTAAGTATTTCCAATTAAGAAACAAAACCTCAGGAAACCGAAACTTAACCAGCCGCTCTCGCTTCTGTAATTACGCCTGCTGACCCCCCCCACCCCCGCAACCGTCCAACCAATCAGATGGCGACTAGTGTCTCTGTTTAAAAGTCAACCAATCGGCGACTAGTGTCTTTGTTTAAACGTCAACCAATCGGCGACTAGTGTCTCTGTTTAAAAGTCAACCAATCGGCGACTAGTGTCTTTGTTTAAACGTCAACCAATCGGCGACTAGTGTCTCTGTTTAAAAGTCAACCAATCGGCGACTAGTGTCTTTGTTTAAAAGTCAACCAATCGGCGACTATGTTTGTACCGGTCTATAAAAGAGCTGTACTAAACTCCGCCAGGACCTCTTAGCGTCACCGGCAACAAGTGCGCGGAGGTCCAGGTTCGAACCTGCAATAAATGACCCTTGCCGTTTGGCTTTGACTCTCGACTCTGGTGGTCTTGTGGAGGGGCCTCGCGACCTTGGGCATTTCATTTGGGGGCTCGTCCGGGATGCCCCCAAGCCCACCAGACATCAGGTCAACGGGTCATCGCTGACAACCGATCGGTAAGTAAGCCGGCTCAGGGTACCTTCTGTTTTGGGGACTAGGACAGTCCTGGCGGACGCGCTATAGGACACCTAGTCGGGTGTGGTTGGAGACGTCCACCACGACCCATCTGGGGCTGACAGCCCATCTGAAGCGCGCACGCGATAACCTCCCCTTCCTCCTTTTACAGACTCCGCTATTGGGACTGCTCTTAATCACTTTTGTTTTCAGAGTAACCTTTTCTAATCAATCTCTTCCAGGACCTAGACATGGGCCAAGCACAGAGTACCCCCCTCTCCCTCCTTCTCGCTAATTTCGGGGATGTAAAGTCCCGAGGACACAACTTCAGTCTGGATATCCGGAGAAGAAAACTAATTACCTTCTGCCGCTCTAAATGGCCAACTTTCGGGGTTGGCTGGCCCACCGAGGGTACCTTTTGTCTTCCTATAATCCTAAAAGTTAAATCTAGAGTTTTCTTGCCAGGAAAAGAAGGCCATCCGGACCAGATCCCCTACATCCTGGTATGGCAGGACCTGGTAGAAAACCCTCCTCCCTGGATGACCCCCTTTTTGTCATCAGGGTCATATAAGATCCTTGCGGCCCGACCAACTAAACCTCCCAAGCCTCAGACCCGAACTGCACCCATACTCTCTGACAGCCAAGACCTCCTCCTAGACCCCCCCCCCATATCAATCTCCTCCTGTGGCCCCACAACCAGTCCCCCTTCCTGCTCCTGGCTCTGCTCCTCTCCCCTTGGTAGAACCTCCTGCGGCCCCTCCCGGAGGGCCACCCAGGCCAGAACCGGAGGACCGAGAGGCAGAGGCACTACCGGTCCCCCTGCCCAATGAAAATAATTCCCAGGGGCCGGCTGGGCGCACTCGCGGACGCACTCAGCGCGACCCAGGGTTCCGCCATCCTGATTCCACCATAGCCCTACCCCTGCGAGAAATAGGCCCTCCCGATGAGACAGGGAACCCCCGACTCCAGTATTGGCCATTCTCTACCAGTGACCTATATAATTGGAAAACCCAGAATGCCCGTTTTTCTGATAATCCTAAAGACTTGATAGCTCTTCTAGATAGCGTTATGTTCACTCATCAGCCCACCTGGGATGACTGCCAACAGCTCCTCCGGATCCTATTCACTACCGAAGAACGGGAGCGAATCCAGCTGGAAGCGAGAAAACTGGTTCCTGGAGATAATGGTCAACCCACCGCTAACCCTGACCTCATCAATGCAGCTTTTCCCTTAACTCGCCCCCCGCAGGATGAATGGGACTATAACACCGGAGAAGGTAGGGGACGACTGCTCATTTATCGCCAGACTCTAATGGCGGGTCTCCGGGCTGCCGCGCGCAAGCCCACTAATTTGGCCAAGGTATATTCAATTGTACAAGGTAAAACAGAAAGTCCCTCCTCTTATTTAGAAAGATTAATGGAAGCCTTTAGGCAGTATACCCCTATGGATCCAGAGGCCCCCGAAAATCAGGCCGCCATTGTAATGTCCTTCGTTAACCAGGCAGCCCCTGATATTAAAAAGAAACTCCAGAAGTTAGAAGATCTGGAGGGCAAACAGATACAGGACTTACTCCGTATCGCCCAGCGCGTCTTTAATAACCGGGACGCCCCAGAGGATAAACAACTTAAAGCCACTGAGAAAATGACTAAAGTCTTGGCCGCCATTGTTCAGAAAGATCAAGAGGGCCCCCCAGCCACTCGACCTCCCAGGCGACCATTGGACAGAGATCAATGTGCCTATTGCAAGGAAAAGGGCCACTGGGCTCGGGAATGCCCCAAGAAAAGGCAGCCGCGCCCCAACCAGGGGCAATGGCAACCGAACGCCACCCCAGTCCTGTTTACACATGATACAAAGTAGGGGGGACGGGGTTCGGACCCCCTCCCCGAACCCAGGGTAACCCTACGAGTGGAGGGGAAACCAGTCCAATTCCTGGTGGATACAGGGGCACAGCATTCGGTCTTGGTTAAGCCCCACGGGAAAATTTCTAACAAATCCTCCTGGGTCCAGGGAGCTACGGGAGTCAAACGTTATCTTTGGACCACTCAGAGAACTGTGGACTTGGGCACGGGAAGGGTAACCCATACCTTTCTGGTCATTCCCGATAGCCCTTGCCCCTTACTGGGGAGAGACTTACTCACTAAAATGGGAGCACAAATTCATTTTCGGCCAGAGGGGCCAATCGTAACAGACCCTCACGACCAACCCATATCTGTGCTCACCCTAAACTTGGAAGATGAGTACCGACTTCACCAGGAACCACCCTCCCAAAATCAAGATATAGAGTCATGGCTTCAGCAGTTCCCCGAAGCATGGGCAGAAACAGGGGGGGTGGGACTAGCCAAACACCGCCCAGCCCTATTCATAGAGATCAAACCGGGGGCAGATCCTGCACGTGTCCGACAGTATCCCATGCCCCTAGAGGCCAAGACTGGTATCACTCCTCATATTCGCCGGCTTCTTGACCTGGGGATACTGCGTCCCTGCCAGTCGGCCTGGAATACACCCCTGCTGCCAGTCCGCAAACCTAACAGTAAAGACTACCGCCCAGTGCAGGACCTGAGGGAAGTCAACAGACGGGTCATAGACATCCATCCTACTGTGCCCAATCCATATACTCTTTTGAGCGCCCTTAGTCCAGAAAAACAATGGTATACTGTGCTGGACCTCAAAGATGCCTTTTTTAGTTTACCCTTGGCGCCCAAAAGTCAAGAACTCTTTGCCTTCGAATGGTCAGATCCCGAGAGAGGTATAAACGGACAACTCACCTGGACCAGACTTCCCCAAGGATTCAAAAACTCGCCTACCTTGTTTGATGAGGCCCTACACGAGGATCTCAGTGAGTACCGGAGACAAAACCCCAATGTAACCCTCCTGCAGTATGTTGATGATCTCTTAATAGCTGCTGAGACCGCTGAAGCCTGCCTGCAGGGAACCAGAAACCTCCTACGGACTCTCGGCACCCTGGGATACCGAGCCTCTGCCAAGAAAGCACAGATCTGCAGGCCTGAGGTAACTTACCTGGGATACCTATTGAAAGGGGGGCAACGATGGCTCACAGATGCACGGAAGGAAACCGTCCTCCGCATCCCCAGACCCACCACGCCTCGACAGGTGAGGGAATTTTTGGGGTCGGCTGGGTTCTGCCGTTTATGGATACCCAAATTTGCTGAAATGGCCAAACCGCTATACCTAGCCACCAAAGAGCAGACGCCCTTTGAATGGACAGAAGAGGCTGAGCAGTCATTTCAGCAGATCAAAACTGCCTTGCTATCCGCACCCGCCCTGGGTCTCCCTGATGTCTCCAAACCCTTCCACCTCTTTGTAGATGAAAGCAAAGGCATAGCTAAGGCCGTGTTGACCCAGCCCCTCGGTCCTTGGCCCAGGCCTGTTGCTTACCTATCAAAAAAATTGGACCCAGTGGCTGCCGGCTGGCCTCCTTGCCTCCGGATGATCGCCGCCACGGCCCTAATGGTAAAGGATGCTGACAAACTAACTATGGGGCAGGAGTTACATGTCACCACCCCCCACGCCATCGACGGGGTTCTCAAACAGCCTCCCGACCGATGGATGAGCAATGCTCGATTGGTCCACTACCAGGGTCTACTGTTAAATCCCCTCAGAATCAGCTACACTCCGCCGCGGGCATTAAACCCTGCCTCCCTATTACCTGACCCAGATTTGGACTCCCCACTCCATGACTGTGCAGAGGTACTGGCCCAGATCCATGGGGTTCGGGAAGACCTACGTGACCAGCCCCTACCGGATGCACAAGTCACATGGTTCACTGACGGCAGCAGCTTTGTCCAGCAAGGTCAGAGGTATGCGGGGGCAGCAGTAACATCAGAAACTGAGGTGATATGGGCAGAGACTCTCCCCCCAGGGACCTCAGCCCAAAAAGCTGAATTAATTGCCCTGACCCAAGCTCTCAAGATGAGCAAAGGCCAAAAAGCTACCATATACACAGACAGCCGGTATGCTTTCGCTACCGCACATATACATGGGGCAATATACCGAGAGCGGGGACTACTCACAGCAGAGGGCAAAGACATCAAGAACAAAGAGGAAATCCTGGCCTTGCTAGCGGCCATATGGGAACCCAAAAAGCTAGCCATTGTACACTGCCCGGGGCATCAAAAACCCACGAATCCAGTCACCCGAGGCAACAATTTGGCAGACCAGACAGCTCGAAAGGCGGCACACACTCCAATACCATTACTTCCCCTGCAACTGCCGGATCCAGGCCCCCGGGAACTACCGCCCCAACCCGACTACTCGGAGGATGACATCAGATGGATGAGCAAGCTTCCTCTAACCCAGGTTAGAGACGGATGGTGGCGGGACGCTAAGAACAATATCCTCCTTCCTGAGAGACTAGGAACCCTGGTCCTTGAACGGATCCACCGTAGCACCCACTTGGGCGCCCGACGGCTACAGGATCTCATCAGGCAGACTGGACTTAAAATTAAAAATGTCTCCGAGAAGACTGAACGACTGGTTGCTGACTGTGCAGTCTGCCAACTCCATAATGCCAGCTCCCACCCGCCAACCACTGGCATCCGGGAGAGAGGAAACCAGCCTGGAGCCTACTGGGAAGTGGACTTCACGGAGGTAAAGCCTGGCAAATATGGGTATAAATATTTACTGGTGTTTATAGATACCTTTTCAGGTTGGACTGAGGCATTCCCAACCAAGAATGAGACTGCACGAATAGTAGCTAAGAAGCTACTAGAAGAGATCCTGCCCAGGTATGGCTTTCCAGTTATGATAGGGTCCGACAACGGGCCAGCCTTCGTTTCTAAGGTAAGTCAGGATCTGGCTTCCATACTTGGGGCTAATTGGAAATTACATTGTGCATACCGCCCCCAGAGTTCAGGACAGGTAGAAAGGATGAATAGAACTCTAAAAGAGACCTTGACTAAATTGACCATGGAGACTGGCGCTAACTGGGTAGTCCTACTCCCCTACGCTCTGTTTAGGGTGCGAAATTCCCCCTATAAGCTAGGATTTACTCCCTACGAAATAATGCATGGTAGGCCTCCTCCTATCATCCCTAATCTAAAGACTAACCTTATCCAATTGGACCCAGAAAATAATCTCCTGTCTTCCCTCCAAGCCTTACAGCGGATACACGAGACAATCTGGCCCAAACTAAAAGAGCTATATGCAACAGGACCCCCACCTACTCCACACCAGCTCCGGCCAGGTGACTGGGTCCTTGTCAAACGCCATCGACAAGAGACCCTAGAACCCAGGTGGAAAGGACCTTACCAGATCATCCTGACAACGCCGACAGCCATCAAGGTGGACAGCATAGCTGCCTGGATCCATTACACACACGTCAAGCCGGTGGACCCATTCTCTGACCTCATCAAGTCCACTAAAGCTGACGTCACCTGGACTGTTGACCGGAGTAAGAACAATCCCCTCAAACTGACTTTGCGCCGTACCCTCCCCCATGATGACCAAAGTACTGCTGATAGCCCTAATGATAGTCCTAACCCTCAACCCTCGGGCCACGAGGGGAGGATTCGGCCCTCCCCCCAATAAGAATACTTTAATACAACTACTATATGGTGCACCGTGCGAGTGCAGGGGAGGTACTATGGAGACTCCTGTTGTTCCCCGAGGGTATACTCATATGCAGGACTGCGGGGGCATAACTGCGTATCTTGTTCAGGAATATAGGGTTACCGGGGCCTCTCAAAACTGGCAATGCTACCATAAGCCTAAGCCACTCCCCCCTCGAGCTACTTGCCCCTGTTCTACCTTCCAGGAATCAATGCATAGCATGTGCTATTCCTCTTACCAGCAATGTATAGGGGCCAATAACAAGACTTATTTCACAGCCATACTACAGAATAATAAAAGCCCCACCATTAGTGATGATAATAAATACCTTCAGGCTGGATGCACTGGCACCCCCGGGACCCCGGTATGCTGGAATACCAGGGCCCCCACACATATGTCAGACGGTGGGGGGCCCCAGGACGCAGTGCGCCAGATAGAAACCCGAAGACAAATAGAAGAGGCCTATCGGCATCTGTACCCACAGCTCAGCTACCACCCCCTAATTCTCCCTAAGGTCGATCCCTCTGAATTGGACTCCCAGACCATGTCCATACTAGAAGCTACTTTTGCGCTTTTGAATACCACCAACCCCAACTTAGCACAGGATTGCTGGCTCTGCCTTCCTCAAGGACCGCCCCGCCCTATAGCCATCCCCACCTTCGCCAATTTAAATATCAGCGAACGATGTAACCCAACTTCACTCCCCGAGCCGTTCCCCATACAATTTTCAAAATTTTCAACCACCTTTAATACCTCATGCTTTGTCAAGAACGATTCCCTCTCTAACGCCAGTATTGACTTGGGAATCCTTTCATCCACTGGATGTAGTCAATATATCCCCGTGAACTCCTCCCTCTGTAGTCCTAATACCACTGTCTTTGTCTGTGGAAGTAACCTAGCATACACCTATTTACCCCCGAATTGGACAGGGGTCTGCACCCTGGCCACTCTCCTCCCCAATGTAGACCTGATCTCGGGAGACACCCCATTGCCCATTCCCAGCTTTGACCTCTGGGCAGGGAGAACCAAACGAGCCATTACAGTCCTGCCCCTCCTGGTAGGATTAGGAATTACAGGAGCTGTGGCCACAGGGAGCACGGGCCTTGGGGTCTCCCTTCACTCCTATAGTCAGCTGTCTAGGCAATTAATAGAAGATGTAGAAACTCTCTCTGGGACCATTCAGGACTTACAGGACCAATTAGATTCGCTGGCCGAGGTGGTCCTACAGAATAGGAGGGGCTTAGACTTGCTGACAGCTGAACAGGGTGGGATATGCCTCGCCCTAAAAGAAAAATGTTGTTTCTATGCAAATAAATCAGGCATTGTAAGAAACAAGATCCACCAGCTCCAGGAAGACCTAGCTCGCCGCCGGCAAGAATTAGCGGATAATCCCCTTTGGTCAGGATTTCATGGGATGCTCCCCTTCCTCCTCCCCATCCTGGGCCCTCTACTATGCCTCCTTCTCCTCCTCACTATAGGCCCCTGTATACTCAGTAAAGTCATGAATTTTGTTCGCGAAAGAATAAATACAGTCCAGCTAATGATATTAAGAACGCAATATCAGCCCTGCGAGGCCTCAGAAATTGAAGAAACGGAGCCTTGAGGACCCAAGATTGGCTCCTCTGGTTCATGAGAAAGGGGGGAATGAGGGGGCTATGTTCTACTTTGGTGAGAATAGGACTGAGTTGACGCCCTGCATTCAATTTGTGCTTTTCCTGGAATTTCTTTTCTGTTCTTTCCGGAGGGGAAGGGCCGAAAAAGGACCATTCCAGGGCGCGGCGCTGGGCTTGCCACATTTGGGAGCGCTGCCTGAAGTTGGGCGCACAGCCTCCCGACGCCCTGCCGTTGGGCTGGTGGAGGCCGCAGCACTGCTAGGGTTGTATCAGTCCTCCTGTTTGCACTATTTTTTTTTGCGACCATGGCCCCGCCTTAAGTATTTCCAATTAAGAAACAAAACCTCAGGAAACCGAAACTTAACCAGCCGCTCTCGCTTCTGTAATTACGCCTGCTGACCCCCCCCACCCCCGCAACCGTCCAACCAATCAGATGGCGACTAGTGTCTCTGTTTAAAAGTCAACCAATCGGCGACTAGTGTCTTTGTTTAAACGTCAACCAATCGGCGACTAGTGTCTCTGTTTAAAAGTCAACCAATCGGCGACTAGTGTCTTTGTTTAAACGTCAACCAATCGGCGACTAGTGTCTCTGTTTAAAAGTCAACCAATCGGCGACTAGTGTCTTTGTTTAAAAGTCAACCAATCGGCGACTATGTTTGTACCGGTCTATAAAAGAGCTGTACTAAACTCCGCCAGGACCTCTTAGCGTCACCGGCAACAAGTGCGCGGAGGTCCAGGTTCGAACCTGCAATAAATGACCCTTGCCGTTTGGCTTTGACTCTCGACTCTGGTGGTCTTGTGGAGGGGCCTCGCGACCTTGGGCATTTCACTTGGACCTCCACAGATGGGGTCAGGGAGACAGCAGGGACTAGCGTGGGTGTGTTTATTGGACAAGGACTGGGAGCCATGTCACCTGCCCATTTATTTGGGGCCACATAGCTGCTGACTCTGTGCAGAGTCTTACTGCACATTGAGTGCTTCCACCGCCTTCCTGTGGAAAAATGCAGAGTGTTTTCAAGATTCCCAGCAGAAATGTCCTCGGTTGGGAGTGGATGGGAAAGAATGGCTTGAACATTCCAGTCCCTGAAGCCAGTGATTTTTCCTTCGTAAAGAGAAATTTCCCTGTAGTACACGATTTGGGAGAAGAACTTGTGGTAATTCCAGTTTATATTCTGGCTTGTTTTCCTCACCAAATTTAGGTTGTTCCAAACTACCCAGCGAGTTAGTTTCCTAGGCCTGCCACCGCAAATGACCACAAACCTGGTGTCTTAATAGAAATGTATTCTCTCACAGTTCTAGAGGCCAGACGTCCAAAATCAAAATGTCAGCAGAGCCCTGCTCCCTCTGAAGGCTCTAGAGGAGACTGCTTCTTGCCCCTTCCAGATTCTGGTGGCTTCTGGTGCTCTTTGGTTTGTGGCAGCATAGCTCCAGTCTCTGCCTCTGTTTCCACGTGGCTTTCTTCCCTATCTCTCTGTGTCTTCTTTTCTGTCTGACCAGTAAGGGCACTCGTCATTGGATTTAGGTCTCATCCTAATTTAGGATGATTTCGTCTCAAGATCCTTGTCTTAATTACATTTGCAAAAGACCCTTATTCCAAATGATGTCACATTCTCAGGTTCCAAGGGGACATATCTTTAGGGGGCCACAATTCAACACACTGCACCAACCAACTTTCATGTTCACCACGTTCCCTGAGAAACTAATTTGGGGGGCAAAATATAGGACAAGTAGCTACATGATGATGGGAACACGATAGCTTAGATTTATCGAGTGCTAACTTATGTGGCAGGCACAGTGCTATGCGATTCACAAATACAAATGCATTCATTCCCACAGTGACCCTTGAGGTAAGTGCTATCACCACCCTTTTTTCTAGAGGAGAAAACTGGAAGCCCTGGGAGAAAGTCGCTGGTCCTGCACCTATGGAAGGAAAATGATTTGAATCTGTGAAGTTTGACTCCAAAGCCCTCATGTTTTGCAGCTACACTGAAAAGTTAAAGACCTTCCTTAAATTATACTCATTTATTGATGAATTATGAATTCAGCACCAAGGGGACTGGAGTATAAAGAAATGAATGGGGGGAACAGTTCTCGGAGCTTTCTGAGAGGCTGTTCCTGAGTTATATTTGGCTTGAATAAAATTTTCCTTTAAAAAAAAAAAGAGACAGAAATGAATAGGATATCCCGGCCTTTAAGAAGCTCACAATCCAGCTTCCTTCTCCATGCTCCCAATTTCAAACTGACACAGTAAACCTGAGAGTTAGAATGTTATTAGCATCAGTGAGTGTGTCAGTCAAGGAACTGAAGAACAGAAATCAAGAGTCATCATAGGTGAGCACAGGCCCTCCTTGGCTCATTGATTTATGACTCCCAAACCAGAAATCCCTCCCTTCTCCAAACTCCCCTTCAAGCATCTGCCTTTTAGTTCCTGTTTTAGAACACTTAAGACCAGTGTTTGAACTAAAGAATTTCAGGTTATCATTGTTGGTATCCAGTCCTTTCTGTCCTATCCTACCCTCCTTGCAAAACCTGCACCTGCCATGAACATCAGGGCTGTTTCTGGTAGGGGCAGCATCTCCTCCCTTTCATCTTCCTCTTATTTTTTCAGTAGGAAAACCTTGCTTTGGTTGTGGAGTAGATGGAAATCTGCTTCTGGCATCCTGATTTGGAATGCGTTTTCTCACAGAAGCTATTTTAAATGGTTATTTAGGAGGAGGCAACGGAATACATGAAGTTCTCACTTTTCGTGCGTTATTAGACTCTTATGGCCAACTCGAGTTTTATAATTGAGTCTGAGGACATAGCCTGTCTCTAGAACTTCATGCTTATGTAAAAAAATGCTTTCCAAGCTCTAAACTACCCATTTACAAAAGTGCTTTGGAACGCAGTCTGCTGGGGATTTGGGAAGGAGCGTGCCCTCTAATCTAGGATATCTCTAACTCTGTTCATGCTAAGTCAGGCTTGGGCTGAGTGCTCGAGTTGCAAGGTGAATAAGACAGGGATTTTCTTCTCTCAAGGAGAACATAGTTTACTGTCCCCTCCCCCATTCATTGGCAGAGGTGAAATGGGCAGAAGTCGGATACCCAGGAAAAAGGAGAAAGGAGGAGAAATCACGGAGCTACCTTGGGCTACCTGGATGCTGTGGACGGTAGGACTCAGAAAGTATGAGTCTCTGTGGGTCTCAATGCCAGCAATTGACTCTTGTTCTGAAACAGACTCCCTGGGCTGAGTTTTCATCTAATTTCATCTGAATTTCTATCATTTTTAAAGGGTAAAGATTTCTTTTATTCTGAATTTCCCAATTCACAAAGCAAATTGTTCCTACATGGGTGGGTGGGAAGCCAGCTCCTCAGCTGTGAGAAGATTCAGAGGCAGCAGGGAGTCCTGAGTCACCAGTAATTGTCTTAGTATTACAGAATTGTCACAGGACATTTTCCCTTATGGCTGTGAAATATAAGGAAAAGAAATTAAAGCTAAACTATTGTTGGAGTGTAATGAGTGAGGGGGGGTGGGTGTTTAATGGCACAGTAAGGCTGGGTTTACCCTGGGGGAACTTTGGTTTCTCTTCATCAACCCAGGTCACTTAGCTATTGGCCTGAGCAACAAGCCCTCACAATCCCAGCTTCACTCATAAAGCAAGAAGAGCTAGAAGAATTAGCATCAGTTAGCATTTATTGAGTGCCTAAGAGCAAAAAAAGTTTTGAAATACTCCAGCAGAAAAACCATGGTCTTTTATGAGTCTTTTTCTTTCTTTGGGTTTTTTCTAGTCGCATTTTAGTGGATTGTAATCCCTACCCCTCATGATGCCTTGGGGGTACCCTCCTTCCCCGTGGGGTATCCTCTCCATTTCCTTGAGAACGTAACATAGTAGCTGGAGGCAGCTGGCAGAAATGCCCCGGAAGGCTTCTGCTCTGTGGAACATGTTTCCACATTTTTTTTTAATTTGAGTTGAGCAGCTGGGGCTGTTAGTTCCTGTGGAGGTGCAGCTTGACCCCCTGAATCCTGACGGGCAGGGAAAGTTCAGCTTTGCAGGGGTTCACCTAGGGATCAGGTGGCACAGCAGGAGCATGCCTCCAGGGAGTGCTGGTCCCCATCCCCCTGGAGTAAGAGGCCCACCTTGAGAGAAGGGAAAGGCCAGTGAATGCAAGGTGCTGACTTCAAGCACTATCTGCGCTTTCTCCCTCATGACGCTGATTTCATTATTTTGGCAGCACTTTGGCTAATTCCCATTTAGCTCCTAAATGGTGGAGAGATGGGCAAAGAGGGTAGGCAAGGAAACAGAGCTCGAAATAGTACCAAAGGGTTGAGGCACCCTCATTTCCTCTTGATTCCAAAGAAAAGCAGGGAGTAAAGGTGAAGAATAGTTATAAACTGTCTTCATGGGTTAGCATAGTGGTAGGGCAGGGGCAGCACAAGGATGAAGGGTGGGAAGGTGGTTATCTGGATGAAGGCTCATCACAGCTGGAGCTCTCCATTCCTGGAGAATCCTGGAGTCAGGTGAAGCCAGCGTCCTAGGAAAGAAAATATAGCATAGTGGTCAAGCAATGGGGTTTGTGTCACTTATCTACTGGCAGGTAACAGACCACCCCCAAACTTAGTTGCTTAAAACAGCAATCATTTATTATTTCTCATGAGTCTGTGGGTTCTTGGGTGGATCTTGGCTGGGCTTCCTCGTGCAGCTGTGGTCAGCTGGGGATTTGGCTGGGTGCTGGCTGGTCTAGGATGGCCTTGTCTAGGACGACTTGGCTCTGCTCCATGTGGCTTCTCATCATCTAGCAGGCTAGCCAGGGCACTTCTCACATTGGTGACAGGGTTCCAAGCATAGGTACAGGAAGGGGTAGAAAACTGGGCTGTTTTTACAATTCATTTACCTCAGTGTTCTGTAGGCATGGGTTCAAATACCAGTTCTACTACTTTCAAGCTGTATGAATTTGACCAAATCACTTGTCTCTGCACCTCAGTTTCTTCCTCTGTAAAATGGAGATATGAATGGTATCAGCCTCATAGAGTTGCTGTGAGCAATTAATGAATGTAAATTGCTCAGAACAGTATATAGTAAGCATTCCATTTTTGCTGGCTGCTATCAAAGAAAAAAATCTCAAAAGTGTATTTATATTGTAAGGAATTTACTTTCCCTTGTAGCTCAAGAATTGACACCTTCCATTCAAAAGAACCACCTGTGAGATCAATCATTTGAGGGTTTTAGTTAATTGACTGATTGATGATTATATGGGAAATTGAGAATGGAGACTGATTTCTCAGTAAATCCTTACTACTTCCACTGTGTCTATCTGAAGGAATCTGCCTTGAATATCCATTGTCACAACTCCTTTGTTAACAGACACACTCCTAAGAGATGTGGACCGCCCCCCCCCAGTCCCCATACATACCCATGAATGTGATAATGGGACTGCCCCTTGGGGAGCAGAGCTGGCCTTGGTCCCCATTCCCATTATGTCTACAATGAGTAGTGATACTGTCATCCTCTGAGAACTGAGGCTTGCAGGGCTTTTCCTTTCCTCTCAGTTCCATCTTTGTGGCAGCTTTGTGCTTGGTGGGTGAGTTGTGTGATGGGGGCTTGGCTGCCTCCCTCTACAGGGTCCCTTCAGCCCTCTTGGTAGGTATAACCTTCCCCCAGGTTCTGGAAATATCATGTCCCCAGGTAAGACAATGGTAAGAGCTCTGTCAAGATTGGGTTTCATTTTGCTACCACTTTCTCCTCCAGAGGGAATGATTTCTTTCCAGCTCAGCCTGCAAAGGGTATAAACATTGGCAAAGGGAGACTGAAACCCAAGCCAGGTGAGGGGATTGTAAGGAGAGCACTTCGTTGCTCCAGATGAGTTCAAATTTCTTGGCTGGGAGGAGTGATACTCCAGGGACTGAGCAGATGAGACTGCTAACCCACTGACAGTGATCTTGGAAGAATTCTGGAGGACAGGAACAGTGTTAGAGGAGTGGAAAGGGAGAATGTGTTTTAATTCTTCAGAAAAGGGAAGAAGGCAGGACCTGCAGACTACTATCTGGTGAGCTTGACTTTATGCTGGGCTAATTATTAAGATTCTTTCTTTTCTTTGAATAGCTTATGAATTCCTAGAAGGAAAAGCTGTGATCACTAGGAATTGGCATGGGTTCACTAAAAATAAGCTATGTTCGACTAATGTCCTTGTTTGGTGTTACTGCTAGATGAAAGCAAATGGGGACTGTTTTATACAGAATATATTTGGAATATTGCCCTAAGGTTAAAATCTATTTTGATGTCTTTGTGGCCAAGATGGAGAAACACAGGCTGGAGGATGGTGGTGGTGATATTGATGGATCATAGATAGCCCAGGAAGGACTGTGTTGAGGAGCACTGGGTAATGGTGTGGGTGTCAACATGGAGGGAAGTCCTGGAGGCCCTGGGCAGGGCTCTGCTGACTGTCCTGCCTGCTGAATGTTTTAAAATGTGTAATGAGTTGGAGGACATAGTAGCCTGTTGGTCACATAAGGGTAGCTGGTATGCTGCATGGCAGACTTGGAATCCCCCAAAGACCTCTACTGCCAAGAACAATGGGATTCCCTAACAAGCAAGTAGGCTTGCAAACTCTGGTGAGCTGTATAGGCTGAGAGAGCCATGGCTTGAGAATTCATGGGCAGAAAATGAGTTTAATTGTGGCTGTAAGTTCAGTAGGGGTCAAACAGTAAGACAGTCTTTCACGGTTCACGTTTGGAAGTCAGAACAAACACCAGCCCACACTGGCTCCATCCCAACCAGACCTCCTTTGGAATGATGGCTTCGTTCTGGGCACCACACTCAAGCTGCTGCCAGAGAGTCTTACCCTGACAGAACTCTAGTGGGCCTGAAGCTGGCATTTCAAACTGGGATTCGGACACTCAGCTCTGGTTCTGCTCCTGCTCTGTCACCAGTCCATCCTTTCACCTCTCAAGGGGCAAAAATGGCACCATCCTTAAGCAGAATGTTCTGCACTCAGATAACAAGGCCTGTGTAAACCGTTTCCTTCAGCATCCTCCCTACACTTCATGGGTACCAACAGAGGGAAACGTGAGTAGTCACCAGCTGCAGGGCCGGAGCCATTCCCTAAGCAGCCGGTCTCACCCAGCACAGAGGTCCTTAATCTTCACTGCAGCTTACAATCTCCTGGGAGCTTTAAAAAATACCAGCGCCTAGGCACCACCCCCAGAGATTCCAATGTAATTGGTCTGGAGTCAAACGCAGCATTTATATGAATATATAATTAATTTTTACAAATATATACATTTGTAATAATATGCATATTGTTTTGTATTTTAAGGTTCCCCCAGACGATTCTGAAGTACAACCAGGGTTGAGAAAAACCCTGCCCTGAAACAACTATTAGACTGTTGTTTGTTTATTTATATTTCCAAACTACAGTGTCTTCCCTGAAAGTTCTGGTTCCTGCCTTCCCCATCCCCACCCCCTGGTTGAGAGTCGAGAAATTAGAGATGTTACGGATGGGAGTGTGTTGTACATTATGAAGAATGTAGAAGCAGAAAAAAAGCATTTCAGCAGAATAGTCAGTGGTGATTGTCTGGGGTTGAATTGTGGTATGTCTCCCACAAAAAGATATGTTGACGTCCTAATTCCACAGGACCTCAGAATTTGACCTTACTTGGAAATAAGGTCATTGCAGATGTAATTAGCTAGGTTAAGATGAGGTCATACCGGAGCAGAGAGGGTCCTTAATCCAATATGACTGGTGTCCCTATAAAAAGAGGGAGATTTAGGGACTTCCCTGGTGGTCCAGTGGGTAAGACTCCGTGCTCCCAATGCGGGGGAGACCAGGTTCGATCCCTGGTCGGGGAACTAGATCCCTCATGCATGCCGCAAGTAAGAAGTCTGCATGCCACAACTAAAGACCTCATATGCTACAATGAAGATCTCGCATGCTGCAACTAAGACAGCCAAAATAAATAAATGAATGAATAAATAAATATTTTAAAAAATTATTAAAATAAAAAAAAGAAGAGTGAGATTTGGACCTAGACACACAGACATATGAAGACAAAGACATACAGGAAGATGGCCACAGTGCCACAAGCCAAGGAATACCTGGGCCACCAGAAGCTGGAAGAGATGAGGAAGGAGCTTTCCCTAGAGGCTTCAGAGGGAGCCTGGCCCTGATGACACTTTGATTTTGGACTTCTGGCCTCCAGAGCTGTGAGGGAATGAATTTCTGTTGTTTTAAGCACCTAGTCTGTGATACTTTGTTACAGCAGCCCAAGGAAAAGAATACAGCAATTTTATCTTGTTTGGAGCCTGTTGTTCCTGGACAGCTGCCTAAGTCATGATTAGGGCTAGAGGGTTGGGGATAGGAGTGAGATATTTGGCCTGTAAGAGTCCTGGGGGAGGGGGTAGTGGGGGAGGGTTACATTGGCTAGACTTCCACTCCATCAACCCCCAGGGGGTATTTCTGTAGAATCAAGGTTCTTACATACCATGCCTAGCAGGACTCAGATAGGAAGTGGGTACATGAGAGTTCCTCCCCTCCCTTGCTCTGGGCCACTGAGCCAAGACTTCCTTCCCCATCCAGCCCTACCTGGGCAGGGAAGAGTCCCTCCTTTCCACAGTGCTCAGCATGGAGAACGGAGCTCTGCATTTCTTCTCTGAGTTCCTTCCAGACTCTGGACTTGTGGAGTGGAGTACCAGAATGAAAGGAAATGGCTCCATCTGAGAATAAAGGGAACCGCATGGTAGAAGTAGAACTTGGGGCATTGAGAAGTAGCTGTGGTGGCCTATCACGTATCTGGGACAGGTATTGTGAGGCAGGTGAGGATGTCCCAGAAGACCGACGTGTCCTTCTGGGCAGGGCCAAGCACAGTGGAGCACAATCCAAGGAGCAGAATTATGTGCTTTCCGTGTCCCAAGGGCCTCTCCACCTGCACAGAGGACAGATGGGCATCCCAGCATCATGCCTGGTCCTAGCTCTGGGATACAGGTGTTGCCTTCCACCAGGCTTCATCCAGGTTTTGTTCTTTAGCTCCACACCTAGCTTGTGGCCAGTTTAGGGAATGGTGAGGAGTACTGTGTGTGTGGAAGGGTCTCCTCCTGGACCCTGTGACCTTATCGCTTCCTCTGCATCCAAACCCTCAGCTCCTGCTTACTTTGGCCTCATATTCTTGGTGTGAATTCTGGTTCTGCTCTCTGGAGTCCTGGTCCCCTCCTACCCCTCTTTCTGTGCCACCTGTCCCTTGGATTGGAAGCTCCAGCACGCATGCTGCATTACTTATCAGTCTCAATGGGTGTGGCCTCTCCTGCTGCCCTTACCCTGCAGTCCACCCCTTCTCTACGCCTTCCTTCTGGAAGAGTGAGGGGATGGGAAGCCTAGTGTTTGAAGGACTGAGGAGAGGTTTGAAGTTAGTTACCTCTAGGCCACCAAGTCCCGGGGAATCTGCCTGATTTGGACATTTCTGGAAGTCACTCAGCATCTGCAGGATAATACTGACTTATATATTTTTCTAATGTCTTCAGGCACAGCCCCATAATAGCAAGATCTGAGGTGCACATCCCCTCTATTAATTTCTTACTGCTGCTATAAGAAATGATCACAAACGGAAGTGGCTTAAAACAACACAAATGTATTATCTTACAGTTCTGGAAGTCAGATGTCTTTAGAATCTGACTAAACTCAAGGAGTCATCAGGGTTGAGGTCCATTCTGGAGGCTCTAGGGAGAAATCCATTTTTTGCCTTTTCCAGCTTCTAGAGCCTACCTGCATTCCTTGGCCTCTTCCTCCATCTTCAAAGCCAGCAATGGCTGGTCAAGGCTTTCCCACATTGTATCACTCTAACACTGGCTCTTCTGCCTTCCTTTTCCCCATTTAAGAATTCTTGTGATTACATTGGGCCCACACGGTAATCTTCCCATCTTAAGGTCAGTTAATTAGCAACTGTAATTCCATCTGCAACCTTAATTCTCCTTTGCTATGTGGCCTAAGAATGTAACCTAACGTACAGATTCCGGGGGTTAGGACACGGACATCTTTGGGGTCCATTATTCTGCCTACAATACCCCTCAGAATACTGCCCAGGAATTCTTAGAAATCTTCAAAGGTGTGCTCCATTTGTGGCCACAGCCATTTTGAGCTACCATCGTGTGACCTCTGCCCTCTTATTTCTCTCATGTCTGACTCTTCTTTGCCCACATCTATTGCCCTCTCAAACGCCATCTCAACATCCCTGCCTGTGGGGCTGCTGGTTCTGGTTACGCCCAAAGGCTCTGGTCTTTGGAGGCCAAAGCACTGGTTCCACCCAGAAGAAGGGAAGTAGCCTCCCTAGCTCTGAGCTAGACCCCGTCACTTGCACTTGCGTCCCTGTGCAACTCTACTTGTGCCCAGAGCCTCATCATTTTGGTCAGCTTCTGGCCTTCCTCTCTTGACAGAGTAGCATCAAATCCCTCTAGAATAACAGGTTCTTCTATTTTTATCATCATTCTTTTAATCAGTCCAAGGAGACAGAAAGGAAACAAACCTACACCACCCCCTCCACCTTCCTCTGTACTTCCCCTGCTCCAAACTTAATCCTTTTGGTTGCATGAGTTAGTCAATAGATGCTCTTATTCATGTGAACCTACACTTGAGGTTGAAGCTGAATAAAGGAGAGGTACTGACTGTCTAGTGGTCTGCAGGGTGGGAGGATACAGGACAACCCATGTCGGTGCAGAGAGGAACTAGTAAGTCTTCTATACCTATGCATTTTAAATCTAAAAACCAAGAAACAAATTATGCTTTCCTATTACTGAATATGAAGATTGACCCTGGCGCCTTCACTCAGTCCATGTGTTGGATGGTCCTTTCTGGTTTGATCTGCAGATGAATCACGAGGGAGCTCCACAGCCAAGGGGCTGAGAAGGCCCCACTTGTAGGTTCAAGTGTAGAGTCCTGGAAAGCACTGAGGTTAAAGGGTGCTTCATTAAGTGGTTGTATGGCAAATGCCATCAAGTGTCAACTAAATAGATCTTCACAGAGTGGACAAGTGGCTTTAAAAGATTTCTGCAAAGCAACCTCAGATTGTATCTGATTCTCCTAATGCAAGCACATCCGAGCAACAGAAAAAACTTGCTGAAATGATGACACTGCTCCTCCTAGGACAGCTCTTCATCAGCCACGTGAGGTTCAAAACAATGATAAGCTAATCAGCTATGCCAAGAAATCAGTTTTTAAAATTCAAAATTACCATGAAGACTATCTGAACTATGAATTTATATCCACTACTGTTACTGATAAAGCTCTTCCTCAGTATATATTGTGCAAGAAGTCATTAGTATGACCCATTCAAACCTCTGCAGTCTAACTGCTGAATGTTTGGGAGTAATGTTAAAAAATATATTATTTATTTCATCTTATTCATTTTTTAAATTTAGTAACACTTGTACACAATTGATAAGAAAGGAAATTGTTATTAGGGGGTACACTTAAAAATTTCTTACTGATAAAATATACAATCAAAAAAATTTGGGGACCACACTCTTCTAAACGTAGCTTTGGGCCCTAGTTCAGCCACTGTAAATAGTTCTAAAATCATTTGTCCCTTCACAATTCATATTAACTGTCTTAAATGTAATTTCTTTGAACCTCCACTGTAATTCTGATAGGTAAGGTTTTTGTCATTTTAGAGTTGAGGATTCAGGGCTCAAAAGAGTTAAGGTTTGCTCCACGACATACAGTTAATAGAAGCTGATATGTAGCAGGGGGTGAGCTTCAAGTGGTCTGTAAACTCCCCAAGATTGAATGCAGAATGGGCCATTTTTAGGAAGATGGTTGTCATGAGTTGAATTGTGTTCCTCAAAAGTTATATTGAAGTCCTAACCTTCAGTACCTCAGAATGTGACCTTCTTTGGAAATATGGTCTTGACAGAGGTAGAACATAAGCCCTCCAGTTTGTAGTACTTTGTCATGGCAGCCCTGGGAAACTAATACAGTGGTCCATAACTCCGAAAGGGGTTCAGGACCCTAAAACGCTTAAAACCACTGATGTAATCCAGTGCAATCATGAGCAGAGGAAGAAGCCCAGAGGCTGAGAGTTTCTCTAGGTGATGTGGCTAATTAAGAGGGATACATGGCTGAGTCCCACACATTCTGACTCCTCAGTTCAAATTCAAGGCCAGGAGGAGTGAATGTGGAGAAAGTGGCCTTTTCCCTTCATCACTAGATTTGTTGTTGGTTCTGCCTTGGTGGCCCGCCTCGATTTGGCATGCCTCACCATTCTGCCGGTGACTTTAAAGGAACAGGTGGAAAGTGTGTTGTGTCTTTGCCTTGATGATGATGTACTTCTCTGGAGATCATGGTCTTCCTTCTGCTCCCCCTTCACTTCCTTCCGGAAGTTCACATTTGGTACTTCTGGGTCTATTAAAAGAGGGGAAAAAAAAACCCCAACTGTAACTAAATATGTATATGAACAGGGAAATAGTTCATTGGCTTGGTAATGTTAAGCTCTCTAACTGGAAAGGCACTGAAAAAAATCAGCGCATCTGGCACGAAATTACAAGTCAGGGAAGAATGACTCTAGGGTAAAAAATATTTGACAAATAAGTTCAGCAAAATGTAAAAGTTTCCTAGTTAAAACTAGGAGCATGTGTGTGAATAGTGACCTGCTTACAAATGGACTGTAAACTGTTGCTCGGAATTAATTTATTCAATCATCTGATCAGTATTCATCAAGTGTACACTGTGATCAGGCACTGTGTCAGGCACAGCAGTGAACAAAACTAATTTCCTGTCCTCATGGAGTTTTTATTTTGGGTGGGGGAGAGAAATAATAAACAGACAAAATATGTAATATGCTGAGTGGTGATAGGTGCCTGACTGAAGAAAATCAAGTGGGACAAGGGGAGTAGAGGGTGACAGCTGGGGTGGGATTTACTATCATACAAGGTGCTGAGCAAAAGCCTCTCTGATAAGGTAGAGGGGAGAGTCTAAAAGGAGTGAGGGAGCAAGCCACGCCTAGGGAAAAAGTAAGGGCAAAGTTCCTGAGATGGGAAGGAGGTGGGCGTGTTTTAGGATAGCAAGGAAGCAAACTGGAGCATGAGAGAAAGGCAGGGCCTTGTAGGCCACTGTAACGGTTTTGGATTTTTTATGAAAGAGATCAAAAGCCATTAGAGTTCGGAATAGAGAAGTGACATGAAATGACTTCTGTTTAAAGAGATCTTCTGGATAGTACGTGGAGAATGGAATGTTGGGGGGTGGGTAGGAGTACAGGCAGAGAAACAAGGGAGGTAAGAGGCTCTTACCTGTTATAACACAGGTAAGGGAGAACGGCACCTTGGACCAAGGTGGAGGTGGTGAGAAGTAGCTGGATTATGGATATAATTTGAAGGTGGATTTCATAGGCTTGCTGATGGATTAGATGTAGGGCGTGAGAAAAAGTGAGGAGATCTCAAGGTTGTTGCCTGGAGAAACTGGAAACAGGCTGTTTTCTAAGGTGGAGATGGTTGTAGGAGGAGCTGACTTGGTGGGGGTGGGGCAGGAATTAAGAGCTCTGTTTCTGACATTAAGTTTGAAATGCAAATTGGTCATCCGAGTAGAGCTATTGAGCAGGCAGTGAGAAACAGGAGTCTGGAGCTCCGTGGAGACATCTGGTCTGATGTCATCAGATGGGAGTCATCAGAATATACATGACATTTAATGTCATGGGTCTAGTAGACTTTACCTGGACAGTGGGTGTAGATAAAGAAGGTACAAGTTCCTGAAGGTGACTCCAGCATTTAGAGATGGGAAAGATGAAGAGAAACCAGGAAAGGAGTTTGATAAGTAGTGGCCACTGAGACAAGAGGGGGACTAAAAGAGGGTGGTACTCCAGAAACCAAAGAAGGAAGGGTTGAGAGAGAGAGAATGCTCAAAATGTATCAGTGCTCATGAGTCAAGTAAGATACAGATTGAGAATTGACTATTGGATCTGATGACATGGAGGAAACTAGTGACTCTGTCAAGAGCTATTTCAGTGGAGCTATGGGGATAAAAACCAAATTGGAGTAGAGTCTGAGGTGATAGCAATATCCTGTTTCTTGAGCTGGGTGGTAGTTACACTAGCTTTAGATTATACATGATATATTACATAATAAAACATTTCAAAAAGGGAGGGGAAGTTGAGATAGTGATTAGAGACAACTCTTTTGATAAGTTTGCTCTAAAGGGAGCAGAAAAATGGGATGGTAGCTGAAGGAGGAGATAAAGAATACATTTTCTAAGTTTCAGTGGTCATTTGTATCTGTGAGTGTTATTAGTAGGGCACTGCCAGTACGCATGCATAAGACCGTGGTCTTTGTTATGTGTATGATGTAGTCTTTCATTATGAAGTGTATGCAGTATGAAAAATATGTTCTAGAGAAACATGTGCCTGGTTGTGGCATGATTCTATATTTAGCAATGTTACATCCCACCTAGGATGATTTGATAATCTGAGTTGTTAATCTGCATCTTTGGGGTTGAGGATACAAATGTTTGAGAATAAAATAGATTGGGCAAGCTTAATCAGAGTTTAAAGTTAAAGATATAAATATTTAGGATACCATCAATTGAATATAAATGTGTAAGTACCGACAATGTATGAAGGATTGCTCAAACCTGTGGAGATGCAGAGATCAGACAGGCAGAGCTTCTGCCCTCAGGAGTTCACAATCTATTTGAAACTCCCTCATGTAACGAAGAGCACACGTAAGGCAGACAGAGGGAAGGTGTCAAGTCTGTGGAGGTGTAAGAGGAGAAATGATTTTGACCAAGGAGATCCAGGAAGGCCTGGATTTGTACCTGCGCTGAACCATTACGGATGGATGAGGTGATACTTCAGAAGCAAAGTGAGAGCACGAGCAGAGGAAAAGTGCAAAAGTGGGTCCAGGACTGGAGTTTTGGGCATAAGAGTTGGGACTTGAAAGTGACTTGGAGAACCCTGTGCTGAGGGTCTTGACGGCCATCTGGAGCAGTTTGTTGGGACTGCAGAGAACTGGAAGCCATTAGCCTTTAGGAGAACAGTGACAAAAACTCCACCTGTGTTTTAGCAAGATACCTCTAGAGACAGAGTAAGGATGAACTGGAGAAAGTACGAGCAAGGAGGCAAGGGGGGCATACAGAGGCTGTGCCAGGGCCCAAGCAAGACAGCACACCACCGGAGGAAGGGGAGGGGTCGCAGGGGCACAGGTGTCTGGACTTGCTGATGCTTGTGGGGCACGGTCGGCAGGTAGAAATCAAGGCTGATCCATCCCCAGGTTTCCGTGGGTGTGTTTACCCCAGTCGTGTACTGAGGCCTCTCTGTAAATCTGAGGGTTCCAGTCAGAACCCTGAACCTGGGCTTTTCCATGTCAAGTTCTCACTCTCAAATCCATCTTTACTCACTCCTTTGTGTATCTGGGGGTCATTTGTGTAGTTTGATTATCTCTCTGATTGGATGTAAGGGCCTTTGAGGGCTAGGACTATACCTTTCTGAATCTTTATGTCTGTCATAGCACCTAGGACCACAATTGTATGCATACTGTGTGCTCAAATTTGTTTAAAATAAAGAGTACTTTTGAGGTAACTGAGAGTAGATGTATCATCAAATAAGTCTGAAAACAGAGAAAGAGAAATGGGTTCACGGGAAAATAGGAGACAGTGAAAATTAGAGAGGCCAGGTGGCATAGACTTTTAGCATCAGACTTCTTTGATTGTTTATTGCTGTATTACAAACAACCCTAAATGGCCGAAATGCTTAGTGACTTGAGCAACAGTTGATGGTTTATCATGATGCTGTGGGTCAGGAATTCAGGCTTGGGTAGGTGGTTCTTCTGCTCCGCATGGTGAGAATCAGCTGGAGTATTGGCTCAGCTGGAGCTGCTACATTCAGCGAGTAGTTCACTGGGCCGGGAGTTCTGAGAAGTCTTCACTTACGTGCCCTGGGCTCCTACACGTGGCCTCCCCTATCCACCGGCTTCCTCACAGCATGGTGGTCTCAGGGTTGTTGAACTCCCTGTGTGGCGGCCAACTTCCCAGTGCATGAAAGCAGAGCTGCAGCTCTCATAAGGCCCTGGCATGGAAGTTACACACATCCCTTCTGCAACATTCCACTGGTCAGAACGAATCACAGGGCCAGCCTAGATTCAAGGGGAGGAAAATAGACTCCACCTCTCCGAGGGAGGACTGGCAGAGAATTTGCAGCCATCTGTAATCCACCACACAGACATTCCTGAATTTGAATCCTGGTTCTTCCATTGCTGGTTGTGTGATTTTGGGTAAGTTATGTGAACTCTTTTAGCTGAGATAATATCAATGTTATTGGGTGCTGTGAGGGAAAGAGATGATATGGCAAAGTGCCCTGGCATGTAGTAGGTGCTCAATAAATAGTAGCTACTATTATTACTACTGTCACACGCACTCAAAGGATAAGTACGATGAAAATTGGCAAGAGGACGTCTGTTGGATTTGACATTTAAGAAACTTTTCATGACTGCCTGACTTTGGGAGAAAGTAGAAGCAGGGTGATTAGCAAAAGCCAGTGGCAAAGGTTAAGCTGTAAGTGGATTTGAGGGCAGTGAGCACAGCTTGGCAATGAAAGGTGAAATAAAGTGAAAGGGACTGTCATGTGGGGAAATCAGGTTAAACAGAAGGGCAGGTGGAGAGGTGGAAAATGACATATGAAAGGAGATAATTGATGAGGGCAGAGATTTTAAAAAGATTTCTTAAGATTTTACAGATTCATATTTAGAATGCTGTGATTATGAGCCAGAAAGCTGTTGAAATTTGCTTTCATAACAGGACTCCATCTCTAACTTTTCTTGCCTCCTGATAGAGGGGTCTCTTGTCCTCTCACCTTCCAAAGTCTCCCTCTGGTTGGACACAGACACTTAAAGAATTTGAAGCTCCTCTAGATTTTTAAGTCTTGGCCTTAATTTCAGAGTACTATGAATTCTTTGCCTATAAATCACACCACTGGAGACTCTAAAACTCTGAAAAGCTTCATGCATTCCAAAAAGATTCTAAAAGAAAGCACTTTTCTGTATAACTTGGAAGGTAAGTGTGATAAAAACCTACATCATATGTGAATTTGGGAGTAATTATAGCATGGCTGGGGCCAAAATCAGCAAATTAAAGTTATTAGGAACACAGCCAGGGCCCCAGGTCCCCATGCCAAGGTGTGGGTAGTCACAAGCAGAAGGCAGTCAAGGTCAGGCAAGTCAGGGGCCAGGACACAAAGTAAAGGAGCTGTCAGGTCAGAGAGATGCCCAAACCAGGGGTTTCAAGGTAGAGAGACAGGCAGGGAGTTAAAGGTTCCCTGGTTGGATTACAGCTCAGGTAATGCCAGAGTTTGTTGCTTGAAGAAAATCTGTGATCCTACTGAGGGCTTAGTTTCAGCTTCCACTCTTATACCTTGATTTCTCTCTTCTCTCTAGTTAGGTATCCATCTCTCCATCACTTGGCTTATTCCAAAAAGTATTTAAGGCCATTTAAGAAAATGCAGACTATGCAACGAGCTGAAAACACATGAGGGAAGGAATTTGCATAGATAGAAAACAAACGTAGGAAAAAGATTAAGCCAAGGGGAGGGTGATAAACAAAATGCGCACCGTACTTTCTTACTCACTCATGGACCACACATTTGTTTCTGAGCTTCCTAGCTGTCAAGGCAAAAATCCAAATAAAATCAGTTACATGATTTTCACAGTGTTCAGAAGATTAAAAACAAAAGCAGAGTGCTCAGGATAGGTAACGTAGTAAACAATGTTTTCACTATCATCTTCATGGTAAATCCAACAACGGTTTTTCAATGTAGATTGATATTATGACTATAAAGAAAAATTCAGTCAAAATTAATAAAACAGTGCAGTTCATATGTATAGCTCTCTGGTGATTTGGCCTAATACAAGACTAATTTTTGGATTTTCTAGAGTAATAGATTAAATGCCCACTCTGGCTATAAGACGAAACACATCTAAAGTTAGTAAAGCATCTAATTTTAATTTTTAAGCTAACTTGAATCCATGTCATTTCCTGGTATACTCCCTGAGTTAAACAAATGGATTTCTAGGTAACTGATCAAGGTGGTTTATTGTTGGTTTTAAACTAGTTATATTTTTGTAGGATATCTGCCAGAAATTATGACTTGTTTTAGAATATTCTGAAGTAATCTTTTTCCACGGCTCATCTCTCACCTATTTCTTAACAGTTTTTGTCAGTTCTCTGTATATAGAAGTGAGCTTATCCTTTTCTCTGTCTCATGGGGGAGTGGAAGGACTGACGCAAGTGAGAGAAGGAAGTCCCAAATTCTATGAAAGCGTCATAGTAACTAGGGATCTGTAGTGAGTTCATAATTCTTAGTTCATGATGGATTCTCATCTGTGGAGTCAGGAATTAAAGAAAGGTCAATAAGAGCTATAACAGTCCTATATTGTTCTTAACAGGTTTCTTCTGGTGGTAGTAGTGTAAAACAGTGGCCAATGGACAGAGTGTTTGAAAGAAGGAATCCTAGCAGAAACTGTTCAAATTATTAAATTGAAGGTCGAGTAATATGGGGTTTATATGCTTAAAACTTTGCTTTTCTGTACGGTAACTCATTCAATTTATGAATATTTCTGCCTGTCGGAAACTCTACTACAACCTTGGTGGCTAGAGGGGATGAGGAGATAAATTTTAAAATGTAAGACACGTTCACTATTCTTCAGTCTTACGGTCATCTAGTTAGAAAGACATATGAAACGTGAAAAATGTGTGTGTATAAAGGAGTACCAATGAGCAATACTGAGATGGAAGGAAAATATTTGTAACATATGTAACAGATAAAAAATTAATATCCATAATATATAAGGACCCCCTCCAAATAAGTAAGAAAAAGATAGTCCAGTTGAAAAAAGGATAAAAGATAGAAATTGGCATTCTACAGAAGAAATATAAATGACCATCGAAACATGATGCTCAAACTGTTCAAATCACTATACAGAGACATCAAGGAAGTGTGAAATAAAATAATGGGACACACTTGAGTTGCTTCATAGGGTGTGAAGGTTACCTGAATCCAGCTCTGCCCAGGTGAAGGTAACATGAGAGCTGGGGACCTGCTGTTTGCTCAGGTGGTGGCACATCTCATTAAGCCTTCTTAATGTGAGAGATTCCTCCACAACAGAGTGTGGGCCTGGTGTTTAATGGTGTGGACTTTTCATATGACAAGGCCCCCAAACATCTCATCTGGAGCTCCAGAGATAGCTTAGGAAAAAAGCTGACTGAGTTGTCCATATTTGAAGCGAGTGTGTATGTCACCAAAATAGCATATTCCTAAGAGATCTTCAGAGGTAATTTTGACTGTATGTGTTTTTGTTTTTTTTTACCTTACCACTTCAGAACCTACACTCCACTCTCCTACAAGTAACATGTGACTTTACTGTGCCACTCTTTTTCACTCATTAGATTTGTTAAATAGGGAAAGACTGCTAATAACAAGTGTCGGTGAGAATGTGGAGAAACAGGCATTACCATTGTCGATGGTTAATATTGGTAGCCTTTTGGAGGGCAGTTTATCAGTATCAAAATCTCAATAAAAATACACTTTGGCACAGCAATTCTCTTAGAAATCCATCTACAGACATACTACAAAAGATCATTGAAGTGAATGTACCAGAATGTACCAGTTCATCACAGCAGTTTTTGTATTAGGAAAAACTCTCTTAAGTAGGGGAATGGCTAAACAACTACGATATATACATTCTGAGGAGTGATATGCATCCATTAAAAAGAATATATAGATCTGTATGTCCTGACCTGGAAAGATTTTAAACAGAGGTTTTCAAACTTTAGTGTGCATTAGAATCACCTGCAGGACTTGTTAAAACAGATTGCTGGGCCCTGTCCCCAGATTTCTGATTCAGGAGGTCTGGTGGGGGGGCAGGGCAGAAAGAATTTGCATTTCTAAACAAGTCTCATGTGATAATGATGCTGCTGCTGGTATGGGGTCTACCCATACCAGCTGTTCTGAGAACTCAGCTTTCAATGAAGAAAACCTGAGAACAGCTGTTCCAGAACTCAGCTTTCAATGAAGAAAACCAAGTTGCAGAGCATTATGTACAGTACGGTCCTAGTTACCACAAATCTCTGCATATTTGAATGGACATAAACTCATGGAAGAAGGCTCAGAAGATATACTATAGCAAACTGTTAACAGTGCTTCCCTCTGAGGAGAAGCAGCACTTTTGCTTTGATTCTATGCTTCTGTATTATTTCAATTTTTTACATGGGGGATATATTTATGTATTACTTATGTTAAAAAGAGAAATTATAAAAAGAAACAGAGGACTAATAAGTCTGTTCAGTAGTTTTGAGAGAAACAGAACTAGAGTTTGGATGAGAAAGACTGATACTGATGGGTGACAGGGCCACAGAATTCAAGGTGTCCATTTTGAATTTTGCTTAGCTCTCAGACTCTGGACACAAGGCCGCTTAGATCTGAGGCACCTGTTTACTTCTCCCAGAGCCTGTTCTCTCAGATTTTGGATTTGATGTTTCTACTTCTTGCTCTTAACTCAGTGCTGTTTCAACCTGTGCTATCTACTAACTTGCACAGTTTGGGCTCCTGTCCTTGTGGCCCTGCCCTGTGTGAAAGCCCTCCATAGCCTGGCAGTCATGGGTGGAGCTGCCACTTTGGGTTGCCTCCAGTTGTTGCAAGGTGTTGGGATGGGGTGGTAGCTTAGGGTAGGACTTTGTAGGGGTGAGGAGTCGGAGCTGTGACCTGAGGAAAGGGTGTCCTCGCCAAGGGAGCTACACCTCCTGGCTAGCCTTTGTATGAACTTAGACACTTGGTAACCGTCATCGTTTATTTCATCAGCCTTTCTTTAGTTGAATTTGTATAGTAAATGTGAGAGAGGAGAAAGAAAAGTGTTTTACTCCAACTGCCATTCCTGCTACTACTACCAGTTCTACAACCATGGAGTTGTGTAACACTTCACCCTTTACACACTGTATCCACATGTATTCTCTCCTTAATTCTCAGACTCTGGAAGGAAGTGTTATACTTATTTTCTAGATATGGAAACTGAAGCCCGTAAAGATTGCTTCTAAGTAGCAGATTTGGAAATCACATCCAGTTTTTGTAACCTCAAGTCCAGGTCCAAGAATTCAGAAATGAGAAGGACCTCTCCCTGTTCGCCTCAGGGTATTATTTTAGTATTTGTTAATGGGGTAAAGAAATGGGTGGGGGAATATAAAGGTGGTGAACATGTTTTAGCTCTAAAGCTTCTAATTGGAAAGTGGCATAATCTTAAATAGTTTCATTTTGTTTTTCAATAATGCACACATTTCCTTTCAGCAAAATAGAATTGTATAGGTAGCTCATAATTCTCTTGAATGGGGGGCCTCCGGTGTCTACAGATAGAGATAAATTACAGTGAGAGGACACTGAACCATGAAATGATTCTGTTAACATGTCCATCTGCCTAGAATATATTTTCAAATCTCCAACAGAAGTGTCTAAATTATGAAGGGAGGTGGCCTAGCAAAGTTGATACATTGGTATTTGATACTTTTAACCTCCTCCATCTGCTGCTTCTGCTTGTGTCAAGCGTGGCCCAGTGGATGGAGTATGACATGGCCTAATGCTGAGTGGCTGGAATGCACCATTTTAACATGCAGTGAACCCAGAAATTCCTTAAGCTATGTTATCTTGTGAAAAGTAAGGTATTAGTGCTACTTGTCTAGTCTAAGAAATTGCAGAAATTGCTAAGAGTCATAACGAGAATTTTTACCACAAAGAAAACAAATTTAATGAGTTCTTGCTTTAAGCCCTGTACTGATTCTGATACTACCTACAATGGGATTTGGAAACCTTCCGTATAATTGCTTTTGCCTTTTCAAGTTGCTTTGAATGTAGTCTCAGAATTTGGGCTGGGGACTAGTAAGTTTGGGTGGCCTGTGTTCCTGGGTTTCCATACACAACAAGGTGAGAATAGCTCTTTGTTTCTAGGAACATTGCAGATGCCAGCTGACTAGTAGGGGACTGTTATTTTTCTACATTTTATTTTAATGCCTCTAGCACAGGTGACTTATCTTTCTAAATGAGAACAAAAGAGAATACTTCATTTTTGACTTGGCACATGGAATGGTTCTCTTCCAGTGGTTCTCAAAGCTTGGTCCCTGAACGAGTAGCATCAGCATCACTTGGGAGCGTGTTAGAAATGCAGATTCTCAGACCCTAGCCCAGACCTACTGAATCAGAAACTGGAGGTTCGGCCCAGTGATGTGTGTTTTAACAAACGCTGTGGGCTATTCTCATGCTCCCTGAGGCTTGAAAACACCTGGGTGGGCCATTCTTCCTTGACTCCTCTCCAAGCCCTCTGCTGCCTTGGTGCAGGCTCTCATGAACCCTGACCTGAGCCATTGGAGCAGCCCCTCCCAACTGGTCTCCCTACCTTCAAGTCAACCTCTCCAATCCATTCTCCATGTCACTGTCGGCCTTCTTAATGGAATGCCAACCTTGTCTAGTCACTAGTGGAGCACTCAACACTGTAGAGGGAGCCCAAGTTTCTCCCCTTTACTCCACTCATTTGCAAGGGGTGGCCCCGGGCAATGGATGCAGTAAGACCTTGGTAGTGATGGGGGCATGTGTGTGGGGGGTGGTAGCCATTATGAGAAGGAATATTGGGTAACTGATCTTTCTTCCTTTTCTCTTAGATGAGCTTGTGTGGTGTGTATGTGTTTTCCTGGAGATCAACTTTATTTGCTATCTAAGACAGGATCAAGAGGGTCAAGATTCAAGAGTGGCTCTCTAAGAAGGATCCATAGAGGCTGCTCAGTGTGCTTCTAGTATAAGCCTGAGCGCTGCCTGGAGCCTAGGCAAAAGGGGTTTTCTCAGATCCCTGAAGTCTGACCCATCTCATGCAATGACCATCCAGGTGTTTAGGGTCAAAGCCTCAGCTGATAATTAACAGAGCAGCGTGGAGCAGTCCTTCTGCATTTCTCTCTTGGGAACTAGAGGCAAATGTAGGGATCTGAGAATTCTGGGACCCTGGGTCCTTGCTGTATATTATCCTAACAAACCTAGGATCTTCCTTTTGCCTCAAATCCCTGAAGGACCCATGATTGCCCACAGGATGTAGTCCAGATATCTTGCTACAGCCTATAAGGCCCTTCATATTCTGGTTCCAACTTGCTTTTTCTTGACACTGCCCAAATGCACCCTGCTCTCCACTCATATCAAGTTTCCTAAGGAAGACATGCTCTTTCCTAGTTCTCTGTGTTTTTCACATACTGTATCCTTAGCCTGGAATGCTCATTGCCCTCTTCTCACATATTCCACATCTTCCACATCTTCCACATTCCCCCTGGGCCCTGCCACTAACTACATGGTGACCCTCCTTTAAAACCCAGCTCATATTTCACCTCCTCTGTGAAACCTCCTTCAAACCCATCAGGCAGGATTGGGCTCGTGTATTTATCACGTAATGTTGGTCTAAGAAATACGTTTTGTGACAATTTCCTTATTTCCAGAGTAAGACATTCCCAAGCTTGAAATGCCCGCAATTTCCTGGGCCATAGGTGATAGTAAGAGGCCTGGAGACTCCACTTTGAATGGGGAGGGTGGCTGTGGAAGCCACAGTGTGGTGCTGGGCCAATCAGATTTCCTCTCTTAGAAATTTTAACTGAGACATAGAGAGTCTTCTAACTGGCGGTATAACATCAATATAGACTGGTTGGCTTATGAACAGCAAAAAGTTCTCTCTCACAGTGCTGGAGGCTGAAAAGTCCAAGATCAAGGCGCTGGCAGATTCGGTGTCTGGTGAGAGCCCACTTCCTCATTCATGGACAGCAGTCTTCTCACTGTGTCCCCGCATGGACGAAGGGGCGAGGGAGCTCTCTGGAATCCCTTTCAAAAGGGCACTAGTCTCATTCATGAGAATTTTGCTCTCACGACGTAATCATCTCCCACAGACCCCACATCTAAATACCAACACATTAGGGACTAGGTTTCAACATAGGAATTTTGAGGGGAAACAAACATTCAGTCTATAGCAGTATATGAGCTGAAAAGCTGGAAAGAGTTGGAGCTGGGATGGACATAATGGACCTATAGCAAGATGGATAAGTAGAGCCAGCTGAGGGGAGAGAGGGAGAGAGAGAGGAAGGAAAAGAGAACAGAGCTGACTAGGAGTCGGTGAGACAGCGTGGTTTAGGAGTATGATCCAAATTTCTTACCTTTCCTGTTCCCAGCCTGGTTCACTTGGGACCTGTCTAAATGTAATTTTGTGTTCTCAGGTTTATTGGAATGCTATAGCCTTAAATAAAACTCCCTTTGCTCAAGCTATTTGAAACAGATTTTTCTTCAATGCAAACAGGAGAGCTTTAACCAGCCCATCTCTGGGAGCTTTCTGAGGGAAGATAACAAGGCTTCTCCCCTTTGTATCTTTTGTATCCTGGTATTAGTAAATTTTGAATGAGTGAACTAACATTAGGCACTAAGGATGCCGCAGAGCATCTAGGAAATTATTCTGTAGAATCAAAACTGAAAGGTGTAGGGGAAGTTGGGCGGGGGTGGGGGGGTTGACTGCAAAGGAGCACCAGGCAACTGTTTGGAGTGATGGAAATGTTCCCTATCTTGATTCTGGTGGTGATTACATGTCTGTATATGTTTGTTAAAACACACACAGTTGTACACCAAAAAAGGGAGAGTTTTGCTGAACATAAATGATAACTCAATAAACTTGACCTAAATAAATGAATCAATTAGAAAGAAAAAAAAAGAGAGCAAAGTAAATTAAGATTTTCTCCATAACATATTAGTTTCCTAATAAAGAATCTCAAAACATTTTTAATGTTTAGTTTATCCAATTCTCTTTTTCCTTTTTTCCTCTGCCCTTAGTCTCCAGATAATAGGGATTTGGAACATGATTTTGCTTTCTGGCATGTTCGATATTATTCAAAGTGCTGCCAAAATAGAAGGTACTAGTTCTCCACTTTCTACTTCTGAGTAGTGTTAGAAACAGAAGATTATTGTTGAAGAGAAATGCATCTACTTTCCTGAGCTCTAGGTTCTGCTGGACCCTCATTTAAACATTTTGCCTATTAACTATTTGATTTAAGGTCTTGAAGCAATATTGATTATAAGCCAGCGTCTCCCAGACTTAAACACTGGTTCATAGGATGTTTAAACAGGGTAACTGAAAACAACAACAGTTACAGCTTATGAAGCTTGCTAGGGTCAAATGCATTTGGGAAATTCTGGTTTAAACAAAGTAAACAGGCCCTTCTGTTTTTGTTTTAGTTTTTCTGTTTTTTTAATTGAGGTATTATGACATACAACATTATATTAGTTTCAGGAGTTCAACATAATGATTTGATAATTGTATGTATTGTGAAGTGTTCACCGCCATGAATCTAGTTAACATCCATCTCCATACATAGTTACAAATTTGTTTTTCTTGTGATGAGAACTTTTAAGATTTACTGTCTTAGCAACTTTCAAATATACAATACAGTATTATTAACTGTAGTCACCATGCTGTACGTTACATCCCCATGCTTTATGTATTTTATAACTGGAAGTTTGTACCTTTTGATTCCCTTCACCCACTTTGGCAAACCACCCCCTTCCAATTCCTGCCCCTGGCAATCACCACCAATCTGTTTCTGTATCTGTGAGCTTGTTTTTTGTGTTTGTTTTGGATTCCACTTAGAAGTGAGACCGTGTGTTTTTTGTCTGTCTTTGTCTCATTTCACTTAGCATAATGCCCTTAGGGTCTATTCACATTGCTGCAAATGGCAAGATTTCATTCTTTTTAATGGCTGAATAATATTCCATTGCATATATATATATATATATATATTTCATACACACACATACACCACATTTTCTTTATCCATTCATTTGTCCATGGACACTTAAGTTGTTCCCATATCTTGGCTATTGTAAATGATGCTGCGATGAACATGGGAATCGGATATATTTTCAAGTTAGTGTTTTCATTTTCTTTGGATAAATTTCCAGAAGTGGGATTTGTGGATCATACGATAGTTCTATTTTTAAGTTTTTGAGCAACCTCCATACTGTTTTCCATTGTGGCTGCACCAACTTACATTCCACTAACAGTGTATAGGGTTCCCTTTCCTCCACATCCTTGCTAACACTTGTTATTTCTTGTCTTTTTGATAATAGCCATTCTGACAGGTGGGGTTTTTTTGGTATAAATTTATTTTATTTATTTTTGGCCACGTTGAGTCTTCGTTGCTGCACGCGGGCTTTCTCTAGTTGTGGTGAGGGGGGGCTACTCTTCCTTGTGGTGCACGGGCCCAGTAGTTGTGGCACGCAGGCTCAGTACGTGTGGTGCATGGGCTTAGTTGCTCCACGGCATATGGGATCTTCCCGGACCAGGGGATGAACCCGTGTCCCCTGTGTTGGCAGGCAGATTCTTAACCACTGTGCCACCAGGGAAGTCCCCTGACAGGTGGTTTTGATTTGCATTTCTTTGATAATTAGTGATGTTGAGCATCTTTTCATGTACCTGTTAGCTATCTGTGTATCTTCTTTGGAAAAATGTCTATTCAGATCGTCTGCTCATTTTTTAAATTGGCAGCAAAAAATGCTTTTAGCTATTGAGTTGTTTGAGTTCTTTATGTATTTTGGATATTAACCCCTTATCAGATGTAGTAAACAGGTTTTCTTATTTCAGGACTTCCTGATGTCTTGAATAGGGTCTATGAAATGAGATACTGAGATTTGCAAATGTCTTAGATTACTGCCAATCCCATTTCATCCAAAATTATCAGGTATTTCCATCCCCTTCCTACATCTTTGCTTTGGAACTTGATTTAATTGAATCATTACTGTTACTATGACTTATTTCATGTGTACTATGTCCTAAATACTGTGTTGTTGCATTAATTTTATTTTGTTTTACTTTAGAAAGGCATGGAGCTAGGGCTTCCTGAACTTTTCATGTTTATGCCATATAACACATACATTAGTTAAGTACTAGCTTATTTTAAAAATAAGTCTTTGGTGCTTGTAAGGAAGGCTCATTGTCAGGGCAGGAATGGTTTTCCTACCTTTTGTTTTGACTTCTGAGGCATGTTTCTTAAGGAATTGTTTCATGCTTTGCAGAAAACGCATAGTGCCATAAAACCAGTAAAATCTGTGCAGAAAACAAAATACACAATGAATGGGTTAAACCAGTGGGCATTCTGTGGGTGTAAAGGTAGAAATTTTCATCTTAAATAATAGTGCTTATATTTTGTTCACACAGGGAAAAATAAAACAAAAATAAGCACCTCTGAGTGATTCTGTATATAGTTACAGTGGTCATGGCCTTTAAATACTCTCCATCATTTATGTTTTTTTAACAGCAGAATTTTGTAATCTTTACTAAATCCAAGCTGCAATGAGTGAGGACCTTGGAGATGCCGTTCCATACTTTTCTATGCTAGCCAGTGTCATCTCCTGGAAGAGATTATTCATAGATCACTTGTACATATTATTCCTAGAACAGTGATTGTCACTCTAGACAAATGAAGTGATACAAAAAGTTGGAATGGGTTTCCCATCTATACCTGCTGTCATAGAAGGAGACTTTCACTGAAGTCAGGAGTGGGTGGTATGGAAACTAATGTTGGTTCAAGACCTAAATGAACTGTTTCTAGTACAGCCCGTTGAAATGGCAAATAAATGGGTAACATAGAGAACCTTGGACTGATATGAATGGGTCCTCTGTTATTGATAGACTACTTATTCATAAAACCCAAGCTATATTAATTCTGGTCTCATGATACCCTAAAAAGCTTTCTAGAGTAGAACTCATATGCGTATGTTTATCTAAGAGCTTCCAAAGTCCACTTTGGTAAAATGAGGAAACATTTTATGTAGTCTGCAAACCCTGTAGCTTAAACAGGCCTGCCGTCTTAATCGTACAGTTTGCAGCTGTCATTAGGTTGTGAATATGGGCATAGTCACGTGCCTGGCCAATTACAGGAAGCACAGGAATAGATCATCGAATCATTACTGGAGCCTAAAGTGATGACCATCAAAAAGGCAAGTGGTTAGTATTCAGTTCTTCACAGGTGGATAAAATCATGCCTGGCCAGTATAGCCAATTACCTGTCTTGTAAACATAGTTCTTTGATCTCCAGTCTCTTTTGTAGCAGCAATTTCCAGCGTAAATTTCACCAGCAGAAAAAGAGTCAGGACTCTGATACAAAGGGGCTGTTTTTGCTTTATAATTTATTTATTTATTTGGATCATAATTCTGTTTGTGGTTTCTGTATATTTTAGTCTAAAAGATGAGGACTGTTCTGTGAGCCCCCTCCCTGCCCCCCAGATATGGGCCATTTTATGCGTTATGTGGTAAATGGGCTCCAAAGGTAAATTGTTAGTATGCAAAACCTGCTGCTCAGCCAGGCAGGGGCGGCTAAGATACAGTGAGCATCAGCTCTGTTTGCTCTTGTGGAAAATGTCCTGCTGACAGGTCACTGCTGAAGCCCAGTGTCATCAAGCGGCACAGGCTCTTGCAGCCCCAGGTCAGAAGGCTCCTGCTCTCTCTGCTGTTGGTCAAGTAAGCGTCTGAAATGCGGGGCTCTGGGTGTACCTAGAAGCCCAGGCTTAGCAGTAGGTTTGAGGGCTTTGGAAGCACACATACTCTATTCTAATAATTGTTAGGGTTAATCACATCATTACCAGACTGTTTTTCAAGCATATCGTGCTTTAAATAGGATTTCCCAAGAAGCTAAAATTTAATGGTGTTTTTCATTGACCATACTGCTTTGTGGTGACCTCTTGGGCAGTCAACATCTATGGCTGATGCAAAAAAAAAATAATAATAATAGTTACTAAATCAATATACATCAGTTGCTGGTTTTCAAAGAGATTCTTGCTTTGTGCCTAATGTAACTTACAAGGGTAACTGTACTGTGGCTGAGTGTGATTGCACAAAGAACTCACTGAGCACTGCTTTTACAGATGAAAGCCGGTGAGAGGGAAGGGCGTCCTTTATGAATGGCTGCATCTATTCATGCACCTTAAGAAACCATTTCTTTTAGGCTGGTAATTTAAGGATAGCTCTGCTGGGAAGTAGGAATTTTGTTTTAACTGTACTGTTTTATCTGATTACAAAAGTAATATATGCTGACTGAAAAAATTCAGACATTACACAAATATATGTCTTATGGAGAATGAAAGCCTGCCTTAATCCTACCCCTCAGAGAGTAGCACTGTCAACAGTTTGCTGCACATTTGTCAGTATTTTTCGTGCAGAATACACACACACATACACACACACACACACACACACACACACTCTTCTGCAATTTGCTTTCCCGGCTAGCATTTAGAGAAAATGTATTTGAGATGGAAATGTTCTGATATATCATAAAAGAAACTAACTTTTCTATATGTTAGATTTTTCAAATTATGTTTGTGTTCCTGGAATAGGTTAAGATAGAGGCATTTTCAATGCCTATTTATCTCCATAATTATCCAAAGGCCCTGAGAGGCCATGGATGGTTTATTAGATAGATTTAGAAAGAATAACTTCAGTACTAAGCTTTTACCTACATAGTGGTCTTCCAATGCACAAAGCATTACAATTATTTGGAGACAATCTGTAGCCTTGGAAACAATATGGCAGTGGTGACATCAGCAGCAATTATGTGTAATTTTTATCCCCAATTTATCACCAAGGTAACCAGAGCAGGGCTTGAAATTTTAAGAATTTTAAAATCCTATATACAGCAAGGATGTAGGAAAGGATTATACGCAGGATCCCTTCTACGATTCATTCTATTTCCCTTATAAAACAGCTCTTTGGAATTCAACTAGCACACATCTATTTTTGGCAACAGCTGAATGCTTTAGAAGCTATTAAATAAGAGTCCATATATCCTAAATACTAAAAAGAATTCATTATGGTGTTTAAATTTTATGATGTTCTTCCCTGTTAGAGTATCTTCTGCTTTAAACAGCAGTTATGGGACACACCCTTTTACAGAAGCAGAAGAAAGGGGACAAGTGGACCATCATTTGGTCCTTTGTAGAGCAGGCACAAACTGGCTCATTCCTGAAACTAACAGCATTGTTACCACTAACAGCAATCATAATTGCCTATTCCTGGGTTAGAAGACTCTGGTCAGTTCTCTGTGCAGATGTCAGAAGGCTGGAGGTGGGCAGTGGTGCCTCTAGTTGAAAATGGCAGTTAAAGTGGCACATTATGTTCAGATTATTGGGTCATTCCTGATAAGTTTGGATAAGTTGAATACTGATGCTGAGCAAATAAGTAAGTGAAAGAATGAATGAAAAATGCATAGATGTGCATCTTTATGCATTATTGCTACAATAAACTGACTCTTCAGTTTCCCAAGAATCCCTTTTGTCCTGCAGCTGAGCAGTTCTTGTGAATTCTTCACTCACATATTCTGTTTTTAGTTCCTTCCGTAAGTAGAGAACTCCATGAAACAAAGACCACAGCAATGACCACTCCACAGCTCCTTGCTGATATACAGGGGAAGAGTGTTCATACCATTCATCTATCTTCTTAAATCTAGGGGAAAGGACTGAAGGAGAGGCAGAGAGGAAATGCCTGTCCTTCTGGGATCTGTTCAATTTGAATGTCCACCGAGCACCCTCTATGTGCCATTCCCACACAAAGCAGTGAATCTAACACGAACATTCAAGGGACCCAGAGTCTAGTTACGAAAGGCAGATATGTAAGTATAATTATTGGTGGAACTGTATGACATTCCCAATATTTAAATGTTTTTGACCTACAAACAGCAGCAGTCTCTTGTGGTTCAGCCCAATATGTGTCAGTGTGGTAGTTATGATAACAGAGAAGTATTCGAGTCCAGTGGGGGTGTCCAGAGGGAGCGTGGAGCAGGGAGGGAGAGAGACAGACAGAACAGGGAATTTTTCTGAGGCCTTCACAGAATTTTGGTGAATGATGGGGAGAAGAAGAAAGAGAAAGGAAACTTTGGGAAAGGTGTTTATGGTAACATGATTTATTCCCGAAAGAGAGTGGCCTAGGCTTTTTAATTTTTAAAAATTTATTTGTTTGTTTGTTTGTTTATTTTTGGCTGTGTTGGGTCTTTGTTGCTGCACGTGGGCTTTCTCTAGTTGTGGTGAGCAGGAGCTACTCTTTGTTGCGGTGTGCGGGCTTCTTATTGCGGTGGCTTCTCGTTGCGGAGCATGGGCTCTAAGCGCGTGGATTTCAGTAGTTGTGGCATGTGGGCTCAGCAGTTGTGGCTCGTAGGCTCTATAGTGCAGGCTCAGTAGTTGTGGCGCATGGGCTTAGTTGCTCTGTGGCATGTGGGATCTTCGCGGACCAGGGCTCCAACCCGTGTCCCCTGCATTGGCAGGCGGATTCTTAACCACTGCGCCACCAGGGAAGTCCCTTAAATTTTGATTTCATTATTGTGTTAAATATTTAAAACGTACAGAAAAACTTAGAAAATAATATGACACTTGTGAATCTCCTACATCTGCTTGAATTCCTTTTCCTTAAATGAATAAAGTGTAATAAATAGAGGTAAAGGACCTCTACCTATCTCATTCCTCTCTCTCCTTTCCTATAGGTGACCATCACACTAAAATTGGTGTGTATCTTTCCCATGAATTTTTGCAAACTTTTATTGCATATGCATATATTAATAAAATAGTACATTGTTTGATTCTTTTAAAATGTTACATAAACTGTCTCATACTATACATATTCATTTGTAGCTTGCTAAACATTATGTTTTTGAGGTTTATCCATGCTGTTGCATGTAGATCTAATTTGTTCATTTTACCTGCTGCATAGTATTCCATTATTCAAATACATCATACTTTATCCACATTCTTATTGATGGGTGTCTACATTGTTACGACAAACAATATTGTAATTGTCTTCTTGTGTACATGTACAGTGAGGATTTCTCTGGAGGACATACCTAGAAGTAGAACAGCTATGTTATTGGATATGCACATCTTCAGTTTAAACAGGTATTAGCAACTTGCATTTCAGCGTTTTTTTTTGTCTTTATTAATTAATGGGAACGTCTTATAGATTATGGATACTAGTTCTTTATTGTTTTATGTATTGTAAATATCTTCTCTAGGTCTGTGGCTTGTATTTATCTTTATTATAAGACATCTTCATTTTTGAAAAATAACTTAGCTGGGAATAGAATGCCATGTTGAGAGCTCTTTTTTCTCAGTATGTTGAAGATGTTATTCCAAAGAATGCTGGCCGTCTGCTCCAAGTCTCTATCTGAAGCCCACCTCTGCTAAGCCAATGGGCTTCACCCATTTTGGGGGTCCTGAGCTCATAGGAGCCTGCTGAAAATCATGTAACCTTCTGCCTAGAAAATGTATAAAATGTTGCCTATTAGTTTGAGAGATTGTGCATGCTCAGAAGCTCATCCATGGCCCCAGGTTAAGAAGACTTGTTATAGGCCCTCCAAAGGTGGGAGGTCTTTCCTTGTGGGAGGCAGACCCTATCTTTCCATGTAGAATTTTGACCCTTTTCCCATTTCTAAGCTCCTACTCTGAGGAGCAGAGCACTGGATTGTGTGTGGGTTGAGTACTTCTTTTGTCCTTCCAGTCTAAGGAGTAGCTGAAAGAGTAAGGAGTGGCAAAAAGAAGAAGTTGGTCTAAAGCAGAAGAGATCTGTAAAGGACAGTCCATGTGGAAATTGAAGTGGAAATATAAGTTGCTGAGATGTTACTTATCCATCTGTGTAACCACTGGTGGCTAATGGTACATCTGTACCCACATGGTATACAATAAGAAGGGTGTTTGAATGGGCTTTCCAGTATGAATTATTTAGATGTCTACACATTAAAGCAGACCTATTACAGAAGATTCTTGTTATCCAGGTATTGGGAAGCTGAAGGATAGCATTGTGTGGGATTAAAAGGAGGTTACAGAACTGAGCAGGGGGCTGTAATGGGGAGGTATCAGGGTCTTCGTGGGCCATGAGACCACTCTTCATAGCCCAAAGTAGTGCAAAACCTTTGCACCAATTGGTCTCCTTCGCATGTTGAATAGGATTATTAATAGGAGGCAGTCCCGGGGGGAATACACAACTACTTCATCTTCAACAAACGTATTTGGCATCCTTCATGACTGAGGCCCTCACTGGGTGCTGGGATATAAAAATTCACCTTAGGAAAATATTCATTCCCCATTCCCTCTCCCGCATTGATGCAACAGACGGTTAAGAACGTGTGGTTGTTCTCCTTACACCTTGCAAAAGGAATTGAGCTAAATTATAGCTTTCCATTTATAAAACAGTGGTAGTCTAAAGCTGCAGAGTGCAGAATTCAGAGATTGCCATAGTAATTCTGCTTTTCTCAGGAAGTAATTGAAAAAAGGCACTTTTTACAAAAATAGAATATTGATGTCTATAAAGGAATTAATTTACTGACTGATAGAGGGGAAAGACAAAAGATGAGCCATTGAGCTGCATTTTAATGTGATTGTGATTATCCCCAGGGTGGCAAGCAGCTTAAACTTGTTCTTTTATTTTTGTAGCAAAGAGCACATTTCAGCTTGGTTTGTGTATAGAAATAGTTTCCAGAACGATATAGCGTAATGAGGAATTAGCACATTTGGTAAAACACTGAAAGGCTCCACTTTGTTTCTTGCCATTATCAGTTCGACGAATGTTACAATTGCTTGCAGGATATTTAATCGCTGTTCATGATTAGCACAGCAGCAATACAATAGGAATAGCTTGTGAGCGTACTTTTAGCAAGGAAATCTAGCCTTTCACAGGTGCCATCATGAGACCAAAGACACAGATATATGAAGGAAAAATGATTAGGTGAGCAAATAATAATTATGATAATCATGTCCTAAAAATACTATTTGGAGAGTTGATAGAATTTTGATGAAGGCTTATAAATGTGTGTATTTGTAAATGTGTTGATATAAATATATGCCATATATATTTCAGGGCTTGTTCTCTGTGAATTTTCTTCCAGAGAATTAGAATCATTCCAGGGGTAATTTGTTTTATTTCCAAATCAGGTCCCAGGTGGCTAAAGAGTAATCCAAATGAGTGAATCTCAGACAGTGAAATATTGGGTCCTGTGACGGGAATGGGGAGGGGAACTTGAGGATACGGCCCTCCCCAGAGACCAGCCAGATCATACCCCTGGTACGGTTGGTCTTAGATGGGAGGAAGTGAGAATAATATGGTTCTTCCCTCAGGACTATTTTCTTTTTAACAAGAGAGGCAAATCCTTACACCAAAGGACTAGCACTCTAGGAGAAAATCTCAAGCAAGATAACCTGCCATGGGAGTTCAGGATGGTTGGTGACTAGGAGCTGTCTCTAGCTCTACTTAGGATTTATATCTCTTACAATGTTTCTTATGCTCTGGAACAGTACATTTATGTATCTGCTTTCCCTACTAGATTATGAACTCATGGAAGGAAGGATAGTGTCTTAATTATCTCTGGAGCTATAGGCCTAGCACAGTGCCTGAAATAGAGAGAATGGGAAATAAATGCCTGAATGATTAGCTTATTAAATGAATGAATCCACTGAGGCAGGCTCACGTCCCATTTTCTAGGACCATCCTTGTTCCCTGGACATTGCCAATGGCTTGGCTGACATAACAGTTACCTTCAGTGCTACCGTGACCCTTAAAATAACTTTCCAGTAAGTTTCTTTTTTCTTAAAAAAAAAAAAGAGAAAAGAAACGGAAAATATTCACTGAATGCTTATGGTAAGCCAGGCATTGAGCTGAGCACTTTACATATTATGTACATTTAATCCTTCAAAACCCTTGCAGAGTAGGTGCTATTAATATGCCCACTTTTTTTTTTTTTTTTTTTTTTGCGGTACGCGGGCCTCTCACTGCCGTGGCCTCTCCCGTTGCGGAGCACAGGCTCCGGACACGCAGGCCCAGCGGCCACGGCTCACGGGCCCAGCCGCTCCGCGGCATGTGGGATCCTCCCGGACTGGGGCACGAACCCGCGTCCCCTGCATCGGCAGGCGGACTCTCAACCACTGCACCACCAGGGAAGCCCCTATGCCCACTTTTTAGAGAAGGAAACTGAGGCTCAGAAAGGTTAGCTAAGATTTCATAACTAGCAAGTATTAGGGCCAGAATTTGCAAGCAAGCAGTTTAGCTTCCATTTCTTTTCCTTTGTTCCAAGGACATTGAGTATAGATGGAAATGAGCTCAATTCTGGGATTCCAGAAATAAGGGTAAAAAGCTTTTTAGTGTGGGAGAGGCTAGTAAGGAAAAAAGATACATCCCTAGATCACAGGAAGAATTATCTAGGGTCTTTGATGAGATCTAAAAGCCTAGGAAGTATCTCCTGAATATCAAAAAACATTTGTGCTTGCCTTGTTAGGATGAGATTATAAAATCTCGGTGTGGCAAAAGTCTTGAATACTCTCAGTGGTATGGCATGCACTAATAAGGGGACTCACTGTTGTGTTGCGTTTGCAGTTTTTTAAAGCACTTTCATATCTTGTTTCATCTGATTCAACCCCCTCTGAAGTATGGAGTGCATAGAGCTGGTCAGTATCCCAGTTCCCTTTGTCTGGGCACAGGGTCAGATTGCATTCACCTATGCCTTTGAAATTGCATCTGACCATGTGAGTTGCTTTGGCCAAGGAAATGTGAGTGGAGGTAACACATGACATTTCTGGGTGGAAGCCTTTGAAAAGCGAGTTACATGTTCTCTTTCCCCTGACACTCGGATGGACAACGTTCTTGATAGTGTGCCTTGTCAGCTACACGACCGATATGGGCATGGCCTATATTAAAAGAATGGAGTCATAATCTGCATGGAAGCACCTCCCTTACTTCCTACCATACTAGGTGGCTTAGGGCCACAAGAGAAGACTCATTTCCAACCCTCAATCTAAGGATATGTCATTTTCTAAATCCTTACCATATGGCATATCTTATGCCAACCCCTGCCCGCCAACCATGTCCCTCTGGGGAATAGTAATGCAGAAGGTGCTGGTGTCCCTGGGAGGTTGGTAATAAGGGCACTTGGTGACTGGGCCAGAGTGGCAGAATAAGGGACTTAGTGCTACAGATGTGAGAATATCTATTTCTCCTCTTCTATTCACCTTCGGGTTTTAAAAAGTAGAGGGTCAAACACTATAGGAAACAATAAGAATGACAAGATTGAAACCAATTCTTGCTGGCTTTTCGTCTTGGCACATCTAATCTGCAACCAACTTCAACTAGTGCTCATAAAACAAAAGTGAGGTAGACATCAGGGTATTCTTCTGCCTTTTGAGATTCAGCACCTTACATCTTAAATGACTTATTTGGTAAGACTTAAGAGTTAGGGTTTGTTTTTGTTTTTATAGTCTTCCATCTCAAAACTAGCTAAGAGTGAAGATGAACCAGATTTCCACATGTGACATCTCTTGGAGATTCAAAACAAATCTGGAGAAGAGGTGCTGAATTACAAAGAGAGGGTTTCTGCAGCTAGTTGATGTACCGTGGTGGGTGCCGGCATGCAGGCACTCCAGACTCTTGCAGGCTACATCTGTGCAGGCGGCCTGTGGAGAAGACATCTTAGCCTAGGAAAGATGCTTCATCAGACAGGGGAGCTGGAATCAACTGGATGGCAATGAGAGTAATTTCCCTGAATGTTAAACCAATCTTCTTGTCAGTGTGTGGTGATCCCTTCCTCAGCTGAACTGGAAAGACCACAGGACCCTTAATTATCTACACCAACTGCTCAACCAGGTTTTATTTTGGGGACTGAAGACCTAGGAAAAAGCATCCTAGTTGACTAATGAAGATATCCTAGACTTGAATAAATTACTTAGTCCTAATAACATATTAGGGTGTCGAATTTGGGGATGTTGATATTTTAGGTTACTTTATACATCAAGTGATTTATCTGAAGTTTGAGGGAATCATAGTCCCTCAAACTGAATTGATAATGGTTATAGATTATCCTATTTTTGTATACTTCTGGGTACAAAACACAGTCCAATTAAGGTGGAACGTTACTAAGAAATTTTTCTGCATTCAGACTGTTCTGCTAAATTCAATTTACGCTTAAAATGATCAGAAGGGGAAAGAGGCAGAATCCTTTAAAGAGAATGCCCTTCGCCGGAATCCCGGCTTCCATCAAGAAACAAAACAGCGGTTGGGAGTTGCTGGGTGGTTTCATGACTAATCTTCAATAGTCTACTTGCTATAACAGATGATAGTTATCATGAGCAATCGTTTCCTGATTGTGTGGTGCAGAGTCACGCGGCAGGTGATGGTGGGGACACACCAGCCCAGTATTTCAGGGCCTTTTTGTGTGTCAGGGTCTGTGACACACAAAAGAGGAGAAAGCCTATAGGAAACAAGCAACACAGAACTGCCACTTAGGCTGAGTGGAAGCAGGAGCCTGAATTTTCCCTCTTAGGGGCTGGCTAGATAATTAGAGCCAGCAGCAGGAGGCAAATTAAAGCCTTACCGGGAAATTCTAAATAGGTAGGTGTTTGTGAGCTTTGGATACTTCTCTGAAGCCCTGAAGCAAGACTCAAGTGTGGGAGCAGGCATCAGCAAGTCTTCCACCAAGCTGGATGTGTCCTTCAGCAGCTCTGAAAATTCCTCTAACCCACAACGCTGCCATAGAGAATGAGATCGACAAGACTTCTGATTTTAAAAAGGGAATAGGCACAATGAGTAATAACAGTTGAAGCTGAAATTGTGTGAATAGAATTCTTATTGTGTATGTGGTCTTGTATTTCTTTAACTCTTACTCCAACTGGTATTTTCTCTTATAGTTAATATATGAATGTTAGTTAACATGATTATGAAGAGTTTTAAATGGAAAGAAAAATTATATGGGATGGAAGTACTTATTTTAAATAAAAACAGAATTAGTTATCTGTTTTCCACAATTTAAATGAGCTAGCTGTGTTTGGGACTGTGTAGTCTCAATCAGTAGTACTTCCCATAGTGGGAACAGCCCCAATTTCAACATGGGATTTCAAAGGGACTAACTTAACTAGTTCTTAGAGCAGTGGTTCCCAATCTTCTTCCTGCCTCCAAACTCCTGAGAGGTGTAACATATACTACTACTAAAAGGAGGGACTTTCTGTAGTTGTGAAGTTCATCCTAGTAAAAGCCCATGGCAGGGGTAGGGGAAAGGGTATTATCTGGAGAGCATGAAGCATGTTTCGTTTTAAATTGTTCACTCTCCCTCAATGAGATCACTGCTTTAGAGAATGGGTCCTTGCAAAAACAACTCTTAGATGCTAATCTCTCAGATGTTGAGCATTTTTTAGGAGAAAGAGTTAAAATGTAGAGGTATTGACTATGAGGCAAGGATGAAGGCAGCTTTGGTGTCACGATGCAATTACAAAAAGCAGATAGTTTGACCCAATAGTAAACCTTTTTGATCACTTTATTGTTTGATTGGTTTTTCTATTATAAAAGGACTATGATTAGGTCCTTGTTATAAAAAGATTGTGAGATACTAAGTACTGTAAATCTCTCTATTAGAGGTAGCTCCTGAGTACAGCTTGGTTTATATAATCTCAGACATTTTCTATTTTCTCGTGTATGTATGTATGTATTTATGTGTTTGTGCACCCTGAGTTTTTTCTTGTGCACATACTAATATATATTTATACACACACACACTTTTGTAAATTTGCTTTTTCACCAAAATATGATCATACCATTTGTATTTTACTAACTTTTATTTTTTTCACTTAACAATTTCATCAAAGGTATCTTTCCTTGTCAGGTCTTATATAGATCAACCTATTCTTTAAAATGGCCGTGTTGTGTTCTGTAGTACAGAAGTTTTATAATATATTTAACTTTTCCCTTAGAGATGAATATTTTGGATGTTTGTTATTTAGATTTTTAGTCCGTCTGGAACTTATTTTATGATTAATTCAAGTAAGGATGTAATTAGATTGATTAAAATGTGAATAACCTATTGTCCTAATACCATAGGACATATCCTCCATTCTCTACCATTGTTAAGGATAGTTCATCCTTTTCCAGTGAAATGTCTATTTATCCCACACTGAAATATCACATATACATGGGTCTGTTTCTGACCTTTCTATTCTGTTCCGTGTTTAAAACAGTACCATACTGTTTTAATTACTTTACGGTACATTTTTTTAGCTGGCAGGGTGAATCCTCACTTTTTTTCCAATATATTTCTGGCTATTTTCCCACATTTACTCTTCCAGAGGCTATTCACAGTAGAATGTGGCAATGATAATGTCAGAGGCAATTTCCTTCAGACTAGAACTGAAGATTATTTAGTCCTGGTCCAACCCTTGTACTTCTCGTTTCCTAACCTTGTCACCAAGCATTATATCAAGGCTTTAGTAATAATGGGGGGAAAGAGATACAGACTTCCCTCTGTCTGCTAATTAATACCTTCCTAGGACTCTTTCCCCTTGCCCATCACTCAAGTAGTCCCAGCCCTGAGATCCTGTAAGCTTTTGTTCCACATATTTATTGTTGCATAACAAATTACCCCAGACCTTCGTGGGTTAAAACAACAAACATTTTATTACATTTCGTGATTTTGAGGTTAGGAATTTGGGCAGAGTTCAGTTGAGTGATTCTTTTATTTCACATGACATAACCTGGGGTTACCTAGTGGTATTCTGCTGGTAACTGGTCCAGTCTGCAGGGTCCAAGATGGCTTCACTTGCATGCCTTGTGCCTTGGTGGGAATGTCTGGAAGCCTGGGCTCAGTTGAACCCCTCTCCTTATGCATGTGGTCTCTGCAGCAGGGTAGTTATCTACATGGCTGTTCAAGGCTCTACGAGCAAGTGTTTCAAGAGACGGGAGGTGAAGGCTGCCATTCTTTTAAGGTCTGGTTTCCCAAACTGGCACTACATCACTTTTGCAAGAGTCTGTTGATCAAAGTAGTCACAGAGCTGGCCCAGATTCGAGGGGTGAGGGCATGGATCCCACTTATTAATAGGGGCATAGACCCCACCTCTCAGTGGGAAGAGTATCACAAAACATTTGCATATGGCCGTTTCTAATGACTTATTTTGGGCATGCTTCCACAGCATTTAGAACTTCCAAGTCAGAACCATGGGAAGCCTTTCTTCATTATTTTATGAACTCCATGGGTGTACATACACAGTTTGTGTGTGTGTGTGTGTGTGTGTGTGTGTTTGTGTGTGTGTGGTGGGGAAGTTCAAACTCAAATAGTCTAACCTTGGAAATACTGGCCATTAGTTTGGCTTGTGATTTTCAAAGTGTCCTTGTCAAGTAGAGTTCAGTTGGCTGGAGCACTGCATTCATGACCCCAAGGCCAGGGATGTGGTCCTCATGTGAGATGGGAGGACTTCTGCATTTCTGACCCCACATTAGCCCATCTGCCATTACATGTCTGGATGCCAAGTGACAGCATGGACAGATGACCATTTGGGGGAAAGCAAACCCAGGTTCTTCTCTAGTTGGGTCTGTGATGTCATCTTAGTACATGAAGAGTCATTAGGTACCCACGTACATTTTGTACATTTGAATAATCTATTAAAAAAACTGTTTTTTAATTATTATGTTTATTGTTTTTTGCCAGTAGCTCTGTGTGTTCTCAGGCAAATGGAAATGGGGAAAACATTTCTTTTACACTCATTCATTCACAGGTGATATAATCTTTCTTCCATTTCAAAATCCCTGTGATTTACCAGGTCTTTTATTTTAGGTTGATCACAACATTCTCTGCTTTTCTCTTGACCAGTGACTTGAAAAGGCATATGTACTTTCACTACAGAATAGGGTGCTCAGAAACAGGTGGTGAATTATGCCTTTAATGTGAGAAAATTAAAATGGTCTGTTCAGCGAGTCAGTTTTCTTCCCAGTGTACCTTTCTTCCTATTATCAATATGATAGAGAATTCATTGCATGTCAGTGGCATGTATGACTCTAAAGCTGTCAAATCCCATTAATTTAGGCTTCCCATCCCCCCACATGGCCTTGAAGTGTGAGGGCAAGACACTTTGTGTCACAGGTGGAGGGAATGGTTTGTCTCAACTGAAAATGGGAAGTCATTCTTTTATGTGCCTGCTCTGGCTCACAATGAGTACTCGATAAATATTTTTTGAGTGAATGGCTAGGGCAATGATTTAAATGTACTGGCCTCCTATTTACAGTCTTTTGTTTGCCCTGTTGAACCCCATTGTCTCAGAACATACAGTGATAATAGACTATTCTCAGTTTCTGAGAAAATGTGAATGTTCTATTCCAGCAACATTGCAAGGGGATGCTGTAATTGCTGTACGCGGTGCCCTGTGGAGGCCTTTCTGGCATTCAGAAACCTGAAAGCAAAAGTCAAAGAAATCATTGCCTCCTGTAATTATTTTTGTAGCCATGTTGCTGAGGGTAAGACATGGACACCTCCCTTCTCTGTGTCTGCACAAAGGCACCTCCCTGGGCCTGGTGGGAATAGATCTCTCTCTCCCACCAATATTTACATCAGTGGATGTGCAGAAATCACTGCTCCCACAACAGTCTTGACTTGTGTAGGGGTCATGCTTCCTTCTCCTTGATCACAGACAGAATCTTTAGTGCTGGGCATACTCTGGGTATATGTCAGTCTCTGGGCTTCAGTGTCCAAGGGGCTGGGTTCAGACACTCATGTTGATTTCATTTCTCATCGTCTCTCAAGAATCCTTTTATTCCTTGATGTATTAAAAATACCATCTTAGTTCTGTATTATGGTTAATGACCCCTTCTCACATTCCTACAGACTTTTCCCAATGAGGCTATCACACTCCTCCCTTCCCCAACCTTCAAGAAAGACAACACCAAAAGCCACCCCAACAAGCTTGTTCTTTTAGAAGGGACCACGAATTCAAATATAGTCAGAGGCCACATCTAGCCTCTGAAAAGTCTTTTCTAGCTATGAAAGTCTTTTCTAGCTATGAAAGTCCTAAATGGCATCTTCTTCCAATAGAAGGCTGTTTTGTTTACGTTGAAAATCTGTTGTTTGATGTTGCCACCTTCATTAATTATCTTAGCTGGATCTTCTGGATAACTTGCTACAGCTACTACATCAGCACTTGCTGCTTCACCCTGCACTTCTGTGTTACAGAGATGGCTTCTTTCCTTAAACCTTATGAACCAACCTCTGCTAGCTTCAAACTTTTCTTCTGCAGCTTCCTCACCTCTCTCAGCTTTCACAGAATTAAAAAGACTTAAGTCCTTTCTCTGGCTCAGGCTTTGGCTTAAGGGAATGTTGTGGCTGGTTTGATCTTTTATTCAGACCACTCAGACTTTTTCCATATCAGCAATAGGGCTGTTTCAATTTCTTATCATTCGTGTGTTCACTGCAGTAGCACTTCTAATTTCCTTCAAGAACTTTTCCTTTGCATTCACAACCTGGCTAACTGTTTGGCACAAGAGGCCTAGCCTTTGACCTATCTCAACTTTCCACATGCCTTCCTCACTAAGCTTAATCATTTCTAACTTTTGATTTAGAGTGAGAGATGTGCAACTCTTCCTTTAACTTGAACACGTAGAGGCCATTATAGGGTTGTTAATTGGCCTAATCTCAATATTGTCATGTCTCAGGGAATAGGGGGGCTCAAGGAGAGGGAGAAAATGGTTGGTGGAGCAGTCAGAACATACACAGCATTTACAGATTGACTTCATCATCTTATGTGGGCGCAGTTCATGATGCCTGAACACAATTACAGTAGTAACATCAAAGATCACTGATCACAGATCACCATAACAAGCGGAGTAATAATGAAAAAGCTTGAAATATTGCAAAAATTACCAAAATGTGACACAGAGACACGGAGTGAGCAAATGTCGTTGGAAAAGCACAGAGTTGCCACAAACCTTCAATTTGTAAAAAAAAAAAAAAAAAAAAGCAGTATCTGCAGTAAAGTGCAATAAAATGAGGTATGCCTATAGATTCCAATTTCTCCACATCCCCTCTAACACTTGTTATTTTCCATTTTAAAAATATAGCCATCCTAGTGGGTCTGAAGTGGTACCTAACTGTGCTTTTGACTTGCATTTTCCAAATGACTAATGATGTTGAACATATTTTCATGTGGTTGTTGGCCATTTGTAAATTTTCTTTGGGAAAATGTCTATTCAAGTTCTTTGCCCATTTTTTAAGTTAACTGTTTATCTTTTTATTGCTGAGTAGTAAGAGTTTTTTTTAAAAATGCATTCTGGATACTAGGTCCTTACCTGATTTGGAAATATTTCTTCCCATTCTGTGGGTTATGTTTTTACTCTTTTGATGGTGGCCTGTGAAGCACAATTCATCTTGTTTTTCCTTTTGTTGCTTGTGCTTGTAGTATCATATCTAAGAATCCATTGCCAAATCTAAGGTCATGAATATTTACTCCTTTGTTCTGTTCTAAGAGTTCTCTGGTTTTAGCTGTTAAATTTAGATTGTGCATTCATTTGAGTTAATTTTTATATTTGGTGTGAGGTCTGGGTCAGTAATTTTGCATGTGGATATCAAGTTGTCCCAGCATCACTTGTTGAAGAGACTGTTATTTCCCCATTAAATGTTCTTGGCATCCTTGTTGAAAATCAATCAGCCATAGATATTTGGGTTTATTTCTGGATTCTCAGTTCTATTTCTTTTGTCTATATATCTGTCCTTATGCCAGTACCACACTGTTTTGATTACCATTGCTTTGAAGTAAGTTTTGAAATCTGGAAGTGTGAGTCCTCTAACTTTGTTCTTATTTTCCAATATTGTTTTGGCACAGGATTATCTTTACTTGTACCTAAGGCTGTCTCATTCCTTTGCATACCTTCTTCTCCATCCTTTCCATCACTTACATAGTAAGTATCCTAAGATGCACATTTCTTCAGGTGTTCATTCTTTTCACTGTCACAGATGTTTCTGGGGAGTAGAGTTTGCTGTGATTTCATGATACTGATTACCTCTGAACACGGTCTGGGATAGGATGAAATGATAGCAGGGAGCCAAAAAGTCGGCACAGCATCCTTCTCTGGCCCATCCAGCTGGGACAGCAGACAGCATTTTGTAGTGGTCCATTTACTTATCTGTGATTAATCTGTAAGCAGTTAGAGTGCAAGGATGGCACCTCTGATATTTAATGACCCCTTGCCTTCAGTAGGAGCTTACTATGCCTGTTTAGTATATTACTGAACAAAGAAATCCCTGACCAAATGTGGGTAAATGTTGTCTCACATCTAGGGAAGGGTTCCAACCCCAGTGACAAAGGAATTGCTTCTGGTGGTTAGTAAACCAGTTTTTAAATCGTGATCTAATTTTGATCTAAACCAATAGACAAAATGCCATCAAAGCAAACCCTGCGTGGAAGGCTAGTGGGAAGGAGAGGAAATGTTTATTGGCAATTAGCTAAGCATACGGGAGACTTTTCTGAATATTTTACTTGGCAGCTCCATGTGGTCCATGTAGACCACTGTGCTAACCACCTTCCCTGTAGTTTAGAGGCCTGTTGAGATCACTGCCATCTGTTAGCCAGGGAAATCATGCCTACCTGCAATTTGGGGGCCATGTTTACCTACTATTAATATCTGAATTCTAGTTATATTTAAAGCTGGTAAGTTCTCCAGTGCCTTATATGGTGTGGGGATTTTATACCCACATATCTGTATGTAAACTATACATGGAGGTGCTATCTATATTTAATTTGTGATGTAATGGTGTTTATTTTCTTAACCACTATGGAATTGCAGGACCTAGACAACTGGGTATCTATTTTTAGAAAGACAAATAAACATCTTAGCATTGCCCCCTCCACTGTTCCCATTAATTGACATTCTTGCTTCCCAAATTTGTAGTTTTAAAATTATAACAGAAACAAAATATTGCATAATATTTTATAAATTAAAAATAAAAAATCTCTACTGTGCTTCTGCATCCTTGATGCCCAATTTGATCTGCCTCCTTGCTTTGACATGCCATTTCAGTCACAGGAATGATGGGGTAAAATACCATAGACATATTGCGGTTAGCCTGGAGGGCGACCATTAGCAAGTGAAGAGGTATTTGTCTTTTCCCTCCTTCCCCCTTAACCACAGTTTTTAGTGTTCCAGAGCTATCTGTTCTTATCCAAAGGAAGCTGGAAACAAAATGAGAATAAATAGTTCTTGGTCAGGCTCTAAATGAAACCTCACACCTGCTCATTTCGCCTATAACCTGCAACTTGCACACACTCCGGTGTGTCAGGAAAAAGGTCACCTGTGGGCCAGCTGCTCCAAAGCAGGATATATATATATATATATATATTTTAATCATTTTCTTATTTATTTTTATGAGTAGGAGGCTAAGGTATAATTCTCTTAAGAGATACTCCAAGCAGATTAAGGAAGACTTACAAGGTCTCCTGTAGTCTGAGGAATGTATGACAATTCTTATACCTTGATTTCTGGAGACCCAGGTTTGTTTGAGGCTGTCTGACTCATTGAACAAGCTCCATCTAAAGGTATACCTATGGTCTTCATATATTCAAAAGGCCTCCCTTGCAATGATGTTGTGAGAATAAGGTCATAGTGGGCACTCACTATGAAAGTTCTTCAGGCTGTAGAGACAGAATTGTTGGTGTGGTCTAGGATGGATGTGTGTGGGACTGCACACACAACCCAGAGTCAGGGCTGGTCTAAGGCAAGCTGGGATGTAGGTTGAGTTTGTCTTTGCAGCTCAGCTTTGCCATTCTTTCCAGAGACCTGCCCTACTTGTGACTGTCCCCTGTACTCCTCCTGCAGTTCCTGTCCTTGTCTTTCCATGCCCCACACATAAGCTCTTCTCCCAGAGCCAGACCCAGGGCATGGGGCCTTTCTTGTTCCCTTCTCGTCTGTACTGCCTGTTCCTGTGTCCCACACTCTGGCCAACAATTCCTCAATAATGGGGTAATAAGTTCAGTAATAGGTTCTGATGGCCTGGGAGATGATGTTTCAGAGAACCACAGAGCACTGTGACTGCTGTGACCAGATGAAGGCTCAGCATTGCCCTGTGGGTGGGAGACGCAGTTTGAAGTGGCCCTGACGGGGCTGCTCACCCTGACACTGAACATCCTTGTGCTGGTCGTTTCACCTCGCTGAACTTCACTTTCCTCCCCTGTAAAATGAGGGCTGTGACCTTTCCCTCTCAGGGGAGTGGTCGGGGTTACCCGGTATGGTAGATAACAAGTATGGCCTAAGGGCAAGATTTAGAGCTCAGGAAATAAATGAGAGTTCCTCTGCCTCCACCCCCAAACACACACACACAAAAAGACTTGGGGTGGAGTGGAAGGGAATATAAAAATCATCTCATCTAATCTCTTGGAGAAACATATCAATTGTAACCTAGAAAAATGATTCCAGATGCAGAGGGAGAAATGTCCAGCTGAGTCCTTTGACTGAGAGCTATGGGCTGCACTTATCCTCAGGGCCAGCCTTGTCCAAGTCTGATCTTGCTGCTATATGATCCAGTGAGAACATCTTTGGAAATTAACACTCAAAATGTTCCTGAAAGGGACTTACTTCCCACAGATATGCAACCAGCCACCTGGACCCCAGATTCATTTTTAATATTAGTAACCCTGATCTTTTAAAGATAGTCCTCTGGGAATGTACTGAATCCATGTTGTATTCTTTCCTCCTCTCTGGACAAGGCCTCTCTTCCTCTCTCCACACCCACCTCTTGGTCACCCTCTCATTCCGGCAGCTGCAGGGAAGATTTCTCTCCAGCTGTCTATCAAGTCTTCAAAAGCCAGCTGGAATGTAATTGTAATCTATTTTCCACCCCTCAATAGTAGTGGATGAACACACACACACACACACACACACACACACACACACACACACACTGCTCAAAATTGCAAGGAGATGGGAGCCAGCACTGCCTCGTGACTCACGCAGAGCGCCACGTGGATAATTACTGCCGTTCATACTGGCCTAGGAAAGAAAACAAGGGTCCATTTGGGTTTTGACAGATAAGAGGGGAAGCCTGACAGATAAGAGGGGAAGGAGGGGGCTGTGCTCCCTCCCTACTGCCTCCCCCCTCTGCCCCCCCTTCCCCAACTCACATGCCATTTCCAGAAAAATAACATCCTGCTGGCCATTCCCCTCCCTGCTCTCATCTTTATTATGCTTATTTAACGTGCAGTTTAGAATTGGTACTGTGGCTAAGTTCTGCCAAGCACTTAATCGCAGAAGGCCTCAATAACCTTGAGCTGGGACCTGATGTGCCCATTTTCCTGGTGAAGGTTAAATAGGCTCTATTTCATTAAATCATGTATTCATCCAACCAAAATTGTCATGAACTCAGCACGAAGAGTTAGATTCGGAGGGGAAAGCTGAAGTTGCATTCCTCCCTATGAAGTGTGCTTCCCCTCCCTACTTTAACCCTGTCTAGTGACGTCTCTTTGCAGCCAGGCTAGGGTGCCATTTACTGGCTCATCCCAGTCATTGCATTCTCTCCCTCCCCTAAATTCCCTTGGTTGTGCTGCTGTGTCTTACGATCTTTCATTGGATCTTTAACTTGTTAAGGACAGAAAATATAGCTTAAAAGGGAGGAATATATACACAAAAATACATCAATATTCAGCTCTGAGTACAGAGTTTTATATTTTGTTTGCAAGCACTCAATTAAGCAGTATTGAGTGAATGAATAAGTGAATGTTCACATAAGGAACAATGTATTTTAAGCTAAATGTCTTGGGATGGCTATGGGGAAATGCAAGTCCTAATGGAAGAGTAAGATTTGGGTTAGTTGGCAGAGATAGGAAGTCCTAGAATGGGAAGTGTTGGAAGAAAAGCATCTTGTGCTGGGGGTGAATCTCTGGTGTTAGAATACATAAAAGAATACACTAAAGCTGTATTACTCAAGATTATTCAATTTTGTCCCCACTTAATGTTCCTCGAGGCTGGTCTACCAATAGCCATATATTTCATATAGCATCAGCCATTCCTTACAGGAGTTCATAAACTGTATGGAATTTGTATTGGGTGGTTAAGGCCCTGACTGGACAAATTTTGCTTCAGATCATATGTACCTTATTGTTCTTACTCTTTTATTCTATTGCTTTTTGGTTCCCACGATTCATAAGCAGCACATAATTCCTCATCCCTTTGCTTTTGAAAAGACTGAAGTTTCAGGAAATAAAAGAAGCATTTATCTTATGATTCCTGGAAGTCTGCTTTATTTTGCAGAATGATTCCTCATAAATTTATCATACAATGTCAGGGATTATCTGGAGAATTAGTTAGAGTGAAGAGACTCATGATTTACTTACAGTTCTTAACAGTAAGGTCAATTTTAACATCACCTATTGAATGTTTACTTGGCTCTTGATATTGCATTTAATGTTTCATGTGAATCATTTTTACTGATCTCATCTGATCCCAATACTGTATGTATCATTGCTATCTCACTTTACATATGATGAAACCGAGGCTTCAGGGGTTGAGAAATTGTCCAGGCTCATGCAGACAGTAAGCAGTGGAACTGGGATTTGAACCCAGGCAGTCCAACTCAAGAGCCCACATTTTGTAGGTTCTCCCAGCCGTAGCTTCTTTCTGTGACTGGAACTGTGGGCCTGACAAATACCTGGAAAGATCACGTTCTTTATCTCCCAGGATCTAGGCAGATCAACACAAATGTGACCTCAAAATGACAGATGTCTGGGCTATTTCAGAGATGATTCCAAAGCATTATTATTATTATTTTGTAGGCAGGATTACTATTGATTGTTACTGCAATTTAGGTGGAATAACTTGCCAAGTATTCCAAACTGAAAATTCCTAGTGTTACAACCTTTAAAACTCCAACTATACATGCACATGTATATACATATGTATATAGTATGTGTGTGTGTATGTATAGATGATGGGGTGTATCAGATTTAGACAGTTAATTATTTATTTAAGTGTATCAATCTGCTGAAGTCTTTCCCAGTTACTCTGAAACCAAGGTATTCCCAGGAAAATCTGTTTGAAATTTTTCAAATGATCTCCAAATGAATCATTTACTCTTCCAAAGAGCTTTTTTTTGTTGTTGTTCCTCAGAACAACCTTCTCTAAATGCATCTTCTGAATACTTGTTAAAGTCTTTATTCTAATCTGAAAAGGTCGTCTTGTTTACCCACCTATGCCTGGGCAGGAAATCTTCTTGGAAGGTTGTGTTTCTATTTTTATTGACCTTGAGGATACCATACCACCTATCTTGGAAGCTTATTGCCATTCCTAATAATCTAGATAGTCAGCAGGTATTTCCTGATGTGCGATCCAAGCCTCTCCTGCTGCTTTGGCTCATTCCATTTGATTGTCATGATACTGATGTTATCCTGTTTGTGGTCCTTTCCCCAAAGCCAGGAAATCACAGCATTTATAACTGAGTCAGTAGTTATGGTCACATTTCAGTTTCCTTAAGTGCCTCCATCTTGAACAGCCCTCTGAGTCCCAGTTTTTGTAATGTGGCCGAGAAGCTGTGAGAATGCCATCTGTTTGCAAGAATGGGGCCATTGATGGTTGCACAGTTGACTCTGAAGATGGCACTACTGATCCAAATCAAGATTTGAGACTTACAGAATCTTGCCTTGGACAGTTAGGTTGACCCTCACTTTGTAGAGAGATGTGGCCATTTGAGAGTAATTGGGTGGAAAAATGAGCCTGGAGTGGCATTTATATAGCATTTTTGTTTATTAAGTGTAACTGCTCTACTCAGCTTTGTATAAAACATGGGAGTAATAGGATCAAATTAAGGAAAGCTACTTAGATGGAATAGCAGGGAAGTTCCCTAATGAAGAGATCTGATAGACCATGGAATAGTCTTCGCCAGGAAGGCTGGTCTTATTGAGATGTGGTTATTTACCATGGAACCAAATAGTCCCCTACTGGATGCATCTCAGATCATTTTCACTTTGGTTTGTGACTTTGATGTAATTGGAAAAATATCTCACATCTGTTGTTGACTACCTAAGGCTATGCTTCTCAGATTCTAATCATGGCAAAATCACCTCATAAGCTTGTTAAAATGCAGATTCCTGGGCCCTATTCCCAGAGATTCTGTTTCATCAGGTTTGAGTGTTGTCTGGGAATATTCATGGTCACTAGATTCCCTAGATGATTCTGATGCACAAGTGCTACTATAAACTCCATTGTGACAAACACTGAGTTAGGACCACTTTAGAAAGTTTCCCGATATTATAGTAAGTATATCTGTACATTTTGATTTGTTCCTTGCCCTCATTCTAAGAGTCCATTTTACCCCATCACCAGAGTCCCTTTCTACTTGAGAGGGATCATGTTTGATGGAGGAAATGTTTGGTGAAAGGGGGGAAGTTGCTCAGAGGAGCATGCTCCTCCAAGTATACCCTAGCCTTACTCAATCTGGCCTTCCCTGGCTTTCCTGTAAGGCAGCTTGGTGTAGGACAGTGTTTCCCAAAGTTCTATGACATGTTTACAGTTATTAGGAAAAAAGGGGTTGTATGGTCAGATAAGTGTGAGAAACACTGCAGGAAACAAAGTTAACTAGATTTCTTTACTTCAGGGTTTCCCAGAGACTTTATCATGGCAGAATCTTCACATTTTCCTGAACTTTTTTTTTTTTGCGGTACGCGGGCCTCTCACTCTTGTGGCCTCTCCCGTTGCGGAGCACAGGCTCCGGACGCGCAGGCTCAGCGGCCATGGCTCACGGGCCCAGCCACTCCGCGGCATGTGGGATCCTCCCGGACCGGAGCACGAACCCGTGTCCCCTGCATCGGCAGGCGGACTCTCAACCACTGCGCCACCAGGGAAGCCCATTCCTGAACTTTTTGACCACAGCATCTCTCATGGGACTACTGATTCATGGAACATGCTCTGAAAAACTCAGTGATTTGAAAGCAAGAAAAATTAGTTTGTAACCTCAGTTCTGCACCCAAATAGCTCAGTAACTTTATGCTCTCTAAGTTTGTTTCCTCATCTGTGTAATGGGAGTAATCATGTGACTTTTCCTAGATCACAGGGTTTTTGTGATGATTGAATGAAATACATTCATGAAGGTACTTCGTGAAGTGTAACGTGCCATTAGTTGTCATTGGAAAACTTATGAGGGTCACATTCATTGAGAAACTTATGAGTTGCATACAAGTTTGGAGAGTGGAGAGTGAACACTGGACAGTTTGTCTTCATCTTTGCTTAGACTTTACCTAGACTGGCCAAATGGACTAGAAAATCTGATCTGTTTATTTCACCTGGGTTTGTATTAATACCACATTAGTAGTTAACTAGAAATTCTCAGAATGCTGCTTTCTAAATCATTCCACTGACATACTGATTTAGCCAAATATTATAGCCATAGATACTTTGCAGTCAGTGCAGAAACAGGACTGGGAAGTGGTGACTCATGGTGAAGGAGATGTTCAAGGCCATGAGCCAATAGGATGAAGTGGGCTGGGACTGGGAAGAACTGGAACCTGGGCTGCTGATGTGTTTATTGGGCTGTATCCCATGGGATGGGTGACCCTAGACCAAATTCCATTGTTTCAAGGAGTTTGGACAAACTTGCGCTCAAATAAATAATAGTCATATACAAGGGGTCCAGTATAGTGGGTGGGAAAGGTAGAACAGTGGGTGCTTTATTGCAGAAACAATGCTCATCGTTTAATAGGTGGAGTGATGTGATTCTGAATTGTTAGTGTGGGTTGGAGCCTGATGACAGCTACCACCTACAGGCATGAGTTTGTTGAAAGACAAAGATAAAGAGAAAATATTGAAATCAGCAGGGGAAAAACAGCTGATAATGTGCAGAGGAACAGCAATATGATTAATGGCTGATTTAGCACCTGAAGAATGGTAGTCAGAAGGCAGTGGGATGACATATTCAAAGTGCTGGGGAATACTGATAAAAATTTTATATCCAGCAAAACTGTCTTTCAAAAATGAAAATAAAGGCAGCCCCAGATAAACAAAGACTGAGAAAATTTGTTGTTAACTGACCTGCCTTATAAGAAATACTAAAGGATGTCTTTCATACTGAAAGGAAATGATAACAGATGGTAACTGAAGTCCACAGAAAGAAATAGAGAGACAGGAAATGGTAAATATGTGTGTTAATATGAAAACTTCTTTAAGTATATTTTTTTCAGTTTCTCTCTTAATTTCTCTAAAAGTTACATGATTTTGTAAAGCAATAATTATAACACTGTGTTCTTAATATGAGACAATATTGAATTCAGGACCAAGAACATTAAATTAGTCCAAGAAGGGCACTTTTTAATAGGTGCTATTTTTTAATGAAGATATAAGATGTATATCTATTTATGGTATCACATTCATAAAGCAGAAAGTACAAGGAGTTATATACTAATTGCAGAAGTTATTTATTGAACCTCTTTCATTCCATGACAGTTGTAATACATTAAAAAAAGTAAGGAATACTATAAGTTTTTATCAATGTTTCAGGAGTGCTTGAAAAGAGGGGCATTCTCTATTCTTGAGAGACAAGGTTTTATATATATGTTTAAGTATATATAAAATATCATATATATGATATATTATATAAAAATATATATACTTAAGTTGTGCCTATTACAAAGACTACAGAGGCATTCTCAAATTCCAAAAGTATAAACAGTACAGACAACGTTCACTGTCCACAGTGCAAACAACTAGAAATAAACAAACACAGAAAACAAAAATTACCTGCCATCCGGGTATGAAAAAAACAAAATCATCTTTAACAACTTAGGCTTAAAAGAAAATCTAAATGAAAGTTGAAGAATGTGTAGAAGGTAATAATTATCAAAGCACTACATATCAGAATTAATAGGAAATAGTTAAAGCAGGAATTAGAGGCAAATTCATAGCCGTAAATACTTATATTAATAATCAAGAAAGAATGAAAGTAAATGCATTAAGCTTCCAACACAAGAAATTAAAAAAAAAAAATTTTAAACCCAAGTAAAGTACAAGAAGGAATTTAATAAAATAGAAGTGGAAATTAATGAAGCAAAAATATAGGAAACAATAGAACCAATATTATAAATCATAAGCTCTTTTTGTTTTCTTTTGCGGTACGCGGGACTTTCACTGCTGTGGCCTCTCCCATTGCGGAGCATAGGCTCTGGATGTGCAGGCCCAGCGGCCATGGCTCACGGGCCCAGCTGCTCCACGGCATGTGGGATCTTCCCAGACCAGGACACGAACCCGTGTCCCCTGCATCGGCAGGCGGACTCTCAACCACTGCACCACCAGGGAAGCCCCCATAAGCTCTTTTTGGATAAAAATAATAAAATGGATGAATTGTTAACTAATCATGAAAAAATAAAGTTTTAACATACAAAATTTTTAAAAAAAGAGGAAAGTAACCACAGACACTGAGGAAATTAAAAGAATCATGGGAGGCTACTTTGCTCAATTCTTTGCAAATAAACTTGAGCATCTGAATGGAATGGGTACTTTTTGTAGGGAAATATTATTTAGCAAAAGAACGGATACCAGGCAGATGAGAATGCTGTGTTGTTCACCAGCCACTCACAACCAGGAGGAAATGAGAGAGATTACAGGTTTTCCTCAGGCATGGTCTGAGACCTTCCTGAGAGAGAACAGTGAAATGGGCATTGTGTTTACTCAATATGTTTCTTTTGACTTGATGTTGATGTATTTGTTCTTAATATTCTTAACGTGCAGTAACCAGTGATACCTCCCCCGCCCTCTGTTTGCTGAGTATGCTTGTATAAATATACTTGCTGGCATTGTATGTTCCTGCTATAAGAGTAGCAGCATTATGATAATATAACACACCCCTCCTCCCCCACCCACCCCCACCCCAGGAGGGACAACAGATTGATTTTTGAAAAGGAGTCTGTGAAATAAATACAAATTCATTCATTGGTATGTCTCTAGCATCCCTCTCCCATATTTCTGTTCGTTCAAAAGGTTGCTAAGCAACCAGGTAGGAAAATGGTCAAAGCCCATGTAAAGAAAAGACATGCTTATGATGTCAGATAAATAAATGTGGGCTTGTTCACTTGGGCTTTGCCGGGACTTGCAGCATAATTCATTCAGTTTCAATGACTGCAATTGATCTTGAGGTTGGTGAAACAATTGGCCCTATCTGCCCACTGCAGACATGACTCAAGCCACCCAGGTGTGAAAGGGGGTTGCTGCTCTGGTGGTACCTTTTGCCCTTGCAAGGGGATGAATGTTCAGTGGTTTCTGCTGGGGCGAGTCTCTCTGCCTAAGTCTGTGTGGTTCCACTGGCAGTTAGCACAATCTCCATAAAACATCTTTAGAGCTCACACTTAAAAACACCCAGTCTTCCTTAGGAACTGCAGCTGCATCTCCCCTGGCATTTAATATATCCACTTGATTTTAAATGGAGCCTGCTTCTGTGAGCATTGGCATGCGTGCTGGCTCTGGTGGCCTAGGCTCAGATTGCTCTAAGGAGCTGCACAGCCTTCCTACCTGGTGTGTGTGCCAGGGTCTGCTCATGGTGACAGGTGTTGATGTTCAGCTGCTAATTTCCCCCATTAGAGACAATGTGGTAGGATCTGATGATACAATCTGTTCATCTGAGGTCTGCTCTGCTTTTTCCTGTCTAGGATATATTGCTAACTTTACTGAAACATAAAAGAAGAAATAGCTGTGCAAAATGCCCTTTAAATGGTTTTGCTTTGCTGGGGAAAAATAAATCCGTAGCAGTCAATTTCTGTTTGTCTATTATAAATTTATTAACAGTGTGTTGTAATTAGGTGCATGGCTTTGCCTTAGAGGACAAATGGTGCTTCTTGAACTGTGACGTTAGTCTGATTGTGGTAAAATGACCCATTTGGTTTTACCAGCTGTGACTTTAGAAGGAGCTGAATGACAGAGGATGCATAAAACTCAACAGATGAAAGCATTCTCAGCTCATACTCCCTATTACTGATCATTTTGCATCCCGAACAAAATGTTCTTTGGATTTGCTTGCTAATGTCTTGGTTATCTGAAGAGTACTGTGTTTAAGTTGAGGGATGTCAGAAAGACAACTGGCTTATTAAATCCGACCCTTATTCCCCTATTAAAAGGACATAAATTGCTCTGGCAGAATCTAAAGATACTGTGGTGTCTAATTAACCAAGAGGAATTCCCAGGTGGGGAAGCAGGATGGCACATTGGTTGCAATTGTGTTCTTCGGGATCAGGCTGCCTGCACCGGAAGCCTGACCACACCATTACCAGCTTCTGAACTGCTCTAAGCCTTGGTTTCTTTATCTCTAAAATAGGGAGTTGTATAACCTGCTTCAGAGAGTTTATGCGAGGATTAAATGAGTGAATTCTTATAACAGTGCTTATTATACATAATAAGCTCTCAAGAAATTAAGGACTCAGACCCCAGAAATAATATTAGATGGTACAGAAGAAAATGGTCCAGCTTAAGGGAAAGTCTTGGGTTCCAGAATGGGCTTGAGAGAATAGGAGGAAGCACCATTATCAGCTCCCCTCAGCCTATTCTGTACCGAGCACTCCTGTGACTGTGTTGGTGGGAAAGGGGGCCCAGAAGAAAAAGGAGTTCCCCTTTGTGTCCATGATCCTGGAATAAGTATTTTGAACCACACTGAGTTTCATTGTTTCCTTTTCTGTGTTGAGAGAGATCTTAGAGGCAGAGACAGGAAAGAGTAAAAAGAGGTGTCATGCCACCTGACTCTTCACTCTTTCAGCTCACACAAAGTTGGAATCCTGGAAATGGAAAATCACAGAGAGATTAAGCTTGTATTTGTAGTCCTGTCCCCTCACTGGTCCTTGTTCTGCGTCCCTTTTTCTAAGTTTTTATTCTTGTCTGCCTTTTATCCCAAGTAAAGTTTTGGCCAATAAAGGTTTACGATAGGATGCTTCCCAGAACATTCCTATTTCAATAAGGAGCTTCTGGGATAGAAAGCAATGAGTCTTAATGAGGAAATTTGATGCACCATGACAAAACAGATTTTTTAAGTGGGGGAAGAAGAAGTTTTCCATTATTTCTTCATTACCTCTAAAATATATCCAACAAGTGCTCCTAAGGCAAAGGAGACTGGACTCATTCAGTTGATCATGGTTGGAAGTTACCTATTGCAAGCCTGAAATAGAAATTTCTTTTTTAAAAAATATTTTATTAAAGTATAGTTGATTTACAGTGCTGTGTTATTGATAATTTCTGCTGTATAGGAAAGCAATTCAGTTATAGATATGTATTCTTTTTCATATTATATTCCATTATGGCTTATCACTGAATATTGAATATAGTTCCCTGTGCTAGACAGTAAGGACCTTGTTGTTTATCCATCCTATATATACTAGTTTGCATCTGCTAATCTCAAACTCCCAATCCTTCCCTCCCCTACCCTGAAATAGAAATTTCTTAAAATCTGGTGTTTCATCTTAAAAAAAAAAAAAGAACATTGTAAGACTCCTAACCTCTCTCTGTAAGACTGCTAGCCTCTCTGTTTTCTCATTCACTTCTTTCCTGTGCCAGTCATTAATCTAGTGCCTTTCAGCTCCAAATCTACCCTTCTTTCCCCTGCTTTGTGACACCGGCGTGGACTCCTAAACATTTCTCGTTTGCCATATGGCAGAAGTTAAGCTTTGTCAGTAGAGGGCACTGGAAGGCCACTGCCAGAGGAAAGGGCCCACTTCCTGGTTTCAGGAGCCTTTTACTTCTTGTTTCTGTGGCCTTTGGCTAATCAGTGGCATTTGGGACACCCAGTGGTGCTCACCCTCCAGCAAGTTCTACCAGTACCCACTGGGCAGCTTCCTATGAGTCTCAGGCACCAGGCAGCTGGTTTCCTGTTTGCCAGCCCTGGCTTGTTTTACCTTGAGAACTTCACCCACCATGGGCCATAGTCACATCTTTTCCAATGAGGTCAGAGTCTCAGCCTTGAGTTTGGGGGCAGGGGCTCTTCCAAATTAGTTTCTTCCTCAGATAATCTGTCTCATCTAGACATGGTAGCTGCTCCCATATCTGCTCTTCGTGTACTTGTTAGAGTTCTCTTCACTCCTTAATATCTAATCCCCTATTACTAGTTAATAATTCTTAATATTAAATTTTCCCTATTCAAATTATAGGTGTTTTTCCTGTCTTCTGATTGGACCCAAACTGATGGAGCCTAGAGGATCAGAAGTGATGTATGCAAATGGTGAATTTGGGAAGGCACTGGACGTGCAGATCCCAGCTCTTTCCCTTCTCCTTTCTTTTGAGAGTCAGCCTGCCCTGGGGGATTGTTCTCAGCCTGCACTCAGCTCAGTGGCCAAGGCTCTGCCCCTGAGTGAGGGACCCAGCCCTGGCCCCAAGACCAGCTGGAAAAGTCTGCCTACTCTGTCTTTCAGTCTTAGAAAGCCTACTTCCTGCAGGTAAAAGCCACATTCTCTGAGATCAGCTCTATCGGTAATAAAGGTGTCATTTTGGACTCCATCTGCTGACTACTTTTCTTGTTCCTCAATTAGTTCAGAACCCAGGCAGGGAGAAGTCCTACTTTTTATTGTCTCTCCCTCGCCTACTCCCCAATGATTTTTATATGAAACAACTTTAAATAACTTATCACCAGAAAAATGGATACTCCAGGAAAGCATAGCGTGTCTAACCCATGCTCTTTAGCTTTGCCTGTTCCCTTGCCCACTGTCTTATCACCGTGACTTTCACCCCACCACATATAAAGCTGTTTTTTCTTAAAATGCTAACCTAATTGGGGAGTGATTCTGTATCTACAAAATGCTTTGACACACCTTAGTGATCACCTTCAATGAGTACAATCCCACAGAACCCACAGAAACAGTCCAGAATTTGAGGATAGGAAAAGCATTTAGAAAACGTCATCTATTTGAAACACATCTCTTTAAAATCATGAATTAATAAATCATACATTTAAAACTGTGTGTGAAAAAAAATAGACTTTTGGCTTGCACTCTGTGCATAAAGGACCACAGAGGAAAAGGGTCATTAGCCAGCCCTTGGGCAAGGTCTACTTCCCTGACACATTGGACACTAACAGTTGGATTTGATGGCGTTGCTGAGTTCTTGTTGAAGGAGGAAATTGAAGAATGGATGTCAGCAAATGACCACATTGGCTCAGACAGTGAGCCACACACCACTTGATACAGCAGTTTCTATTGTCCTTGACTTTCTCTCGCATTCTGCATGCATGGCTGAGTTGCCTGTGTGTCCTGTGTGTTTACATAGTGAGAGTACAGAGAAGGGAAGGGTACCCCAATGTGCTTTAGAGAGAATTAGAAAATGCAATTCATGCCTTTTGTAAACATTTGAAATGTTAGTGTAGTGGCCAAGGATTAATAAGCTCCATGACACGTCCTATCTCAAGCACAGGCCTGACGTGGGGAACATAATGTAACCTTGGGATTCTGAGATGATCTTTGGGCTGAAAAGCTGGAGGAAATGAACATCTTGTCACTTACTGATGGTAAATGGTTAAAAATGGGTTTATTATGAGACATGTGATTTGATGTGGTAACTTTACATTTTAGTGATTACAGCTTAACATTGCAAACGGTGTTATTTAAGGGACAGGATCAAATTAGGTTATTAAGAATCAAAAAAAAAAAAGGAATCAACAAGCTTGAAGTTTAAGTACAAATCTTTGCTTTTCTCCTCACTGCTTTTAATAACTTCTTCAGTTATTGTAGAATAAATTATCATAGGTATTAATCATAAAACCTCTCCTTTCTTAGACAGTGGTTATCTAAGGCTGAGATGTGACTTAGGCTCATTTTGTTTTTGTGACACGGTTCAGGACGCGCTACCCCTGAATATGGGACCTTGGCATATTGAATATTTCAAACTGAAGGAATTTGAGAAATCGTGTGTGCAGGAAGGGCTTTCTGACCTTCCCCAGAAGCAAGTCATAAGACCCTCTTCCTCCCTACACCCGGAGGGAAGGAGCATCCTTACCTCCAAAGACCAAGACAGTGGACACAGAAAGGACCTGCATGAATAGGCCTTGCTATGTTTCCCCAGTTCACCACACTTACTCATACTCTTTGTTCCATCACGTCTTTCCAGGACTCTCCACTCTTCAACATACTCAGGTTTAACTGTTTCTTTGGGCCTTCATTTCCTTATGAGGGCTCCCATGCATGTAAAACTTATATTAAAGAAATTTGTATGCTTTTCTCTTGTTGTCTGTCCTTTGCTACAGAGGCCCCAGTTGAGAACTTGAAGGGTGAAGGAGTTTTTCCTTTCCTACATTTGCTTCTTTCCAGACATGTTCCCATCTAGCATTGTCCTTGCAAACCTTTTCTTTCCTCCTTTTCCCTGCTTCAGAAGACTGCCCCTGATAGAGCTGCCTTCACTGTGGGGTTAGCACTCTGCATGGGGATCCATTCTAGCCTGGACCTGCCTTTCACGTTTACTGAGGGTGCAGTGCATAGCATTGTGTTTCTGATTTCTGTGTCATTTTCATATCATCTCTTTTCTGATGTTAAAGAAATATCTTCAGCTATTTAATTTTTTTCAAATGATTCCTCTTCAGCAGAATTATATGCATATTTTGAATAAATCTTGGTCTGTGTCCCATGTGTCAAGATAATTACCCAGAGGTACCCACTGTCTGAACCAGGGAGCAGGTGCCTGCAAGGGGCAGAGGGGACCCCAGCAGCAGGGTTGTTGCTCTGACCCTGGTGGGGTTGAATAACTCAGAGTTCTCATTCACAGCGTGGTCTAGGGGGTGGTGACCCAGGGGTGCTCTTCACAACCCCACAAGCCCTTTGGGTGGTCGCTTTCTCCTCTGCTCCACAACTGCTCACTGGGTCACCTCGAGAAAATGAGGCAATCAGCACCTGCTGTCTCTTCATTTGAGTTACATGGCAGGATCCTAAATGTTCACTGACAGGAGGTGTCCGCCACCTAAAAAACATTTTAAAAGTTAGAAATCACTTATGACACGTGTAAACCATTTCAGCCTTCTTTCTAACAGTGAAAAACAACTAGAAACAGCCTGAATATCCATCAGTGGGTGAATGGCTAAGCTATAGTTTGCACACATTATGGAAAACTATTTGGGTATGAAACTGGCATGGGAAGATCTTTAAGCCATTTTACTGAATGGAAAAAATAGGTACCAGGACACTTACATGTAGCATATAATCCTATTTCTACTGTCCCCAACTATAAATATATTATAAATACTAATATAAAATTTATATTGTGTTTATTGTATTATAATTTATAGCACAGCAAAAATATTATATATTTTTATATATTTATATATATATTATATTTATAACAAATATTTTAAAATGCAAAAACAAAATGTCAGAGAATACAAGCCATACTGATACAGGGAGGAGACTGGGATTAGGGGTGGTAACGAAGAGGTATTTTGCTCTTTGCTTTCTATGTCCCTGCATTGGGGAATTTTTAAAAATTAAGATGGAGTCATGTATTACAAATAAATACAAAAATTTTGAAATAATTAATTTTGAACAGGGAAGATGTGACTTAGGGCAAAAAGCAGCGTTGGTTGGGGCTAGGTGGTGATACTGAAGGATGAGACGTAGGCACGGATCTAACCACTCACCCTCATTAATGAATCTCACAGTTGTCAGAATGGCAGCTGTGTTGTTGCAGTGTTTAACACTCTCAGAATAGTTCATTGTGCTCAGATGTCTTGCTTTATTGCTTTTATGAGTAAAGACATAGAATAGCTTTTGAACACACTCCTGTGTTTATTTAACTGTATGTTATTATTTATTAACTATTATACTTCAGTCTTTATATCTTCCTCCCTATATTCTCTTTCTCCTTTCCTAACACCCTCCCCCTCTCACCAACTGGTTGATGTATCCTGTTTAGGACCTGCCTCAAAATTGACAACTTCCAGGAAGTCTTTCTTAATTAACTCAGTCCCATTGATAAATCTTTTACTCAGCGTCTCCTTGTTGAGTGTACTTTAATATTAGAGGACTTTATTTTGCACCTTCTTAGAGGTATTGCCTGCTAATTGTTTTTCTGTCATTTTTTGCATGTATGTTCTCTTCATTCACCTTCCAGAGTAATGGATTCTTCATTAGATGAAATACAGAGAACAGTGTGGTAGACATTGGAGACAGAAATACCTCCTTGAAACCTGACCCTTCCACTTTTTAGTTGGATGTTTTTAAGCAAATTCCTTCTTTTAAGCTGCATTTTCCCCACCTGTGAAACTGGAATAATAATTCCTATTGTTATTGCAATAGGAATATGATTGTTGTGATGTTCTGTTGTCCTACATGTGAAGCACTTCGCATGGAGCTTGGTATACTGTAATACCACTCAACATGGGATAATTATTAGTATTGATTCTCTTCTGTCTCCAACCCCCATGCATGTATATAGTGGTCCTGACATTAGATAGTGTCTATAATGCAGTTTAAATCATGATTGATTTGCTCACTTTAGTCAAGTATGTTCAGGGACCTGGTGACATTTGGGCTACAAAGGTAGCCCAAATGATGAGAGATGAGGCTTATATTGTCAAATCCAACTCAAGTTACTACCTAAGTGGACTCCTTTGTTCCTCAAACCCTGCTTGCTGTGAAGTTGCTCACATCCAAAGGAGCTGTTCCATATTTGTCTAATTTTATGCTACTTTGGGGACCAAGGGCATATTTTGTCCTGGCATCATTTCTTGGTTTACTTACAGTATATGTATGTTTGTGTGCATTCATTCATGTAGTCATTCATTCAGCAAAAATTTACTGAGTGCTGCTGTGCTGGGTACTAAAGATACACATGAAGCATGAGTAGGAGCCTGCTAGGTTGACAAACTGGGGAGAGCATTCTAAAACTGAAGGTATAGCATGTGCAAAAACCCCCAAGGCATGAAAGAACAGGACTTGCTTTAGGAGCTGCAAGTTCTGCACAGTGCAGTACTGCAGCATTGCGTGAGCATAGGCAGGTGGTTTGAGATGGGATTGGGTAGATAGGCAGGCAAGGCCATCTGTATATCATGCAAAATAGTTGACATTTTATCATGCTGGCAGTGTAGATCTACTGAAGAATTTTGAGCAAGAAAATAACAAGGTCAGATTTGTATGTTATAAAGAAATTCTAGCTGCCAAGTGCAAGATGGATTAGAGGGAGATGAGGATAGAGGGAAAGAGAAAAATAAGGAGGCTACTGGAGTAGGCTGATGGAGATGATGGGACTGAACTCGGCTGTGAAGGAGGGGATGGGGTGATAAGAAAGGAATTTAGGAAGTAGAACTGATAGGTGTTGGTGCTTGATTGATGTATTAGTTTTCTATTGCTTTTCTAACAAATTTAACATCTTAAAACAGCACAAATTTATTGTCTTCCAGTTCTGTAGCTTAGAAATCTGACATGGATCTCACTGGGCTAAAATCTGGGTGTCAGCAGGGCTGTACCCCTTTGTGGAAGCTCTAGGGGAGAACTGATTTCCTTGTTCATTCGGGTCATTAGCAGAATTCAGTTTCTTGCATTTGTAGAATTGAGGTCCTTATTTCCTTGCTGGGTATTAGCTGAGGCCCATCAGAGGCCACCAGCATTCCTCGGCTCATGGCTCCCTTCCCCCATCTTCAAAGCCAACAGTGGCGAGTAGAGCACCTTTCACACTTTGAATCTGTCCTGCCTCTTCTTTCTTTCTGCCTCTCTTTTCTGCTTTAAAGGACTTGAGATTAAATTGAGTCCATCCAGGTAATCCAAGGTAATCTTCCATCTCCAGGTCCTTAACCTTAATCACATCAGCAAAATCCCTTTTACCGTGGAAGGTAGCATGTTCATAGGCTCTGGGCATTAGAATGTGGACTTCTTTAATAAGGGGAACCCTTATTCTGCCTTTTCAAGTTGGATGTGAGGTCAATGGAGAGGGGGGAACTCAAGTTTCTGACTTCAACAACCAGGTAGAATGCAGATTTAGGGGAAAATGATGAGTTTGGTTTTGAACATGCTGACTTTAAGGTGCCCCTGGGAAATCAAAATGGAACTTCTAATAAGTAGCTGGATGCACCAGCCAAAAGGCAGAGGGAAAATTGAGGCAGGAGATATAGATTAGGAAGCTGATGACGTATAGTGAGCCCTCAGTGAACGTGTAGAACGGGAGGAGAATAGAGCTAAGAACAGAATGCTGGGGCCGATAATATTGTAGGTGCACCAGAGGGAGAAGCACTCACAAAAGAAACTGAAGAAAAACCTACATGGTCTCCCATCATGGGGTCTGTGTTCCTTGCGGCTCATTTCTTCCTTTCTCCTCTACTTGGCCTGCTTTCTTCTCGTTCCCTGGTTTCCTGCCTGTTCCTAGTATCTGCTTCCTAAAACCAGTTTGTACAGTGTACTCCATGGCCTCTCGTCATGGATCTTTCAGCTTCAGCTCCCATTACTAAAGTGCCTCATTCTCCTGGTTTTTTGTTTGTTTGTTTTGTTTCTCAGTTCAAGGTGAGAAAAAAGGAAAACCTTCTAAAGAGAATCGAATTGACCCAGCTTATCATTTGGGGTCATGCCTTGGCATAGGTTACCAGATTAAACTTGGATTGGTTGTCCTGAGGTCAGGTACCCCCCTTCATCCAGTCAGCTACTTCTCTATTTCAGAAATTAAAATCAATTCAGTTTGACTGTTCAGCAAATCATTTTGTTCCACAGAGGCTTTGGGGGAAGAAGGTTAACTTTATCTCCATCGTATTTGCTGGACCCAGGATTATGATGTCAAAAATGGGCATCGCCCCTTGCTGCTAGCCTCATGTAGCCGTAATCCTGTCTGTGTGCAGGGGATCATTTTGTAGAAATTGAATTTAGGGTCAAAACACAGGAATAAAATCCAGGCAGGCAAACCTCAAATCGAATATAGTCATTCTCCTTTACTGACTAAATCTCTTTTCTACATTGCCTTGGTATGTTTATAAACATTATCTGTTTATAAACATTATCCAAATGAGCGCTTGTTATTCAGGTTCGTGGACCTTTCAGGACTCACCATTCATACATCCTGCTCTCAGCATCCGTACACGTACCTGAGTGAGACCTGCCTATCTCAGCTATTCACTGACTCTTCTATCACACTGAATATGAAGCATCTCTCCTTTCAGGGAGAGACCCTTTTGGGCAAGGTTGCAGTTTGCATCTGTAGTGTTGAGAGGAGCCAAAAAGGTGCAATTGTTACTATTTGGTGCTCTTCCTGGATGGCAGGAGAACTGGAGTTTATATTGCCAATGCAAACAAAGTACTGTAAAGCCTTCAAATTCCTTTTAGTTTCCATTATACTCAGATAGTAATCTTTCACAAGACCTCAATTTACTGAACCTAAGTATGATGGATGGACTCCAGGAAAGGCGGGGCATCTACAAGTTGAAATGAGCTTCTCTAAAACCAAATTCCTATGATGCCAAGCTTCAGAGAAAGTGTTTCCTTGTGTGGGGTTCATGTGAGGCCACCATGGATTGGTGGTGGCCTGGGTGGGTGGCGATCTGCTGTTTTCCTCTGTGTTCTACTACAGAGGTTCAGGCCAACACATAAACAGTAGCCCCTGCCCATGGTTCCTGCTGAGGGACAGACTGAAAACAGGGAAGGGACAGTGGACAGTGTTCTCTACACAAGTATTGACACTTCCATCCATTCCTCCGGTGGACCCTTGCCAGGTCATTTCTCTAATTAAAGTAGAGGGTTATCCCTCCATGCTCGGCTGGCCAAGGTCAAGCTTACTAGGGTTTAATAAAGTCTGTTACTTTGTCTACAAGTAACTTCTTCATCCACACGCAAAAACAGTTAACGGTTTTGGGGGTGGAAGAAGTGTGTTAGACAGTAGATTGCTTGAGCACCTCTTCTCTGTGGAACTGACCTCCATGAGAGCAGAATGAGCAGGAAACCTGAGCAGAGCAAGGCAAGTTCGAGCTCTGAAGAGGGCTGTAGAGATGATGTTGGGTAAGCTGCTCACTGAGAGATGTCCACAGGGGTGAACTGGGAGGACATGTGCATGTACAATCTCAAACAGCTGGAGCCAGTAAGAACAGGTCAGCCATGCTGGTGTTAAAGCAGAAGTTATGTGATGGTACTTTTATTATTTAAAGAAAGCCAGGGAAAGATAAAGGCAAATATTGTTGAATGAAATGAATGAGATAGAGGCAGTCTCCAAAATAACTGAAGGGCAACTTTCAACTGTTACTCTTTCTAGGTGGGTACACAGATAATTTTCCTTTGGGTCTTTGAATCAGAAGATCTGAAGGATGATTAAATTCTTATGCAGAATGGGGAAACCATATATTTCCTCTCATCATTCTTCCTTCCCACCTCATCCTTCCCTTCTACTGTCTCTCCAGACCTGAAAGAATCATATAGTCTAGCCTCAAAAAATTACTCATGTTCTTTGAACCTACCAGACTTTTTTACACTTCTGTGACTTGGTACATCTTGTTTCCTAAGCCTGAAATGGCTTCCCTCTCCTCTGTCTTGAAAAATCCAACCAATCTTCAGGGGCCAGCTCAAGTTCACTTTCTTTTTAAAGTCTTCTGGAACTCCCCAGATTGGGTAAGTTGCCCCTTTATTATGCTTCCACTTACCTTTGTAGTTGTGATATACTTGTCAAATTGTGTTCTAATCATGTAATAGGTCTGAAATAGGATCAGCTCAATTAGGATTAATTGCATATAACAGTGGCTTAAAGAAGATGGAAGTTTATTTCTCTTTCCTGTTAAGGAAGACTAGGGAGAAGCAGTCTAGAGCTGGCATGGCAGCTTTACAATGTCATCATGAATCCAGTTTCCTATCTACCTTCTTTGCCATACTCAGCTCATAGCTCTCATTTTCATTTCATGTCTAAAATGGCTGCTGAGGCTCCAGCCATCACATCCATGCTCCAGAAAGCAAATAGGGGGAAGAAAAAAATGGCATGTCTCCCATCTTTTAAGAAGACTTTCTGGAACACCACAGAACAATTTTAGTAATATATCATTTGGCCAGAACGCAGTCACATGGCCAAATCTAGATGCAGGGAACTCAGGAAAATATATATGGCAGCATTGTGCCAGAATAAAAATTGTACTAGAAGAAATGAAAAACGGAATGGTATTGAAGAGGCAAATTACAATCACATTATCTGATACATTTTTTAAATTTCTGGTCATTCTTGCTGCTTCCTCTGCCTATGGAGGCTGAGCAATCTATGGCTTTAGGAAGCAGTTAGAACCCAAGTGAAGGGTTATATATACAAAGGTGTTTAAGATTTTTAATGGGTTTAAGATTTACAGTCATAATTCAGGTGTGCAGAAATGTAACTTTCTTCATTTGTTGAACTTGACTTGCTCACAAACCCCTATTTCCATTAATAGCTAGAAAGAAAAAATTCTTATCAATTAAAGGTAATGTCCCTTCTGTTTTAAAATTGATTCTCTTTGGGTAAATATTCAGCCAAATGCAGGGTTCTTACTTTTTCCTTTTCCTACCTTCCCACCAGGAAATGGTCTGGTTACCAGAGTCTTTCCACAGTTCTCTAGTTCTCTTGGACTGCCAGTACTTAGTTGTATTAGATGTATGTCCTCCTTGCTACCGAGGATCTTCTTGGGATCTGAAACTTGTCTTAGTGGTTTTGCTTTCTCCAGTACCTATTGCAGAGGTTGACATATAGGAAAGAGTTAAAAATGTGACCAGTGAATTTATAAGTATACTTTAATTGCATCACATAATTAATTCAAATGGTAGTATAATGATCTGAAAATCCTGTAAAATTAAAAGTCTGTTTCTCTCAAGCCCCTAGCACTCGGTTTATAGCTTTCTTATGGCGCTAATAATACTTAGCTCTCAGTTATAGTGGCTGTGTGCTTGCCTCACCCTTCACTACAGTGTCTGCTCCTTGAGGAATGTTGTTGATCTGTGTAACCCTCAGAGGTCCTGCAGAAAGCCGTGGACATGATTGGCCTTCAGTCAATGGAAATGAGCCACGAAATGAGTAGGGGCTGGCACTTTATAATTTGCCGCTGGTGAATGACTCTCACCCAGGAAGAAATAAGAATAGATTTTTTTTTTTTTGTGGTACGCGGGCCTCTCACTGTTGTGGCCTCTCCCGTCGCGGAGCACAGGCTCCGGACGCGCAGGCTCAGCGGCCATGGCTCACGGGCCCAGCCGCTCCGCGGCATGTGGGATCTTCCCGGACCGGGGCACGAACCCGTGTCCCCTGCGTCGGCAGGCGGACTCTCAACCACTGCACCACCAGGGAAGCCCCAAGAATAGATTTTATCAGAGCTATTTAAAACAATATCAGTAAAGGCAAGTTGATATTTTGCTTTTAACGGAACCCTTTCTTTGTAAGAAAAATATTGCTTTTATTTTTCAGAAATCCTCCACCAACTTTACTTCATCCGGAAAAATGGTGTGAGGAATTCAGCCACTTCATTTCACAGTGAGTATTTCTTCCACTGAAAATTGCTCATCCAGCAAGTCCTTGGACAGTGATTGGAGAAGTCCAAGGTGTGGAATTGACTTGGCGCTAGAAGTTGTTACGCCTTCTAGCACATTATGACACAAAATTTGTTCCAGTAAATGATAGAAGATGCCCCTGCAGGATTTGAGAAATAAGGAGTTCCATTTGACTCTTGGTTATAATCAGTTCTTCTGATCATATGTGTCACATTCATCTGACTCTGCTCTGTCCTGGGGCAAATATTGCCAGTGGGTCTTGTTTAATAAGGGAGGAGACTGCATCTAAAAATCTGACATCCACTCCTGGGCCAGAGAGGGGACAGAAGGTGGCAGCCTTCAGTAGAGGTTTTGCAGCTTGGAAGTTGGGCTTTGCTTTAGGATCTGTGCTTTGGGAGCAGGGCTCCAGTTCCCAAGATGATTGAGGGGCCAAAGTAAGATCTCAGGCCTGAGGCTCCAAGGTGAGGAGCCCCAGCCAGGGCTCAGAGTGTGGAGAACAAGATGAAAACCCAGCTGATGGGCGATGCTCCTGGTGGGAGCTCTGTTACCAGGAGCTAGGCAGTATTGCATGGGACTAAGACAGGAACAGAATCAACAGCAGCACCAACAGGGTGGTGACTGAGTGCTGGGAACATGAGCTTTTGGCCTGTCCCCTGGCAGAGAACCACACTGGTCCTGCCTCTGGGGAAGATGCTCAGTATGTTGGAGGGGGCTATATGACCCCAAGCAAGGGGCCTGGTGAACTGCAGGGGCAGGAATCTAGACAAGGCTGTTACAAGCCATATCCCAGCTAGGAGCTGGGAAGAGGTGCTCTCAGTGTCTGCTGTATCAAACACGGGGTTCAGAGGTCATGGGAGGAGAAAAGAAGTGACCAAAATAGCTGATAAACAGGAAGTAGGGAAGGGTCAACACAAATTTCTCTAAATTGTACCTATGTGCATACTTAACTTCCACCAAGATGCAGAGCAGTGGAGCAGACTGGGTCTCTTGATCGCCTTCCTTAAACACAATACAATCCCTTGTTCACAATTTGAAAATCCAAAGACCTCTGAAAAATGGAAGTTTTTTTGTACTTGAGTCATTTAGCTGCAAGCCCTGACCTTACGTGAACTGATTTGGTGGCAACACATGACCTAAACTGAATTGAGGCTATTTATAGCCATTATTTATCCTACTCAGTGTGAATATTCATGTGAATTGCTGCAGATATATTAATGTGTTTGATTACAGTGTGCTGCCCCAGATCCTGCTGGGGATGTTACATAAAATACAGTAAATGCACGGGTTTACTTTTCTAAAATTTGATAAAATTCTGAATTCCAAAGCATACTTGTGTTTCATTTTCATTTCAATGCAACATAGTTCAAGGTCCCTGAAATTGTTTGATTGTCCAATCAATCCCTCTAGCTTTTTGCCATCTTCCTCAGGAGAGAGGAAGGGTAAAGAACTCCAAGAATTCTACTAGCAAGGCTGTGTCAGAATGTGACCATGAAGTTCAAGGCCAGGGATGGAGGACATTTCCTTGTCCCTTCAGTCCCCACTCTGATGTTTCTGCAGAATACAGAAGCAGCCCCAAGTCAATGGTGGTGACAGTGGGCAATGTTGAGAGGGACAACAGATAACAGCAGGAGGGATGATGCTCCCATAGGAGCAGAGGAAGAGCCACTTCCTGATATTTGGAAGCCAAAGGAGGAGGTGGAAGGCCCTGGAGAGCTAAAGACATCCTGGTGGCTGATCTGAAATGTGTTTCTTTCAGGGAAAGAAATCCAGGGGCTAGGGTTCCAGTGATTTTGCTGGCAAAGGCTGGAGCCAAGGAGTTTTCCTTTTCATTCCATTGCTGCACACAGATGCCCTTGACTGACCTTCTCTAAGCTGCTGGCCTGGAAAACCACATTACATATTCACAGATACACTTTCCTATACCGAGCTCTAGTGATGCCTCTAAAATGTGACTTGACCCACTCACCAAAGTTTGGGTTCTGTATACTTCTTCAAGAGTATGTTTGTGTTCTTAAACTGAGCACAGTATTGCTTGGACAGATTTGGGAATAAAGGTACATAATTGATGATAGGGTTGGGACTTTCAGGGTTAAATACAGTATAGATAGAAATCCCTCTCTACTGTTGATTTTTCTTTATGGCAAATCCTGTTATATGCCAAATCCTGTTATATGCCAATTAAATCTGCTTATGTCTTCCCCAACTCTGAGAATTCCAAATGCACTCATTTCGAGTTGCTTTAGACTTAGAAAAGTGTTGATACTAGAATGGAGGACTCAACATAGAAAACAATGCCTTTAGTATGCATACATCAGGGGCAAAGCAAAAGCATCTTGTTGAAACTACAGAGTAGAGTGTCTGAAGAGGTTCTAATGACCAAGGAAGGTAAATAGAAATTAAGTGATTGTGTGCTTTATTACTAATTTAAGATATGGAAAAATGTCATCCATCTTCTATTTATTTAATGACTTGTCCTTATTGGTTTTATTAGTGAAAATATTGTATATTTTAGGTGTTCATGGATTCTTTCCTGACCTCAGCCCCCCAGTCCTGTTTTCCCCATAACATCTGAGATTCTTCAATCATGAGTTTTCCTTTTACAAGATTTTTAGGAATGTAACTATCAAGATTAGGAACTAATTATTATATTTTATGTTTTTAGGTAGAAAACTACCCACTATTCCCAAATAATGCCCTTTGGTTTCATAAAGGAGCCAGACTACCAAATGTAATTTTAATTTTCTATTTCATTCTGTTTATTCAAATCTCTAATTAAATGTAAACAAAGACACTCACTGGGTTAGAAATGTCTGTTTAAAGAGAGAGCCTTGGCTTATTTTTATACTCTCCTTGCTCGTATTGGGCAGGAAAGGGAAAAAGGATGAAGGATTAAGACCTCCAGATTATAAAATTTTCATTATTGCTGGGACTGAGGTGGGAAGATGATTATCTGGTAATTTAGGAAAAGTTTTTTAGCCTGAATTATCCAGAAAATTTCCTCAATTCCCACAATGCACTGGGGCCAAAGTGCATTGTATTAGAGTAAACTGGTTCTTTCTAAAGAATAAACAGGACAAGAAACATGCACTGGGGCCACAGTGCATTGTATTAGAGTAAACTAAACTGGTTCTTTCTAAAGAATAAACAGGACAAGAAACATTTTAACAGCTTTAAAACCTTTAATACCCTATCCCCACGTGACTGCTGAACCATAGCAGAGTCAATTCAGTAATTTCAGTCTTTCTTGGTCCATGATGGTCACCACTCACCAGAGGACCTTATGGCTTCTCATTGTTGCTGAAGGGGTCTGAAGGGATTGACCAGGCTGCAGGCCAGTGATCACAGCTGTGTAGACAGGGAACTGTGTGTGTGTGTGTGTGTGTGTGTGTGTGTGTGTGTGTGTGTGTGTGTGTGTGTGTGTGTGTGTGTGTGTGTCTGTGTGTGTGTGTGTGTGTGTGTGAGAGAGAGAGAGAGAGAGAGAGAGAGAGAGAGAGAGAGAGAGAGAGAGAGAGAAATAAGTGCATGGGTGAGAGCAGAGGCAGGATGTAAGTACCAGGCTATGGCTTAGTGTTTTTTAGACGTGTTTCCAGCCTTCTTTATTTAGAGACAGAAGGAGAGATTTTAAGGTCCGAAATCCTATTAGTAAACCTATTTTGAGGGTTAAAAAAAGAGAAAGGAAACATCAGCCTGTTTGGTTTTGAACCTGTGGTCGTTAGTGATAATTGACTCATTTATATGTGTTAGTTATGCATTTGTCAAAGCATGACTCCTGACAGCTTAGTTTTGATAAATTAAACATGATGCTCACGTAAATTCTGCACTGCTTTTTATGCATATGGTAGGTCGCTGCTTGATGTTTTTTGTCACCTCTGTAATGTGTGGTTGGCTTTGTGGCAATTTCATTATCAGCCCTTTCCCCTTTGGCTAAAGCTATTTGCATAACAAGTTTATCTGGTTCAAGTCCCAGCCAGACTTCTGTATCCGTCAGGAGGCTCCGTTCAGAAGTAGCCTTTTGATAAGATAACAATTCGGCAGCTTCACCTTGGTCCTAAAGGATGTCACTTCTTTTTTCAGTTCAAACTAATTTCAGGTCTTTGGACTAAAAAACAAAAATAGTTTCCCAACCTTTGGCCAAAAGGTATCTGTGAACTATGCTTTTTCATTTTGCCTCTAAAACGTTTGGGGTTTTATTAAGAATTAGATTTAGGACTTCATCAATGGCTCTTGAGCTGACTAGTGAGACAATAAAGATGGATTTCTCTTCGTCAAGGGCAAATCCATCAAGAGCACTATGGCTGCTCAGCTTTGGGCTCAGTGATGACTTGAACTATATGGTTGCCCACGCACGCACTGTTTTCCAGGGTTGGCTGGCTTGAGCAGCTAAGTGTGCAGGTGTGTCTACTTCCTAGGGTGAGCATCATGGTCGAGCCCTGCCATTTAGTCATGAAATGTTGAGGCGACCTTTCCTGTCCCTGCAAATGACATTAGAATGGCTGTAAGCAGTTGCACTGAATGTTAACAAGGTGAGATCACCCTAGCTACTGAAGTACTAAAACAAATGGGCATTTGCATAAATTTATCCCTTAAAAATTGAAACTCAGACCTGGAACATCTGCTTTCCTGTAGGCCTGAATGTTTAAAAGTAATCATTTTGGGGTGGTTGATTCCTTGACATTGAGTGTATTCCCTTCAAGGCAACAATTCTCAGTCCTTTGCCATTCTCCGTTTTGTGTTTCAAGGCAGCGTAATTCCACATAGGTTTATAATGTCAATGAACAACACGCTTGGAATGATAAATATTCTAACTCAGAAATTGATAAGATTCTACAAGTATTCTTGGCTTTTTAAGTCCTCATGGATTCTCAGGTGGCCATGCACAGTGTTAATACTTCCTGAGTAGAAGGATACAGTAACCTTTATTTACGTTACTTCACAAATTGGTAATTTTAATTAAAATGAGCAGTGGTATCTCCAGTGACAGACTCTCTCCATTTTAGATTTATTTAGCCAATGATTAGCTATTACGGTTTCTTGAATTAATTAGCATCTCTTGAGCTATAGGGAATTGGTGAATTAATAAAAACTCATGGAGAAGCTAAAAAAAAATTCTAATTTAAAAAAACCCCAATTCTCCTCTCACCTCTAAACATACATTGATCAATATACTTATAAATGCAACCCAACTTCTTTCTCATTTTGAAAAATTGGGATTTTTTTCCCTTTATGAGGAGAACAAATAAAGCTGTGTGTTTCAAGGTTATATCTCCCTGAAGAGCATCTAATTTAGATTACCTAATAGATCATCTAAAGACACCGAGGGCCTGATTTGATCTCACTTGTACTCCACTTACAAACTCAGCTGATAAAATCTGCTTCTCTCATGGTATAAACCAAGAAGTGACTCAGTATGGCTTGAGGTTTGAAACACGGTACAGTATCCACACATACCTGGAATATGTTGTCCTGGGAACCGTGGCAATGACAGGTTTAGCTTCATCCAAAATAAGCAAAATGCATAATAAATAGGTGCTCCAGACTCTAGCCAGCATATTCTGTTTATTTCGCACCAAATGCTGAGTTTACATCTTGTAAGAAACCAGGTCTGTAGCATATGTCATAGATTTCATATTAGTCATATTAGTCCTTGAGGCACATTATGTTAGGTGACTTTTATTTTTATTAATTTTTATTGGAGTGTAGTTGCTTTACAATGTTGTGTTAGCTTCTGCTATACAGCAAAGTGAGTTATATATATATATATATATATATATACACATATATATATATATATATATATATCCCCTCTTTTTTCAGATTCCCTTCCCATTTAGGTCACCACAGAGCACTGAGTAGAGTTTCCTGTGCTATACAGTAGGTTCTCATTAGTTATCCATTTTATATAAGGTAGTGTATATATGTCAATCCCAATCTCCCAGTTCATCCCATTCCCCCCTTCCCCCTTTGGTAACCACAAGTTTATTTTCTACATCTGTGACTCTATTTCTGCTTTGCAGATAAGTTCATCTGCACCATTTTTCTAAATTCCACATATAAGTGATATTATATGATATTTGTCTTTCTCTTTCTTACCTCACTCTGTATGACAATCTCTAGGTCCATCCATGTTGCTGCAAATGGCATTATTTTGTTCCTTTTTATGGCTGAGTAATATTCCATTGTATATTTGTACCACATCTTCTTTATCCATTCCTTTGTTGATGGACATTTAGGTTGCTTCCATGTCCTGGCTATTGTAAATAGTGCTGCAGTGAACATCGGGGTGCATGCATCCTTTCAAATTATGGTTTTCTCCAGATATATGCCCAGGAGTGGGATTGCTGGGTCATATAGTGGCTCTATTTTTAGTTTTTTAAGGAACCTCCTTACTGTTCTCCATAGTGGCTGTACCAATTTACATTCCCATCAACAGTGTTGGAGGGTTCCCTTTACACCTTCTCCACCATTTATTGTTGGTAGATTTTTTGATGTTAGGTGACTTTTAGATAAGGTTAGAATGTACCGTTTGTACCATTTATTCCATAATGGCTTTTCTTTCTTTCTTCTTTTAAAAAAAATCTTACTTGAATTTCATAATGTAAATCAAAAAGAATCTGCAGTTGAAATAAACAGTGGTGGTGAGCTCTGCGCTGTCTGTATGTCCACGCACCTGGTGTGTGTGGGCTGGGGGTGGGGAGATGGGGGTGTGGCTCACACATCCATCCACAGCCTGTTCCCCCTCAGCCCCTCCCCGTGTGCTGCCTGGCTTATCATCAAGAAGAGGCAGCTGTGGAAGAGCAGTGTGTGCGATCCAGCTGTGTCACTTAATAGCTCTGTAACCTGGGGGGAAGTATTTAACCTCTCTGACCTTTGCTTTTCAATTGTCAAATTGGGGCTGAGAATACCCATCTCAGAGGGTTACTATAAGGATTAAATTATATAATGTGTATGTAGAACCTGGCAGAAAATAATAACTAACATATGTAACTCTTACTCGTGCCAGGCTCTGTTCTCTGCACGTCACACAATTGGCTTAATCCTCACAGTCCTATGAGGTAGTTCTAATATCCCCACTTTACAGAAATTGAGGTTGAAAGAGTCCAAGAGTCCCAAGACCACAGCTATTAAGGACTGGAGCTGGGATTTGAACACTAGAAGACTTGCTTCATATATATTCACGCTCAGCCAACAGTAGCTGTTATTTTTATCATCCTTTGCATTTGGCCATACCACTATCCTGAAACTCCTTTTTTGAAAGTGTCACTGGCTCCCTCCCTTTCCCTGCCATCGTGGGGTATGCGGTTGACTCTGTTCTTCTCACAAGACTTTCAGGATCAAGCAGTTCTTGGCCAAGAAACAAAGGCAGAATCGTCCCATTCCATTCCCTAGTGGATTCACATGGAAAAACTGGTTTTAAAGTCAGGTGTAACTCTAAGAGGAGATATTGGAGAAGAACCAAGCTGGGTCTGTAAGGAATCACACATGAGATGGCACACGCGGTGATGCTAAGGCCACCAACGTCTTACCCCATCAAGCTGAAAACATCACCACTATCTGGACAGTTGGACATTTGTCAGGAGGCTATTATTTTTCTCTTTGTTTCTTTGCCTTTGCACTAGTAGGTTCAGTAATAAAGTGTGACACCTTTTGTTTGGAAAAAAAAGAAAGTGTCAATGACCTCCTGAAAGTGTCAACACCTCTGGAATATTTCAATCTCCTGTCCAGCTTCTCTTTATTTAGATTTCAGCTCACTGACTTTCACAGCTCAGGACACGGACACACACACACACACACACACACACACACACACACACACACTCCTCGGCTCCCTTCTCAAGGGCAACAGCAGAGCCCCTCAAGCTTAGCCTAGAGACCACCCCCAGCAGGAGTCAAACAGAAGTGCAGACAGCCCTGGCTCTCCCCGCATCCCAGCGCAAATCTTGTCTAGGCTGAGGCCTCTGTCTCTGCTGTCTGCTGGCCACACCTTTCTTGGTAAGGAGGGAGCACTGGGGCAGGAGATGGCTGCCAAGACCCCGGGCAGCAGAACCCACAGAGCATGGCAGCTGACTATGGGAGGAGACAGGTGCTACAGAGAGGGACGAGTTAACCGTGACTCCACTGTCTTCAGCATGGGAAAAGGTCTTTTCAGAGAACACATGTTGGGGAGATTAAGAGCACAGGATCTGAAGTCAGGTTGTATTCTACCACTGCCACCGACATTTTTCACCTTGAACAAGTTATTTAACCTCTCTGAGCCTCAGTCTGTGAAATGGAAGTACTAATTCTTAACCACTTGGAATTAAGATCAGGTCTGCTGTGATAGAAAATCCCAAATAACAGTGGCTTAAACAGGATAGATTTTTATTTCCTCTCACATGAAGTAAGCTGGGAGTCAAACCATGCATGTACTGCTGGTCTGGCAGGGTATGTGGCAACCACCCAGACTCCTGCCCTCGTGCTGCCCCATTAAGTGTTGTTTCCATTCCCAAGGGCACCTCATGGGCCAAGATGGCTGCTGTAGCTCCAACATTTATGGGCAGATGGAAGGAGAGGAAAATGAAAGTTTCCTTTCTCTAAGAAGACTTTCTGGCAGTTTCATACAGTATATTGTTAGCTGCAGTTTGTCACGTGGCCACACCTAGCTACAAAAGAAGCTGAGAAATGCAGTCTTTGGACAGGGCAGCTGCAGGCCCAGGTCAGTACCAGAGCCCTATCCCTATGGCAAGTGGAGAGTCTGTAGACAGGTAGCAGTCTGGAATCATGCTCCTTTATAGAGTGTTGTAAGAATTAAGTGAGATACAGACTGAGAGCTCAGCAAATATGAGTGATCATGATGAATATTGTAACTTAGAATAGTGCTGACGTCAAGAGATGAGGGAGTCAGGAAGCAGAGCCAGGGGGTTCTATGGGGTGATGAGTCAAAACAGAGGTGGATCTTGAGGAAAGGCAGTCATGATCCCCCATCAAGGCTGACCTGTTGCCTGAGAGAGATGAGGAAATTAAGGACAAGGTATGAGCATGGAGTGGCCAGGTTCACACGCCTCCTGGTCTTCTCCCAAGGGCTGTGATGTTCTTTTGATTTGATGCTAAGCCCCAGATTCCTGCCTGCTCCTCCATTCCCAGGCCACTGTAGTTTCCACTGTGGAGCTTCCACAGGCTCTGGTGACAAAGCACATCTGGCTCAGAGTCAGTAAGATTTTAATTAAAAATGGAAATGAAGGCTCATGTCATAGTACTACATTCTTCCAACCCACTGATAATTTCTGGCAGGGTTAAAAATAACAGACATCACCCTTTGGCACTAAGGAGGAAAAGGCTGCTTTTTTTTTTTGAATTTTTAAATTTTTGAATTTTATTTTTTATACAGCAGGTTCTTAATAGTTATCTATTTTATACATATTAGTGTATATATATTAATCCCAATCTCCCAATTCATCCCACCACACACACCCCCGCCACTTTCCCCCACTTGGTGTCCATAGGTTTGTTCTCTACATCTGTGTCTCTTTTTCTGCCTTGCAAACCTGTTCATCTGTGCCGTTTTTCTAGATTCCACATATATGTGTTAACATATGATATTTGTTTTTCTCTTTCTGACTTACTTCACTCTGTATGACAGTCTCTAGATCCATCCACGTCTCTACAAATGACCCAATTCCATTCCTTTTTATGGCTGAGTAATATTCCATCGTATATATGTACCACATCTTCTTTATCCATTCGTCTGTTGATGGGTATTTAGGTTGCTTCCATGACCTGGCTATTGTAAATAGTGCTGCATTGAACAATGGGGTGCATGTGTCTTTTGAATTATGGTTTTCTCTGGATATATGCCCAGTAGTGGGATTGCTGGATCATATGGTAATTCTATTTTTAGTTTTTTAAGGAATCTCCATACTGTTCTCCATAGTGGCTGTATCAATTTATATTTCCACCAACAGTACAAGAGGGTTCCCTTTTCTTCACACCCTCTCCAGCATTTGTTGTTTGTAGATTTTCTGATGATGCCCATTCTAACTGGTGTGAGTTGATAACTCAGGGTAGTTTTGATTTGCGTTTCTCTAATAATTAGTGATCTTGAGCAGCTTTTCATGTGCTTCTTGGCCATCTGTATGCCTTCTTTGGAGAAATGTCTATTTAGGTCTTCTGCCCATTTTTTTATTGGGTTGTTTGTTTTTTTAATATTGAGCTGCATGAGCTGTTTATGTATTTTGGAGATTAATCTTTGTCCATTGATTTGTTTGCAAATATTTTCTCCCATTCTGAGGGTTGTATTTTCATCTTGTTTGTAGTTTCCTTTGCTGTTAAAAACCTTTACGTTTCATTAGGTCCCATTTGTATATTTTTGTTTTTATTTCCATTACTCTAGGAGGTGGGTCAAAAAAGATCTTGCTGTGATTTATGTCAAAGAGTGTTCTTCCTATGTTTTCCTCTAAGAGTTTTATAGTGTCCGGTCTTACATTTAGGTCTCTAAAACATTTTGAATTTTTTTTTGTGTATGGTGTTAGGGAGTGTTCTAATTTCATTCTTTTACATGTAGCTGTCCAGGTTTCCCAGCACCACTTATTAAAGAGACTGTCTTTCCTCCATTGTATATCCTTGCCTCCTTTGTCATAGATTAGTTGACCATAGGTATATGGGTTTATCTCTGGTCTTTCTATCCTGTTCCATTGATCTATATTTCTGTTTTTGTGCCAGTACCATATTGTCTTGATGACTGTAGCTTTGTAGTATAGTCTGAAGTCAGGGAGTCTGATTCATCCAGCTCCTTTTTTTTCCCTCAAGACCACTTTGGCTCTTTGGAGTCTTTTCTGTCTCCATAAAAATTTTAAGATTTTTTGTCCTAGTTCTGTAAAAACTTGTAGTTTGATAGGGATTGCATTGAATCTGTAGATTGCTTTGGGTAGTACAGTCATTTTCACAGTATTGATTCTTCCAATTCAGGAACATGGTATATCTCTCCATCTGTTTGTGTTATCTTTGGTTTCTTTCATCAGTGTCGTATAGTTTTCTGAATAAAGGTCTTTTACCTCCTTAGGTAGGTTTATTTCTAGGTATTTTATTCTTTTTGTTACAGTGGTGAATGGGAGTGTTTCCTTAATTTCTCTTTCTGATCTTTCGTTGTTAGTGTATAGGAATGCAAGTGATTTCTGTGCATTAATTTTGTATCCTGCTACTTTACCAAATTCATTGATTAGCTCTAGTAGTTTCCTGGTGGCATCTCTAGGATTCTCTATGTACAGTATCATATCATCTGCAAACAGTGACAGTTTTACTTCTTCTTTTCCAGTTTGTATTCCTTTAATTTCTTTTTCTTCTCTGATTGCTGTGGCTAAAACTTCCAAAACTATGTTGAATAATAGCAGTGAGAGTGGGTAACCTTGTCTTGTTCTTGATCTTAGACGAAATGGTTTCAGTTTTTCACCATTGAGAACGATGTTGGCTGTGGGTTTGTCATATATGGCATTTATTATGTTGAGGTACGTTCCCTCTATGCCCACTTTCTGGAGAGTTTTTATCATAAATGGGTGTTGAATTTTGTCAAAAGATTTTTCTGCATCTATTGAGATGATCATATGATTTTTATTCTTCAATTTTAATATGGTATATCACGTGGATTGATTTGCGTATATTGAAGAATGCTTGCATCCCTGGGATGAATCCCAGTAGATCATGGTGTATGAACCTTTTAATGTGTTGTTGGATTCGGTTTGCTAGTATTTTGTTGACGATTTTTGCATCTATATTCATCAGTGATATTGGTCTGTAACTTTCTTTTTTTTTTTTTTTTTGCGGTACGCGGGCCTCTCACTGTGGTGGCCTCTCCCGTTGCGGAGCACAGGCTCCGGACGCGCAGGCTCAGCGGCCATGGCTCATGGGCCCAGCCGCTCTGCGGCACGTGGAATCTTCCTGGACCGGGGCACGAACCCGCATCCCCTGCATCGGCAGGCAGACTCTCAACCACTGAGCCACCAGGGAAGCCCTGTAATTTTCTTTATTGTAGTATCTCTGTCTGGTTTTGGTATCAGGGTGATGGTGGCTTCATAGAATGAGTTTGGGAGTGTTCTTTCCTCTGCAGTTTTTTGGAAGAGTTTGAGAAGGATGGGTGTTAGCTCTTCGCTAAATGTTTGATAGAATTCACCTGTGAAGCCATCTGGTCCTGGACTTTTGTTTGTTGGAAGATTTTTAATCACAGTTTCAATTTCATTACTTGTGATTGGTCTGTTCATATTTTCTGTTTCTTCCTGGTTCAGTCTTGGAAGGTTATACCTTTCTAAGAATTTGTCCATTTCTTCCAGGTTGTCCATTTTATTGGCATAGAGTTGCCTGTAGTAGTCTCTTAGGATGCTTTGTATTTCTGCAGTGTCCCTTGTAACTTCTCCTTTTTCATTTCTAATTTTATTGATTTGAGTCCTCTCCCTCTTTTTCCTGATGAATCTGGCTAAAGTTTTATCAATTTTGTTTATCTTCTCAAAGAACCAGTTTTTAGTTTTATTGATCTTTGCTACTGTTTTCTTTGTTTCTATTTCATTTATTTTTGCTCTGATCTTTATGATTTCTTTTCTTCTACTAACTTTGGGTTTTGTTTGTTCTTCTTTCTCTGATTTCTTTAGGTGTAAGTTTAGATTGTTTATTTCAGATTTTTCTTGTTTCTTGAGGTAGGATTGTATTGCTATAAACTTCCCTCTTAGAACTGCTTTTGCTGCATCCCATAGGTTTTGGATTGTCGTGTTTTCGTTGTCATTTGTCTCTAGGTATTTTTTTATTTCCTCCGTGGTTTCTTCAGTGATATCTTGGTTATTTAGTAACATATTGTTTAGCCTCCATGTGTTTGTGTTTTTTTATGGTTTTTCCCCCGTAATTGATTTCTAATCTCATAGCATTGTGGTCGGAAAAGATGCTTGAAATGATTTCAGTTTTCTTAAATTTACCGAGGCTTTTTTGTGACCCTAGATGTGATCTATCCTGGAGAATGTTTTCTGTGCACTTGAGAAGAAAGTGTAATCTGCTGTCTTTGGATGGAATGTCCTATAAATATCAATTAAATCTACCTGGTCTATTGTGTCATTTAAAGCTTGTGTTTCCTTATTAATTTTCTGTCTGATGATCTGTCCATTGGTGTAAGTGAAGTGTTAAAGTCCCCCAATATTGTTGTGTTAATGTCGATTTCCTCTTTTATAGCTGTTAGCAGTTGCCTTATGTATTGAGGTGCTCCTATGTTGGGTACATACATATTTATAATTGTTATATCATCTTAGATTGATCCCTTGATCATTATGTAGTGTCCTTCCTTGTCTCTCATAACAGTCTTTATTTTAAAGTCTATTTTATCTGATATGAGTATTGCTACTCCAGCTTTCTTTTGGTTTCCATTTGCATGGAATATCTTTTTCCATGCCCTCACTTTCAGTCTGTATGTGTCCCTGGGTCTGAAGTGGGTCTCTTGTAGACAACATATATATGGGTCTTGTTTCTGTATCCATTCAGTGAGCCAGTGTCTTTTGGTTGGAGCATTTAATCCATTCACGTTTAAGGTAATTATCAATATGTATGTTCCTATCACCATTGTCTTAATTGTTATGGGTTTGTTTTTGTAGGTCCTTTTCTTCTCTTGTGTTTCCCAGTTAGAGAAGTTCCTTTAACATTTGTCGTAGAGCTGGTTTGGTGGTGCTGAATTCTCTTAGCTTTTGCTTGTCTGTAAAACTTTTGATTTCTCCGTCGAATCTGAATGAGATCCTTGCCGGGTAGAGCAATCTTGGTTGTAGATTCTTCCCTTTAATCACTTTAAATATATTGTGCCACTCTCTTCTGGCCTGTAGAGTTTCTGCTGAGAAATCAGCTGTTAACCTTCTGGGAGTTCCCTTGTATGTTATGTGTCATTTTTCCCTTGTTGCTTTCAATAATTTTTCTTTGTAATTTTTGTCAATTTGATTGCTGTGTGTCTCAGTGTGTTTCTTCATGGGTTTATCCTGCCTGGGACTCTCTGCGCTTCCTGGGTTTAGGTGGCTATTTCCTTTCCCATGTTAGGGAAGTTTTTGACTATAATCTCTTCAAATATTTCCTCTGGTCCTTTCTCTCTCTCTTCCCCTTCTGGGACCCCTATAATGCGAATGTTGGTGCATTTAATATTGTCCTAGAGGTCTCTTAGGCTGTCTTCATTTCTTTTCATTCTTTTTTCTTTATTCTGTTCCACGGCAGTGCATTCCACCATTCTGTCTTCCAGGTCACTTATCCGTTCTTCTGCCTCAGTTATTCTGCTATTGATTCCTTCTAGTGTAGTTTTCATTTCAGTTATTGTAATGTTTATCTCTGTTTGTTTGTTCTTTAATTCTTCTAGGTGTTTGTTCTTTAATTCTTCTATGTCTTTGTTAAACATTTCTTACGTCTTCTCGATCTTTGCCTCCATTCTTTTTCCGAGGTCCTGGATCATCTTCACTATCATTATTCTGAATTCTTTTTCTGGAAGGTTTCTCCACTTCATTTAGTTGTTCTTCTGGGGTTTTATCTTGTTCCTTCATCTGATACATAGTCCTCTGCCTTTTCATTTTGTCTCTCTTTCTGTGAATGTGGTTTTTCTTCCACAGGCTGGAGAATTGTAGTTCTTCTTGCTTCTGCTGTCTGCCCCTCTGGTGGATGAGGCTATCTAAGAGGCTTGTGCAAGCTTCCTGATGGGAGGGACTCTTTTTTTTAAGTGTATTCAAGATTTATAACAGTGTTTTCAAATATAATAAATCATTATAGATTCTCTTGGTCTTTCATCTCCTTTTGGGTATGTGTGTGGCTTCTGGTGACCTCTCAGTATTTTAATTTGTAACTTCCTAAGGTCATCAGGTGTATGATATAGCTATCATACCAGGTTTATGAGTGGGGGAAAAAATCCCATAATTGATTTTTGATGTGAAGGACTATTGGATGTTTTTTTGAAAGAAAAATTTTATTTAAAAGGCTATATTTTAGTGAATAGTGAGAATTCTTGCCTTTAAGGGAGGCCCAAAACTTAAACCCTTATGCTCAAGCAGTGCTCCTCACACATGTACAGGAAGTCTGGCCTTGATCACCCCATGATATGGGTTGAATCGTACCCCTAAAACTTCGTATGTTGATGTCCCAAGCCTCAGTATCTCAGAATGTGACCTTATTTGGAAATAGGGCCATTGCACCTATAATTAGTTAAGATGAGATCATGCTGCAGTAGCGTGGACCCCTAATCCAGGAAAACTGGTGTCTTTATAAAAAGACGAAATTTGGATACAAACACACCCAGAGAGAACATCATGTGAAGATTGGAGTTATGCCACCACAAGCCAAGGAACTACTAGAAGGTAGGAAAGAGGCCTGAATAGATCCTTCTCTAGCACCTTCAGAGGGAACATGGCTCTACTCATCTTAAGTCTTGATCTCAGACTTCCAGTCTCCAGAGCTGTGAGAGAATAAATATCAGTTTGTGGTGCTTAAGTTACAGTAGCCCTAGGAAACTAATGTAGCCCATGACTTGGTGGTTACATGACCTTAAGTCATTTGATCTCTCCAGGCCTCTGATCCCTAAGCTGTGGGTTAGCAATGTCTGCCAGCGAGGATAAATGTAAAATCCTTTAATACATACAGTTTCATCACAACCTCAAGTATTAGTATTACACCATAAAGCCATAGTGTATTTTCATTCTTCCTTTTCTTTCTTTCCTTCCTTCCTTTCTTCCCTTTCCATGTTTTATTTTTGTTTCTGTTTTTTTAATATGTCTCAAATGTTAAGGGTTTATGTTAAATTCCTCCTCCCAAACCTACTGCCCAATAGTAAAAGAGGGATACTTTTGTAATTATCAATGATTTGCTGGCCTTTATTGAGGACTTCAAGAACCAAATACACTTAGCTGCACTAAGATTTCACGGTCACATGTACTTCTCTGAGAGGAAGCAATTACAGTAGAAAGAGCTGGCAGATTGGTGTCATCTTGCATCCCACCACTGATCACCTGATCACCTTCCTAGAATGCTGTGTTAGAAGGATTCTGAGGCCACCTCCAGGGTAGAGGATTATGATCACTTAGTGATATTTGCTGTGAGCCTGAACTGGGGTAACTGTAGCTTATAGAGTACAGATACAGAGTTAGAGTTCACATTTCTTTTCTTTTTTTTTTGGCTTGAAACAACAATGATTTATTATTTAGCATGGTTTTATGGGTTGACTGGGTGAACCACCCAGTCATGTTGCACATCATGTCAGCCTGGTCTGTCATGTGGTTGCATTTAGCTGGGAGCTTAGCTGAGCTCCAAGAAGGGATGTTCAGGAAGGCCTATGGTCTTCATTCACATGCTTCTTATCATCAGTAGTCCAGCTCAAGCTTCTTATATGGCAGCTGGACTCCAAGAGTCCCCAAACTGAAGCACCCTGCCTTTTTAAACGTTAGGCCCAGAGTTAGCAGACTGTCACTTCTATAGATAAAGCAAATACATGGCCACTCCAGATTCAAGGCGGGGGAGGGAAATCAGACTCCAAGTCTTATTGGGCAGAGAGACGTGTGTGTTGGAAGAGAAGGAATTGTTGGCAGCTCTATTAGTCAGGGTTCTCCAGAGAAATAGAACCAGTAAGAATATATACAAGCTGGAGAACCAGGAAATCTGGTGGTGTAATTCAGTCTGAGTCTGAAGCCCTGAGAATTGGGGATGAGGTGGGGTAGGGCCGATGGTGTAAGTCCTGATCTGAGCCTAAAAGCCCTAGACGAAGGGCAGGAGACGACGGAGGTCTCAGCTCAAGCAGAGAGAGTGTGTTTGCCCTTTTTGTTGTATCCGGGCCCTCAGTGGATTGGATGAGGCCAACCAAAGTGGGTTTTCTTAACTCAGTCTACTGAATCAAATGTTAATCTCTTCTGGAAACACCGTCATAGACACACCCAGAAATGACATTTCACCAGCTATCGGGGCATCCCTTAGCCCAGTTGACACATAAAATTAACCATCACAGCAGCCATATTTGAAGACTATCTCTTGTGGAAACATTCATTTTAGACCTTACTGTCTGACAGAGTGCTGCCTTTGAGCTACAGATATTTACCATGAAGGCTGATACCCTGTGAGTGCATTAGTTCTTTTAGAGATGACTTAACAGAGCTTCATTTGGACCCAGCATGAAGGATGGGAAATTGCTATGGAAGGAAAAAGGAGAGGGTCTATCTGCTGTTCTGATTTTTCACCCGTGAACCAGGACAGACTCTGTAAGTTGGGGAGGGAAGATGGGGACCCTGATTTAAACTGTCAAATTGATCTAGAGTTGTCAGATGGGGTAATTTAACCCTCAGATGAGGGTGATTTATCCCGTGTATTGTAATCAGATAGTCGTCTAAGTTGTTCCCTATGAGCTCTGGTAAATCACTATTAGTACATATTGAAGGTGACAATATTGTATTTTATCACCGAATTGCTGTCTTACAGTAATAACTAATGCATGTCATCGGCTTTGGCTCCAGCACTGAATTACACTCACTTGGAGGCACATAGATCCAGCTGGGAGCTGTCACTTCTGTCTGCTCGTCCATGGCTGGGACCAAAAGGCTGGTAGGGAAACTGTATTGTTGCAGCTTTTGTAGATTAGCTGGTTCAGAGATACCTGTGGTCTCGTGAAGCATGGAACTTCTCTTCAGTGCAGTTTGGGTCAATATGATCTAGGGTGGACCTAGTAATTCTATTAAATGAGTGTTGAGTGCTTTGATGACTAAAGGTAAGGATCTTATTTAAACAGAGAAATAAGGGCTGGTCAGGAATCAGGCTCAAATTATCTCTCCCTGGTCTGGCTCCTGCCCACGTGTCCAGCCTCAGCTTGCTCTGATCCCCATCTTGAACTTTATGCTCTACCTGTACACACCGTACTCTGCTTCTCTGTACCATTGTTCATGTCCTTTTCTTTGCCTGGAATATGCTCTCCCAGTTACCCCACCAATTCCCCTGGTCAGGGAAGATGCACTGCAAACACACCCTCCCGGCTGCCTCACTCCTCTCATTGTTTCATTCGTCACACTGCATTATCATTACTTATTTATGCCTCTAGCTCTGCCACTAGACAGACTGTGAGCTCCTTGAAGCCAGGAACTCATTTTATTTAAAAAAAATTTTTTTTAATTAAAAGTAATTGTATTCTTTTTTTTTTACAATGGTGTGTTAGTTTCTGCTTTATAACAAAGTGAATCAGTTATACATATACATATGTTCCCATATCTCTTCCCTCTTGCATCTCCCTCCCTCCCACCCTCCCTATCCCACCCCTCTAGGTGGTCACAAAGCACCAAGTTGATCTCCCTGTGCTATGTGGCTGCTTCCCACTAGCTATCTATTTTACATTTGGTAGTGTATATATGTCCACGCCACTCTCTCACTTTGTCACAGTTTACCCTTCCCCCTCCCCATATCCTCAAGTCCATTCTCTAGTAGGTCTCTGCCTTTATTCCTGTCTTACCCCTAGGTTCTCTGTGACATTTTTTTTTCCTTAGATTCCATATATATGTGTTAGCATACGGTATTTGGCTTTCTCTTTCTGACTTACTTCACTCTGTATGGCAGACTCTAGGTCCATCCACCTCACTACAAATAACTCAATTTCGTTTCTTTTTATGGCTGAGTAATATTCCATTGTGTATATGTGCCACATCTTCTTTATCCATTCATCCGATGATGGACACGTAGGTTGTTTCCATCTCCTGGCTATTGTAAGTAGAGCTGCAATGAACATTTTGGTACATGACTCTTTTTGAATTATGGTTTTCTCAGGGTATATGCCCAGTAGGGGATTGCTGGGTCATATGGTAGTTCTATTTGTAGTTTTTTAAGGAACCTCCATACTGTTCTCTATAGTGGCTGTACCAATTCACATTCCCACCAGCAGTGCAAGAGTGTTCCCTTTTCTCCACCCCCTCTCCAGCATTTATTGTTTCTAGATTTTTTGATGATGGCCATTTTGACCAGTATGAGATGATATCTCATTGTAGTTTTGATTTGTATTTCTCTAATGATTAATGATGTTGAGCATTTTTTCATGTGTTTGTTGGCACTCTGTATATCTTCTTTGGAGAAATGTCTATTTAGGTCTTCTCCCCATTTTTGGATTGGGTTTTTTGTTTTTTTGTTATTGAGCTGCATAAGCTTCTTGTAAATTTTGGAGAATAATCCTTCGTCAGTTGCTTCATTTGCAAATATTTTCTCCCATTCTGAGGGTTGTCTTTTGGTCTTGTTTATGGTTTCCTTTGCTGTGCAAAAGCTTTGAAGTTTCATTAGGTCCCATTTGTTTTTGTTTTTATTTCCATTTCTCTAGGAGGTGGGTTAAAAAGGATCTTGCTGTGATTTATTCATAGAGTGTTCTGCCTATGTTTTCCTCTAAGAGTTTGATAGTTTCTGGCCTTACGTTTAGGTCTTTAATCCATTTTGAGCTTATTTTTGTGTATGGTGTTAGGGAGTGTTCCAATTTCATACTTTCACATGTACCTGTCCAGTTTTCCCTGCACCACTTATTGAAGAGGCTGTCCTTTCTCCACTGTACATTCCTGCCTCCTTTATCAAAGATAAGGTGACCATATGTGCGTGGGTTTATCTCTGAGCTTTCTATCCTGTTCCATTGATCTATATTTCTGTTTTTGTGCCAGTACCATACTATCTTCATTACTGTAGCTTTGTAGTATAGTCTGAAGTCAGGGAGCCTGATTCCTCCAGCTCCGTTTTTCGCTCTCAAGATTGCTTTGGCTATTTGGGGGTCTTTTGTGTTTCCATACGAATTGTGAAATTTTTTGTTCTAGTTCTGTGAAAAATGCCAGTGGTAGTTTGATAGGGATTGCATTGAATCTGTAGATTGCTTTGGGTAGTAGAGTCACTTTCACAATGTTGAGTCTTCCAATCCAAGAACATGGTATATCTCTCCCTCTGTTTGTATCGTCTTTAATTTCCTTCATCGGTGTCTTATAGTTTTCTGCATACAGGACTTTCGTCTCCTTAGGTAGGTTTATTCCTAGGTATTTTATTCATTTTGTTGCAATGGTAAATGGGAGTGTTTCCTTAATTTCTCTTTCAGATTTTTCATCATTAGTGTATAGGAATGCCAGAGATTTCTGTGCATTAATTTTGTATCCTGATACTTTACCAAACTCATTGATTAGCTCTAGTAGTTTTCTGGTAGCATCTTTAGGATTCTCTATGTAAAACATCATGTCATCTGCAAACAGTGACAGCTTTACTTCTTCTTTTCCAATTGGGATTCCTTTTATTTCTTTTTCTTCTCTGATTGCTGTGGCTAAAACTTCCAAAACTGTGTTGAATAAGACTGGTGAGAGTGGGCAACCTTGTCTTGTTCCTGATCTTAGTGGAAATGCTTTCAGTTTTTCACCATTGAGGACTATGTTGTCTGTGGATATGTCATATATGGCCTTTATTATGTTGAGGAAAGTTCCCTCTATGCCTACTTTCTGGAGGGTTTTTATCTGAAATGGGTGTTGAATTTTGTCGAAAGCTTTCTCCACATCTATTGAATAACCATATGATTTTTCTCCTTCATTTTGTTAATATGGTGTATCACATTGATTGATTTGCGTATATTGAAGAATCCTTGCATTCCTGGAATAAACCCCACTTGATCATGGTGTATGATCCTCTTAATGTGCTGTTGGATTCTGTTTGCTAGTATTTTGTTGAGAATTTTTGCATCTATGTTCATCAGTGATATTGGCCTGTAGTTTTCTTTCTTTGTGACATACTTGCCTGGTTTTGGTATCAGGCTGATGGTGGCCTCATAGAATGAGTTTGGGAGTGTTCCTCACTCTGCTATATTTTGGAAGAGTTTGAGAAGGATAGGTGTTAGCTCTTCTCTAAAAGTGTGATAGAATTCGCCTGTGAAGCCATCTGGACCTGGGCTTTTGTTTGTTGGAAGATTTTTAGTCACAGTTTCAATTTCAGTGCCTGTGATTGGTCTGTTCATATTTTCTATTTCTTCCTGATTCTGTCTTGGCAGGTTGTGCATTTCTAAGAATTTGTCCATTTCTTCCAGGTTGTCCATTTTATTGGTATAGAGTTGCTTGTAGTAATCTCTCATGATATTTTGTATTTCTGCAGTGTCAGTTGTTACTTCTCCTTTTTCATTTCTAATTCTATTGATTTGAGTCTTCTCCCTTTTTTTCTTGATGCATCTGGCTAATGGCTTATCAATTTTGTTTATCTTCTCAAAGAACCAGCTTTTAGTTTTATTGATCTTTGTTATCATTTCCTTCATGTCTTTTTCATTTATTTCTGATCTGATCTTTATGATTTCTTTCCTTCTGCTAACTTTGGGGTTTTTTTGTTCTTCTTTCTCTAATTGCTTTAGGTGCAAGATTAGGTTGTTTATTCGAGATGTTTCCTGTTTCTTAAGGTAGGATTTTATTGCTATAAACTTCCCTCTTAGAACTGCTTTTGCTGCATCCCATAGGTTTTGGGTCGTCTTGTCTCCATTGTCATTTGTTTCTAGGTATTTTTTGATTTCCTCTTTGATTTCTTCAGTGATCACTTCGTTATTAAGTAATGTATTGTTTAGCCTCCATATGTTTGTATTTTTTACAGATCTTTTCCTGTAATTGATATCTAGTCTCATAGTGTTGTGGTCGGAAAAGATACTTGATACAATTTCAGTTTTCTTAATTTTACCAAGGCTTGATTTGTGACCCAGGATATAATCTATCCTGGAGAATGTTCCATGAGCACTTGAGAAAAATGTGTATTCTGTTTTTTTGGATGGAATGTCCTCTAAATATCAATTAAGTCCATCTTGTTTAATGTATCATTTAAAGCTTGTGTTTCCTTATTTATTTTCATTTTGGATGATCTGTCCATTGGTGACAGTGGGGTGTTAAAGTCCCCTACTATGAATGTGTTACTGTCGATTGCCCCTTTTATGGCTGTTAGCATTTGCCTTATGTATTGAGGTGCTTCTATGTTGTGTGCGTAAGTATTTACAATTGTTATATCTTCTTGTTGGATCAATCCCTTGATCATTATTTAGTGTCCTTCTTTGTTTCTTCTAATAGTCTGTATTTTAAAGTCTATTTTGTTTGATATGAGAATTGCTACTCCAGCTTTCTTTTGGTTTCCATTTGCATGGAATATCTTTTTCCATCCCCTCACTTTCAGTCTGTATGTGTCTCTAGGTCTGAAGTGGGTTTCTTGTAGACAGCATATATATGAGTCTTGTTTTTGTATCCATTCAGCCAGTCTGTGTCTTTTGGTGGGAGCATTTAATCCATTTACATTTAAGGTAATTATCGAAATGTATGTTCCTATTCTCATTTTCTTAATTGTTTTGGGTTTGTTATTATAGGTCTTTTCCTTCTCTTGTGTTTCTTGCCTAGAGAAGATCCTTTAGCATTTGTTATAAAGCTGGTTTGGTGCTGCTGAACTCTCAGCTTTTGCTTGTCTGTAAAGGTTTTAATTTCTCCATCAAATCTGAATGAGATCCTTGCTGGGTAGAGTAATCTTGGTTGTAGGTTTTTCTCCTTCATCGCTTTAAATATGTCCTGCCAGTCCCTTCTGGCTTGCAGAATCTTTCTGCTGAAAGATCAGCTGTTCACCTTATGGGGATTCCCTTGTGTGTTATGTGTTGTTTTTCCCTTGCTGCTTTTAATATGTTTTCTTTGTATTTAATTTTTGACAGTTTGATTAATATGTGTCTTGGCATGTTTCTCTTTGGATTTATCCTGTATGGGACTCTCTGTGCTTCCTGGACTTGATTAACTATTTCCTTTCCCATATGAGGGAAGTTTTCAACTATAATCTCTTCAAATATTTTCTCCATCCCTTTCTTTTTCTCTTCTTCTTCTGGAACCCCTATAATTCGAATGTTGGTGCATTTAATGTTGTCCCAGAGGTCTCTGAGACTGTCCTCAATTCTTTTCATTCTTTTTTCTTTATTCTGCTCTGCAGTAGTTATTTCCACTATCTTCCAGGTCACTTATCCATTCTTCTGCCTCAGTTATTCTGCTATTGATCCCTTCTGGAGTATTTTAAATTTCATTTATTGTGTTGTTCATCGTTGCTTGTTTCATCTTTAGTTCTTCTAGGTCCTTGTTAAATGTTTCTTGCATTTTCTCTATTCTATTTCCAAGATTTTGGATCATCTTTACTATCATTATTCTGAATTCTTTTTCAGGTAAACTGCCTATTTCCTCTTCATTTGTTAGGTCTGGTGGGTTTTTATCTTGCTCCTTCATTTGCTGTGTGTTTTTGTGTCTTCTCATTTTGCTTATCTTACTGTGTTTGGGGTCTCCTTTTTGCAGGCTACAGGTTCGTAGTTCCGTCGTTTTTGGTGTCTGTCCTCAGTGGCTAAAGTTGGTTCAGTGGGTTGTGTAGGCTTCCTGGTGGAGGGGACTAGTGCCTGTGTTCTGGTGGATGAGGCTGGATCTTGGCTTTCTGGTGGGCAGGTCCACGTCTGATGGTGTGTTTTAGGATGTCTGTGGATTTATTATGATTTTGGGCAGCCTCTCTGCTAATGGGTGGGGTTGTGTTCCTGTCTTGCTAGTTGTTTGGCATAGGGTGTCCAGCACTGTTGCTTGCTGGTCGTTGAGTGAAGCTGGGTGTTGGTGTTGAGATGGAGATCTCTGGGAGATTTTCGCCATTTGATATTATGTAGAGCTGGGAGGTCTCTTGTGGACCAGTGTCCTGAAGTTGGCTCTCCCACCTCAGAGGCAGAGCACTGACTCCTGGCTGCAGCACCAAGAGCCTTTCATCCACACGGCTCAGAATAAAAGGGAGAAAAAGTAGAAAGAAAGAGGATAAAAGAAAATAAAATATGGTAAAATAAAATAAAGTTATTAAAATAAAAAAGAATTATTAAGAAAAAAAAATTTTTAAGTAAAAAAAAAACAAAAAAAACTGATAGAACCCTAGGACAAATGGTGAAGGCAAAGCTATACAGACAAAATCTCACACAGAAGCATACACATACACACTCACAAAAAGAGGAAAAGGGGAAAAAATAATAAATCTTGCTCTCAAAGTCCACCTCCTCAATATGGGATGATTCGTTGTCTATTCAGGTATTCCACAGGTGCAGGGTACATCAAGTTGACTGCGGAGATTTAATCCGCTGCTCCTGAGGCTTCTGGGAGAGATTTCCCTTTCTCTTCTTTATTCGCACAGCTCCTGGGGTCAGTTTTGGATTTGGCCCTGCCTCTGTGTGTAGGTCGCCGGAGGGCGTCTGTTCTTCGCTCAGACAGGACGGGGTTAAAGGATCCGCTGATTTGGGGGCTCTGGCTCACTCAGGCTGGGTGAGGGAGGGGCACGATGCGGGGCGAGCGTGTGGCGGCAGAGGCCGGCGGGACGTTGCACCAGCCTGAGGCGCACCATGCGTTCTCCTGGGTGAGTTGTCCCTGGATCCCGGGACCCTGGCAGTGGCAGGCTGCACAGGCTCCCCGGAAAGGAGGTGTGGATAGTGGTCTGTACTTGCACACAGGCTTCTTAGTGGCGGCAGCAGCAGCCTTAGCGTCTCATGCCCGTCTCTGGGGTCCGCGCTATTAGCCACGGCTCGCGCCCGTCTCTGGAGCTCCTTTAAGCAGCGCTCTTAATCCCCTCTCCTCACGCGCCAGGAAACAAAGTGGGAAGAAAAAGTCTCTTGCCTCTTCGGCAGTTCCAGACTTTTCTCCGGACTCCCTCCCGGCTAGCCCTGGTGCACTAACTCCTTCAGGCTGTGTTCACACCACCAGTCTTCTCACCGTGCTCCAACTGAAGCCTGAGCCTTAGCTCCCAGCCCTGCCCGCCCCGGCGGATGAGCAGACAAGCCTCTCAGGCTAGTGAGTGCCGGTCGGCACCGATTCTCTGTGCGGGAATCTCTCCGCTGTTCCATCCGCACCCGTGTTGCTGTCCTGTCCTCCGCGGCTGCGAAGCTCCCCCCCTTCGCCACCTGCAGTCTCCGCCCGCTAAGGGGCTTCCTAGTGTGTGGAAACCTTTCCTCCTTCACGGCTCCCTCCCACTGGTGCAGGTCCCGTCCCTATTCTTTTGTCTCTGATTTTTCTTTTTTCTTTTGCCCTACCCAGGTACGTGGGGAGTTTCTTGCCTTTAGGGAGGTCTGAGGTCTTCTGCCAGCGTTCAGTAGATGTTCTGTAGGAGCTGTTCCACGTGTAGATGTATGTCTGATGTATCTGTGGGGAGGAAGGTGATCTCCGCCCACATTTCTTTTTAATTATGACCATATTCTCTGCTTTGTGAAAATCTCTGTTCTTGGCAAAACTTATTCCACCAAGGAAAGCAAAGAAGGCTTCCGCTCAACTAAATCAGGTGTATCCTAAAACGTACTTGAGAGTTAAAAGTAGTTGAATAAATTTGGGGTTGTGTGTGTGAAGAGTACAGACATTAATCTTAAGGATTTATTTAAAGCTTGTCATGTGTCACAGTGAAATGGACTTTACATGTGTTGTTTCAGTGACTCCTCACTGCTGCCATATGAGGCAGGTTACTACTCAAATGGGGAGCTGAGCATCTTAGGAGTTAAGTGACCAGCCTGAGCTCTCACAGCTGGACTTGCTAGAAACTGGCAGAGCTAAGAGTCAAACCCAGGTCGGCATCATAGTCCAATATCTGTTCTGAGGCTCATGACGCTGCAGTGCGTGTGTGTGTGTGTGTGTGTGTGTGTGTGTGTGTGTGTGTGTGTGTGTTAATTGAGGTGAAATTCACATAACATAATATTAACCATTTTAAAGTGAACAATTCAGTGGCATCCACAGCGTTGTGCAACCACCACTTCTATCTAGTTCCAAAACATTTTAATCATTCCAAAGAAGCTCTATACCCATTAAGCAGTTACTCTCTGTTTCCACCTCTCCTCCAGCCCCTGGCAGACACTAACCTGCTTTCTGCCTCTTCTTTCTTTACGGATTTACCTAGTCTGGATATTGCATATAAATGGAATCATATAATTGGTGACCTTTTATGTTTGTCTGCTATCACTTAGCATGTTTTTGAAGTTTTCCTGTTGTAGTGTATATCAGTATGTCATTGCTTTCTATGGCTGAATGATACTGTAGGTATGTTTTTGAGGCAGAATGTCAGCAGCCACCCCACCACCTTCCTCCACTTGGAGATATGAAGAGGACCCATGTCTAGCTGCTCAGATACCTCCTCCAGTTCCCCCCATCAGTCCGTGCATAATGCCAAGGATGACCAGACTGTTGAAATACCAGGCATTCGCCCTTCTTCTTCCCCTGTACCCGTATAAAGTAGGAATGTTTGGACATGGTCTTCGGTCCCCCGGATGTCCCAAAGAACCCAGAGGCTCTAGAAGTGGGAACACTGACTATAGCCTAGGGTAAGTGGTTTCCCCTATTTGCTCCCAACTTGGGGTCATAGTTTTGCTATCTGGCTTCTTTGGGGTGCCTAGATATTCCATCCTACAGGACTCAGCTCTGTGTTGTAACTAGGGCAACAGCTTTTATGTTATTCTCCTTGGTTCTACAACTACAGTCATTGCAAACCATCCTACATAAGGTCTTTCTGAAAAGATCATGATCAGCACGATCTTTCTGAAACCTCAAACTGTTCAAGTCATGCCCTCCTCACAGTCATGCTGTGGCTCCCCATTGCTGAAAGGATACATCAGAACTCTTCAACACACAAGGTCATTCAAGATAGACTCTATATGTCTATGCAATAGCATTCTCTCCTCCATACTCCCTGCACATTCTAGCAAAGTCGAATAAGTGGGGCATCCCCTAACTTCCTAAAGTAGAAATAGGTCCCTTTCCCTCATGCTTTCATGTCAGCATGGTGCCTTTTACAGACCTTCAAATAAGGAGGGGAGAGAAGCAGGTCAAGCCATTCTGAAATTATTTGTTTGTGCATCTATCTCCCCACTCAAACTTTGAGTACCTTGGGAGCAGAGAATGTCTTTTCTGCTTTGTATCCCCAATATCTGGCACAATTTCTGGCACATTGCAGGAGCTCAGTAAGCACCAGTTCCTTTTAAAGAACCAAGGATCCTAGAGAGGAGGTGATATCTTCAAAATTATACACAGCGTATGATGCACCTGGTTAGAAGTTGGATATTATGACTCATGATCTTTGGACAATCTCTTCTAGACACAAACATAATATTAAGGAAGAGTATGAGGGGTGGAAAGGTGGTCAAATGTATCCCCCCAAAACACACACACTTTCTCAAAGCAAAAATAAAATTGCAACTGTCAGAAACATGATAGGATTGTTAAAAGTGAATGATGACAGCTACATGGTTAGCTGTCGATTCTTTTTTTGGTTGCTTTGGATATATGGAAATGACATCAAAACAAATCCTCTCCCCGGCACTCTTAGTGGTTATTCCTCTCCAATAACCTCTGCCCATTCCTCTCTATTTCTCCCATCTTCTTTCCCCTGACCCCAGTCCACTTCTATTATTTCCCCCCATCATATACTTTATCACCTGGTTCAGAAGTCCAGGGAAAGGTTGAAGAGGAGCCATTTCTGAACCCCGGATTAAGAGAAAAAGCTATGTTCTCATAGCTCATGATGTTTCAGGACCACAGTCAGTGACATGACATTCTACAGAGCTGGCAATTCCCTCCCAGCTTTTTTTAAAATTGAAGTATAGTTGATTTACAATATTATATTAGTTTCAGGTGTACAACATAGTGATTCAATTTTTTATAGATTATACTGCATTTAAAGTTATTACAAGATAATGGCTATATTTCCCTGTATTGTACAATAGGACCTTGTTGGTTATTTTATACAGAGTAGATTGTATCTCTCAATTCCACACCCCTATTTTGCCACTGCCCCCTTTCCTCTTCCCACTGGTAATCACTATTTTGTTCTCTATATCCGTGAGTCTGTTTCTCTTTTGTTATATACGTTCATTTGTTTTATTTATTAGATTCCACATGTAAGTGATAATATAGAGTATTTTTCTTTCTCTGTCTTATTTCACTAAGCATAATACCCTCTAGGTCCATCCACATTGTTGCAAATAGCAGAATTTAATTCTTTGTTTATGGCTTAGTTATATTCCATTGTATATCTATATATAACACATCTTTTTTTTTTTTATTTTTTGCGGTACGCAGACCTCTCACTGTTGTGGCCTCTCCCATTGCGGAGCACAGGCTCCGGACGCGCAGGCTCAGTGGCCATGGCTCACAGGCCCAGCCGCTCCGTGGCATGTGGGATCTTCCCGGACCAGGGCATGAACCCGTGTCCCCTGCATCAGCAGGCAGACTCTCAACCACTGTGCCACCAGGGAAGCCCCCACATCTTCTTTATCCATAATCAGTTGATGAACATGTAGGTTGCTTCCATATCTTGGCTATTATAAATTATGCTGTTCGGAATTTTGGAATGCATCTATCTTTTTAAATTAGTGTTTTCATTTTCTTCAGATATATACTCAGGAGTGGAATTGCTTGATCATATCAAATGGTGGTCCTATTTTTAGGTTTTTGAGGAATTACCATACTGTTTTCCATGGTGGCTGCACCAATTTACATTCCCACCAATAGTGTACTAGGGTTTCCTTTACATCTTCACCATTTGTTGTTTGTAGACTTTTTGATGATAGCCATTTTGACAGGTGTGAGGTGATATCTCATTGTGGTATTGATTTGCATTTCTCTGATGATTAGCGATGTTGAACATCTTTTTTTGTGCCTGTTGGCCATCAGTGTATCCTCTTTGGAAAACTGTCTATTCAAGTCTTCTGCCCATTTTTTATTTGGGGCCTTTTAAAAAATTGAGTTATATGAGTTATTTATATATTTTGAATATTAATCCCTTATTGGTCATATCATTTGCAAACATTTTCTACCATTCCATAGGTTGTCTTTTCATTTTGTTGATGATTTCCTTAACTGTGCAAAAGCTTTTTTTTTTTTTTTTTTGTGGTACGTGGGCCTCTCACTGCTGTGGCCTCTCCCATTGCGGAGCACAGGCTCTGGACGTGCAGGCCCAGCGGCCATGGCTCACGGGCCCAGCCGCTCCACGGCATGCGGGATCCTCCCGGACCGGGGCACGAACCCGCATCCCCTGCATTGGCAGGCGGACTCTCAACCACTGTGCCACCAGGGAAGCCCTGTGCAAAAGCTTTTAACTTTAATTAGGTCCCATTTCTTTATTTTTGCTTCTGTTTCTTTTGCCTTAGGAGGCAGATCCAAAATAATAATGCTACAGTTTATGTCAAAGAGTGTTCTGCCTTTGTTCTCTTCTAGGAGTCTTATGGTTTCTAGTCTTACGTTTAGGTCTTTAGTCCAGTTTGAGTTTATTTTTGTATATGGTGTGAGAAAATGTTCTAATTTCATTATTTTACTTGTAGCTGTCCAGTTTGCCCAGCACCACTTATTGACGAGACTGTCTTCTCCATTGTATATTCTTGCCTCCTTTGAAATAGATTAGTTGACCATATATGTGTGGGCTTATTTCTGGCCTCTCTATTCTGCTCTGTTGATCTATGAGTCTTTTTTTGTGCCAGTACCATGCTGTTTTGATTACTATAACTTTGTAATATAGTCTGAAGTCAGGGAGGGTGATGCCTCCAGCTTTGTTAGTTTTTCTCAAGATTACTTTGGCAATACAGGGTCTTTGGGGATTCCATATAAATTTTAGGATTATTTGTTCTAGTTCTGTGAAAAATGCCATGGGTATTTTGATAGGGGTTGCATTAAATCTATAGACTGCTTTGGGTAGTATGGACATTTTAACAATATTAATTCTCCAACCCAAGAACATGGGATGTCTTTCCATTTCTTTGTATCATTTTCAGTTTCCTTCATCAGTGTTTTATGGTTTTCAGAGTACAGGTCTTTCACCTCCTTGGTTAATTTTATTAGTGGATATTTTATTCTTTTTGATGTGATTTTAAGTGAGACTGTTTTCTTGCTTTCTCTTTCTAATAGTTCATTAGTAGTAGAGGACTAATTTCATTTTTAGGATTTTCTATATGTATTATCATGTCATCTGCAATTAGTGACAGTTCTGCTTCTTACCTTCCAATTTGGATGCCTTTTATTTATTTATTTTTGTCTGATTGTTGTGGCTAGGACTTCCAATACTGTGTTAAATAATGGTGGCTAGAATGGGCATCCTTGTCTTATTCCTGAGTTTAGAGGAATGGCTTTCAGCTCTTCACCATTGAGTATAATGTTAGCTGTGGGTTTGTTATAAATGGCCTTTATTATGTTGACATATGTTCATTCTATACCAACTTTGATGAGGTTTTTTATCATGAATGGATGTTGAGGTTTTTTGTTTTTTGTTTTTTATAAATTTATTTATTTATTTATTTTTGGCTGCATTGGGTCTTTGTTGCTGCAGGCTTTCTCTAGTTGTGGCGAGCGGGGGCTACCCTTCGTTGTGGTTCATGGGCTTCTCATTGCAGTGGCTTCTCTTGTTGCGGAGCATGGACTCTAGGCACGCAGGCTTCAGTAGTTGTGGCTCGTGGGCTGTAGAGTGCAGGCTCAGTAGTTGTGGTGCATGGGCTTAGTTGCTCCGCAGCATGTGGGATCTTCCTGGACCAGGGCTCGAGCCCATGTCCCCTGCATTGGCAGGCAGATTCTTAACCATTGCACCACCAGGGAAGTCCTGGATGTTGAGTTTTGTCAAATGCTTTTTCTATGTCTGTTGAGATGATCATGTGATTTTTATCCATCCTTCTGTTCATGTGGTATATCCCATTAATTGATTTATGAATATTGAACCACCCTTGCATTCCTGGAATAAATCACTTGATCATAGTGCAGGGCTCTTTTTATATATTGTTGATTTTGATTTGCTAAGATTTTGTCGAGGATTTTTGATCAGAGATATTGGCCTATAATTTTCTTTTTTTGTAGTATCTTTGTCTGGTTTTGGTATCAGGGTAATGGTGGCCTCATAGAATGAATTTGGGGGGTGTTCCATCTCCTTCAATTTTTGGGAATTGTTTGAGAAGTATAGGTATTAGCTGTTCTTTATATTTTTGGTAGAATTCCCCTTTGAAACTATTTGGTTCTGGACTTTGTTTGCTGGGATTTTTTAAAGTACAAATTCAATTTCACTACTAGTGTTCAGTCTGTTCAGATTATCAATTTCTTTCTGATTCAGTCTTGGAAAATTTTTGTCCATTTCTTCTAGGTTGTTCAATGTGTCGGCATATAACTGTTTGTAGTATTCACTTACGATTTCTTTTTGTATCTCTATGATATTAGTTATTTTTCATCTTTCATTTCTTTTTTGTTTTTGAGTCCTCTCTCTTTTTTTCCTCCATGAGTCTGGCCAAAGGTTTATCGATTTTGTTTATCTTTTCATAAAACCAGCTATTGGTTTCATTGATCTTTTCTATTGTTTTTTGGTATCTATTTTATTTATTTACTCTCTGATCTTTATTATTCTTTCCTTCTGCTGACTTGGGGGCTTTGCTTGTTCTTATTTTTCTAATTTCATTTGATGGTTTGTTAGGTTTTTTATTCAAGATTTTTCTTGTTTCTTGGGGTAGGCCTGTATTGCTATAAACTTCCCTCTTCCCACTAGAATTGCTTTTGCTGCATCGCATAGATTTCGGAAATTTCCTTCTAGTGTATGCATTGCCTCGCCAAGACTGCTTAGGGGAATACACATGTGTGATGGATGAAAATGAAAGTGTGGGGGAGTTTGTGGCCTGTGACCTAAACTTTGCTTCCTCCCTATAAAATAAAAGCAGGGGCACGTCTCATAAGTGTTCATCTTGGCCACATATGTTAATAGCTTAATACATTTGTCACATCTATAGGTGTTACTAAAAAAATAATTTAGGATAGTGTTAAGAAGAAGAAATTACTCCATAAATTTGATGTTTAAGGATTTTTTGCCTTTAGATGTAAGAGATTTTCTGTCAAGGGGGCTTTTCAAGTTTACACTTTTCCAAACACACAACGACAGGCCACATGTAAAAAGAAAAGGCCAAAAACATACCACTGTGGAGGGAAGGAAGGAATCTAAATATTGTGACAGATCAGAATGGGACAAAACCAAAAGGTGCTCAGCCGGGCTGAAGTCATAGTCTGCTGGGATCGGAAACAAGCAGTGGTGGCTGGGAGTTTGGCTCCTGTGAATAAAAGGATTAAGAGGACTTTAAGCAATTCAGTTGGACTCTGGCTTGAAGCAGTGTCTGGGGTGGTTCTCCAGGGCTGATAAAAAGAGGCTGGGAAAAGAATGGGATAGGGGAGGGGTCATATGATCCTGTGTTCTGACTATGGCAGTTTCTTCCATGTTGTTCTCCGTCACTTGAGGTAGTGCTGGCCGTCACCTGGCACTATGGCTTTTAGCCAGCTTCTGACTCCAGGTGGTAGAAGGATATATAAGCAGCTGGGCCTTCTGCCACAGGGATGGGCTGTTCCATATACCTAATAGGACTATGGAACAGGTGCACAAAATGCCATTTTAAAACCTGGCTCTGGGCTAGAGACTCAGAGAGCTAAGAAGACACAGCCCTAAAATTATTAGACTAGGAGGGTGGACACAGTGGAAGTGAAAAGGAAAACAGAATCCTTCTCCTCCTCACAGTGAGCCTGCCAACTGATATTTCAAAACACATGAAGAAATCTAAGGCTAAGCAAAACAACCCACCAAAACAACAAATGAAGCATAAATACATTTGAAATGAAATTAAGTTCATGGAACAATCTGAAGGAGTGAAATAAGTAACTATTAACTATAAGAAGGAAAACTATTTGGGATAAAACGTCTAAAAACTAAAGAATCAAAAATGGGGGGGGCAGTGTTTACTGCATGGTTATGGCATGCATAGATTCTTGGGCTCAAAACGAGGATAGAACTACTGGAAAACTTATAGTGAAGCAAATATCTTAAACAGGTACGGTAATTACTAATAAAGTATAGAAAAATAATGTCTAGTTTCTAAACCAACAGAAGGAAAAAAGGATTTATAGAAAACTTTATTAATCCAACAGAAGAAAGGAAATGAGAAAAAAGAATTAGAGGGAAAAGGTGGTAAAAAGAGATTTCTGTGCATATGAATTATTGAATTATCAGACAGTTTTTCCCAGGATCTCTACTCTATAAGCAGTGATGTTTAACAACTGACTGGGTGGGGATGGGGGGCTGATTTGTATTGTTCATACTGATTTCTGTGAGGTAAATACTCCTACCATGGCCAATTTCAAGCTACCAAAGTAACATCAATCCATTCACAAAACTCTTGGAAATGTAACAGTAATATGTAGGGAGCTTGTATTTGCTGGCTCCAGCATACTGCTGTTTGTTTGGGATAGACAGGCTTTTCTCCACGGTCTTCATACTATATATAATTTTGACAATAAAATAAAAATTAAAAAACCCCAGATTCTATGCATTTTACTTCTCTAACTGAAACCATATGGAAATTTATTGGGAAACCAGGAGTTGGTGGCATTCTGTTATTAGAGTATTTATCATAGGTTATGGAAGGCTAATAATTTATGATCCTTGCTAGAAAAGCCAGATCAATACAGAGATAAATGTCCTCGGCAGAATAGAATTTATATCATCCAGATGATAATTGACCACTGTGTCATACGTTCAATCATTCGTCTCATTATCTGATAAAAAGAGCCAGAAGTCTAATATGTATGTGATTTATTAATGCACACTAACGTGAAACCCATGACCTATCTAACCTGTTACCTGTCCTTGGCAACATAGTATACAGTTGTCTCCCGCCAGTAATAGGATCCTACAAAGAGGATCAACAGCTTTTTAAATGCTAGACATCTTTTGTTGAATTAGAACAGATCAGAGAAATGCTTGAGCTATAACTCCCTCTCTTCCTTTCACTTCTCTCTTCCCCCCAGTCATGGGTTCCTACTCTTTTTACTCTTTTTTTTTTTTTTAGCACAAGTAGTTTGTCCTAGAGCAGGGTGGGTGGGTAAATGGTCCTGAAATAGCCTTTCATGTCACTGATTTGCTTCTATGAGTATATTTAGCGACACGGTCATTCCACATCACCTGTCTGTGCATGTCACTGAATTACAATGGCTTGAAGCTCAGGACACACCACAGTACCAAAACAGGGAAGTGGCATGTTCCCTGGAGAGAGAGAGAATAGGGAAAATGAAAAAGGAAAACAGAAAGCTAACCATTTAGAAATCTATGCACAGAGTTAGTTCACTAACAGTGGGAGTAGGAGCTATCCACTCACCCCCACTTTCTTTCTCAACCCCCAGGAATATTTGTTCCCTGCAGCGTCTATGCGCCTATGCTTTGCTTTGCAAGGTTAATCAGAGGGCCCATTATTCATCAAATTAAAGGCTTGGCTGCCTGAGAGTTCCTTTCCAAAAGGATTAGGGTCTCTAATGAGGCTTTGATGTAATAGATGGAGCTGTTCTCCTCCTTCATGTTCATGGAGGGGCTTTGAGGATTCCCCAGGCTCTCTTTGGCAGTTGGTCTCCCTTGCCTAAAAATGAAAAATATTTTGTCTTACGGAAATTTAGTGCTTAAAGAAGGCTTCATATTGGTGTCCTTGGTGTGGGCGGAAGGGGGTGAAGCGTTCATTTCTTGGTCTAAAACCACAGAGGCGCAACATTAACTGGCTTCCTTGGGTGGCCACTTCCTCAGGAAGAACTGTCTCTCCACAGAGCAAGAGAAGTAATCATTTTGGCCTTGTGATTCATCGCCCTTGGAAGGTTTTTTTGTCAGAAACTGGGCAGAGGGATGGCAGGTGACAGGCATGGTAGTGGTTTGTGTCCTCAGAAACATGAACCAAGGCAGCCAATAGCTGTGCAAAATCCTGATTTGCATAAGACATTTACAACTACTTATTATCTGACAGTATTTTCTCCAGGTTTTTCAGTAGTGGTTAGGTTGTTAATGAAAACCTGGCTTAGTTTATTTTCCCCAGTTTGATCTCACACCATTAATAATATTCATATAATTGGCAATCAGCCAGAGAAGTTTTTAGTCATTTTAAATATTTACCAAAAGAACACATGTTAAGGCAGGGCACTGAATGTGGACAGACACAAAGCCAGCAAGACTATTGAACTAAGCAATTATCTTTCCTCTTTCCTCCACCTTCATTATATACTATGGCCTGAAATTTTATTTGGAACCATTATTGTCATCATTTAAGAGGCAAATGTGACTGTCCTGTTGTTTCCCTGCCCACTTCCATGATGCTCCAGTCCTCTTCCCACCCTCTCCCAACCTCCCCTCCCGCTTTTTGAGTTGCTTTTAATTCATGGACTAAACTTTTAAAGCTATCTTCTTTCCATTCTTTGCAATGAACAGCACATGGTAGCTTGGCACCCTGCCTTTCTTTTCCTTGATGGATGCCAGCATCTGGGCACTGCATTCAGGAATCAAGGGACTTAACTGTACAAAAATTCACCAAGTTGCTGGTAGATATATAGTCCCGGATTAAGATCAGAGAGCTCTGTGTTTCCTTGAATTGGCCACCCAGGGAGAATTTTTTTACTAGATGGTTCTTTGAAAGAAGATCTCAGTTGGGATTAAAGGGTGTTATAAGAAACAACCCTATGAAACCCATGGCCATGTTAACTGGAGGGAAATATTATTTATTACAGTATATGAAGTCATTTCTGTGAAAACTCAGGAAGGACATGTATCTCTAGTCTCCTTACCAGTCAACACATACATCATCATCATCATCATTCTTCAAGCAGCTGGTCTATTTTTATATAATGAATTTTAAGAAATAGAGAACAGACTGCATTTTCCCTTTCACATTGGCTGCTTGAGAGCTGAACCAAATTTGTGGCCACCTCTAACAAAGTAGTTTATTTGGTATTCTAATTCCTATTTGTGTTCCCTAATTTCCCTATTGTTTCACTTTTCTCTTCTGCTTTTAATTATTTTTATCTTGCCTTATTATACATACCTTTATTTATATAAGCACATGTTGTTGTGAGATGCCTTAAATTATTTCTAGAACAAGATGAAGTATTAAAAATCAATTGCATCTGATGGTAGGAATTTAAAATGATGCAGACACTTCGAAAAATAGTCTTGTAGTTCCTCAAAAGGTTAAACATAAAGTTATCATATGATCCAGCAATTCCACTCCTAGGTATATACACCCAGGAGAAACATATGTCCACATAAAAACTTGCACACAAATGTTCATAGAAGCATTATTCATAATAGCCAACAAGTAGAAACAACCCAAATGATGAATGGATAAACAAGATGTGGTATATCCATACAATGGAGCATTATTTAACAATACAAAGGAATGAAGTATTGATATATTCTACAACATGGATGAACTTTGAAAATATTTTGCTAAGTGAATGAATCCAGTCACAAAAGACCACATATATTATATGAAACGTCCAGATTAGGCAAATCCATAGAAACAGAAAGTAGATTGGTAGTCTTCTGGGACTGAGGAGGTTGAAGGGAAGTTGGGAGTGATTGCTAAAGGATACAAAGTTCCTTTTAGGGGTGATGAAAATGTTCTAAAAATTGATTATGGTAATGGTAGTTAAACTGTATGAATATGCCAAAACTTTGAATTGCATACTTTAAATGAGTGAACTATATGGTATGTTAATTATATCTCATTAAAGCTGTTATAAAAGTCATTTGCGGGCTTCCCTGGTGGCGCAGTGGTTGACAGTCCGCCTGCCGATGCAGGGGACACGGGTTCGTGCCCCGGTCCGGGAAGATCCCACATGCCGTGGAGCGGCTGGGCCCGTGTGAGCCATGGCCACTGAGCCTGCGTGTCCGGAGCCTGTGCTCTGCAATGGGAAAGGCCACAACAGTGAGAGGCCCACGTACTGCAAAAAAAAAAAGTCATTTGCAGCAATCAACTGTAAATTTTGTGAAGTAGTTTTTGCTGCTTTTCTTACACTTTTAATTTTCACTTTGTGCTAGACATGCACACTCTAGTTAAATCCACTTATTTTCTGCAGGATCTGCAGACTTGTTTGGGATTGTGAGTCTCCAAGAGTAGGGATAGCCGTCTCTATAGAATGCAAATTCTCTCTGTATTATTTAGTTTGGATCATTTGATCCATCAGGCAAAGCTTGTGGTTGTTCAGTGGCAAGTTCCAAGCCTGTGGGCATAAAGGCTGTTGTTCTACTTCCACTCTTTCTTGTTTTTGCAGACCCAGTCTCCTCTATCTTGTCATTTTACTCTAGCTGGTAGTGAAAATAAATGAGCAAGAGTGGTCAGAGAAGTAATAGAATAGCTAAAAGATGTAGCATCACTACAGACAAGGAAAGAATATTTCTGGGGCAGGTCAACAATGACCGTCAGTGAACAGAGAGGTTGAGTAGAATGAGAAGAGACCATTGAATTGGTAACTTAAAGGCCTTTGGTTTCCATCAAGAGAGATTGTAGTTGGATACTGAAGGTAAAAAAGTAGATAGTTCACAAAGATTTAGCTACAGGTACATCCTTAAATTTAAGTTGGCCCAAGAGTCCACTGGTGGTCCCTTCTTTTTTCTTTATATATTCTTGATTTGTCTTCAAGTTCCACAGCTACAGCCATCATTTTCCCCTTCCCATTTTCTTAATTCAGACTGTATACTTCCAAAATGGATCCTCTCCGTGCCTACTTCCCTCCAACTTACTGTCTAATATGGTGCCAGTTGATTTTTTTTAACATCTTTATTGGAGTATAATTGCTTTACAATGGTGTGTTAGTTTCTGCTGTATAACAAAGTGAATCAGCTACATGTATGCATATGTTCCCATATCCCCTCCCTCTTGCCCTCCCTCCCACCCTCACTATCCCACCCCTCTAGGTGGCACAAAGCACCGAGTTGATCTCCCTGTGCTATGCAGCTGCTTCCCACTAGCTATCTGTTTTACATTTGGTAGTGTATATATGTCAGTGCTACTCTCTCCCTTCATCCCAGCTTACCCTTTCCCCTCCCTGTGTCCTCAAGTCCACTCTCTACGTCTGCATCTTTATTCCTGTCCTGCCCCTAGGTTCTTCAGAACCATTTTTTTTTTAGATTCCATATACATGTGTTAGCATACAGTATTTGGGTTTTTTTGTTTTGTTTTTTTGTTTTTTTGCGGTACACAGGCCTCTCACTGTTGTGGCCTCTCCCGTTGCGGAGCACAGGCTGTGGACGCTCAGGCTCAGCGGCCATGGCTCACGGGCCTAGCTGCTCCACGGCATGTGGGATCTTCATGGACCGGGTCACGAACCCGTGTCCCCTGCATCGGCAGGCGGACTGTCAACCCCTGCGCCACCAGGGAAGCCCATGGTGTTTTTCTCTTTCTGGCTTACTTCACTCTGTATGACAGACTCTAGGTCCATCCACCTCACTACAAATAACTCAATTTTGTTTCTTTTTATGGCTAATATTCCATTGTATATATGTGCCACATCTTCTTTATCCATTCATCTGTCGATGGACACTTAGGTTGTTTCCATGTCCTGGCTATTGTAAATAGTGCTGCAATGAACATTTGGGTGCATGTGTCTTTTTGAATTATGGTTTTCTCAGAGTATAGGTCCAGTAGTGGGATTGCTGGGTCATATGATAGTTCTGTTTTTAGTTTTTTAAGGACCCTTCATACTGTTCTCCATAGTGGCTGTATCAATTTACATTCCCACCAACAGTGCAAGACAGTTCCTTTTTCTCCACACCCTCTCCAGCATTTATTGTTTGTAGATTTTGTGATGATGGCCATTCTGACCGGTGTGAAGTGATACCTCATTGTGATTTTGATTTGCATTTCTCTAATGATTAGTGATGTTGAGCATCCTTTCATGTGTTTGTTGGCAATCTGTATATCTTCTTTGGAGAAATGTCTATTTAGGTCTTCTGCCCATTTTTGGATTTGGTTCTTTGTTTTTTTGATATTCAGCTGCATGAGCTGCTTGTATATTTTGGAGATTAATCCTTTGTCAGTTGCTTGGTTTGCAAATACTTTCTCCCATTCTTAGTGTTGGCTTTTTGTCTTGTTTATGGTTTCCTTTGCTGTGCAAAAGCTTTGAAGTTTCATTAGGTCCCATTTGTTTATTTTTGTTTTTATTTCCATTTCTCTAGGAGGTGGGTTAAAAAGGATCTTGCTGTGATTTATGTCATAGAGTATTCTGCCCATGTTTTCCTCTAAGAGTTTGATAGTGTCTGGCCTTACATTTAGGTCTTTAATCCATTTTGAGCTTATTTTTGTGTATGGTATTAGAAAGTGTTCTAATTTCATTCTTTTACATGTAGCTGTCCAGTTTTCCCAGCACCACTTATTGAAGAGGCTGTCTTTTCTCTATTGTATATTCTTGCCTCATTTATCAAAGGTACGGTGACCATATGTGTGTGGGTTTATCTCTAGGCTTTCTATCCTGTTCCATTGGTCTATATTTCTGTGTTTGTGGCAGTACCATACTGTCTTGATTACTGTAGCTTTGTAGTATAGTCTGAGGTCAGGGAGCCTGATTCCTTCAGCTCTGTTTTCCTTTCCCAGGAATGCTTTGGGCATTCGGGGTCTTTTGTGTTTACATACAAATTGTGCAGTTTTTTGTTCTAGTTCTGTGAAAAATGCCATTGGTAGTTTGATAGGGATTGCATTGAATCTGTAGATTGCTTTGGGTAGTAGAGTCATTTTCACAATGTTGAGTCTTCCAATCCAAGAACATGGTATATCTCTCCCTCTGTTTGTATCGTCTTTAATTTCCTTCATCGGTGTCTTATAGTTTTCTGCATACAGGACTTTTGTCTCCTTAGGTAGGTTTATTCCTAGGTATTTTATTCATTTTGTTGCAATGGTAAATGGGAGTGTTTCCTTAATTTCTCTTTCAGATTTTTCATCATTAGTGTATAGGAATGCCAGAGATTTCTGTGCATTAATTTTGTATCCTGATACTTTACCAAACTCATTGATTAGCTCTAGTAGTTTTCTGGTAGCATCTTTAGGATTCTCTATGTAAAACATCATGTCATCTGCAAACAGTGACAGCTTTACTTCTTCTTTTCCAATTGGGATTCCTTTTATTTCTTTTTCTTCTCTGATTGCTGTGGCTAAAACTTCCAAAACTATGTTGAATAATATTGGTGAGAGTGGCAACCTTGTCTTGTTCCTGATCTTAGAGGAAATGGTTTCAGTTTTTCACCATTGAGAATGATGTGGCTGTGGGTTTGTCATATATGGCCTTTATTATATTGAGGTAGTTTCCCTCTATGCCCACTTTCTGGAGAGTTTTTATCATAAATGGGTGTTGAATTTTGTCAAAAACTTTTTCTGCATCTATTGAGATGATCATATGGTTTTTCTCCTTCAGTTTGTTAATATGGTGTATTACATTGATTGATTTGTATATATTGAAGAATCTTTGTATTCCTGGGATAAACACCGCTTGATCATGGTGTGTGATCCTTTTAATGTGCTGTTGGATTCTGTTTGCTAGTATTTTGTTGAGAATTTTTGCATCTATGTTCATCAGTGATATTGGCCTGTAGTTTACTTTTTTTGTGACAACTTTGTCTGGTTTTGGTATCAGGGCACTGGTGGCCTCATAGAATGAGTTTAGGAGTGTTCCTCCCTCTGCTATATTTTGGAAGAGTTTGAGAAGGATAGGTGTTAGCGCTTCTCTAAATGTGTGATAGAATTCGCCTGTGAAGCCATCTGGTCCTGGGCTTTTGTTTGTTGGAAGATTTTTAATCACAGTTTCAATTTCATTACTTGTGATTGGTCTGTTCATATTTTCTGTTTCTTCCTGGTTCAGTCTTGGAAGGTTATACCTTTCTACGAATTTGTCCATTTGTTCCAGGTTGTCCATTTTATTGGCATAGAGTTGCTTGTAGTAATCTCTCATGATCTTTTGTATTTTTGCAGTGTCAGTTATTACTTTTCCTTTTTCATTTCTAATTCTGTTGATTTGAGTCTTCTCCCTTTTTTTTCTTGATGAGTCTGGCTGATGGTTTATCAATTTTGTTTATCTTCTCAAAGAACCAGCTTTTAGTTTTATTGATCTTTGCTATTGTTTCCTTTGTTTCTTTTTCATTTGTTTTTGCGCTGATCTTTATGATTTCTTTACTTCTACTAACTTTGGGTTTTGTTTGTTCTTCTTTCTCTAGTTTCTTTAGGTTTAAGGTTAGATTGTTTATTTGAGATTTTTCTTGTTTCTTGAGGTAGGATTGTATTTCTGTAAACTTCCCACTTAGAACTGCTTTTGCTGCATCCCTTAGGTTTTGGGTCATTGTGCTTTCATTGTCATTTGTTTCTAGGTATTTTTTGATTTACTCTTTGATTTCTTCAGTGATCTCTTGGTTATTTAGTAGTGTATTGTTTAGCCTTCATGTGTTTTTATTTTTTACAGTTTTTTTCCTGTAATTAATATCTAGTCTCATAACGTTGTTGGAAAAGATACTTGATACGATTTCAATTTTCCTAAATTTACCAAGGCTTGAGTTGTGACCCAAGATATAATCTATCCTGGAGAATGTTCCATGAGCACTTGAGAAGAAAGTGTTTTCTGTTGTTTTTGGATGGAATGTCCTATAAATATTAATTAAGTTCATCTTGTCTGATGTGTCATTTAAAGGTTGTGTTTCCTTATTTATTTTCATTTTGGATGATCTGTCCATTGGTGACAGTGGGGTGTTAAAGTCCCCTACTATGATTGTGTTACTGTCAATTTCCCCTTTTATGGCTGTTAGCATTTGCCTTATGTAATGAGGTGCTCCTATGTTGGGTGCATAAATATTTACAATTGTTATATCTTCTTGTTGGATTGATCCCTTGATCCTTATGTAGTATCCTTCTTTGTTTCTTGTAATAGTCTTTATTTTAAAGTCTGTTTTGTCTGATATGAGAATTACTCCTCCAGCTTTCTTTTGATTTCCATTTGCATGGAATATCTTTTTCCATCCACTCACTTTCACTTTCTGTATGTGTCCCTAGGTCTGAAGTCGGTCTCTTGTAGACAGCATATATATGGGTGTTGTTTTTGTATCCATTCAGCCAGTCTGTGTCTTTTGGTTAGAGCATTTAATCCATTTACATTTAAGGTAGTTATCGATATGTATGTGCCTATTACCATTTTCTTAATTGTTTTGGGTTTGTTATTTTAGGTCTTTTCCTTCTCTTGTGTTTCCTGCCTAGAGAAGTTCCTTTAGCATTTGTTTTAAAGCTGGTTTGGTGGTGCTGAATTCTCTTAGCTTTTGTTTGTCTGTAAAGATTTTGATTTCTCCATTAAATCTGAATGAGATCCATGCTGGGTAGAGTAATCTTGGTTGTAGGTTTTTCCCTTTCTTCACCTTAAATATGTCCTGCTGCTCCCTTCTGGCTTGCAGAGTTTCTGCTGAAAGATCAGCTGTTAATCTTATAGGGATTCCCCTGTATGTTATTTGTTGGCTTTCCCTTGCTGCTTTTAATGTTTTTTCTTTGTTTTTAATTTTTGATAGTTTGATTAGTATGTGTCTTGGCATGTTTCTCCTTGGATTTATCCTTTATGGGATTCTCTGTGCTTCCTGGACTTGATTGACTATTTCCTTTCCCATGTTAGGGAAGTTTTCAACTCTAATCTCTTCATATATTTTCTCAGACCCTTTCTTTTTCTCTTTTTCTTCTGGGACCCCTATAATTCGAATGTTTGTGTTTTTAATGTTGTCCCAGAGGTATCTGAGACTGTCCTCAATTCTTTTCATTCTTTTTTCTTTATTCTGCTCTGCAGTAGTTATTTCCATTATTTTATCTTCCGGGTCACTTGTGTGTTCTTTTGCCTCAGTTATTCTGCTACTGATTCCTTCTAGAGAATTTTTAATTTCATTTATTGTGTTGTTCATCATTGTTTGTTTGCTCTGTAGTTCTTCTAGGTCCTTGTTAAACGTTTCTTGTATTTTCTCCATTCTATTTTCAAGATTTTGGATCGTCTTTACTATCCTTATTCTGAATTCTTTTTCAGGTAGACTGCCTATTTCCTCTTCATTTGTTTGGTCTGGTGGGTTTTTACCTTGCTTCTTCATCTGCTGCATATTTCTCTGTCTTCTCATTTTGTTTAACTTACTGTGTTTGGGATCTCCTTTTTTCAGGCTGCAGGTTCGTAGTTCTGTTGTTTTTGGTATCTGTCCCTAGTGGGTGAGGTTAGTTCAGTGGGTCGTGTAGGCTTCCTGGTGGAGGGGACTGGTGCCTGTGTTCTGGTGGGTGGGTGGGTCTTGTCTTTCTGGTGGGCAGGGCCATGTCCAGTGGTGTGTTTTGGGGTGTCTGTGAACTTAGTATGATTTTAGGCAGCCTCTCTGCTAGTGGATGGGGTTGTGTTCCTGTCTTGCTAGTTGTTTGGCATGGGACATCTAGCCCTGGGGCTTGCTGGACATTGGGTGGAGCTGGGTCCACCCAGCAGAGACAGAGATCTCTAGGAGAGCTCTCACCCATTGATATTGCTTGGCCGGGAGGTCTCTGGTGGTCAAATATTCTGGACTTGGCTCTCCCACCCCAAAGGCTCAGGCCTGATACCTGGCCGGAGCACCAAGACCCTGTCAGCCACACAGCTTACTCTTGTTTCCAAGAGACCCTGCAGGCAGAGATCCAGGAGACTGACTGATCCCAGTTCATTTTTTAGAGTAACGATCTAATTGTGTTACCTCCCTGCTCAAAAACGCCACTTCACTGTGACTAAGAAAGAAAACCCAAACTCACTGGCATGCCTTCTAGGTTCTGAGTAAGATGTTTGTGGTCACATTTTCACCCCATCTATTACAATTGTATTATTCTTTTCCACTGTGTTCCCCATATGAGCTATGCATTTTACCAATGGGCTTCCATTCCTACTGTACTCACTGCTTAGAATGCTCCTCCCCTGTACTTCTGTCAATATCCCTTTCATCCTTTAAGACCCAAGTGTCATCTCTCATGTGAAACACTTGTTCTCCTAACTAGGATTGTTTACTTCATCTGAGCCACTCTAGTGCTTACACTTTTTAGCCTTGAATTATTTTTTTTTATGTCTATATCTATTCTACTACTTGTTTCTAAATTCTGTGAAAGCCAGCATCTCACTCCAGGCATCTTTTCTTCCAAGCACTTGATGCAGTGCCATTCACAGTAAATACCTAGTAAGTGTTTGAATGAATCAGTGCATTGAATCCCAGCTGGGTCTATAAATATTTCATTTGTGTAAGTTTGGTATTATCCCAGAAGATAAATTTTTTATGGAGGCATAGATCTTTTGTTTGTTTTGTACTCTCCTATCCCCTACCCCAGTCCTGGAGTAGTCCTAAGCATGTAATGGTCATGCACTATGGAACTGGTTGTTCATTTCTCATAGGGTACTAGGTACTAGCTGGGTACTGTCCATTGCTTCCCCTTGTAGGGAAAAAATGCATACAAATGAGAATTGTGGATTTAATTCTGGACAGCATGGCAAGTAGGATTAAGGGAAAGATTAGAATTCATATATTCCCTGGCACTTAAGCCTGGACTAAGAAGCAGACCATAACTGTCTGTCAAAATGGAAACTGATTTTTGAATCAAAGAAATTAGCCAGACATTCAAAAACAGGAGTGCCCAGAGGCCTGAACTTGAAAATGCCAAAGTTCTTTGCTTTTGCTAAGTTGTCAGACCCTAGAAGTCCCCATTCTCCCTGAACTTTGAAACTTCTGATCAGGACATCTATCAAATAGTAATTTTACTGAGTCGTGGGAATCATATTGAGAAAAAGTATCTAATTAATGGGCACACTGTTATTCAAGTCTGGCTCAAGGATCCTTTGCACATTAACATTTCTTTTTATAGCACTCATCCTGCTTGGAATTGGGTATGCTATGGCTGTCTTCCTCCAATGCGCTGACTGTAACCCCACCATCTAGTACAGTGGTTGGCCCATATAGCTGTCATTTATTGAGTGCTTACTATGTACCAGATACTGTACATGGATTATCTCATTTACTGCAGACTGTGACATTATTACTATTTTATAGAAGAAGAAACTGTGGCCCAGAGAATTAAATTAACTTGCATATCATCACATACCTGTAAGAAGTAGAGTTAGGTTTGACCCTAACCCCTGACTTTTAACCTTTATATATTACTGCCCCAATGATAGGCACCAAACATTTTTTAAAATGAGTGAGTACGTGTGTCATGCTTGGGTGAATAATAGTGATTAAGTATACTGTTTTTAAGTAAGTCAGACTGTTTTAAATATTTGAGATTAATAATAATTTAAATACAATATACATTATATATGTTACATGAATCTATATTGTATCAATTAATAATTAACATAAAAATTAATATCTTTAAAAACTGGGGCTTCCCTGGTGGCACAGTGGTTGAGAGTCCGCCTGCCGATGCAGGGGACACGGGTTCGTGACCCGGTCCGGGAAGATCCCACATGCCGCAGAGCAGCTGCGCCAGTGAGCCATGGCCGCTGAGCCTGTGTGTCCGGAGCCTGTGCTCCGCAACGGGAGAGGCCACAACAGTGAGAGGCCCGCGTACTGCAAAAAAAACAAAAACAAAAACTGGACTTGCCAACATTTAGGTTATTTTGCCCTGACTCACCCACATTTTATATACCCATTTCCTTCTGAGTTCAGCCATCACTTCCCTCTGCTCCTCATCTTACCTGGGCTGCTTCAAGCAAATATTTCCTTAATTTCCACCTGAAACCAAGACCTCTAACAGAAGACAGGGCCCACCTCTGGTTTCCTGGCCGAGTCTAGGGCTGACCTGTGGCCAACCTCAGCCCTGTGCAGAAGCCCCAAAAGGCAGCCACAGCCAATACCCAGATCCTTGGGAAGCGATAGCACTGCAGCCTGAGAGATGGAGCCATCACAGTATTCCCATCTCCCAGGGGCCGTGCCTTCCCCGCTCTTTGAACCAGAGGGTGGGATTTGAACGCAGATTTAATTGTCCAGTAAACTAGTTGCTGGGGCTGTGCAATGAAGTGATGGCTCATTTTTTTTCAGCACCCTGACTGAACCGCATGGCTAGAGTGGCCTGGAGAAACATGTTTAATTGCAAAGTATTGATATTTTTCCCAAATGAGGAAGAAAGAAACAACGAAAACAAAGAGGAGTGAGAAGGTGGTGACTTGGGGCCACTGGTTACAGCCCTTAAGACAGCCTTAGTCCTAAGACATGGACAGCAGGATCTTTCTTGGCTACAGCATGTCCAGTGGAGGGTGTGCTCATCCCGTCTTTGCAACTTGGAAAGCACAGCTGAAACCGAAGAGGGAAGTGGCAGTACAACAATAATAAGACTGCACCTCTGCCACCATGCCCTCCACTGGCTTCTCCTTGAACAGCTTCTGTGTCCCCTGAGCCCCAACCTGTCTTGTTCCTAAGTTCTGGCCTGGTTCCTCTTGACCCTTCTCCTCACTTTGCCTCCTTGCTTGGCATTTTTACTCCTTTTTCCTTGGTATAGTAGACTCTTCTTCCCTCGGCCCCTCCTGGCCGTGGCCCAGAGGTTGTCCGCCAGACAAGCCACGCTTGAGGATCTAGAATTTCTGTTACCATATCTCCTTCCCTAAGAATACAATGAGTTAGTCTGGACTTTTCTAATTATTTACTATTGATCACGGGATCAAAGACATAAAGGTAACATGAAGAGGTAGTTGTGTTCGCAGGTGTCATGCAGGCCACAACCCTGGGTCATTCTGGGTTATGTGTGGTGGCTCTCTGCCCTAGGACTGCCCTCCAGTCCTGGACCCTCTTTTTGCACTGAGACTCTCTCCAGCTACCATGGTGCACATTCCTTAACTCTGGAGGGAGATTCTGTCCTACCTGTTCTTAGAGTTTATCTTTCGGCTTGAGACCACCCTACACTTTTCCTCCAGTCGTCTTCTTCACCTTCTGAGAGTCTTCTCTGGGTGACAGAAGTTGGCTCTTCTCTCTCCCCAGCCTCATGCTTCTGGAAATGCCATGTTCTTCCACTTCGGTTTCCTTCCTGTGTTCCCTTGAGCTCACTCTGGACCTTCAGTGCTGATGGCTTTGTCTAAAGGTAGGGCTGACTTGCTGATCTTTCTACCCCTGCACCTGCCTTCTCCTCACCCTAGTGACCTCAGGCAAGATGCCAGCTGCCCTGTGGTCCTGCTGCCCTGTAGCCTTCCTCCCACTTTGCCACACAGGATCTGCTCCCATTACCCACCTCATAAAAAGAACTGAGCTTCCTGTTCTAAAACCCTCCATCCTACCCTCTGAGGACTTTTTTCTTTCAGTGAATCCTGACTTTTTCTCTGATTGATATGCTTCTGGTCCTCACTTCTCTGTTTCAGGTTAGGACCCCACTTCTCCACACTACGTGTGAAGTTAGTGTACAGTTTCAGTTCTCACCAGTGAGACTTTAAAACGCCACCATGTGCAATATTTGCAAACTTCATGAAAACTGAAATGGAGTTAAGTATTCCACCAAACGGGAAGGTTTGGTTTTGCCGAAATAACATATGCAATGTCAAGTTTCTCAGCCTGCCTTCTTTTGAGGCATTAGTCATCTTGAGAAAATGCCTGCTTTTGTCATAGTCCTGTCTTCCAAAATGGAAATTTCCTTCCAAGACAGAGCACCATGGGCTCTGATAGTTAACCTGTAATTAGTGTACCCTCTGCAGGATTTCTTCTCTTGATGAAGAGGCCTCTTTGTCACTCAGGCTTCTGTCTGCTGATGATAGGAACTGCAGATGCAGTGCATCACAGGGCAGGGAAATGCTTGCTCAAATCAGCAACATTTAGATATTTGGTGCCAATGGAAACACTTAACAATCTAAGCAGCAAACCCAAAGAAAACAGCAGTAAGTATAAAAGACAGAATATTAAAAAAGAAATGAGAAGAGACATAAGTTTCAAGTTTTCATCTAGTTTTGCCCCAATGTGTGGAATAAGATTGCTCACCCTCCTGCTTTTCTCACCGAGTTCACCAGTATTTTTAGTTTTTGACTTGATCAGCTTCTCTTTATCAAGTGTAGTTTAGTCATCAGTAAGCAGCCGTTCGTGACTCTTGATAAACAGCTCCCCCTTGCAGGCGTCTGATTCTTTGGTTATGAAACGGCAGTTTACAGTGGCAAGGCAGCCGTGTCTCGACAGCATGATCCTTTGGGAGCAAACGGAAGGAGCACAAGCACTGCCAGCTCCAGAGCCCAACGCAGGAGCCCGACCTTGTTTCTTGTTAAGAAATGCGTCCTGGACTTCCTGGTGGTGCAGTGGTTAAGAATCCGCCTGCCAATGCAGGGGACACGGGTTCGAGCCCTGGTCCAGGAAGATCCCGCATGCCACAGAGCAGCTAAGCCCGTTAGCCACAACTACTGAGCCTGCGCTCTAGAGCCCGCAAGCCACAACTACTGAGCCCACGAGCCACAACTACTGAGCCCATGCGCCCAGAGTCCATGCTTCGCAACAGGAGAAGCCACTGCAGTGAGAAGCCCACGCACCGCAACAGAGTAGCCCCCGCTTGCCACACATAGAGAAAGCCCACGCGCAGCAATGAAGACCCAACGCAGCCAAAAATAAATAAATAAATTTAAAAAAAGAAATGCCTCCTTTTTGCCTGTTTCTGGCAGAGGCCAGGCTGGGAGATCCCAGCAAATGGCTGCAACAACCTGTGTTTAATGTGGTGACACCAATGAATTCTGAGAATTAATCTTCAGCCAAGAATGCATGATGGAAGGTACTAGAATTTCAAATTAGGTAATGGATTAAATTTCCTTCAGGGCTGAAATTTGCTTCCTTTTTCTTCTCGTGGACTTTTCTGTCATATTCAAACCACCTTCCATGGCCTTGTAAATCCAGGTAATACATCTCATGGTAGTTTTAATTTTTTTATTCTTTTGTTTTGTATCTTAGCACAGAGATAACCACACCTAAATCCAGATTTTTAAAAATGACTTTTAAAAAGTCTAGGACTGAAAGAATTACTTACGATTTTGGGAAAAAAGCGACATTCCCTAAATTTAGTCCTTGTTCAATTTCTTTTTTCCAGGGTAAAAGATTCTGGGAAGAACTGAGCTTGGTGAATGTATTTCCCCAATTCGAGACAGTCTTCTGCAGAAACTGCAGCCTACAGGTGTCTCAAACATGCTGGTGACAATTAGGGGCTCTGAGTGTCTCCCCTCAATCAGCTGAGATAAAGACTCAGCCGCCAATTTCAAGAGCCTAGTACTGATTTCTCACAACAGAGCTTCCAAGGATGTCACTTGCAGGGCCCTGGTTCTGGTGATACAAAAAAGGATCTGTGGCCAAGTGAGTTTGGAAACATGGATTTAAACAAAATTAAGCTGTTTTCTTTACTTCCATACTTCTAAGAACATTTAATATGCTCACACGCACTATGAAACTCCAGGTTTACTTGGTTTAGAGAATCACCAATGTTTCCCAAACCTTTTTGACCAGAAGACTAGTTTCATTTTTCAGTGGAATGTCTCATGTGTCTAGTGTTTCACCCAACTTACCTCACACTGGCTGGCCCCCCTTTTCCCATACAGAGGTCAACGTTTTATGCATTTTCTTGTAAAAACGGCTCAATCCCCTGCTGGGGGAAAATATTCTGCATCTGGAATTTGCAATTCCTGGTTTAATAAGCAATCTGAAAATGAATAAGCATATTATAACTTCCTTAATTTTCCATGTTTGTTCTCCAAATCAAGTTAGAGGATTTAATCATGCTTATAAAAGGACATGGAGGCTGTCAGGAGTTCTTACCGATCCCGGCTGTCAATTCTATCTTAATCCACTAAATCCCTGCCTGAAAGGAGAATAAGACAGAAATGGCAAGCTGAAAACATAACAGTATGAGTTTGGGGCACAAAACTGCAACATCTTAAGCAATAAAGAATATGCCCTAGTTAAAGTTGGTAAAAGGACTAAAGCAAAGAATTGTTCTTAGATGTTCAAAGAAGGCAGCTTAGGAGGTGAAGGTCAACGTTCTGGTGACCTCCTGAGTTCCCGGCTACACAGCTTGCCTAGGCTGGCTTCTTTCATTGCTGATCCAGTTTCCCAACCTTGAAATGCCTTCTACATCTTCTCCACATACTGAGTTCAATTTATTTCCAAAAATTCCCTCCAAACTCAGCTCAATCCTCACTCTTTCCATTAAGCCTTCTCTGGATGCCCCGCACCCACTGCTGCCTAGTATTGTTTTGCGCGTTGTACCTGTGCCATTTTAACAACACATTGCAGAGTAGGAGGGTTCTCTCATGGGAGCCAGGGAATTGACCTCATCACTATCAGGACTTGACCTCAACTTCCTCACCTCGTAAAAGAAGGGTTAGAATAGAAAATCTTGGTCCCCTAGCTCCAAAACCTTATGCTTTCGTGTGACTATTTCTTATTCTAAATATAAAAGCAAACACTGGCTTCTGCTGTTTCCTGTGTTTCTCTTGTCCTTCCATCTTTATAATAAGATTGTCGATCTTTGAGGAAAATTGTCATAATTTTTTATGAATTCATCTATTTTGACTAATTCCAGCTGTGCAATAAATGTTTGCTGAACAAATGAAATGATATGATTCCAATGACCTGGTATCTAGTAATGCTTGACTTTCGCCATATCTGCTCCTAACATAGAACTTTCCTCTATTTATTAGTAAAATACTAAGTCCATTTCATTCTGGCTCTTTGCTCCCCATGAGAAAAAAAGTATGCAAGAGTGTTTTAGAATAAGGCTCTACCCTCAAGGTCTTCCTGCCCTTCTCCTAAAAATCCGCCAATGCAGTTGGATATGTCATAGCTCTGCTTAGCATTCTTCCCATATACACTCGGTTTCAGTTTTGCTGATCCGCTGGTATGACATTCAGCCCACTTGGGCCTTACTGAGAGAACTAACAAATAAATCCTCTTGATCATTCCTTCAGAGAGTAGAACACCTACCGTCTTTATTTTTTGAATCTCCAGGAGACAACAGATTCATTGTTGTTTCTCCCTTGTCTGATTATCTCACTTCATTATTTAGTCCTCATTTCTCTTACTCCCTCTGTGATCTAGAGAGAGATCCCTTCCAAAATACCAAATGATCTTGCAACCTTGTTTGCAACCTTGCTCTCCCACTGGATGCTAAAATTATGAAACAAGATATAGCACCTTTAATTGCACCCCCAGAATCTAGCAAACACCTATTTTCATAAGGCTGGAGTATGGGTTTCCTGGCTTCTCTCAAACCCCATCTAAGGAGCTTTAATTACCGGAAGTACTGTTCCAAGGCACCTATCCTGAGGGAGAAGGAAGAGGCAGCGCCTGCTCACTTTCCCATTCACCTGCTCTGAATTTCCTATTAATTGTTACACCTCCCACTTTCAGCCCCCTTGAGTTTACTCATCTGAAGTTTTGGCACTAGTCAACAAGCAGTTGAGACTTGCCCAGAAAGCAAAAAAAAAAAAAAAAAAAAGTGGGGAAACCGATTAAGAAATCGGTCTCCCTGTGTTTGGGGATATACTTGGGTACGGGAAGTATGTCTGTTTGGTGATGAGAGACAGATGTAATGTGACCTGCACCAGATCCCTGGACAGGCTTAGCTGGGGGTCCCAGCAGTTCCTGGTCTCCCGTCCTACCCATGCCCTCTCGGGGGGTGGGGGTATGTGCAAAGCCACCATGTGCATCTTCAGTAGGAATTCTCAGAGGACACAGACTTTATTTGGGGAATTTTTATACACCATCTCTCAAGCTAGGAGGATGAGGCATACACCTGTATTACTGACCATATAAACTATCAAGAGGTTCCTTTTTTCCAGGTGCTTAGGGAAACGTTAGCGTTTATTTTCCTTTGGTAGTCACATAATTATATACGGATTAATATACATGGAATCTAGGGAACATTGCTGATGTAGAAACATGAACGGAGTATTTTTTTAAAGGATGTGCACTGATTTTTTTATTTTTAGTAGGAAATATAATAGATTATACAAAAGGCCCCTGGACCCATAAAAGTCAAATGATTGCTTTCTCCCCATAGCGAGACAGAGGTGGTATTTATAGTCGTGCAGGCAGCAGAATGGAGATAATCTAGGTTCTTTTGGCTTTTCTAGCTGAAAGCTCCAGTTCCAATAGATAGGAAATCCCTGAGTCAATTCTAAAATGGGATGATTGGGAAATTTACTGAATATCTTTCAGGACTAGAAGTCGAGGGATGCGAAAGTGGTTTGAAATGCAAAGATTAAGGCCTTTTTGTAAAACCAACAGTTGAGGATTGTTCTAGGAACTCTGCTTACATGTTTTGAAAGGATGCTCAGGGTGAGGCTGAACATTTTACCATTTGTCAGTGCATTTCATCATTTTAAATATGTTGTGTTTTACATGTTGCTGGCATGTCACTATTGGGAAAACTGGAAACATTTATTTCATGGAGTGGGCAGAATGGCATCTAGTATTTATCCTAAGCCTTCCAACGTGAGCTAAATAAAAGCTGATAACTTAAAAGGGCGGATGTTGAAATTTCTTCCTCCCGTCAAGGGCAGCTACTCAGAATGGAAATGCAATGGTAATTGGAGGGGTATTCATCAGATTCAATTTCACTAGAGATTTCCTGTGTCAAAATCATCTTTAATAATGTACATCACACAGCAAAATGTACTGAATCATTGTTTTCTTTGAAAAGGGCATTGAACCTGAAACAAAGTGGTTATACCGGTGCGGTTTTAACCAATTAACCACAGAGGAGTTTAAATGCAACCCAATTTTTACCATTTTGTGTGGACTTTTTGTTCCCTGTTTGAATAATTCCATTCCAATTCATCTGAACTATATTGTAGTCACTTCCTGTTCTGAGGTTTTTCTGCTTCTTCAGAAGATATTAGAAATCAAGGGGTTGAATTTTCTCTGTGAAAGTTTCTTTATGATTCGTTTCTATCCTTGCAAACTCCTAAATGCATTTTCCCCACCACCAAATAGTGGACATTTCATATACTTCTAAAATAAAGTATATAGACTAATCAACTTGGCTCCATTGTAAACATTTTTCTGTAATGAAAATTCAGACAGAAAATTCAGTCTGGCCAGTCTATTTTTCAGTGTTTTGAATATTTCAAATTAAATTGATTGTGTTTTCAATATATATTTAAAGCAAACTAAAATAGATTTCTGATGTTTTGATCAATTCAACTAGTAGAGAATGTTTTTTTCTGTTCTGGTAACTATGAATAAAGAAAGAGCTATGTTAAGGTTAGTGATCAGGTTTTATAAATGAGCTTTTTCTCCTCCTCTCTCCCATATTTACAGGGGAGCCAGGTTTCTAAGATTGTACTTCAGTTGTTTGTTGATTTTTGTGAACAGGTGTCTTATTAAGGATTTTGAAAAGCGGCCTTCCGTCACACATCTCCTCGACCACCCATTTATTAAGGGAGTCCACGGGAAGGTTTTGTTTCTGCAAAAACAGCTGACCAAGGTCCTTCAAGACCAGAAGCATCTAAATCCTGTTGTTAAAACCAGGTATGGTCCTCGGCGTCTTCCTGCTTCCTCTCTCTGGTTATTTATGAAAAAAACAGCATGTCATGTGTTTTGATTTGCCCAGCATTATTACTGGTAATCACATCCGTGCATTTTTAAGTTTCATTTACATGACATTAAGTACTCCATGCCCGGTGGATGAGAGCAGGAGAGCTTCAGAAACAAGCTGCCCATTTGTGCTCTTATGGCTAATTTCTCTCAACTGTGGCTGAAATCTCACTCCACCCTCATGTTCTAGTTAAAAACCAATGCATATATATTTATATTTAATATACATGTAGATTTTTAAAAATTCCATCAATAAAGAAAACTGGATGAAAGCAGCCATGGCTGAGATTGTGTGAGAAATCTTTACTTGGCTATTGCAGGCTAGAGAGTACAAATATAAGGTGGTTTTGGAAAGATTACAAGTTAAACACTGGAGCCTTTTTCTCTAAAGTGCTCTGAGCCCATTTTCTTTAGTTAAAAATTCCTTAGAGGCAATTTAGTATTTTTAAATGATTTTTTCCCCCAGATATCATCTATGCTATCTAAAGCAACTGTGATTTCCCCCCTCTCCTATTTTTATAGGGTAGATTAAAAAAATAAATGTTTATTTTCAAGGGCAGTTGCTTAAAACAGTATTCTGTGGTGGTCTCTAAGAAATAGATCTTTGGTTTCTGTCCAGAGGGTGGCAGAATTTCTCTTTAAAAAAAAACTACATGCAAATAAAGCTGCTTCCGCAGCTAAGCAATTATTTGGTTTTACAAAACTGGCCAGGATGCAGATAAGCTCTAATCCATTATTACTAAAAGAACATTCAAAGGACTGGAGGTGAAGAAACTAAAATATCACAAGTCACAAGTTCTGGAAATATTCACGTATTCTGCAGAAAACTGTTTACAAATCAAAAAGCATCAGAACTCTAGGAGCTAGAGGCATAGTTTCAAGGTGACTATATCTTGCCGATCCCCCCACCCCCAACCCAGGTTCCCTTTTTGATAGCTCAAAACAAATTAATTTCCTACTCTTTTCCCTTTTCCACTGCAATTTCTCTTTCTATGGCTTGCCCGTGAGGTAGAGAAACGCAGAGAAATTCTTGTAACTTGGTGCCTTTTGAAGCAGTAGAATTTGTGTTTAAGCCCCAGGGAACTGAAATCTTCTTTTCTTCCAATGCTTTTGTTCCTATCCACCAGCCACCACCCCTCTACCACACACACACACACACACACACACACACACACACACACACACAGCACTGCCACCAAAAATGAAGATGAAATAAAGTACAAACCAAGCAAAAAAAACAAACTCAGAATTTAAATGCTCTCCGTTGAATCAGGTATCTTCTTGTTTCTTCTGATTTGCTGCAGAACAATTTCTGAAACTTAGTTGCAAAGTTATTCAGCTTTTCACTTTTGCCTGAATTTGCCTGTCCAGATGTGTGTCCTCTTTTTAAACACTTTTCTCTCTTTACCATAGAAAGCCAGGACTCCAGGCTCTCTCACCCCCCTCTCTAATTTCTCTTTATCTTTGTTAACTCCTTTGATGTCGAAGGCCTCATAGGGTCAAAGACCCTTCTCTCAGGGTCTTTGTAATCTTCAGTTTCACTCAGAAGTTTGTGTTTCTTTGAAAAAGTCACTAAAAAATACAACCTCACAAATAGGTATCAAAACTTTAACCAGCCACTTCTTTAGGAGAAAGGAAAATTCTAAAGGAAACACGCTGCATGAAATTAACACATCTTACCACCTGTCCTACACTATTACTTCCTCTTAGCAAGTGGCAGGGAGTTGGCTACATGGGTGTTTTTTTTAAGCCCATCCGGAAAAATTCTCAAATATCATTTGATGCTGGTAATTCAATATATTTATAAAGTGAGTTTCCAAGTTAAGGTGGAAAAAACAAAGAATTATTGAAGTGAGCGCATAGATGAGTGAGGCGAATACCCAATTTACATTTTTCTGCACAATTATGGTCACACAGCAAGTGGTACAATGCAGTGGTTAAAAAACCCTGACTCTGCCAGGTTTGAATCCCAGCTCAACCACTTATGGACAAGTTATTAAATTTTTCTGTTCCAAAATTTCTTCATCTATAAGATGGAGATTATTTTGAGGGTTGACTCAATACATTAAAAAATACTTAATGTTGGGCTTCCCTGGTAGCGCAGTGGTTGAGAGTCCGCCTGCTGATGCAGGGGACACGGGTTTGTGCCCCGGTCCGGGAAGATCCCACATGCCGCGGAGTGGCTGGGCCCGTGAGCCATGGCCGCTGAGCCTGCGCATCTGGAGCCTGTGCTCCGCAATGGGAGAGGCCACAACAGTGAGAGGCCCGCGTACCGCAAAAACAAAAAACAAAAAACAAAAAAACTTAATGTTGATAACAGAGTTAAACCTCAGTCAATGGTAGCAGTAGTTGTAGAAGTTGTATATGTTGTGGTCTGTTTAATTCAGTCCTCCGTTTCTTTCAGCCTTAATCTGTGCAAATTCATCTCTATTACCAAACAACATCATGAAAATAAACAGTACTGAGATACTAAATGTTAAAAATATAAATTTCTGTCTCTTATTTAAAATCTAATTTATTCATTTATTCATTCCAGAAATATTTATATGTGTGTATGTGTCAAGCCCTCTGCCGAACAGAGGAAATCAGATACAGTTCCTGATAAAGAGCTAATAGTCCAATGTGTGAAACAGACAAGAATCAGATGAGAAGAGCTCAGCATGAAAAGTACCTGGATAGAGGGTTGCCCGGAGTACCTCCCAGAGTACCTGGGAAGGGTAGACCCTGGAAACTGGTGGGAAGGTGATCCTTGAACTGTCCTGAAGAACGAATAGAAGATAGTTGGGGAAGGGGGGGTTATTCCACGTGGAGGAAAGAATGAGCAAAGGGTAAAGGCACAGAGGCTGGAGACAGCTTAGGGGATTTGGTGAACAATTAGCTGGCATTGCTGGAGCTTGGCATGGGACGTGGGGAGGGAGAAACAAGGCAGGAAGGGGCCAGGGCATGATGGGCTAAGGAGCTTGGATTTGTTCCTTAGACACTTGAGAGCCACAGAAGGATTTCAAGCAGAGATGTGCTTTAGGAAGATTGTTCTGATTGCAGTGTGGAGAATGAAATGGAGCTGGGCAAGGCTGGAGCTAGGGAGGCTAGTGAGAGCAGATTGTGGCAATTGTAAATAACAGAAGGTATTAAGGTAATGGTATTGTCAAAGACTTAGTGGTGAATTGGATGAGAGAGATTAGGGAAAGAGAGAAGCGTCACAGGGTCTACCTGAATTGGCTGCCTCCCAACCCTGGTTCATACTGTAACCAAACAGAAATTGCAAGACACTTAGAGACAGAGACCAGTAAAAAGACTTACTTTGCTTCCTCTTCATATCCTATCAAATGCCATGCATAGCCTATGCAATGCCATGTACTTCCAGATATTACACAAAGCTTCCAGCTTTCTGCCCAAAGAAGTGTTCTTCAATGGTCCAAACAGTCCTGGGACCCCCAGCTGCAGAGACTTGTTTAGTTTTGAGAGCTAATGCAGAGAAATGAGAACTACAGCCTACAGGGGGAGATTTTTTTACTGTGTTTTTACTGTTTTACTGTTCTTGTAAAGGCAGGGAATGTTCTGTCCTCTTTAGTACTTTCTCCAGGGGCGAAAGAAGTTGATATTTTCAGGGGGTTGCAGAGAAGAATGCAGGTTCTTAAAGGATGGGGAAGAACTTGGATAGGTGAAGGGGAGGATCTTATATAGAGGGAGACATTGAAAATAGAGAGAAGGTAACAGAGGAAGCAAGAGGGAGGGAGATCAAGCACCTAAGAGGAAGATTGAACTTAGAAAGAACCTCTAGGTTGGGAAAGACACAGAAAGGTTAGATGAGGATATCCAGAAAATTTGAGGGGTAGGGGCAAGAGGCAGAGGAGATACTATGAGGAAACTCATGTTGAATGGCCTTTAGCTTTCCGAAAAAAAGTAAGCAACATGGTCTCAAAGTTGGGAGTGAGCTGTGGACTCCAGGGAAGTGTTAAATCTTTGAAATAGCCGCTATGAGGAATATGATAAAGGGTTCATTAAAGGTGGACATAACGATTGCTCAATAGCACAGAAAACCCAGGTGGAACTTAACTGAATAGCATTACATTGTAGTGAAGTTAATCTGTGTTTAAGATAATGCATGTAGAGCATTCAGGAGAGCATTTGGCATTAGAACCTCTGAAAAATTGTACCATCAACACCATCACCTTTTCCATCTATCATCTCTACCAATTCTTAGCCACAGGAGTAGGAGTAGAGAAAGCAGATACTGTGGTCTTCTTCAGGCTGGAGACTGGCTTGGATGGACATTGATGGGTGGACACGGGAGCAAGAGAATCTGAGTAGGAGAGTATCCTTGAGGTCTTTTCGGAGATTTGGAAGAAAGTGAAGCCAGAGTGGCTTATTGGCTTTGAATGTGGGTCTGGGTCAGGGGACTGGCAGTTACAATGAAGACAAAAAGCAGATTCAGTGAGAGGATGGTGAGAAAAGAGATTGTAGAACTGAGTCCTCGGGAACTTTTGAGAGATTATTGGGAATTAGTCATAGCTGAACTTGTGAACAACTTCAGTGGAGGAGAAAGAAAAGTTTTTGAAGAATTGACAGAGGAATCTTGAAATTAGAACGTGAGAAGAATTAACAAAGTGATTGGTAGGGTATGGGAAAACCACAGACTGGAATTAGGGGAAGGAGTAGAGAGAAAGGAAAATGGGGGTCAAGTGCTGGAGAAGATGGTACGAGAGGGTGATACGAACTTTTTAAAGGTAGAGATTGGTTAGGGAGAACAATGGATGGAAAAAGGCAGAGGCGAGCAAGGAGGACACTCTTTTCCCCACCCCCTCACCACGAGTGGATGGAAGGTGGAATGAGGCAGGAACATTATGGGGAAATGGTCCATTCCTGTTATGATGAGGAAATAGACACGTATTCAGGAATAAGGCTAGGAATCATGGGGAGCTCATTCACAATAGAGCAGAAACTGTACTGTGTATTGTTGACTGAAAAAAAAATGCACAACCTAAAAGTTGAGAGTTACGTTTTATTCGGTGGACAAAACTGAGGACTTAAGCATCAAAACTGGGACACAGCATCTCATAACTCTGGGAGACTGCTCTGAAGATGCAAGGCGGGGAGCCAGGATATTGTAGGAGTTTTTTTGCAGCAAAGACCAGGTGGTTGATTGTTACTTAAAGAAAACCAGATATCTCAAGTTAAGGAATTTAGCTCTTTTCTGTATATGGGAAGATGCAAGAGTCTGGGCTCCCTGGAATCATTCCTTTGATATGTACCTCAGCTATCTGGGGCCAGTAGCCTGTGCTCTCACGTCCTGAGTCTCCTCGCGGTGCACCGTCGGGGGGATGGCTGCGGCAGTTGACTGCTAAATGGTGGGCATCAGGCATCCTGTTTCCATCCTCAGTTCCCTCAGGACTCATCTTTGGAGATGCTGTAATGTGATGGCTTGATGGCTGCACATCCTCTGTTCACTGATAAGGCAGCCAATATTTTTCATTCACAGTATAAAGAAGAGCTTGAGTGGTGAGGCCCTACGGCTCCTCTCCTGGTGTAAGTGTTCTAGCTCTTCTGAATGGTGCAGTTTTTTGGGACAGCCAGACTGTGATCCATTCCCATTGCACATTATGTATATGAGGCGCCTATGGGGAAGTGACATTGTACTATTTGAGGTTTGATACCATTTCCTGATGCTGATTGAATGAGTGAAACCATCGGAATTTAAGTTTTTCCAGTAATTTATAATTTTTCTATAGCATATGTTTGACTCAGAAACAGTAGAGAGGTTATGCATCCAAGGCTGACTCTCTCAGAGGAAGTCACATAGCCCTAATATTCGGTGAACAATAGTTTAGGGCTACATTTTTACTTAACCTGTCAGGGATGCTGTTAAACAATGTGGTCATTTCCTTCACATCAGCTCCCATTTCTTTGACTTTCAAAAGGAATTTTTCCCCAAATTACCTTTGCAAATCCCTGAATTCATCAATATTATCTGGTATATCATGTCACTATCAGAGTTAGAGACGTCGACATGAAAACATGCTTTTTAAAAAATCACTTCACAAGGGTTAGTGGGTAAAGAGCAAAACCTCTGTCTGCAATTAGAGTAGAGGCAGGGAAAGCGCAGGTTGGCTGTGCTGTGACCCGACCTACTCCCACCTTCCAACCTCCCATCATGGACTCAACTTCTAGCCTCAGGAAAATTGCAAAACCCAGCACGTTGTTTGTTCCCCTGTGGGTGGTTTGGGACTAGCTGAAACCACAAATATTAAACCCTCAAATGCCAAGGGTCTACTACCAAGTATTACTTGGTAGAACAATTAAGTTGCTGGTTGTTTCCTGCTCTGTTTAATGGATTTTGATTCTACCCTTGCTGTTTGCCTGAGGCTGATTAAAACAATGACCTCAGCTTTTCTGATTTCTTTTCAACCAGCAGCAGTGGCCCTTAAAACAGGTTTGTCACTGCTTCACTGCTGAGCTTTCCCTAGTAAGTCTTGCTCTCGCTTCCTCTTTTACCTGCAAACATGCACCCCCCACACACATATATACACATACATCACATTACATACACTGTTGGGTTCTTGGAATCCTGTGCAAATGAATGACTTTTGAATGATTACTTCATCAAATGCTGAAGACGCTTGCCACATAGCAGGTTACGGATTTTCCTGTTTTCCTAACAGACAAGAAATAAATCTATACCCTGATGTAATCTGCTATCTATCTCTATCTATAACTGAATGAGTGAATTAATATTTAATTTTCTGCTGGTGTCACTGATTCTTGCTGCCTAGAGAAGATAGCTATATCAAATACACTTAATATAATTGATAAGATGCTGATCTATTGAAATTCTGGTCAAAAACAATGCTTGGATGAAAAAACAGGGAGATACTATAGAGATTTCCACCCAAATAATTCTTGTATTTTTAATCTATGTATTATAATGTTTGTTTGATAACTATAAGCTTAAATTTCAGATCAAGATCGAGCTCATGTAGTTAAAGTTATCTAGGTGGTAACTTTACTCATATTTGGATCTCAGTAGGATGGTGTTACACCTAGATGGTTTGCCGTTATTTTCCTCATGCTAGGTCCATGATTATGTGATTACAGTAAAGTTCTCTTTCATCCACTCTGTTATCAAGAGGTACACTGAAATGGAAATAATGATTTGGAAGAAATATTCAACATCACTACCTTTGTTGGAGTAATAGTACTCTATCCCCAATTTTGAGTAATATTTTCCTTACTATATGAGATCCGTTGAATGTGGTGATAAGGGAATGGTCCCTCTAATCTATCCAAATTGTCAACTTGTTCCTGAGCTTTGTACGTGGCCGCAGAAGCCTTTGTCTTAGACTCGTAAGGACCACCACCTTTGAGCCTGGACCCTCTCCCTTACTCCTTTTCTTTACTCCTTTTTTCTCCGCCCCCAACAGGTTTTACTTATTTATCTGGGATCTGGTGGGAGTGTTAGTCATTTTCCACTCCTTCCGGTTCCACTCTTGGTTCCACTCTTGGATGGAGGGAAGGGCTCTGATCCTGAGTGTAGAGGAGTGGAGGTAGAGGTGGCCTTCCCAATGGTCCTCCTGCCATAGGACGACCGTCTAAAAGACCATCAGGCATTTTTCAGTGCAGAGTTTCACCTCTCACTAGCACATCCCCTGTCATTTTTAGACTAAAAGATTTTGTTTTAAATATCGTATATTAACACATATATGTGGAACCTAGAAATATGGTACAGATGAACCGGTTTGCAAGGCAGAAATAGAGACGCAGATGTAGAGAACAAACGTATGGACACCAAGGGGAGAAAGCGGCAGGGAGTGGGGTGGTGGTGTGATGAATTGGGCGATTGGGATTGACATGTATACACTGATGTGTATAAAATGGGCTACTAATAAGAACCGGCTGTTCTTACAAAATAAAGATTTTGTTTCCTTCCTACCCTTGAATTATAATTTAGAGGCCTTCCTTCTATGCTTTGTTCTTCAACATAGTTGGGCATGAAGGGAAGAATGCCTCCTGCCATACCTACGTGAAGCTCCTGCAGCCCTGTGTGGACCTACCTACGTGGATGTTACTGCTTCCACAGGCAAAGTTGACAGACAGGAACAGGCTAAGGGATTAAGGAATCACTTTTGGACAAAATATATAATATTTTGTCAATATTATTCATAGGGCCAGTAGCTCAAACAAAGAAGTCTGCAGGCCCAGTGATGAGATATCAAAGAGAACTCCCAGAAATGGTTTTAACCATAATGCAGGTGTAGAGATTAGATTATAGTGAAGCCAACAGCACTTTAGGACTTTATTCCTCCAGTGTCTGAACAAACCTGGTACCTTCTACAGCTTCTTTCCCCCCTCATGGGCTGGACCTAAGACATCCCCACAATCCCCAATCCTCTATCTCATCTGTGCCCACTGTTGTTTTAGGGGAGCTCCCAGTCTCCACCTCTGGCTCTGTCTCACCGACTCTTAAGATCCAGTTCTTATTCTCCACCCATTGCCTTAGACCTGATGTTTCAGAATTGCCCTCATTCCCACCTTACTTGAACTGGGGACTCAGACACCAGTTTCCCCTTTTCCTGATCCCTGGATCCTTAGGTCAACCCTTCTCACCACTAGCTGCCCCACACCACACCAAACCCAAACTCCAAGAACCAGCCTAAGCCAGGGCTTTGAGTCTCATCCTCTCTAAGCTCTAACCCCAAAACTCCATTTGTCTGGGAAACCAGGATTGGCAGACAACATACTTAGGGCTTCATGAAAACAAATAGAAAATCTAGCAAAAAGCAGTATAGACTTTGTTGGGATTTGAAAATATCTTCTAAATCATCAAAACTATAATACCTTACCATATACTCTTAATTTAATAGAATGCCTTTTGCTTTACCCAACCATTTACCTATCTCTTCATTCCTCTAAGCTTTGGAATACTCAATCCGAAGTTTTTAGTTGGAAATCTGTAATTTTCACATTAAACAAGGAATTCTTCAGCAAGAATTGATAATAGGTGCTATTCTCAAGTAAGGCACTAGGTGGAGCTTGTGAATTTAAAGGAAATTTAAGTTGAGGGTTACTGGTGACAACAAATTATTTAACTCAAGAAAACTGTAAAAACATTTAAACCAAATTTCTTTTAATTTCAACTAAAAATAGACAAATATAAAACAATGTAACACTTTTAATAAATATATGTACTCTAGGATAATGTAAATTAAAAAAGATAAAAATTGGAATAAATAATTTTTTTCTCTTCATTCTCTCCAAACACTATAGCCAAAGCAGGAAAATGAAGCAGGTAGCAGTTTCAGAAGAACACTAGTTGGGGAATACTGAGATAGGGCTGGAATATATATTTTTTTCCCTGAGTGAGAAAATGAAGTGGTCTGTATCAGAGTGGAAATACCTTGCAAGCTCAGATTTGCAGACAACATCTGCATGATTCCTGGAGGTTAAATCTGTGAGATAGATATACAGATAAGCTCTTCAGGGTTCAGAAGATAACAGTTTCGATCCTGGTGGTATTGCATTGTACATGTTCACAGTTATAGTCACGACTTTCTACTAGAGTTTATTTGTGATATTGCAAGTGAGGTTTGTCAATGCTTCCACTTTTAGTTGGCTGTAAAAATGTCATCCAGCGTGCAACTTGACATCCCTATATGCAGTTCAGGCTGACTTCAAGTCCAGGTCAGGAGTTACTGGAAGAAAAAAAAAAATCTCAGGAAACTCACCTTTGACTCAGTGATATTTTGAATTCTGATTCCCCCGGTCAGCCTGTTACCATATACTTCTCAGAGTACCATGCATTCTGTCCAAGGTATTTAGTTGCATTCAATGGAGAGACAGAATGGAGAGTGCTTACTTCATCTTGACCCGAACCAGAGCTGTGGATTTTTTAAAAATTCCTGACTTTCTTTGTCAAAAGATGCTTGAAATAAACTCTAACATAGACTGTTTCATACGATTGCAAGATATAAATTTAGGAAGGAGATAAACTAGCTGAATTTAATATGATGAGAATTTAATTTATTAAAAATATGTTGCAATATTTTGTTTTATGGTGAACTTCAAAGGAAAAAAATGCTTGGGTTTTATGTGAAGAGGATTTGGCCAGAAATGTGTACCCTACTGCTGTTTTATTTGGCAAAGTTGCTAGATAGAAGCAGCTCTGAGTTTTTAAGAAAAGCTGTTTTTCAAACAGATATGATTTTTCTTTGCCATCACTAATATGTTAGAATACAGATGAATAAACTGTTCTGTCTAATAATAATTTTAAAATACTTAGGTTATAAATTTGACTTTATTAAGTAAAATTAAGTTTCATCTACTTTGGACTTTTATATGAATTAGCAGCAAAATTGGTTCTAGCACTGGAGATGACTAATACCATGCTTAAAATACTCCTTCTTCAAATCTATCAATAATAGGGATTAGGAAGTAACTTTTAATTTAATAGGCAGGAAGTTTTTTTAATGCCTGGTGAGTACACTCCCAAGAGAAAATCTCACATATGTACACAAGGAGATGCACATAAAGATACTTGAGTGCTGCTTTGTTTTTGGTAGCAAAAAGTTGGAATCAGCCTAAATGTTGATCAAGACCAATAAAGAAATTGGTACATATTTATATGATGTAATATTACCCAGTGATTAAAGTGACAGTCACTTGCTCACTCACTCTCATTCTCTCTCTCTCTCCCTTGTTCCCTGTCTTTCTCTCTATGTATGTATGTCTGTGTGTCTATCCCTGTCACCTTTTATGCCCAGTATCATCACAGGTCCATATATATATATATATATATATATATATATATGGAAAGAGAGAGAGAGATGGGAGAAGGAGGGGGTGGGGAATCATGATGTTGAATGGAAAAAAAGTAAATTTGCAAAATGAAACCACCAGTATGATATCATTTTTATAATTTAACATACCAAATCTGTGTATTATGGGTACATATATGTGTATGACCAATATTTTTAAATTGGAAGTATACCCACAAAATAGTGGTCACTCAGGAAAGGGGAGTGGGATGGAACATGGGTCCCAAAGGGATTTAAAATAAACAAGATAAAATGTAAGCATTTATCGATTCGTTGGTATCTGCTATATTATTCTCTGAAGTTTTCTGTAGTTTCAAAAATTTCTCAAGAAGTGTGGGGTGGTGCTGGTGGACAGCAGGAGGGGACCTCAAGGGAAGTACCCTAGTGAGAATTACATGCCTGACACTGAACAGAAAATAATGCAAGGAAGTGCTGTGGTGGGCACATAAAAAAAGCAGATATAAGTGTTAGATGGGCCCACTTGGCTGTGCTCCTCATGGCAGCAGAAGGCTTGAGCTCTGGAGCTCCCCTTCCCCCCGGGGGGCCCTGAAGTGATGGGGAGAGAGCTGGGGACCTGGACCGGACTCGCTCTTCCTGTCCCTTCTCTGAAGTCTCTGAACACGTTGTGTGGTAAGACTGTGGCTGAGTTGTTCTTGTTGCCTACTTTTTGCTGTATTTTCTAGGCATGAAAGGATGCATACCAGAAGACCCTACCATGTGGGAGATGCTGAAAAATACTGCCTTGAGGATGATTTGGTCAATCTCGAGGTTCTGGATGAGGTACTAAATATTTAATAGACAATTTTCACCAATGACATTTGTTTCACATGAGTGGTGTGACCTTTCTGTTGTAGATCATATTCTCCTAAGGTCACTTGAAACTTTAATTGTTTGTATAGCCTTGGGGTGAAGCTCAGGAACATTTGGTTGCTGTGACTATGATCCGGTGTTGTGTGCATTTATAGTCCCCCAAATGTCCTGAATGATGACGAGAAAAGGATTTGGATTTTTCCCGTAAAGGCCTTTATATTGTAGGCTTAAATGATGTATTAGATCAGCTGAAATTATTTTCTGTTTATAGAAAAGTGCAACTTAACCCTTAAATTAAGATAGTTGTTTGCTCTTCATAAAGAGGAGCTTCATTTAGGGAAATAGTGAAGCTAATATAGCTTGAATTCTAAATTTGGAAACTGTGATAATCCCCATTTAAAATATGCATGTTTAATAGAGCTGTTAATTGCACTGGAGCTGCTTCTGCTGATTCTAACTCTGGGGACCCTTAACTGCAATGCATGAATCACTAAAGTGTGATATAAAAGTGTTCAATTCTGCATTCCCACCACATAAATTTTAAGTGTAATGCTTTGAGAAATGAAGTTACAATTTGTCTGTACTTTATTAATAGTAATGACCTATTAAATCAAATTCTAAATAGAACATTTTGGTTGGGTGAGACATGTTTTTCATAATAACAGACAAAATCTTTGTTGCATATGTCAGAGTCTCTTAGCAAGTCCTAAGTGGGCCAAATTCTTTTAGCATATTCCTAATTTTTTCTTTTTTCAAGGCAAATAACTGCATTTAGGATCATTAGGGTCCTAATAATTAGGATCCTAATCAATAGGGTATGACTTTAATGGGCTATTTTAATGTTTTAGAGAAAAATATTCTCGTAAGAATACATTTGTTGTTATTTTAAGGATCACTCCCTTGACTGGAAATAGTGTTTACTCTCAGTACTATTTATCCTCTTCTTAGGATACAATTATTCATCAGTTGCAGAAGCGTTATGTGGACTTACTGATTTATACATATGTTGGAGACATCTTAATTGCCTTAAACCCCTTCCAGAATCTAAACATATACTCTCCACAGGTAAGGGATCCTTTATGAGCATGGTGCTCCTTAATAGGAAATGTGAAATCTCAAGGGAAAATGAAAAGGGAGAAAAAATGAGAATAAAATTATGTCATCCTAGGGGTGTACACACTCCAAACTGAAGATAATAATGCAACACAGATGGAATTGTTACATTTTGGGGGTAACTTTTTAAGTTAATATGTAACAAAACAGCTAACATTTATTTAGTGCTCACCATATACCAGGCACTGGGTTACCTTGTTTACCTCTCACGAACCTGTGTGACAGGTAATATTATTAAGCCTGTTTGGCAGATGAGGACACTTAGCATAGTGAAGTTAATGCCCTTCCACAAGCTTAGGAAGCCAGTAAGTGAAGAATTGGGATTTGAAGTCAGCTCTATAGACTCCAGAGCCTCAGCTCTACAGCCTCCCTGATGCCACAATTCTCCTAATAAGTGACGAAGCCTTGGTTTTGTGGGCAAAAAGGTACTGGGACATTAGAAGAGTTCTTTAAGTTAACGTTTTTCAGTTTTCCAGACTTTATCATGGAGTGAAACGTGCCTCAAATCCCCCCCACATATTTGCATCAGCAGATGCTGCTTACCAATGCATGGTTACTTTCAACAAAGACCAGGTAAGAACTTACTGCCCTTCCCCACCGAGTCCCACAGTAGGATGTGTTCTGTCCTCCTCTGCAGCTCTTAAGTCTCCCTAAAAACTTTCCATTCTGGTTGCTGGTGCTGACTCAAGGAAATAGGCAGTAAAATAGTAGCTCAGGGGAACAGGAACAGTGATAAAGCCAGAGTAGCAGGAAAACTTGAAAACCCTTTTCAAGGAATGTGAAACGTCCTTAACAAGGGCTCTCACTTCCCCTGGGAAAATATAATAAGGATAATCCTAATATGAATATAAGAACATAGAGCTAACACAAACCTGATGACGTGGCAATGACTGTCATAAAAATGGGATGGAGAATGACGGACATGAAGTTCTTTCCAGTGAAGGTCTCAGAAATTTCATGGTCCAGTCCTTTTTGTATGAAATACTGCACACAGGTTGATAGTGCTTCTGCACCACACTGTTTAGCTGCTGAGAAATTGTGATGAATTGGGTAAAAACTGAACAAATCTTAAACTCAGTGCTAGTTAAACACAAAGCTCACCCATACGTTTTAACTTTCTGGACCTCTGATTCACAGTGGTGGCATATCCAACCTTTGGCCCTTCCTTTACTTTCAATATGTGTGTTTTCCCTTCTGTCTTTATTCTGTTTGAAATAGAAACAATCTAATGTGGTGGGAAATTTTACGAGAGCAGCACAATGTGTATATTTCCTGAGACCTGTGAAGTCCCAGCTTTGGATTTGCTGAGGAGCTGATTGAAATTATAATAGTGCCAGTTACGAAATGGAGTACCTGGATTCACTATGTGTTAGAAACTTGGCTTCTCCACATTCTTACCTTTCCCAGAGACTTGTGGAATGTCCATAGAATTCATAGAAAGGAAGGAAATGAAGAGCGATATATGTGTTTCTCAAGTTAAAAAGTTACCCCACTGTGTTATCTTTTTCTCGACACTAAATGTGTGTCTTTACCAACACCAGCCAGTTCTCCAATTCCCTGACACCAGCTGGCTGTCTAACAATTCAGTTCCATTCAATTCTGATATGAACTATCCATATTTAGCACAGACCTCACAGGCTCAGGGCTCAGTCCCCACACTGCCCCTACTTCAGACACCAGCTGTGAATGGGGTACCCAGGCTACCTACACTTCCTCCTGGCTGACTGCAAATTCAGGGATTCCCACAGCCCCCCACAGGTTTGATAATTCACTAGAACGACTCACAGAACTCAGGAAAACACTTTACTTAGGTTTACTGGGTTTTTATAAAGGTTACAACTCAGGAGCAGACAAATGGAAGAGATGCATAGGACAAGACACAGGGAGGAAAGTGGTGTAAAGCTTCCACGCGTTATCCTCCCAGGCCTGCGACATGTTCACACCGGAAGCTCTCAGAATCTTGTTCAAGAGTTTTTATGACTCAGTCAATCTCTGGCCCTTCTCTCCTCCCCAGAAGCTGGGGTGGCGGGGGTGAAATTTCCCACCCTCTAAATCATGTGTTTGGTCTTTTTACTAACCAGCCCCCATCCTGAAGCTGTCTTGGGCTCCACCTTGAACCACTTGGTGAGCAGTTAGGGTTGGTTGAAAGGGACTTGTTTGTGAATAACAAAGGATGCTCTCATCATTCAGGACATTCCAAGGGTTTTAGGAGCTCAGTGCCAGGAACCAGAGACAAAGACCAAATATATGTTTTTTTATTATACCACACCCACTAATCTCCTTTATATACACATAAAGAGCTCCTAGAAACAAATGGTAAAAGACCAATAATATATATTTTTAAAAAAGGCAAAGTATGGACTGGTCACAAAAAAAGGAAAATATGAATGACCTTAAACTTATGAAAGGATGCCCAATCTCACTCATAATAAAAGAAGTGCAAATTAAAACTGTACCGAGTTATAATGTTTTGCCTATCAGACTGGCAAAAATCCAACATAGCCATTTGGTGAGGGTGCAGAACAGACACTTTCATATACTGATACAGTCCTTAGGAAAGCAATTTGGTATTATCTATCAAACTTATAAATGTGTTTACCTTTTGGTCCAACAACCCCATTTCTGGGAATTTATTCTACAAATGAACCTGCATATAAATATAATGACCTACGTATCAGGTTATTCATTGCAGTATTGTTTGTAATGACATCGGGAAAATCTCAAGTATCCATCAATATGGGATGGGTTAAATAGACTATGGTACATCTGTATAAGGGAGTGACAAACTACTGAAAAGGTTGAGGAAGCTCTCGGTGTACTGAAATGGAAAGATTCCTAAGATATATTGCTCAGTGAAGATTTAAGGTATACAGTGGTAGATGTTATATGAAAACCATAGCTGAACACACAGGGTGTCTACTGTGCTTTGAATTCTTCACCAACACTTCATTTTCTCTGTTAGTGCATTGTCATCAGTGGAGAAAGTGGCTCTGGGAAGACGGAAAGCGCCCACCTGATAGTTCAGCATTTGACTTTCTTGGGAAAGGTATTGACGACCTGCTTTCTGTATCGTGGTTAGAGGACTGCGTATTTTCTAAATGATAGAAATACTGGTTTTTATTAGGGGTTACATAGAAACATTCCATCTTTGTAATGTTCACCTCCTAACGGCTAGGCCTCTTAAGATGTCAGCATGTCCTCCACCTTTCACATAGTGAAGAAAATAATGCCAGCACCAATTTACTAGATTATTGGCAATTAATTTTTCATGTTTTCAATGTAATACAAACATTCAGCCATTAAGTAGTAAAAGTGGTTAAACATTAGGAGCAGGAGCAGGGAGCGCCACTAAGGTGATTAAAGGGTCGGAAATAGAGCTCTCTGAACAAAAGTTGAGGGAAATGGAAATTCTCAGCGTGGGGAAATGGGCATCAAAGGGTTAGCTTTAAAGATACCCTAGCAGTTGCTTATACTCAGAATTAGTGTATTAGGAGACTAAGAACAAATTTAAGAGTCTTTTTTACAGATGAGGTTTATTGAATATTATAGTGAATAACAGAAAAGTGATGGTATCTCTCTATTTAAAATTCTTTCTGGGCTTCCTTGGTGGCGCAGTGGTTGGGGGTCCGCCTGCCGATGCAGGGGACACAGGTTCGTGCCCCGGTCCAGGAAGATCCCACATGCCGCAGAGCGGCTGGGCCCGTGAGCCATGGCCGCGGAGGCTGCGCGTCCGGAGCCTGTGCTCCGCAACGGGAGAGGCCACAACAGTGAGAGGCCCGCGTACCACCAAAAAAAAAATTCTTTCTAAGCTCTTCAGGCATTTTATCTGTCAAGAATTTTAAGAGAAGTGTAGTTGGTTGTAAAAACTAATGACCTAATCTAGCCTCATCTGATGCTTATACATCTGGGGAAATGCTCATTGGAGAAAACAATGCTGGTGATTGATGCTAATTTCCCCAAATGGAGTTTTTCCCCCAGAGGATAAATGTGAAATCTGTGGGCTGGGTGGTGTGGGTGGACCTTGCGTGGCAGCTCTATTGAAGTAATGTTTCTGGAGGCTCCTCCTGACTGTTCTTGTTTGGCACAGGCAAATAATCAGACCTTGAGAGAGAAAATTCTGCAAGTCAACTCTCTGGTGGAAGCCTTTGGAAATGCATGCACTGCCATCAATGACAATTCCAGCCGTTTTGGAAAATATCTGGAAATGATGTTTACACCAACTGGAGCTGTGATGGGGGCAAGAATTTCTGAATATCTCCTTGAAAAATCCAGAGTTATAAAACAGGCAGCGTAGGTGCACTATTTTCTTGCTCTGGCTTTGCGCTGCAATATAGACTGCGCGGCTTTGGGAATTTTCATGGCTCCATTCACCCTTGTTCTTAGCATCCTTGCCCACCATCCCCACCCCCAGCCTCCCCAAGAGCAAGGAATTATTTAAGCAGAGGATAAGTGGTGACTTCTAACCTAAAAGATATTTACAAGCAGAGTAGAAAGGGCTGGGTGGAATTACACTGGGATAGGTATGCCCGTTCTTCCTGAGTTTGTTATACCAGGTAGAATTTAACAATATGCAGTTACTTTGAAAAATCATTAGGTCCCTTAAAATTGAGCTTGTCTATCAAAAAAAAAGCACTGAGAATATTCCACATGTTCATTTTTTCCCTAGATTGAGAGAGGAAAAAAACTTTTGTTTTAAGAAGAGCAGTATAGCAATAGTCCAATAGCATGGACTGCCCCTGGTTCAAGTGCTGGCTCTGACCTTGACTATGTGACCCTGGGTATGTCCCCTATCCTCTCTGTGCCTCCTCTGTGAAATGGAGATGCTACTAGAGCCTACCTCATGGGTTTATTGTGAAGATCAGTGAGTTTGTTTATATAAAATGACTTTAAAAAGTACGTGGGTTGGTATATGTGATCAGAGAGTTAGCCACTCTTATTACTGTTGCAGGACACCAGACTTCCTCAGGGGCCTGGCTCCCTTCATGCATTAATCAGTAATTATCTGTTGAATTCCCACTGTGTACCAGTGCTGTGCTTTCTGTTGGAGTTGCAGGAGTGAACAAAATAGAAGAGGTCCCAGTGTTCATGGGGCTTGGAGTGGATAGGGGATGGAGGACGGGTGGGCGGCCAGGGTCGGGGTGATGGGGTGGCAGGGGAATTGCAGGCATTAAGCACAAAAAACTGTAAATGCAGACCAAGTGTGATAAGTACCAGGAAGCAAAGTAAGGTGCTGTGAAGGTAAAACAGGAGAAAGGGCAGTAACCTAGTCCAGGAAGAGAGGGCTCCCTGTGTAAGAGACGTTGAATCTGAGGATCACTAAGAGTGAGCCAGTGAGATGAGATGGGGACAGGAGTGGGGAGGAGGGAGAGAGGAGCAAAGACAAGGCTGAGGCCAGGTCCTGCAGGGCTTTGGAACCAGGCTGAGGAACCTGATTCTAAAGGCAATAATAGGAAGCCATTTGACATTTTCAAGAAGGGGAGTCTCGAAAACCAACTTGCATTTTGATATAATGAAATAATGGCTCTGGCTTCAGTGGGGCAAATGGATTGGAGGAGATGCGAGAAGTACAGTTACGACAATGAGACCACTGGGAGGCTGGTTTCAAATCCATGTGAGCGGGAACGTTAGCCTGCGCTGAGGCGGTAGCGGTGGAGATGGGGATGCAGGGGAGCTGATGCATCTGAGAGATACTGTGCAGGTAGAACCCACAGGACTTGTTTTAGGTGCAGAGCCCCAGCATCTTCTTTTATCATATACCTGCAGTTTCCTCACAAAATAGGGACTGACATGAAAAATTAAACAAATGTACCGAAGGCTAGAGTCAGTCATTTTAGCTTCCATGTGGTGTCTCGATTAATTTTTATGAGGTCCCTACTTCTTTCTTCCCAAATTAGGGTGATTTTAAAGTTTAGGGAGCTACCTCTGAGAGAATGGAAATTATAGTTTTCTGTGTTCAAATGTAAAGTGGTCTTTTATAAGGAAAATGTGAGGAGGGTTCCAGTCACAGCTATGTCACTTATTAATATAACTATCCTTATACCTTACTTTCCTCATATGCAAAAAGGGCATGATAAAGCCAACCTCACAGGGCTGTTATGAGAATTAAATGAGATGATATGTGATTTTTACCAAATATAGAATCTGAAACATAATTGGTACCTAATAAACCATAACTTATTATTATTAAATTTAGTCAATATGATAGCACTAATGGATAAAGTAGACTGAAGACATTGCATGAGGAGAAGATGGGACCTGTGCAAGTTCTGTTTGTCTGACCTTTCTGGTCCTGTCCTCCTCCAGCACATGGTAGGATTCTCCTTCTTGGAACCCTGTGGCTGGATATGGTCATAGGACTAGTTCTGGCAAATGTGCGTTTAATGGAAAGACCCTCCAGAGTGCTGGCAAAGTGCAAGATGGTGGCTGCTCCATCAGCTCGGGCCCAGTGACTCTGATGAGCAACCCCCCCACCCCCTGCACCGTGACCCTCAGTAGACAAGTACTCTGAGCAAGTACTCTTAGCAAGAAGCTAAGACTTTATTGAGTTAAGCCACTAAGATCTTGGGATGTTTGTTACTGCAACCAGATGGATGTCAGTAAGCAAAGCTTGGAAGAATTGAGCGCTGGAAGTATCTGCAAAAATCTATAGGAAGGTAGGACCACGACGGGTCAGCCAATGCCTGCACTTCTACCGGAGGCGGAAGAACAACTGTCATTCATGCGGGGCATACCAGTTCATGAGGCCCTGTAAAGGCCTTCCCGTCTCAGTGAATGGTTGCCACCATCACCAGATACTCAAGGTAGAAAACTGGGAAGCAACCTCCAGGTCCCTTTCCCTCACCACCCTCATTCATTCTATCTGGACAGTCTTTTAGTTGTTTTTCCAGAACATATCTTTAAGCTTACCCTTGTTCTCCATCATCCCTGCCATTACCCTGTCCCAGTCACTCACTGTCTCACCAGATCCTCCTAATTGGTCTCCTTGCATCCATCTTAACTTCTTACAGTCTAGTCACACACTTACAGTTTAAGACACTTCAGAGAATTCTAATTGCATAATCAACAAAATCCTCATTATGGCCTGACAAGGCCTTGTGGGCTGACCCTGCCCACCTGCTTCTCACCAGCCTTCCTTTGTTCTACATGGATATCATGCTCAGAGCCTTTTCGTATACGCTGCTCCCTCTCTTGGGGATGCTCTCCCCCTTCTCTCTGTAGCTCCTCCCAGTCCCTTCTCATGCTTCACAGTTTGATTTTAGTGTCATTTCCTTCCAGAGTCCTTCCCTTGACTTGACGCAAGTGGCCCTCACCCCACAGCATTGTTCATCTCAGTCTCTGTTTCTTTCAAAGCCCTCATCACCAGTTTCCCCGTTGATTCATCTGACTCCATCACTAGAAGGAAGCTCCAGAGGGCGTGAATCCTTTGAGTCCTGTATCCCTGGCACCTAGTGCAGTGCCTGCCATGCTTGGCACTCAATAAGCTTATTAGTTGAGTGAACAAATGGGTGAGAAATGGCAAGTAGAGACATCTAGAACACAGGGCAGAGCTAAGAATGTATCAGAAGAGCTTGGACAGGATGAACAACCAGAAGAAGACTAGGATATCCAGGAGATGCTGAAGAAAAGAGTGGGGCCCTTGTCACAGATAGGGACAAGGAGTAGAAGGAAGACAGGTTTCTTCCACAGAGCTACGTTGGCCAAGGTGAGGATTTGAGAAAATCCTGGGGCATCAACAGGAGATAAAGACCTCCTCCAAAGGAGAGAAAGGGATGTAGAGCAGGGCTTTTCAAACTATCTTTGCTGAAAGACTAGCTTTTTCAAAAAATATTGGGTTGGGCTTCCCTGTTGGCGCAGTAGTTGAGAGTCCACCTGCCGATGCAGGGGACACGGGTTCGTGCCCCGGTCCAGGAAGATCCCACATGCCGCGGAGCGGCTGGGCCTGTGAGCCATGGCCGCTGAGCCTGCGCGTCGGGAGCCTGTGCTTCGCAACGGGAGAGGCCACAGCAGTGAGAGGCCCGCGTACCGCAAAAAAAAAAAAAAAAAAATTATTGGGTTGGCCCAAAAATTTGTTTGGGTTTTTCCTTAAGATGTTACGGAAAAATCCAAACGAACTTTTGTGCCACCCCAATAGTAGTTCACAATCTATTGTGAACCAATACTTTTGTAAAATGTAATTGAAATGTATTATCAGAAAAATTATCATACTCTTAGATGTCATAGCAATATCACTTACTATAAAATGTCTAGACATAGACTTTCTAGTTCCTTGTCTTATCATAGCTGACAGCAATCCACAGACCACACTGAGAGCAGCACCCATCCGAAAGAACCCTGGTCAGGGTGGCCTAAAAGAGGGTGCATAGCAGGGGACCAGGGGACGGATGCAAGCCATTTTGAATCATATTTGAGAGAATACAAGTTTGAGAGAGTAGTCACCTCTCTTCTGCAACCAATTCCCCTCCCTAACTTGCTGTACACCTAGCTAGCTGCTTCCTGTCTTGGGCTTCAGTAAAGTAGGGAGTTTGGCTGATCTCTCTAAGCTGGACATCACTGTCTCTGAAGCAACATGGGCTACAAACAGAAGACGAGTGGCACAGACACGTAGTCATTTGTTCTGGAAAGATCTCTAAACATATGTAACCTGAGCTGTTACCTATAAATGTTCCATTCTCTAAAACCTCCTTCTGCATATAGTAAACATAAGTGTGTTTAATAGTGTGACATTGTGGCAATTACTATACTAATCCTATCACTATTGCTATTCTGTAATTGGGAAGTAGCATATTTAATTGCCTGTAAATGCAAATTTGCTACAGAATAATATTTTGCACAGAAAGGAAACTATATAAATTACTTGGAGTGGGGAAGCCCAGAATATAATGTTAGTAATGTCCCTTTCCTTTTTTTTTTTCCAGGGGAGAGAAAAATTTTCACATATTTTACTATATTTATGCTGGCCTTTATCACCAAAAGAAACTTTCAGAGTTCAGACTTCCTGAGGAAAAGCCTCCTAGGTAAGTGTCGGGAGTTTTAGTTGTTAATTTTTAATGAATATACAATTAGCAATGGATAAAACTTGGAAATAGTGCGGTTCTCCTAACTGGACACTCAGTCCCTTTAGCTGAAATGCCCACATGAGATGGCAGGAACTACATCTCCCTTTGCATTTTCTAGAAAGTTCAAAAACTCAATTGCAACCATTTTACTCAGCATGTGCACCATTATTTTATCACTGTAAGGAAATGCCCTTGCAAAGAAGGAGCCCAATGATGCCCTGGTATTTGGGGTGCCATTTCCAAGTCAGTGCTCATTCTGTTTGGTCATACTCTCTGTAGGTACATAGCTGATGAAACTGGAAGGGTGATGCACGACATAACTTCCAAGGAGTCTTACAGAAGACAGTTTGAAGCAATTCAGCATTGCTTCAGGATTATAGGGTTCACTGACAAGGTAAGTGATTGTCAGCGGAGAAAGAAACTCAAGTGTTAATATTCTTGGGTGAATGTGAGTGAAGGTATGAATGTTCTAACTTGGGGCTGGACACTTGCTTTTCAAATGCCACGCTGGTCATGTTATAAGGTCTTGCTACTCAAAAGTGTGATGCGTGGATGAGAAACATTGTCATTACACAAGACTTGTTAGAAATGCAGACTCTCAGATCCAACTAAGAACAGCAGAATCAGAATCTCCATTTTAATAAGATGCGAGGTGAATATTAAAATATAAGTACCCTTGTGAGTGCCACGTGCCTGTGAATTGTCACTGTCATCAGTTCACGCCAGCTGTGATAACAAACACCTAAACAATGCTGCCCTTTTCTGAGTTGGGGTTGTTCCAGCCTAGAGCGAATTGTGTAATAGGAGTATAGGAATATGTAGGTTACCCCCAAGCCACAGGAGTATATTTATGCAAGTAGTTCCTTGTGCCCCCAAACAAATTAATTTAAACCTTTTCAACTTTCTTGCAGTCACTTCCTTCTCCATGGCACACAGTTGCACGTTATTAGCCATAGCTCTAAGTACTGTACTACCCTTATCATACTAGATACAGGCTATCTCTATTAAACATATGCCAGAGGTGACAGAAAATATTTATCACTCTAGGCTCAAATATTACTCTGTGGTACATTTATGTCATAGTTTCTGGGCTTCTTGCCATCAATTTTGTAAAATATACAGATTCTTTTGCTTTTCCAACAAAGGAGGTGAATGATTAGGAGGTAAGTGAGAGTGTTTAAATCTTCAGGGATTAGATTACAAGACACTTGAGTTACCCTGGGACAGCCACTCTGGATAAAGGATTGCTTTTGTAATCTATTGGGTTTGGCCAGCCCTTTCCTCCCCAGCATGGTTGATTTTAGTCATAAAAATACTTTTCTTCTTTCTAGCCAGCTGTTAATTTTCTCTGTCAGCCTCCCATAGACTTTAAACTGACAGACAGTGGAAAATCCCAAGAGTCAGATACAAATAGAAATATATTTCCCTTGGCTCCTTAGAGGAGAGCAACTAAACAGTTTCCAGCGTTGTTAAAGGACCTTTATGGTTATTAATTTATAGAGCTGGTTGTTATCAAAGGTGCATCACCAGAAAAGTCGAAGTTCAGTGGAGATGGCAGTAGAGCCATTTAAAGTCACCTGGGTCATGCCCAAGTGTTTAGGGACATACTTTCTTGAAAGGGTACAGGAACAGTAGAGAAGTCAGTCATAGGGTTAATAATATTTTGCATTCCATAAGTACAATCATGGTTGCAGAATACTGTGGAGAGATTGGTACTAGCTCTAAAGGAAAGGCTATAATATCAGCCCTGTCCAATGATAGAAATGTGCTGCAAATAATAATAAAACAGATGCTGTTTTAAGATAACAAAATTAAAAATGTGAAGTATGTATCCTTGAAGTAAGCCATCCCTAACCCCTATGGGAAAAAAAGTCTAGTAGAAATGAATGAATGGCTGCATAAATAGATATGAAAATAAAGAAACATAAAAGATGGTAAACATTTTAAATTTGTGCCTGGTCTGGACTGTTAAATGAATAACCAGACTGGAATTATATGTATATGTGTAGGTATTCACCATGTCCACTGTTAATTCATACTGGAAATAAACACAATTTATGTCAGTTAGCAGCCCTGGAAATGGAAGGAAGAGTCTAGATCTTATCTTTCTTATCCTTAATTCTTTGGTTGTATCTCTGTCTGTATCTCTATAGACAAACCATTTTGCTGAATCAACTCAGTTTGCTTTATGTTTGTAAAGTAGTTTGACTACATTCAGAAAGATTCAGTTGACTGTAGTCAGGCAGTAGATGCCAAATAGCTGATGTAACAGAATTTCTCTTAAGTTTTTCTGAGGGACATTTCTAGACAGAGCTTGAATGAGCTGATCAATTTAATAAAAATTATGGATGGTCCCTATCCTTTCTTATAATGTCACTAATTCGGATGCCCTTCAGTTTTTCCAAAACCCTTAGAGCTCCTGGACTCAGGAGCATGAATTAAGTTCTGGTACACCAGCCAAAAGTATCTGAAAGAACCCTTGACCCTACGTTTATTGTGAAGAAATGTCACTGGTGGAAGGAATCTTCCAATAACAATGAAGTCCTCATGGGGGTGGGGGGTTATACTTAAAACCCTATGATAAAGATCAGTGCTTTTCTACTCTTTGTTTGTTTGGGTTTTTGTTTGTTTGTTTTTTCCTTAACATCTTTATTGGAGTATAATTGCTTTACAATGTTGTGTTAGTTGCTGCTGTATAACAAAGTGAATCAGCTATACATATACATATATCCCCATATCCCCTCCCTCTTGCATCTCCCTCCCACCCTCCCTATTCCATCTACTCTTATTTTTGGATTAAACCATACTGTTTTTGTTTAATATTATGCTTGTCTTGCTGGTATATGAATTATCATAACATTAAATAACTTGAGTTTTAAGTATGTTTATGTTTAATACTACATGAAGAATTTTTGGCAGGTTATCTGTGATGGTCAAGATTGGACATTTACTGCAGATCACTTGATGAAGAGGTCAGGGAGAAGGCTTTGCGATTAGGGCAAAGTTTTTTTCCTTTTCTTCAAAACAGATTATGAATTGGGAGAGTACTGCTGAGGATAGACTGAGGGTTATATGTTAAAATGTTAATTGGGGGTGTTGAGGATTTCAAGTGTCTTAAAGACAATAGGACTTACCATTGACTTTAAAAACAAAAAACCTTTATTGATGTATGATTGACATGCCAAAAAAGTTTTTTCTAAACCAACTACTGACTTGCAAGTTACAAATGTTGTGAGCCTCTGAAAAGGGAACTGAGTAAAGGCATTGGAATAGAGCCTGCAAGGGAGAAGGCCCTTCAGCTGGGCCTAATGCAGTGCTTTGGGCAAAACTGGTGAAAAACTCAAGACATTAAAAAAGAAGCACGGTAAAGAGAGACTGAGAGGGCAAGTAAATTCCTAGGGATACCAGAGACACAACTGCCACGAGATGCCCATGAACCCAGCCAGAGGTAATTTCCTTAAATCAGCTCCAGGCGAACAGAGAAAACCAGGATTCTTCTCAACTTTCCACTTAGCCTCAACTCTATGGAGAGAATACCTATCTCAGTGAAAGAAGTATCTTCTGAGAAAAAGAGAGAAGAAGCCAAGACCATACATCCTGCATGGGGCTTTGGTGGAGAAATGCTTCCCCACTTTTGCTGATTGGTGGTGAAACTGAATTCACACTCATCAACAGTGAATTGGGAAACCTAATTGGAGGAGTTGTTAGACTTCTTAATACATTTTCCTGTCTTGAGTGAAGTGGTTCCATTTTATCATATAGAAAGTTGGAAATTGGTAAGAAATAAAAAGAGAGCAGCTTAGCAAGATTCTATAGGAAAGGCAGGGTTACCAGGAAAGGCTTCATAGCTAGAGATGAGGCAAGAGAAAATGAGCAAGGTAAGGAAGGTGAAAAATCCTTCCCAGGCTGGCTATGCGGGGAAGAGAAGAGACATTGGATTAAGTATTAGGGAGGGAGGAATAACCCCACAGATGGACATACTACTGATTGAACTCTACCCTTACATGAGTAATGTTTTGACCTGAACACAGGAGTGGATGTAGGTTCCTAGGCCAGAAAAGAAGAACTAATTAGCCCAAGAATGGGACTAAAGAGTCAAGTGGAATAACCTGGAAATGGAGCAGGGGGGCACTGTAAGGCTGATACCTCCGTAATGAGGTGATGAGCGTTGGTCACCCCTTCTGGAGTTCCCTTCTCTGAACCAAGGAAGGAGACCCAATCTGCTGTTAACTTCAGTCTTTTGCACAGTGCTTGAACCCCAAAATTTTTGCTGAAAGTTATAGGTAGTTCTCCTCTTTGAAAGAGGAAATCTGAGCATTATGCTGAAAAGAATATTGTCAAAGACACAAAAGGTGAGGGTGTGGTCTTTGACTGTCATTTCCTTTGGGGATGGTCATCCCAGTGGTGAAATGCCTGGAAGCCTTATTTCGGGAGGTTTCATAGCTTGTATAGTTACACATGGGTGTGTGTGTGTGTGTGTGTGTGTGTGTGTGTGTGTGTGTGTGTGTGTGTGTGTGTGTGTGTGTGTGTGTGTGTGTGTGTGTGTGTGTGTGTGTGTGTGTGTGTGTATGTTTTAATTAGAAGAAATACTTTTTTCCCTAAGTATACTGAGAGTTTTAGATAAGCTCTTTTTTCAATGCATTTTTTTAACTTAATTAATTTATTTTTGGCTGTGTTGGGTGTTCGTTGCTATGTGCGGGCTTTCTCTAGTTGCGGTTAGCGGGGCTACCCTTCGTTGCTGTGCGCGGGCTTCTCATTGCAGTGGCTTCTCCTGTTGTAGAGCACGTGCTCTAGGCACGCAGGCTCAGTTGTTGTGGCTCGCGGGCTCTGGAGTGCAGGCTCAGGAGCTGTGGTGCATGGGCTTAGTTGCTCCGCGGCATGTGGGATCTTCCCAGACCAGGGCCCAAACCTGTGTCCCCTTCATTGGCAGACGGATTCTTAACCACTGTGCCACCTGGGAAGCCCTAGATAGGCTCTTGAGGTAACTGTGTATAGAAATGACAGATATAGAACTCACTGCTGTGGAGTCTCTGTTTTACTGTCAGGGATCTGCTTCTGTGGGGAGTTGCTGGATGCACTCTGTAAGCCTCACACTGTATTGATCAAGGTAATGAGGTGCTGTCATGTTAAATCCATGCTAGTCCCAGAAAACCTGTTTGGTAGGTGTTCTCCTTAGCCACTTTTAAGTTGTGTGATTAAAACAGTGATTCTTGAAGTCAGGAACATGACATCTTGCCTTTGATTTAGGAGTTTGAAGAACAGTATTTTTCTATAGTGGAAGCCCAGTTTAAAATTCTCATTTGTGGGCTTCCCTGGTGGCACAGTGGCCTGCCGATGCAGGGGACAGGGGTTCGTGCCCCGGTCCGGGAAGATCCCACAAGCCGCAGAGCGGCTAGGCCCGTGAGCCATGGCCGCTGAGCCTGCGCGTCCGGAGCCTGTGCTCCGCAACGGGAGAGGCCACAACAGTAAGAGGCCTGTGTACCACAAAAAAAAAAAAAAAAAAAAATTTTCATTTGTCTTTGTAGCATTGTCATGTATCCAGCAGATGTCACTGTTACAGTCCGTGTTCAGCTTTTTGGCTTTACTGAGCCTTGTTTGCAGAAAGGCTCGATTTGGAGACAATGCTTTATCAATGGTCTATGACAGTTCCTATTAGTTTGCTGCTCTGTATAGTACTAAATCAAGTTCCCTGCCAGAGTATTTTTTGTGGAAGTACTTTTCTCTATCTATAAGCATAATATGCAGAAATTTCCTGGCTGTATATTTCATTTCTCACCTACAGGAAATGCAAATATTTAAATAAATAATTGTACTTTATTTATTTATTTTACCATTAATGATACTCATGTATTCCACTTTCAGTATAAAAGAGGACTTAGAGCAGCTGAACTTTTTTTACCCCCATCACTTCTGTTTTTACCAAATGTGTGGAGTTTTCTTCCCCACACCAACCAATTCTCCTACAATTCAATTCAATTCTGACACTGTCTGACCTGGAGTTAGCTTCTGATCACACAAGTTAGGGGCTTTGTCCCACAAGACTGCCCCCACTTCAGGTACCAGTTGCAATTCCCATGTTCTCATATTTCTGATGGACTGGCTGTAAATTGGGAGTTCCCAAGACCTCCCCCTCCTCAGGTTCAATAATTTGATAGAAGGACTCACAGAACTCAGGAAAACGGTTTACTTACTATTACTGGTTTATTATAAAGGATGCAACTCAGGAACAGACAAATGGAAGAGATGCATAGGGCAAGGTATTGGGAGAGGGGACGCCACCTCCTTTCACCACCTTCCTGTGTTTGCCAACCCAGAAGTTCTCCAAGCCTCGTCAATTAGGGATTTTAGTGGAGGCTCCATTACATACGCATGACTGATCAAGCCATTGCCTACTGAGGATTAACTCCATCTCCAGCCAGTATCCCCTCCTTGAGGTGCGGGGTTCCACTAAAAGTTCCAACCCTTGAATCACTCCGTTGGTGCCTCTGGCAACCAGCCCTTCCCCCACCTATCCTCCAAGAGTCACCTCATTAGCACAGACTCAAGTGTGGTTGAAAGGGGCTTATCGTGAATAACAAAGAACACCCTTCTCAACCCTATCACTCAGAAAATTCCTGGAGTTTTAGAAACTCTTGTGCCAGAAATGGGTATGAAGACCAAATATATATTGGGCTGGCCAGAAAGTTCATAAAAACCCGAATGAACTTTTTGGCCAACCCAATATTATTATATTAAAACACCACAGATAATTTCTAGTGAGTCTTTCAAAAGATTTTCTGACCTCCTTCATGACTATATACCCCATAATTCAACTTCGAATGTTCTAGTGAAACATCAGTGAATGCCCTGCCAACTGTTTCATAAAAGCTATATTCAGAAGAGGTTAAGGAAACATATCCACTCTTGTTTTGAAGAAAGAACCATACCTGAATTTGGGAGCTGGTATTAGTTAGGGTGAAAGGCTAAAAGTGGCTGAAAGAACAAAGATCAGTTCTCTCTAATGTAAGCATTCCAAGGCAAGAGTTTCAGGTTGTACAACATCACTGTTCCATCAGGTCATCGGTCTCAGGCACCCTAATCAGTGGTGCGGTTGAGGCTGGGTTGCTGGGAGCTCCATCCAGCAATAACGGACAAAATGCCTGGAGGAGGCAGGCTCCATTCTGTAAGGCAGGCCTGGAAATGGCCTGCGTTGCTCTGCTTGCTCCTTCCTTAAGAATTTAGTTACGTGGCCTAACTGCAAGGGAGGCTTGGAAAATCTTTTGTGTGCCCAGGAGAAGGGGGAGGATGGACGTTGGTGGACAGCTAGCAGTTTGCACCACAGCACAAGTGATCTAATTGACTGGCAGTGACCAAACATGGTTCTTGATGTCCTTTTCAGGAGGTGCACTCGGTGTACAGAATTTTGGCTGGGATTTTGAATATTGGAAACATTGAGTTTGCAGCCATTTCCTCTCAGCATCAAACTGATAAAAGTGAGGTGCCCAACGCAGAAGCCTTGGAAAATGGTAATTATTTGACGCCTGTGCACTGTGTGGCTAAAGTACACGTTTCTTTCACTTTGGGAGTTTTTCAGGACTCTGAAACATGGTGTTTCGTTGCTGGTCGTTCAACTGGCTCTGGGTGTTTTCACTAACCAGTATTTCCCAGAGGCTGTCTTGTAGAACATCAGTGTTCTTTTCATAAGTGGCAAATAGATGTTCTTCAGAAAAGAATTCCATGCCGGGTAACTCTGGGCAGTGATTCTCACCAGCGGCTGCTTTTGAAAATCATCTACAAATTTTTGAAAAAAATGCGAGAGGTTGGACCTCACTCTAAATTCACTGAATCAGCATCTGCAGGGGACAGAGTTGGCACCTATTTATTTTTAAAGTTCCGCAGGTAATAATGGTGGCACAAGGAATAAGAATCCTGAGTGAGAAAAAAACTGATTTAAATAAACACCTTTTGTGTTAAACTGTAGCACTTTTTATGGTCTTTAATATACTAATGTGCTTTGTGATTCTCCAAGAGCAGACTATACTCTCCAGCAACTGCTCCAACTTATTTGGCCAAAGACCACCTCCTTCCGCATTTTCTTCATCTAACATGTGTGAAGAGTTTTCAGAACAGTTTGGGAGGTATTGCATCAGTCTGGGTGCTTCTTGGGGTTAAGGACCCGGCTTGTTTATCCTTGGCCCTGAAGTGCTGAGGATGAGCCTGGCATGTAGCTGGTGTTGAGTAAATACTGGCTAGATGAATGGATGGATGGGTGGATGGACAGATGGATGTCTGCATTCTCCGGCATCATCCTTACCCTCTCTTCTAGCTGCCTCGGTTCTCTGTATCAGCCCTGAAGAGCTCCAGGAGGCCCTCACCTCACACTGCGTGGTCGCCCGGGGTGAGACCATCATCCGCGCCAACACTGTCGACAGGGCCTTGGATGTCCGAGATGCCATGTCCAAAGCCCTGTATGGGAGGCTTTTCAGCTGGATCGTAAATCGCATCAATACACTCCTGCAGCCAGACAAAAACCTATGGTAAGTTCCCCCGGAGAGCAGAGGCCTTGGGGAGAGTTGTCATTCAGTGTCTCTTAGAGATTGCAAGAGGAAGCATTTGGTTCTCTCTTGGGTTTTCTTTAGTGAAGATCTCAGGCCATCTCCTTTAAAAGGTGCAGTGCTTATACCCGAGAGGCTCATGATTGACGGAGCCATTACAGTGCAGTGTTCAAGAGAACAGTCTTGGCTGGGAGCTGGGAAAACTGGGTTTGCATCCAAGCTTCACAGCTTCATCGGTGCACATTCGAGGTTGTAGTTTTCTCATCTGTAAAATGAGTATAATATCCTCATCATAGTGTTGCTTTTAGAATCAACTAAGACATTTCATGAAAAGTGTTTAACGCACAGTATCTCACAGTATTATTACTACTACGGCTTTTTCTTCGCTGAGCATTAGTGGTTTCTAGATTGTGGAAGAATTGACAACATCAAACTCTAGAGTCTTCTTCCAACTAAGCTTTGTGTGTGAGAAAGTAGAAGAATAAATGAGCAGCAGCTCCAGCGCCTTCAAACAGAGTGGTTCCTCTTTAATCTCTTTATAAATGGAGCTTCTGAGGAAGGTTTGAAAGGATTCTGCTGCTTTAAAACAAGAAGTTGGAAGTACTGTTGAAAAACTCAAGGAGCCTATGGTTTAACACACAGACAGTTTCTCCCCCGAAGATGGCAGGATGCCGATTTCCCTGAGTGGCTACATGTGTTGACAAAATGCAGGCACGTATATTCTCACTGTCCTGAGATGGCTGTTTCCTCCCCTGAAAGGTTTTATTCTTCTCTCTCATGCAGTACTTCAGATGGTGGTATGAACGTGGGGATCTTGGATATTTTTGGATTCGAGAACTTTCAGAGAAATTCATTTGAGCAGCTCTGCATAAACATCGCCAATGAGCAAATCCAATACTATTTCAATCAGCACGTTTTTGCTCTTGAGGAGGTAACAGTGAACTCTGAAGGCACTAGAGCTGGTGGGAAAGGTGCCTCAGGCTGCTCAGAGTTTGAAGCAGAAACCCTGTTAGGTTAACAAGCCAAAGACTCCAAAGAAAAACCACTGGTGACTCAGCTCAGTGCTTTGTGACCACCTAGAGGGGTGGGAGGGAGGCGCAAGAGGGAGGGGATATGGGGATATACGTGTGCATATAGCTGATTCACTTTGTTATACAGCAGAAACTAACACAACATTGTAAAGCAATTATACTCCAGTAAAGGTGTAAAAAAAAAAAAAAAAACCCCACTGGTGAGGCAGTCCTGTCAAAATAACTCAACAGTCTAAATTTAGTCTGGAAAAAAAGAGGTCTCGATTTCTGTGGAAAGGTACATTTCCTCCCTTGAGTGAAGCTGGTGACAAGCCAATTATTTAAATGTTGTTTCCAAACTGATTCATGTGCATTGCTCAGAATGCTACATTCTCTTCTGCTTTATTTAACTAAAAATATCTATGATCATGTCCAGAATGACTCAGGATGATCTTGAACTCAGGACACAGGTTCTTGTTCTTAACTCCCAAACTGCCCATCCCCTCTTTTGCACACCAGACCCCACAAGAAGTGGTTGGGTATCTTCAGGGAGGAATAGAGATGTTCTTGGTTTTCTCAAAATGGAAATCTTTCCCCTGTTTAATGGTAAATAAAACAGGATGTGAAGCTAGTGGACCCAAAGGCTAGGGGCCCTTCTCCTCCACCACATCCTGTACCCCAACCCCAAGACTCTCCTGTATGAAGAGGGATTATGTAGTTGCACAAACTAAACGTTCTGACCAAGCTCCTTGTTTTAATACAGGAGCAAGGACACACAAACTACTATGATTAGATAAACACAAAGACATGGACTAAAAGTACCAGTATTGGTTTTATCACTGGAACTGGATAAATCTGTATCGCACTCTTCTCCCCACTCACTTGTACAAAACTAGACCTTATTTCAGTCCAGTTTCCTTCCGTTTATCTTCCTGGGATATCTGGAGTTTTTCTAGTTTTTTAGTCTGAGATGATTCCTTTGCAGAATCCTCTGCAGAAGATAGAAACCTGCTTTCTTCCTGGTTTAAACCTTACTTGTCACTAAAATAAAAAATTTTCAGCTTCCCTTCCTTTCTACATCAGTTTCTCAATTCTGAGTCCCCAGGTCAGTGTTTGGGAGACAGAGAGCCATCCCTTCTCTTGCCACCTTCACCTGCCTACTGCAGAAGAGCCCTGTCCTACTCACATAATAAAATACACTCTGTTCAGTGTTGCCAGACACAAAAAAGTGCAGGCAAACTGGTGGTACCTAGGCCAGTTTCGGGCTGGAGAGATTCACAATCCGTTTCCTTCCAGATGGAGTATCAGAATGAGGGCATTGACGTGACACCCGTGGAGTATGAGGACAATCGCCCCCTCTTAGATATGTTCCTCCAGAAGCCTCTGGGACTGCTTGCACTTCTGGATGAGGAAAGTAGGTTTCCCCAAGCAACGGACCAGACCCTGGTTGGTAGGTACCTTTTGTAAAAGGCATATACGTGCAGAAGAGAACTTGGCTACTGGGCTCACGTCATCAAATGAATGTGGTTTAAGGAATCTTTCCTGTGTATTTTGGCTACCCGGTGATTGTGAAAATATAGACCCTGCTTTTAATGAATTGGAATGTTCAAAACATGTCCTGGTAGAATTTGACGGCAAACCTGTCACCATCTCTCAGACCTTGCTCACTTTCCTGTTTCTGCAAATGGAAATACCTTTACCCTATGTCAATATCATTTTTTCCACCTTCTGCTCCCTTATTTCCCATAACCAGTACTTGATTCCCCTCCTTTCTCATGTCCTTCTCTCGTATCTCCAACTGGACGCCCGGCCATCTCTAGTCCAAGTTTGTACAGAAGCCCCTGCTGGTCTCCTGGGTTCCAGGCTCATATTCTCCCCCTCTACCCTGGACATCCCAGCTGATTTAGTCTTCCTAAAGCTACCTTTTCATTAGGTTACCATTATCTATGAAGTGACAGTAAAACACCTCCTTCTGGCATTCAAGGCCCTCTGTGCTTTACCCCTGTACCTATTGACCTACTCCTCCTTCTTTGTGAATCTTCAGTGTTGCACATGGTCCTGTCTCTCACTTACATTGTGAGATCCCTGGGCAACAAAGCCCCAACCCTTGCATCCCTTTACTAGTTAGCACAGTTCCTCACACAGAGTAGTAGGTCGTCAGTCACAACAAAAGCAAAACTATTTGTAGAGGGAGGAACACGAAGTTTCAAGCCTTTTACCCAGATGGAAAATTGATCTGTGGGAGAGATTCACTTCTAGGAGTTGAGATTGTCACCCTCAAGTGACTTCCTTTTATTTATAAAATGGTCACAAGTTGCCAAGAGGAGTATAAACCAGGGTTATTTGCCTTCCATGGAATATCCTCATAGTTCTAAAGCTAATTAGCTGGTCTCCTGGTGGCATCAGTGTTCATCCTAGGAGTTCTCAGAGCAGAGCATGATACCGTAGGGAACAGCCTGACACTAAAGACAACATGGAACAAGTAAATGAGAACTCAGTTGTAAATGCCCATCACATGGGGGAACCTTTCTCCATCACTGAACATACAAGAATAGTATCAGGCTACTCTGAAATTCCTTATTCTGGGTCATCATGGTTCGAGGAGCACACTTTTGTCTGAAGGACCAAATAGTTCACGTTGTAACTTTTAAACATGAAAATCCACACAGATAAATTTGAAGATAATCTCCGATGCAAATACGTCTGGAGGCCCAAAGGAATGGAGCTGTGCTTTGGCATTCAGCACTTCGCTGGAAAGGTGAGACACGTCAGTTATTAAACCTGAACTTGACAAGGGGTAAGTGTCAACCGTACCCTGTTTGTGGCCCTCATGAAATTGCTTGCAGATTCCTTTCTCCTTTTAATTCTTCTTGAATACCTAATCATAATTCCCAAACTTTCTCAGTGGTGTTGCTCACAGAAAGTAGCCTCTGGCAAAGAAGCACTTTCTCGCTGGGGTGGCCCACAGAGCTGCCATCTGCTTCTCACCTGAGGTTTGGCCTAGAAGTGACAGCTCTCCATAGAGAAAACATATTACAGCTTTTGCAGCGTTTAGTGGTGAATGTTCACATTCAAAAGTCATTTGGAGGGAAAAAAAAAAAAAAGTCATTTGGAGATGTGTAGGTAATGGAGGAGGGTTAATATCACAGTGGGGCTCAATTTTTAGCACTTCGTAGCCCAAGTGTGTGTCTACAGGGCACCAAAAATGTCTAGATGAAAAGGAAAAAAAAAAACTCCATCATCCAGATGTTAAGCTTTTACAACATTAACTGAAATTTCCATTTTTCACCCATTATGCCTGAGTCTCAATTTCAAGTTCCTGAAGCGAATTAGTGAGTGATTGAGGAAATTCTTTCCCCCTGTAGCCAACAATTCATTGCGCACGTTACTCTCAAAGGAGCGGCGTGAATTATGGCTAATTGGTTCTCGCAGGGTCTGCTGAGGCCCTGGGTCCAGAAAATGGATAGGAGCTCACTAAAAGGTATTTCTGATTATTTTGTTGATTTGAGACTTACTGAAATTATTTTTCACGTTCACATCATGGCATGGAAATTAATTTTGCCTGACTGGAGGTTGGTTAAAAGGCAGTCTAATACAAGTGAAGAGGTGGTTTTTCCCTCCACATAATACATCATGGTATCTATCTTGGATCTTTGCTAGAAATTGCAATCCAGTTTTCGCCCTTAAAAACTTAATTTACCTTAGCATTGAAGCCTGACTGCGTATGACATCTACCCTGATCCCCGCGTCCCCCTTCTTCTCTGCTCTTCTGCCTTCCATTCCTGTCCTTTTTCTCACACCTCTCTTCCCATCTCTCTGTCCTTTTTCACCTGTTTCCTACCCACCCCTCTTCTTCCCTCTTTCTCCCTCTTGTCCTCTCTTGACTTTAAAGGAAAAATAGGATCCTTTTCCTTCTGGTCTCTGTGTCTTTTCCTGAATTCATTTGTCACTCAACACTTATTTCATTGGAACATCCCTTAAAATTGCACTGACCTGGATCCCCTCTGTCCTGAGAACCGAGAACTGCTCAGAATCCCTGAGCCATCACTCAGGTGCCATGAGAACCTTGGGAAGAGTGAGGGTGCAGTGGTTGTGAGTGTGGAGCCAAACTGGCCAGGTTGGGATACCTGCCCGCCGCTGGTGACACGTGTGACCATGGCACATTATTCAGCCTCTCTCTAAGCCTCTGTTTGCCCACAGTAAAATAGAGATAATAACAGTGTTAACCTCATAGGATGGGTGCTTCCCATACTGTGAGTGCCCGATACAATTATTCTGATGTGATATATCTTTGACAGGACTCTTCTTCAAAGAATAATTGAACAAGAGGTTAAGATAAACTGACCTCTCAAAAATTACAATTTTCCCCCCTTATATGGTGGTCTGGGTTTAAAAGCATGGCTGTGTCAAGATGAATTCTATACAGAGGTTGATTAATTACTGACCTCGGACAGTGTGCCCGTGTTGCCAGTGATGGGGTTGGTATTGGCTCACTTGTGCTTTACTATTCGTGTTGCAGGTATTATATGATGCTTCTGGGGTTCTTGAGAAAAACAGAGACACTCTCCCTGCCGATGTGGTTGTCGTACTGAGGACATCGGAAAACCAGCTTCTTCAGCAACTCTTCTCAATCCCTTTGACCAAAACAGGTACTTGGAACCTCCCTGACAGCCCTGGAATCTGATGCTTTTACAAGCTCTGTTGGGGTTTTCCATTTCGTGTCTAAATCCTGCCAGGGCTGCACTACTAACGTTTTGAACTTTGAGCAGGTATAAAAGTCTATTCAGCTAAGTTCAAGAAAAGGAAAGCGATTGTTTCTTTTGCATCTAATTGCACAGCATCAGCCTATATATACATGTGTGTACACACACACACACACACACACACACACACACTTTCTATAACATCACCTCTTAGACTTCTCATTTTCTCTGCCTGCTTCCTTCATTCTTCCATTTATAAAAACGTATTTTGGGAATTCCCTGGCAGTCCCGTGGTTAGGACTCCACACTTCCACTGCAGATGGCACAGGGTCGATCCCAGGTCAGGGAACTAAGATCCTGCAAGACACACAGTGCATCCAATAAAAAATAAATAAATAAAGCAGATGTTATTATCAGTTTATGCTAAACACTCTAGGATGATCTCAGTTTACCTAGAATTATTGGGAAGATTATTTCTATTTATGTATTATTTCAAGTAATGGGACTGGGGCCAATCAAAGTCATCCAATCATGGGGTCCTCAGAGGTCAGCTGGTCCAACTTCCCACCTAGTCATCGACCCCAGCCCACTGCTCTCCTAACCTACTTGGAACAGGTCTGTCACTGGCCTATATACACAGCCTTTGTCTACTTACAGTCAGCCTCTGTGTAGTTGCTCGGTCAGTCCTCATGCAGGAGCAGGAAGCTAGAGCCAAAAAATGGAGCATCCTGGTCTTTGCTGTTTCACCAAGTAGATTCTAATTGGGTCAAGCTCCTTTGATTTCTCTGGGATTCTTCTGCCTTTGGCTGGGCAGCAGACTCAATCTTCCCATAGCTCTCCTCTCAAGGGCTTTATGTTTTTGAGGCTATGCCTGGAAACAGCTGCAGATATGCTTTTAAGAAAGGAGGCAGAGAAACCTCTGTATCATTGTTCATAATTTCTTTTTCTTTCCACGTCCCTCGTGAAATTATTGGCATTGTGTCTGGCATGGGGCCTCTGCAAGCTAAAAGAGTGTGGTTGCCAGGCCTGAATTTTACCAGCGTGCAGAGGAATGAAAAGCTTGCTTAAGAAAAAAGTCATAATCTACGACGTTTTTTTCATCTTTACTTTGAAACCATGTTCTTAACTTTTTTCAAACATGCTCCTTTAAATGAAAATAGTAGAGTGCCCATCAGAAGGCTGCCCTCCAGCTTCTTCTCCAGACGTCCATTGGGCACAGCCAGGATTTGATTCATTATCAACTTCTGGGAGAGTGGGCAGCTGTGGGCACAGCTGTGGCTCCCTCACCAGACACTCAGGTGTGTCAACTCACTAGGTAACTTGTGCAGAAGCAAAGACACGGCCATTTTTGATAGGAGATGTCCTCTTTGAAATAAAATATATCCAAGTGACTTGTTAGCTAGCATTTATACCCTCCCATAAATATGAGTAATGACTTGTCAAATCTGTTCACAACTTCGGAATTTCTAATTTTTCAACCTTTGGCAAAATAAAAACAAGTTCACAGTCTAGGCCACTAGGTGGCGCTGTGCAAGAGGTCAGGCTCTGCAGCCAGCCTGCTGTTGCCCTTGATAACCTAAAAGCCAGGGAGGAAGAACAAAGAGGTAGCCTCCCCTTCTTATTTTTGCTTTTCTCTGAAAGAACTTTCCTCCTGTCTTATAACTCTTTCTGCATTTGCCTTAAAACTGCACCCCACATGACCTGGAGGAAACAAAAGTGAAAACTAAGACTAGAACAAACATGTTTTCCGGACATGCTTCCTTGTATTCCTGAGTTGTATATTATGCATAATAATTTCTTTTGAGATCCTTAACTTTCTCTTCTCCACTATATTTTTGAGTATAATTAAGAAGCCATGAATACACATCAAAACTAGTAAGCATAATTCTGTTTTCTTTTTCTGAAATTATTCATGGAAAAATGCCTTCAATCAACAAACATTTATAGAAGAGCTGCTAATAGTAAGGCACTGTATAGGCAGTAAAGGGGATTATACAGATAAAGATAATGTGGCTTTGCCCTAAAAGCAACTGGAACTTTTTTTTTTAAATACTTAATTTTATTTATTTTTTTATACAGCAGGTTCTTATTAGTCATCAGTTTTATACACATCACTGTATACATGTCAATCCCAATCGCCCAATTCAACCCACCCCCACCCCCACCCCCCGCGGCTTTCCCCCCTTTGTGTCCATACATTTGTTCTCTACATTTGTGTCTCAACTTCTACCCTGCAAACCGGTTCATCTGTACCATTTTTCTAGGTTCCACATACATGCGTTAATATATGATATTTGTTTTTTTCTTTCTGACTTACTTCATTCTGTATGACAGTCTCTAGATCCATCCACCTCTCAACAAATGACCCAATTTCGTTCCTTTTTATGGCTGAGTAATATTCCATTGTATATATGTACCACATCTTCTTTTTCCATTCGTCTGTTGATGGACATTTAGGTTGCTTCCATGACCTGGCTATTGTAAATAGTGCTGCAATGAACATTGGGGTGCATGTGTCGTTTTGAATTATGGTTTTCTTTGGGTATATGCCCAGTAGTGGGATTGCTGGATCATATGGTAATTCTATTTTTAGTTTTTAAGGAACCTCCATACTGTTCTCCATAGCGACTGTATCAGTTTACATTCCCACCAACAGTGCAAGAGGGTTCCCTTTTCTCCACACCCTCCCCAGCATTTGTTGTTTGTAGATTTTCTGATGATGCCCATTCTAACTGGTGTGAGGTGATAACTTGTAGTTTTGATTTGCGTTTCTCTAATAATTAGTGATGTTGAGCAGCTTTTCATGTGCTTCTTGGCCATCTGTATGTCTTCTTTGGAGAAATGTCTATTTAGGTCTTCTGCCCGTTTTTGGATTGGGTTGTTTGTTTCTTTAATATTGAGCTGCATGAGTTGTTTTTATATTTTGGAGATTAATCCTTTATCCATTGATTTGTTTGCAAATATTTTCTCCCATTCTGAGGGTTGTCTTTTCGTCTTGTTTATGGTTTCCTTTGCTGTGCAAAAGCTTTAAGTTTCATTAGGTCCCATTTGTTTATTTTTGGTTTTATTTCCGTTACTCTAGGAGGTGGATCAAAAAAGATCTTGCTGTGATTTACGTCAAAGAGTGTTCTTCCTATGTTTTCCTCTAAGAGTTTTATAGTGTCTGGCCTTACATTTAGGTCTCAAATCCATTTTGAGTTTATTTTTGTGTATGATGTTAGGAAGTGTTCTAATTTAACTCTTTTACAGGTAGCTGTCCAGTTTTCCCAGCACCACTTATTGAAGAGACTGTCCTTTCTCCATTGTATATCCTTGCCTCCTTTGTCATAGATTAGTTGACCGTAGGTGCGTGGGTTTATCTCTGGGCTTTCTATCTTGTTCCATTGATGTATGTTTCTGTTTTTGTGCCACTACCATATTGTCTTGATGACTGTAGCTTTGTAGTGTAGTCTGAAGTCAGGGCGTCTGATTCCTCCAGATCCATTTTTTTCCTTCAAGACTGCTTTGGCTACTCAGGGTCTTTTATGTCTCCATACAAATTTTAAGATTTTTTGTCCTAGTTCTGTAAAAAATGCCATTGGTAGTTTGATAGGGATTGCATTGAATCTGTAGAATGCTTTGGGTAGTATAGTCATTTTCACAATGTTGATTCTTCCAATCCAAGAACGTGGTATATCTCTCCATCTGTTGGTATCATCTTTAATTTCTTTCATCAGTGTCTTATAGTTTTCTGCATACAGGTGTTTTGTCTCCCTAGGTAGGTTTATTCCTAGGTATTTTATTCATTTTGTTGCAAAGGTAAATGGGAGTGTTTCCTTAATTTCTCTTTCAGATTTTTTATCATTAGAGTATAGGGATGCAAGCGATTTCTGTGCATTAATTTTGTATGCTGCAACTTTACCAAATTCATTGATTAACTCTGCTAGTTTTCTGGTGGCATCTTTAGGATTCTCTGTGTATAGTATCATGTCATCTGCAAACAGTGACAGTTTTACGTCTTCTTTTCCTATTTGTATTCCTTTTATTTCTTTTTCTTCTCTGATTGCCGTGGCTAGGACTTCCAAAACTATGTTGAATAATAGTGGCGAGAGTGGACATCCTTTTCTTGTTCCTGATCTTAGAGGACATGCTTTCAGTTTTTCACCATTGAGAATGATGTTTGCTGTGGGTTTGTTGTATATGGCCTTTATTATGTTGAGGTAGGTTCCCTCTATGCCCACTTTCTGGAGAGTTTTTATCATAAATGGGTGTTGAATTTTGTCAAAAGCTTTTTCTGCATCTATTGAGATGATCATATGGTTTTTGTTCTTCAGTTTGTTAATATGGTGTATCACACTGATTGGTTTGTGTATATTGAAGAATCATTGCATCCCTGGGATAAATCCCACTGATCATGGTGTATGATCCTTCTAATGTGTTGTTGGATTCTGTTTGCTAGTATTTTGTTGAGGATTTTTGCATCTATATTCATCAGGGATATTGGTCTGTAATTTTCTTTTTTTGTAGTATCTTTGTCTGGTTTTGGTATCAGGGTGATGGTAGCCTTATAGAATGAGTTTGGGAGTGTTCCTTCCTCTGCAATTTTCTGGAGGACTTTGAGAAGGATGGGTGTTAGCTCTTCTCTAAATGTTTGATAGAATTCACCTGTGAAGCCATCTGGTCCGGGACTTTTGATTGTTGCAAGATTTTTTTTTTTTTTTTTTTTTGCTGTACGCGGGCCTCTCACTGTTGTGGCCTCTCCCGTTGCGGGGCACAGGCTCCGGATGCGCAGGCCAGCGGCCACGGCTCACGGGCCCAGCCACCCCGCGGCACGTGGGATCTTCCCAGACCGGGGCACGAACCCGTGTCCCCTGCATCGGCAGGCGGACTCTCAGCCACTGCACCACCAGGGGAGCCCCCTGTTGCAAGATTTTTAATCACAGTTTCAATTTCATTACTTGTGATTGGTCTGTTCATCTTTTCTATTTCTTCCTGGTTCAGTCTTGGAAGGTTATACCTTTCTAAGTATTTGTCTATTTCTTCCAGGTTGTCCATTTTATTGGCATAGAGTTGCTTGTAGTAGTGTCTTAGGATGTTTTGTATTTCTGCAGTGTCTTTTGTAATTTCTCCTTTTTCATTTCTAATTTTATTGATTTGAGTCCTCTCCCTCTTTTTCTTGATGAGTCTGGTTAATGGTTAATCAATTTTGTTTACCTTCTCAAAGAACCAGCTTTTAGTTATATTGATCTTTGCTATTGTTTTCTTTGTTTCTTTTTCATTTATTTCTGCGTTGATCTTTATGATTTCTTTGCTTCTGCTAACTTTGTGTTTTGTTTGTTCTTCTTTCTCTAGTTCCTTTAGGTGTAAGGTTAGATTGTTGTTTTGAGATTTTTCTTGTTTCTTGAGGTAGGATTGTATTGCTATAAACTTCCCTCTTAGAACTGCTTTTGCTGCATCCCATAGGTTTTGGATTGTCGTGTTTTCATTGTCATTTGTCTTTAGGTATTTTTTGATTTCCTCTTCGATTTCTTCAATGATCTCTTGGTTATTTAGTAACGTATTGTTTAGCCTCCATGTGTTTGTGTTTTTAATGATTTTTCCCTGTAATTTATTTCTAATCTCATAGCGTTGTGGTCAGAAAAGATGCTTGATATGATTTCAGTTTTCTTATATTTACTGAGGTTTGATTTGTGACCCAAGATGTGATCTGTCCTGGAGAATGTTCTATGTGCACTTGAGAAGAAAGTGTAATCCACTGTTTGGGGATGGAATGTCCTATAGATATCAATTAAATCTCTCTGGTCTATTGTGTCATTTAAAGCTTCTGTTTCCTTATTTATTTTCATTTTGGATGATCTGTCCATTGGTGTAAGTGAGGTGTTAAAGCCCCCCACTATTATTGTGTTACTGTCTATTTCCTTTTTTATAGCTGTTAGCAGTTGCCTTATGTATTGAGGTGCTCCTATGTTGGGTGCATATATATTTATAATTGTTATATCTTCTTCTTGGATTGATCCCTTGATCATTATGTAGTGTCCTTCCTTGTCTCTTGTAACATTCTTTATTTTAAAGTCTATTTTATCTGATATGAGTATTGCTACTCCAGCTTTCTTTTGATTTCCATTTGCATGGAATATCTTTTTCCATCCCCTCACTTTCAGTCTGTATGTGTCCCTAGGTCTGAAGTGGGTCTCTTGTAGACAGCACATATATGGGTTTTGTTTTTGTATCCATTCAGCACACCTGTGCCTTTGGGTTGGAGCATTTAATTCATTCACGTTTAAGGTAATTATCGATATGTATGTTCCTGTGACCATTTTCTTAATTGTTTTGGGTTTGTTTTTGTAGGTCCTTTTTTTCTCTTGTGTTTCTGACTTAGAGAAGTTCCTTTAGCATTTGTTGTAGAGCTGCTTTGGTGGTGCTGAATTCTCTTAGGTTTTGCTTGTCTGTAAAGCTTTTGATTTCTCCGTCGAATCTGAATGAGATCGTTGCCGGGTAGAGTAATATTGGTTGTAGGTTCTTCCCTTTCATCACTTTAAGTATATCATGCCACTCCGTTCTGGCTTGTAGAGTTTCTGCCGAAAAATCAGCTGTTAACCTTATGGGAGTTCCCTTGTATGTTTTTTGTCATTTTTCCCTTGCTGCTTTCAATAATTTTTCTTTGTCTTTAATTTTTGCCAATTTGATTACTATGTGTCTTGGCGTGATTCTCTTTGGGTTTATCCTGTATGGGACTCTGTGCACTTCCTGGACTTGGGTGGCTATTTCCTTTCCCATGTTAGGGAGGTTTTTGACTATAATCCCTTCAAATATTTTGTCTGGTCCTTTCTCTCTCTCTTCTCCTTCTGAGACCCCGATAATGTGAAAGCTGTTGTGTTTAACGTTGTCCCAGAGGTCTCTTAGGCTGTCTTCATTTCTTTTCATTCTGTTTTTCTTTATTCTGTTCTGCAGCAGTGAATTCCACCATTCTGTCTTCCAGGTCACTTATCCGTTCTTCTGCCTCAGTTATTCTGCTATTGATTCCTTCTAGTGTAGTTTTCATTTCAGTTATTGTATTGTTCATCTCTGTTTGTTTGTTCTTTAATTCTTCTAGGTCTTTGTTAAATATTTCTTGCATCTTCTTGATCTTTGCCTCCATTCTTTTTCCAAGGTCCTGGATCATCTTCAGTATCATTATTCTGAATTCCTTTTTTGGAAGGTTGCCTATCTCCACTTCATTTAGTTGTTTTTCTGGGGTTTTTTCTTGTTCCTTCATCTGGTACATAGCCCTCTGCCTTTCATCTTGTCTAGTTGTTTTTCTGGGGTTTTTTCTTGTTCCTTCATCTGTACATAGCCCTCTGCCTTTCATCTTGTCTGTCTTTCTGTGAATGTGGTTTTTGTTCCACAGGCTGCAGGATTGTAGTTCTTCTTGCTTCTGCTCTCTGCCCTCTGGTGGATGAGGCTATCTAAGAGACTTGTGCAACTGGAACTTTGTTTTACCATCACTTTCCATCTAGAATTGGGCACTAATTTCTCTCCTTATGACGATATTTGCTTTCAGACTTCAGTTTTAAAGAGACTGTGTGTCCTATGTTGAAGGTCAGAATATTAATTAAGCTTCTAAAGGTTAAAAGCTCCACATTCTATATTTTTTCGTTTTATTATATTTTAGCCTTTTAATTATTATTAATTTATTTATTTCTTTTTGGCTGCATTGGGTCTTCATTGCTGTGCATGGGCTTTCCCTAGTTGTGGTGAGCAGGGGCTACTCTTCGTTGCTGTGCGCGGGCTTCTCATTGCGGTGGCTTCTCTTTGTTGCGGAGCATGGGCTCTAGGCATGCAGGCTTCAGTAGTTGTGGCTTACGGGCTATAGAGCACAGGCTCAGTAGTTGTGGTGCATGGGCTTAGTTGGTCTGCGGCATGTGAGATCTTCCTGGACCAGGGCTCAAACCCGTGAACCTTGCATTGGCAGGCGGATTCCTAACTGCTGCACCACCAGGGAAGTCCCTGTATTACAGCCTTTGCAAGTGGGAAAACCTGGACAGAAGTAGGTTGTATTATTTTTGCTAATAATGCAAATACTTGTTTCCAGCACTTACCCTTTAGGAAGGGCGATGTAGCTGTCCATCTCAGCATTGTGGCTGGCAGCAAGGTCCCATACATCCTAGCATTTTAGAAAAGAATATGCTAATATTTTCAGCGCATGAGAAACTATTTTCTTGGTTTTTTAAATTTTTATTTATCCTACTTCAAACCCTTAAGTACTTAAACAGGGCACTAGTTCAGTGAGCATACATATTATGGACAATTACTTTACAAATTTCTTTTAGGGGATGAACTACAGAGAGGAAGGAGAAAGGTCAAAGTTGGGAAACCTTAGAAGCTATTAACCCCAAACTTTAAAAAGAGGTCCAGGGTTGGGCTCCTCGATTTCGAGAGGAGAGGCCCCTAAGGGATGTTGGCAATGCTTTAGCTCCTGGTCTTGGTGGTGGCTGCATGGACTTTGCTTTGTAATATTCATTGTGCTGTACATTTATATTTTGTACACTTTTATACACATGCAATCTATTTCACAATAATACTTGTTTTCCCCGAAGGATAGAGAAGAATCATAAAATGCAAAGAAAAACTTTAAATTTCTTTATCTAAGATGTCCTGTCCAGTTAAGTTCAAGTGTCCTGGTAGCCAGACTCCTGCTCTCCTTTGCTTTCAAACACAGCCGTCAGAGAGCCTTCAGCTGACATTCCTTGAAAAAAATCAGCCTCCTCTCCTGGACTGCTGGGCGGGTGACAATCCCTTCGTTGGTGGATATCAAATAGAAGTATTGGCCCTTGGTTTAATCTCTTATCAAGGTTAAGAGGATTAACCTCTGAGTATGTTTGTGTAAAACTGTAATATAAAATCAGAGAGAGTAATCCAGTTGGCATTTTCAAGTTTCCTGTTCGCACCTTCCTGTTCACGTTCTACACCCCCAAACACTGTAAAGGGTGGAAAACGTGGAGCATGAGCTCTTGGGTCCAGGGTGGTCAGCTTCTCCCAGGGTGCTGCAGCTCCCTTCCCAGCAGCCGTTTCTGTGGGCGCCCAGCTGCGCCTGGTGGTGGAAACATCTCTGCCTGAAGGGTGTGTTCTCGTTCTGAGATGCCCAGTGACCATCAGGTAAACGGAGGCAGCTGCAGTCAGGACGGATCCTCTCTGTTCCCCTCTCTGCTTTTGTGACCACTCTTTGACCACTTCAGACATGTCAAAATTTTCTTTGTGATCCTTCCTATTAATAGGAGATTCTCTGAAGACTTTATATGTGGAAATTGGATGTGGCAGCAACACTGCTTTCCAACCCTTCAGCTGGGACTTTTCAAACTGAATGGTGGAGGTAGAAAAACATTAAAAGGAAAGATGTTATAAGAAGGTTTCATGGCCTATTTTCCTGTTGGGGGAATGTTCCACTTGCTACAAGTAAACTAGAGAAGAGTTCAAAAGGCTCAGGGGAGGAAAGAGAAGAGGGGGTTTCAAAAGGAACTTGAAAAATCCATTTCTGTCTTTGAATCATGAATTCTGACTTCCAAATAGGAATGTGGGGTTTTAAAGGAGTTAGGAACTTGGGAGAAACTAGAGAAAACAAGAATACCACGGAGGGGATATTCTCTGAGCCTCAAAGTCTGGTTTTGCTTCAGAATCTGGAGATGAATTTTGTCTCTGTTGCCCTCTTCTGTCTGAGGACTCTCAGGTTTCTCCCTTGGAATTTGATTTGCAGTAAAAATCAACAGTAAATTTTCTCTGCCTTGACTTCCGTTGGTTCCCCTTTTTATTTGGATGGAGAGTGGAGGCAAGACGAGTCCCCACCCTGTAGCAGCAAAGCTCAGTAACACCTTCACTGCTGAAATCCTTGCTGTGGATGGTCTGGTCCTGATTCTGTAACTCCCCAAATTAACGGCATTAAGCTCTTAAGAGGGTGCCTTTTTGTAACCATCTCTAAGAGTTTTCATTTTCCACTGATGGCTGCTCCTGCATCCTGGCAGTTCAGCACACGAATCTGGCAAGATGAGCTGACTCTAAGTGACAAAGTTCCAGGTCACAGACATGGACAGTGCTCTGCTCTTCCTGAAAGGGAGAGGCGCGAATGAGCCAACTCTGTCAGGGAGCCTGGCAAGTCAGTTCCTCCTTGTACAGAGGCCTGCCTCTTTCTTCTAATTTGGGAGTGCATCTCAGTCAACAACCAGTACGTATTTATCGTCCTTCTAGATCTGGTGCCTTCTAGAAGGAATAAAAGAAAATCTCAGTCAGAATAGTCAGTGACAGATAAACAGAGCCAAATCCTAAAATGTTTAAGGGATGCACAACAAGCATGTAAATCAATAAATGGGGGCAATATAAGCACTGTATCTATACAAGTAAAACTATCAGTAGAAGGAAAAGTCATGGAAATATCATGGTTCAATGTGGAGAAAGTTCTTTTAACTAAGAAAGGTTTCTTGGAAGAGATTTTTTTTTTTTTTTAAATAGGAGACTAGAGAAAAATTAAATGTAAAGCCTGGTGTAATGAGGCATTCTACGCCAGGGTCTGCAGCCCTGGAAAGGAGAGGGAGGTGGAAGTGGGATGAGTAAGTGAACAGGATGGGGAGGAAAGGACTCAGGGCAGAGGGAGGGAAGCAGGGTGGATAAACGATGATGGGCTCCTGAAGGGAACAGCTTCAGAGTAAGAAAGAAAAACTTGAACAGGGTGTTAAAGACTAACTAGAGAGAACCAGGTCCTATCTCCAAATATGGTCACCTTCTGAGGTACTGGGCATTAGGACTTCAACATATGAATATGGTCAGGGAAGGGGGGGACTACAGTTCAGCCCCTAACAGATCCCTAATTGCTGAGGGAGCTGTTCCATATGAGCCCCCTTACCAGGGGGCCATATGGGGCCACCGCCTTTCCCCATAAAGCCCAGGGACTGTTGTGTCCAGCCAGAGAGGGTTTGCAACCTCACCCAGCCTGAGAAAGAGAGCTCGGCCCTCGCCTTTTTCCTTCCTCCCCCTCGCACGCACGCCAGAGCAGCTAGCCCAGAGCAGAGGGGTGAGAGAGAAGACTGCTTCAGGCCATGATGGTATCAATCCAGCCTGGAGGGAAAGGAACAGTGGGAAAAAGAGCTTTGACTTGAGATGATATTAAAGGTTAAAAATAAATAAGAAAGAATCTTCAAAACCAAAAGTAATCTTTAATAACAGAAAATATCTGAAAATCTGTGAAATGGGCTTAAACATAGTTAATGGAGCTGCCATCCTCACAGAAAGGTGAGGGGTCAGCAGGGGTGGGGAAGTTACAGGAAAAAGTGGAACCGTTTCTTGTTTATCCCCAGTGAACTGAGATGCCTCATTATGCTGATTTCATGCTCGAGGCACAGCAGAGAACCACAAAGCTTTCTGTAGGTGTGACCCTGGGAGGCTGGCAGATTCCATCACTAGCTGAGGATTCCTCCCAGCACCAGCCCAGAGTGGGTGAGAGTCAGATTCTTGTCTCAGGAACAGAGCAAAATAGCAAATGTTAATCACATGGGCGCCTCATCTCCAACAACCTACCATCAGAGCTGTGCAATTCAGTACTTCGGGCTACCCAGCTGTGCAGTTGTGCCTCATGCAACCAGCTTGTCTACTTGGGAAGACTGTAAGCTTCATGAGAACAAGGACCACGTCTTCTATTTCATTTATATACAGAAAATACAGTCACGACTGTTCACAGTACTTCACTGTTCCATGCCATTACAACATGTTAATTCTGCTCTGAGATTACTTCTGTCCCCCACTCCCACCCTCATCACCACACCTTCCAACCCTGCCCCTTCCCTGCCTCCTAATCCTTTTTTCTTCCTCCAAAACTCAGCCCTAGCATCACCTCCTCCAGGAAGTTCTTGGTCTGGGTTGGGTGAAATCCCTGGCGCCACTGGGGTGTAAGTTCCATGAAGACAGGATTTTGTCCATTCAGTAAGATTCTCTTTCTAGCTCCTGGAGAGGCGCCTGGCACATACGAGGTGCTCAGGAGAGTCTGTCTTTTCAGGCAGGGAGTGTACTTTGTGAACGGAATTTCCTTGTGGTCTTGAGAGCACTTGAAATGTATTTGGGTCATCCTTATTTATGGTGCTGGCTGGGAGCCCCCCAGCATGAGAGATTTATTTCAACAAGTTGTGAAATCCAGAGGTCCACCTAGAACTCCATATTCTGAATCTGGGGAGACACGCATGAAGCCCTATTAGGACTCAGATGCCAGAGCAGCTCAGATAGAACCGCAGCTACATCTCTAGCATTTGAGCTTGATTGCCAGCGCCCTTCTTGGTGGAGTGGACAGGGTGGGCTTTCCCAGAAGCAAACAGCACACGCACGTGCTGTAAGTACTTTGTTGGGAAGCCCGAGATCCATGTACTTACTCAGAAACGTGGGCACCCTGGGGACTCTGGGTGCCCGTGTGGTCACACTCCCTTCTATTACTGCCATAGCCAACTGGGAGGACCAGCCAAGAGACCTCTGCTGCCTCTGTGAGGTTCCATGGGGAGCAGTGTCCCCTTCTGCCCTTTGACAGGCTGGAGGGGAAGGCAGAGGGTCCTGGCAACCACTGGACCTTCCAGGAAGAAACTTCACACCTTCCCGCATCTCCCTTTGTTAATGGTTTTCAGCCCTTGTCTAGAAGAATCTTTGATTTTCTTTGCTAGGCTTGTTGGGGACAAAGTGTATGTGTGGTGTGGTTGTGAGGCAAGAGATCATTCATCTCTTGAAATTCTTGTTTTGGTTTGTTTTTTCGAATCCCTGAATGCCTGTAGGTTTTGAGTTTGTATTCCCCAGGTGCTGGGGGTTTTTTTGCTTATTTGTCTTTTGGTTCAAATGTAAGCAGCTTGAATGTTTCTTTCCTTTTAAAACGTCTACCTGCAGTTTCTTCCACCCAGTCAAGTGTGGTGGAATAAAGAGCCCTGGGCTATAAGTCAGGAGACAGGCTGAGTTTGACCTGGGTTGGTACTTTGCACCCAACGGGTTTAATTCAATTTTCTGAACTAGCGTCCCATCTGCAAAGTGAGGGCTTTGCGTGAAGAAGAACCTCTCAAGTAGAAGGAAGCTGAAGGTCAAACAGACCAACCTCTAGTAATCCCTAGGCCAAACTTTCAGTCTGGAGTTACTGTGGTTTGAGAGCTGTCACTGGCTCTCTGTTGTTCATTGGTCTATTGCACCGTGCTGTCCACTGTAATATAAAATGTTCTATTCATCACATTTTCAAAAGTAAAAAGAAGCAGGTTGTCTTAGACCATTGGGCTGCTATAACACAATACCACAGACTGCGTGGCTAATAAACAACAGAAATTTATTTCTCACCATTCTGGAGGCTGGGAAGTTCAAGATCAAGGCACCAACAGATTTGATGCCTGGTGAGGGACCATTTCCTGGTCCATAGTTGGCTGTCTTTTCACTGTGTCCTCAGATGGCAGAAGGGGCGAGGGAGCTCTCAGGGGTCTCTTTTATTAGGACACTAATCCCATTGATAAGGGCTCTGCCTCCATGAATCACTTAACTCCCAAAGGCCTTACCTCTGAATACCATCACATTGGGGGTTAAGATTTAGCATATGAATTTGTAGGGGGTGGGGAACACAAACATTTAGTCTACAGCACAGACAATATTACTTTTACTAATATATCTTTACTCAACATATCAAAAATATTATCATTCAACAAGTAATCAATATAAAAATGATTGAGATATCGTACTTTTTTCTTTTTTTAAACTAAGTCTTTGAAATCTGGTGTGTATTTTTACTTACGGCACATCTAGTTTGGACTAACCACATTTCACGTGTTCTGCAGCCACCACGTTGAATAACGTGGTGGCTACAGAGAATCGCTGCCCTAGCCACAGATGTGCCTCATTCCTGCTCTCGAAGAGAACTGCAGAAATGCCAAAGAGCCCTTCTTGCTGGTCCTTCCAAAGAAAATAAATTCTTCTTTCTTCATAAAATAATATTTTACTGCATTCAGACTTCAGCCTATTTCCCAGTATGTGAGAAAAGTCGGTGTTCTGGATTTGCAGAGTTCCAGCACAAGCTTGTGGAAAGTTCCCTTGGCTCTCTTTGCAGAGATAGAAAGGTCCCATATCGTCAGTATCAAGAGCAGTGTTTTCCCAAGTGTGTTTCATGAAACTCTAGGTTTGTGGGATGTGATGAAGTGTGAGGTAAAGAAGAGATTTCTATGGTCAAAAAGCATGGGGAATACTAGGTATGAAATTCCATAAGCATCTTTACTGCAGAAATACCAAGAGATGGCTCTCCTGTACAGGGCTTCTGAAACCAGTAAGATGCTTTTTTGCGAAAAGCATCTTGAGGGTCAAGAGTCAAGTGGGACTTACTGAGGCATTGCTGATCAGAAAATTTTCTCCCTGAGTCTTTCTTTTCCAGGGCAGTCTTCCAGTGTGGATCTTAAATCCATTTCCAAAAGTTCTTCATGCTTTCCTAGCTCTAGGGACCCTGTTGCTGCTGTGTCCTTGAAAGACAAAAACTAAAATAACGTTCACTAATGAGTTGTAATAATGGCTCTAATATTGGGAAAGTATCTGTTATGAATCAGATCCACTATCTTTCCTCAGCACATTTTAATACTTCTTTCATAGCTCCTAAGTGTGACAGTGAACGTACATTTTATTTTTAAGTAGCAGTACAGTTGAGGGCCATTTTATTTTATTTCTTTAATGATCTTGTCAAGTACAGCAAATATGGCAGCTTTGACTTTTCAAATGGTCAGAAATGCAAGAAAAACAAATTCTTCTTCTCTCACCAGAATCCTTCTTATTCATAGAGAAGAAATATGTTCCCATTTAAGATGAAAGGTTCTTTGCATTTATTTCATAGCTCATATTGAGGAAAAGTCTCAAGGCCATTTACGGTTTATTAATTCATCCCACTACAAAATCTCTTTATCATGGGGCTTTCAGGCCATCCTCCCCCCTCCCCACCTTACTAAAAGGTAACTCCAGGCACTTCAAATAAAGTGAATTAGAAACAAAGCCATCATAATTATAATCTCTCTACTTAGAGATGGATCACAACTTAATGCTTTTTTCCCCAGGAATTTGGGTCATGTTAATAAAAACTATTTTTCTCTTTAGAACACAAGACCAGCTTCTAACAGTCTGGTCCATATGTTAGAAGCATATAAAAGTTAATCATTTTGCTCTGGTGCCAGCGTGTTGTGTGCGAAGAGAAGCTGTAAACCACAGCTGTGTGGAGTAACAATTGTGAACTTTACTGGCTCGCACATGTGAGATGTCAGTAAACTAAATAAAATGTCACTTAACTTTACTGGAGAGTTGGAAGTGGGAGAGGAGCGCTAAGATTTTATTAAGGTTTGCATTTAGTAGAGTGGTTCCATTCTTTACGTTTCACAAGGACAGTTCTAGTTACACAAAACCCAGATCAACTGTTTTCCAGATGATTAGGTTTGGCTTAGCCACAAGGATAGTGATTGCTGGGTAATCAATGGGAACTGTGTGCCGTTCACCTGGTTTGGTATGTAAATGACTAAAAAATTCAGACATCATCTAAAATCAGTTGGGTTCAATCAGTTTGATCAGGCAGCAGTTCCCTCAGTTACTCAGTGGTTTCCTTTGAATGTGGCCAGAAACCCTGAAACAACCACAGAGTCTTTAATTAGGCCATCCGAGTTGATGGGCTCTCTCAACATCACTGCTCAGTGCCCTGCACAGCAGATATCTGACCTCAGGCCATAGGCTTGTATACTCTTTGCCGCCATTTCCTTTCTTGGTGAACTGGGGACATGGCTCACAGTGTTGTATTAAATAATTCATTCTATACACTTAGCATAGTATCTACTACATTGTAGACATTCAATAAGTGTTAGTATTTAAGTATTGTTAACTCTTTGCTGATCTGGAGCAGAGGGACAAATATAGGGCAAAATAAGTGGATTTCTACATGTATTTCCTTATCTCTGATGAATTGTTTTAAAATACAGTAGATAATATTATACAGTACTGTGGGTTCTCCTCCCTCCCTCCTTTCTTCCTTCCTTCCTTCCTTCTTTCCTTCCTTCCTTCATCTCTTTCTTTCTTTTGAGAGTTTGTGATTTCTTTGTTTTAAAAATAGTACCTTAAGAATATAGACGGGAAAGAATAAAATACACCCTCAAACCTTAAATCTTCAGTTTGTTTACTTTCTTTTCTAGTCATCCAACCCAACATTTAATGAGTTCTAGGCAATAGAAAATTGGATAGTCTATAAAACTCTGATTAACCGAAACCCCTAATTAATAACGTTTTATAAATCTCAAAATACATGCTGAAGAGAAGGTCACTAACTTGAGTCAAGTGATTTAGCTTAAACTAAAACTCCGTGGCCAACTAGGACCTCTAGGGGCTCCACGTGGCTCTAATCAAATCCCCTAGACCAGCAACATCTACATCTCCACTCGCCACTGAAACTCTGTTAACTATAAATTTAACGGGAACACTTTATTCCCAAAACTCAATAAACATTCATCCAGCCTTCTGGATGATGAAACCCAGATACTTAGAAGGCAAGTAACTCATTCAAGCCCTCCTAACAAGTAAGTGACAGAGCTGAGACAAACCCCAGGTGGTTCGACCCTAGAACTCACAATCTTAACCACTTCACCTCTGCAATCCAGGCCTCAAATAGCTTGAGCAAAGTTTCTGAAATATGAAGGGAGAGTGGTATGGCCAGAGACCAGCAAAAAGTTCAGGGTATGTGGAGGGAAGTGAGGTGAGCTGGGGCTTGCTCCTAGAAGGGTATTGGATGTCATGTTAAATAAAATTTAATGCCACACAATTTATTCCTTCACTCATTCATTCACATATATTTATTGAGTGCCTACTATGTGCTAGGTTAATTATGCTAAACACTAGCTATAAAGTGGTAGATAGAATGGACTTAGTGCCTGCCCTAATGGAGCTTAGACTCCAGTGAGGAGTCACAGACACAGTGTTAATTAGCTTCATGGGTAGCTTTCAGTGTCACATCAAGGAACATCTAGGCATTCTCTAGAAACATTTAAATCCTAAATCTATTTCATTCAGGCTTATTGCTCATCCATGGTGCTATTGAATGCACTAACTCTGTAGAGTGGTTCACTGTCAATTGCTATTTCTTTGGAATAATGAGCCATAGTGTTCTTGGATGACTGAAAGAAGAACCTGTGATACTGAAGTTTTCCAAGAGATGGTAGATGTGATCCATCCATAGAAGGCAAGGATCTACTATATATAAAATAGATAACTAGTAAGGACCTACTGTATAGCACAGGGAACTCTACTCAATATTCTGTAATAACCTATATGGGAAAAGAATCAGAAAAAGAATGGAGATATATATATATATATATATATATATATATATATATATATATATATATATATCTCCATTCTCTCTCTATATATAACTGATTCACTTTGCTGTACACCTAAAACTAACACAACATTGTAAGTCAACTACACTCCAATAAAATCTTTTTAAAAAAAGAAGGCAAGGGGAGAAATCATCTTAAATGTTGTTCTGGTGCATTGGAGCATCTTCAATAAACTTTTTTTTTTTTCAGCATCTACTATATGTAGGGCACTTCACAAATCTTCTAGCAGGTGCTAAAGAAATATTTTTTGAATTAATGAATGGAAATAGAAATTCTTAGTGCCTGACTTCAGAAACCATGTGACCTATATAAGGAAACAAAGCATTTCTAAAGATAAATACCAATAGAAGGTAAAATATTTGCATTGATTTAAAAAGACTCAATAGGGCTCAGACACAAGGGCTCATTGATTTAAAAGGACTCAAAAGGGCTCAGTGCACTAAAAAACTGCAGCCTCTAGAATTAGCACAGAATTGTGATGCTTGTAGAGTTCCTTCATCAGAGGAATCTTTTTTGTTGGCCTTTATTCTCAATAGGGTCTTTTCTTTAAAAGAAAAGTCAGTAATTAATTGCATCCCAAGTCTTCAGGATAAGACTTTAATTTAGGAAGATTTGGAAATCAAGGAGTTATTCTGGATGCTATGCCACAGTTCTATAAAGCCAAGTTCTCAAAAAAGCAATGTCTGTACTTACGAAATAAAACTTACATTAACTGCATCCTTCAACACCATGACACATATCAGGTTCAGTAGAAGAATCTTTCTGGTCAATGCCATTTTATGAACTGGTAAAAACACAAATCTGAGAGAGAGAGAGAGAAAGAAGAGAAGAGAGAAAAGAGAGAAATATGTGGGTGTGTTTGTGTCCAAGAAAACCTGTGGCAGTGTAGCTCAGATGTGAGTCACGCTGGCCAGTTAGGCATGTTATAAGCTTTGCTTCCTATAGAGTGTTGCATTTCTCAGTATGCCTGTCCTTTTTTTCTGGATTCTTAAGCTGCTACATTTTTTCTCAAAGATATACACCTGAATGTTCAGACTAGGTCCTTTAAAAAGGCGCTAGGTGATACGAAATAGTCATTCCTTGAAAGAAAGCAAAAGAATTGGTAAGTGGGAAAATTATACTTGGATACCTACAGATCAGAAGTTAACCTTGAATGCTTTCAGAATCTCAATCAAAAAGTTTATATAAGTGATTATTGCATTCATATTAGTACCCAGCTTTTCAAAATGACTGATACTTGCTAATATGCAAACTGAAAGAATCGTAATTTTTTACTAAGAGAATACATATTATGAAGGTGTTGGTGCAGAAAGAAGTCAGCAAGAGGCAGAGTGACAGGTAAGGAAGGAGTTTATTAGTATAGGACACTTGTGAGAGATACGAGCAGGCAGGCAAGGGAGTGCCACCCAAGAACTTAGTGGGCTACAGTTTTATAATCAAAGGAAAAGTGGGGAGTGGGAAAAGACCACCTTTTTTTTTCATTCTTGAGTAGACTTCAGGCTTCCATCATCAGCTCTTCCTCCACATCGGGCAGGGGAGTATTTTGTCCCTCCATGGTCAAACTGGGACTGTCATGGCGCTATGGAAATGGCCCAGAAGTCACTAATATATACTAAAATATGGTAAATCATTTCAGGTTTTAGTATAACGTCATCTTTCCCTATAATTTTGTTTTTAGTGCATGCAGAGGAGCATGTCCTAGGAATCATTACCTTACCTCACTGGGCAGGATGTGGGTCTCATTCCTCCATATTGTTTGGGGGTATGTCTCATGCTTCTGTTGCATGGTTTTGTTGCTAAGCAAGCCTGCTTTCTTGAGTGATCATTAACTTACAGGGGTCTCCTATAGTTTTTTTCTCTACTTACAATCCGCTAGTGGGATTAACTATTTAAACACCTACTTTGTTCCTTTACTCTGTCCCTATCACCTTGAATTACTTAATCTTAAAAACGTTGGTGGGGAGCAAAAACCTATACCTCTGCCCCCTCGCTCATGTGCTAAGGAAGAAGAATGATACACAAATTAGAGATCTGAATAAGCTTACTTCAGTCACAATAGCAAGGGAAGGAGGAGGAGTAACTAGAAAGAGATGACAGAAACCGAGCCATTGTTAGCTGCTCATGGTGAGCAGCTGTGAAGAGAACGTTGGCAAATTAAATATCCAGGCCTCCATCAAATCATTATTTAGGCTTCCTCCATTTATCTAAGCCACATTGTCATCACCGTCCTCCCCCATTCCGTTGCCTGCCAAACTGTGAAGAAAGAACACATCATGCAGATTTTAGTTTTATCCTCTTTATTTTGTTCTTTCTTATTTTCTCCACCTCAGCAATCTCTTAAAATGTATTTCACAGCCTTAGATAGACCTTCGGACCTGAATGGAAGCCCAGCACTATTCAACCTTTTTTACTCCAGTTTGCATCCACAGATACTACTCTTACTCATGTGCTTGTTGGTCAGCTTGATGTTGCTTTTTTATTTAAAAAAAAAAAAAAAGACTCTAGGTTTTAGAACAGTTTTAGGTTCTCAGCAAAATCGAGAGGAAAGTACAGAGATTTCCCATATCCCCTTTGCCACTACTTGCACAGCCTCCCCCATTATTACCATCCCCCACCAGAGTGGTACATTTATTACAGTTGATGAATCTACATTGACACATCATCATCACTCCAAATCCATTATGGTTTACATTATGCTTCACTCTTGGTGTTGTATGTTCTGTGGGATTGGACAAAGGTATAATGACATATTCATCATTATAGAGTCATACAGAGTATTTTCACTATCCTTAAAATCTTCTGTGCCTTGCCTATTCATCTCTTCCCTGGATCCATGATCTTTTTATTATCTCCATTGTTTTGCCTTTTCCACTTGGAATAATACAGTATGTAGCCTTTTCAGATGACTTTTTTCACTTAGTAATATACATTTAAGGTTCTTCCATGTCTTTTCATGATTTCATAGCTCATTTTTTAGCACTAAATAATCCATTGTCTGGATGTAACTCAATTTATTTATCTCTTCACCTACTGACATGTTGGTTGCTTCCAATTTTTGGCAACAGGGATTTCTGTGCAGACATGTTTTCAACTCCTTTGGGTAAATACCAAGGAGCGTGATGGCTGGATCATATGTCAGAGTATGTTTATTTTTGTAAGAAACCACCAAACTGTCTTCCAAAGTGGCTGCACCATTTTGCACTCCCACCAGCAATGAATGAGAGTTCCTCTTGCTCCACATCCTTGGCAGCATTTGATGATGTCAGTGTTCTGGATGTTGGCTGTTTTAATAGGTGTGTAATGGTATCTCGTTTTAATTTGCATTTCCCTGATGATATAATGTGGAGCATCTTTTCATGTGGTTATTTGCCATCTGTGTATCTTCTTTGGTGAGGTGTCTGTTAAAGTATTTGGTCCATTTTAAAATCAGGTTGTTTGTTTTCTAACTGTTGAATTTCAAGAGTTCTTTGTGTATTTTGGATAACAGTCCATTATCAGATGTGCCTTTTGCAATTTTTTTCCCTAATGTTGCTTTTCAAACAATATTTTTTACTACCCTGACCAGCTCTCTAATCTACAGCCTAGGTAAAGTTCTCACGTGTCCTGGCCACAGATGTCACACAGTCTTTTTTTGGTACTAGGTCAACATTACACTGTTCCTTGTAGTTCCCTCTCGCAAGAGTCCACCCCTCTTACACCACATTGCCTGACATTGATCTAGATGCAGCTGCATAGCACAGAGGGTTTGTTTCATGGATGCCATGGCAAAATGCACATGAGTGGAGGACCACTAATCTACTCAAACTTCTCATTTGATGTGTAGCACAGGTGAGTCATAGAAGTGATCTGAAGTCAATGGCAGGCCTGGGATAAGAATTCAGGTTTCTCAATTTTAAGTCATGTTCTTTTCATTGCTTCTAGGCTAAAGAGGGAGCACTAAAGAAGCACTTATAATTCCAAGCACTCAGTCATCATTCTGCAAAATGTGAAGTTAACAGCCTCTTGTTTCTGAAGCCCTGTGTGGCTTTCTCAGTCTTAACTGAAAACACAAGGAAACATAATGTTACGCTTTACACAGGGAAATCTATAACTGACCCACCATGAATAGATAAGGTGTGTTGAGCAGAGCTTTTAGGGAGAGATTTTTTATCTGTAGTAATCAGTTTATTCTCTCTTGCCTTGGCATTTTATTTAGGATTCTAGTCTTGGACTATGGAATGTGAGTTCCCTGTGTTGCAACAACCTGACCCGTATGAGATTTTACTCAAGACTGTGGCCCCATTAACACTTGTAGTAACTAACAGGTATGAGTCCTCTAGTGGCTTGTATCCAAACCATTCACCTTTGGCCACACAGTTGGATGAGTATCTACCTAAAGGCCACTGGAAAAGCAAAATTAGCTAAGCTTTTGTCCATGGTCCCAGCAGTAGCTTATGATGTCTTAATAAAGCCTTCCTTTTCCATGTTTTTGCCCTCCAAAAATTTTTTACAAAAGGGTAATTTCTACTCAGTTTTCAGAGTTTCTCCTGTGACAGCTGTTTCTTAAAAGTAATCAGCCTGAAATAATAATACTATCAAAGAGGTATATTTTGGGGTGACAAATTCTGCTCCCCTTCATATGTAAACATTTCACCTGAGGGAAGTAATACATTTATCCATCCATGAAGAAATTAGATCAGGATTAGTTGTCAGAGAAGAAGAGTAACCTGAAGGTTTGGAACATAGACAGGGAAAGTCTGCCAGGAAGATTTCCAGGGTAGGGCAAGGAAATAGGGAGAATTAGTTGCTGCGGGTAGGGAAGAGACACAGCATTAAAGCCATGTTGCACCTTTGGAAGTGGGAATAGGAATGTGAAAAGCCGTGTGGGGAACCTTGAATATATCCTTTGCCTAAATTATTGTTTTGTCCAGGACTAGCCATGGTTGGACTAGAAACTGCTCTGCTGTGTATGGATGTCGCTCTGAGACTGGAATAAGCAATCCTTACGTGTCCGTGATATGTGGGTGCTGGCAGATATGCATGTGTGGATTTCATTTTTTTCTCAATGGGTTAAGTCTTCTTGGATAGACGTCAACAGTCTAGGCTCCAGCACTTTTGTGAACACGTGTCATGTCACTTGGCAGCCATGTTATTTCCAAGTAAACTCCAAGCAAAACATGAGGGGAAGGCAGACCATACCCAGGGCTTTCCAAAACTAGCTCTATCTTTATTAAGATAGGCTGAACTGGCAACTTCTACCAATGTGGCAATAATATGCAGGGAGAGCCTCACCTCCACTATTGACTGAGTTAAGAAGGGGAAGCCTGATTGCCTCCTTGACACATTCTCATGATTTGGTACAGTTGTTTGCTGTATGACATCCTGTTTATGAGTTTTCAAGTTTAAAGAGCAAAAGAGTTATTATTTTTTCCTCAGCTTTACAATTTTGAAATCTCTGGGCCACAAATCTTTAAAGCTGTAGTTCCAATTCTAAATGAAAAAAAAAAAATCAGTGAAAACCTTGGTTTGGCTTCCTTCAAACAAATAGTCTAGAGGTGTTCACTGTATAGAAATTCCTTAAATTTCCAGACAAATATCAATTAAAAGTAGATACAGAAAAGAGGAAGAGGTTTCTTTTGGACATTGAATTTCCCACATACGTGGTAAAGGCTAGGTTGTGCATTCAGAAAAGAGCATTTGCTATATGTGCGTATCTTTCTTCATTGGAACAGCCTGGAGGACAGGCTGATCTCTTATTTCTTCCCTCCACAAAACTACAGCCCCTTCTATATATATAAAATTTATCCGTGTTCTTTTCTTGGGAAATTAAGTGGGCTGGGAGCTCTTCCACCTCCCCCCTGCCCATTTATTGATATTAACACTCAAAGCCATAGATAAATGCCAGGAGAGAAAGTGAAAACTGTAGAACAAAACCTAACATTACACTTTCTTTCTTGGCCTCCTACAGCTGTGTCATATTTTTTGTCACTATTTTAATTTACCTCAGTGTATCAAATCTAAAACAAGTCTTTGTTATATAGATTTAGGATAGATCAGTATCCAAGTGGTTTTTTTAAAACATATAAAATACTATAGTATGTTTTATACAACTACTAAATTTAACCCCTTGCCTTTTAATTGGGTACAGTGTTATTAACTGAAATTAGAGCATTTCATTCACTGCAAGTATCACCCCATCATAGGTCTGTCCCAAGGTGACTCCCTAACCATTACTCACACTGCCTGTTGATTAGACAAAGTGGAGTTCATTGCTCACCGCATTAAGGGAGACCACCACCTCTCAAAGCTTTGGCAGTGTCTTGGAGAAGGAAAGGCAGGGTCAGAATTTGTTGAGAGATCAAGTTTGATTTAAGGCGGGTCTTTCTAAGTGAGAGGGCATGATTAGGATTGTGTAAAGATCATACACAATACAACCAGTCCATGATTGGTGGAAACAGCAAAGTGAGGCTTATTTAAAACAAGGGATTCATAGAATCATAGGGCTTAAACTGTCTTTGGACATTTTCCATTAAAGAGTTAATGGGTCTTTGGTCTTTCGGGCAGTTCTTGTAATGAACAGTCAAACCATGAACAATCTAGGCAGGAGACTCCTGGAAGAAGAAATTCATGCTAATGGAGACTGGAATAACATAAGGTCATTCTCATGTAGACAGGAAGGTGTGATTTTGGTGTTCAGTATCCAAGCTTACTGTAGGGTATAACATTCTAGTTCTCAGGTCTACTCAGATAATCTGGTAACAGAATAGCTGAAGCATTGGATATTTTCTTTGCAGCTCCTTTTGAGTAGCATTTGACACAAGCCTTTTACTTTTCAGCGTTGCTTTGCAGTCGTTTATTAGCCTATTTCTTGTGTTACAGAAAATTTCCCAAACAAATGCCCACCAGCAGTTACCACCAGAACCCTGCAACCAATCTTTTAATCCCAGAGGGGGCAGCAGAGGGAAGTCAAGTTCCAAGCATGATTATTTAAAACAGCAACCCATCATCTTGGGCAATTCTTAAGAGGCAACTGAAATCATGGGTGCTGGGTGCTTTCCAAGAGCTGAAAATCCTCTGAAGCAGGCAGGAAATTGCCATCTTTTAAAAGTTTCAGCTCTGTCTTCAGACCACTTGTCTCTTTCCCTTTAAGTTGGAAGCAGGGAAATTATGTGGGATCATTGCAAGCTCCTTTTTAGAGTCTTTCCTAACCCAGTTCTCACGTAGGATATAAATTCCATCCAAAGCCTCTGACTTCCGTTTTCGCTCCCCAACACACGTCAGGCAGTCACAGGAGGGTGCTCTGGGGCAATGAGGCGTCCTTAGCCAAAGAGGCTGTCTGGGGGGTGAAGCAAGGAGGATGCTTAACATTTGAAAGAAGTGTGAACACTGTATTTACATTTAAATTAAAATGGAAACTTCTTATAGGTAATGTTTCTGAAAGGTGTGTGTGGCACATCTGCCGAGGTCTATTGTTTATTCATGCTGTAAATCCTTTGAAATGTGTTAAAATGCTTCCCACTCATTATAAAGCTCCTGCCACCCCTGGATTACGACTTTGATGTCACCAATCCTGCTTCAAAGGGTTCTTTCTGGGCTATTAATCACAGTTTAGCCTCTGAAGATATCGCCAGAGAAAACATTTGGACATCTTTGTGCTAGACTTGCTAAAAACTTTGAAATCTTGAGTGTCTTGCAAATGCACAAATTGCAGCATTTCCTTTCATTGACAACTTTTTATTTTGCTACAGGATCAAATGACATTTTAGGTAAAAATGCAAACAGATCTCTTGGTTTGGGAGGTTAGGGATGAGAGAGGAGATGAAGGGTGGGTGGTGAGGACGGGAGATGGGAGTCTGAGCAGGCCGTTCAGACCCTTCAAAGGCAAGACGTGGTAGGAATTAAAGTGGCCAAGACATGGAGGTTCAAAATGGAGTTGCCTTATCATTTTTTCTCATCTTTATATTTTGAACAAACCAGTATTCACAGTAGCCAATTAGTGAGATTCTCTGTTCTTCTCTTACCTTCTACGCTCTGAGAGCTATGTGAACTGTTCAAGCAAATCATCGTCATCATCATCATCGACGCTAGTAACACAAAGTGAGCACTTACCTTGTACCAGCTGTGTGTTGACAGTGCTTTTCGTGAATTATTTCATCCAATGCCCATAAACAGCTCTGAGGATTAGGTAGTAAATACTGTCTTCATGTTGTAGACAAAGAAACCAAAGCTCTGAGATGTTAATTAACTTGTTCAAGGTCAGCCCCTATGACTCAGAGCCTGTCCCCCCTGCCTAACTAACTCTCTCTTCATCAGCTGTTTCAATGGGGGTGGTCAGGTTCCTCCCTTCAGGCTGAGGGACCCATACTGACAGATCTGCTCATCAGTCTGTACCTTAAATCCTGGCAGTAGTGTTCTCTATTGCCCACCTTCTCTTTCAGGAAAACTCCCAGCATCTTTTTTCTTCCTTATTTGTCTCTTTCAGTGACTGGTAAGCCCTAATTGGAGACTTTTTGTGGTAAAAACTTACAACGTGAAACCTACCCTCTTAAGAGACCTTTGAGTATACAGTATGGTATTGTTTACTGTACGCACACTGATGTACAGCAGACCTCGAGAAATTTTTCGTCTTGTATGACTGAAACTTTGTACCCATTGAACAACAGCTCCCCATTTCCCTATCCCCCCAGCCCCTGGCAACTACCTTCTCATCCTTGCTTTTATCAGTTTGACTGCTTTTGGTACCTCATATAAGAAGAATCTAACAGTATTTGTCCTTCTGCGACTGGCTTATTTCACTTTGCATAATGTCCTCCTTGTTCCTCCGTGTTGCCCCAAACGGCATGATTTCCTTCTTTTTCTAAGGCTGAATAAATATTCCATTGTATGTACATGCCACATTTTCTCTATCCACTCACCCTTTGACGGATATTTAGCTGTTTCCACTGCTTGGCTATTGTGAATAATGCTGCAGTGAACATGGGAATGCAAATATCTCTTCAAGATTCTGCTTTCAGTTCTTCTGGGTAAGTACCCAGAGGTGGGATTACTGGATCATATGGCAGTTCTAGTTTTAATTTTTCAAAGAACCTCCATACTATTTTCCGTAGCAGGTGTATCATTTTACATTCCCACCAACAGTGAGTGCATAAGGGTTCCAATTTCTCCACATCCTCTCCAACACTTGTTATTTTTTGTTGCTGGTGGTGGTGTTTTTTATGTGGGGGAGGGAAAATAATTTTCCCTCTACCTTTCTAGGTTCTTAGCTGAGACACCCCTGTAATAAAAAGACAGATTTAATGGGAGAAAAACAAACAGAAATTTAATAACATGTATACCTCCTGTATACATGGGAGATATCCAGGGAAAACTGACTAAACTCCCTGAAATGACCCAAGCCACCAACTTAAACATTATATCTAGCTAAAGACAAAAGATGTTGGGGAGGCTAGTTATTGGAGTTGACTAGGAAAAGCACAGTAAACAAGGGTAAGGTTGTTATGCAAATTTAAGTTGGTGCCTTCTCCATTGAGAAGAGTTCCTAGAGGTTTAGAGTCAACTCTTTCTGGTACAGAGAGGGAGACACCTTTACATATGGAGATTCCCCTTGTAAATTTTTCTTACAAAAGGGTAATTTCTGCTTAGTTTTCAGAGCTTCACATGTGTCTGCATTTTAAAAAAAATAACCAGCTTAGAGTAATCAGTATGTCAAAGGGGCTTATTTTGCTCCTCTTCATTTATAATGGCCACCCTAACAAGTGTGAGGTGATATCTCATTGTGGCTTTGATTTGCATTTCCCTGACTGTTCGTGAAGTTGAGCATTTTTCATATACCTGCAGGCCATTTGTGTGTCATCTTTGGAGAAATGTCTATTCAAGTTCTTTGCCCATTTTTTAATCAGCTTATTTTACTTTATTTTTTGCTGTTGAGTTGTAGGAGTTCCTTAAAATATTTTGGAAGTTAGCCTCTTATCAAATCTATGGTTTGTAAATATTTTCTCCCATCTCTGGGTTGTTTTTCCATCCTGTTGATGGTATCCTTTGCTTTGCAGAAACTTTTAGTTTGATACAGTCCCAATTGTCTGTTTTTGCTTTTGTTGCCTGTGCTTTTGGTGTCCTAGCCGAGAAATAATTGTCAAGACCGGTGTTAGGAAGATTACCCCCTATGTTTTTTTTCTAGGAGTTTTATAGTTTCTGGTCTTACATTTAAGTCTTTAATCCAGTATGAGTTGATTTTCCAGTATGATGTAAGATAGGGTTTCAGTTTCATTCTTTTGCATGTAGATGTCCAGTATTCCCAACACCATTTGTTGAAGAGATAATCCTTTCCCCATTGTGTAATCCTTTCCCCATTGTGTAAAAGATTGTTTGACCATATGTGCATGGGTCTATTTCTGGGCTCTCTATTCTGTTCCATTTGTCTGTATGTTTATCTTCAGGTCAGTACTGTTTTGCCATATTGTTTTGATTACTATAGCTTTATAATATATTTTGAAATCAGGAAATGTAAGGTCTTCAGCTTTTGCTTTCCTTCTCAAGATTGTCTTGGAGTCCTTTGTGGTTCTATATGAATTTTAGGATTGTTTTTTTCTATTTCTCCAGAAATGCCATTGAGATTTTGATGGGGATTGCACTGAATCTGTAGATCTCTTTGGGTAGCATGGACATTCTAACAATATTAAGTCTTCTAATCAATGAACACAGTGAAGGGTAACAGAATATGCCACCTCAAAATACGCCACTTTGGCATTAAAATTATTTTAAGCTGAAGGCAATTGAGAAGAAGCAGATACAAGAAAAGGCTCTCTCGCTTCCCCCTATTTGCCCAAAAGCAGGGCATAAATTTGTAAAAATAGGCCCTTCTCCTCTCTACCAGAAAGCACATAAATTAATCACCAGAAACAACTCTAGATGCTTATCAACTCAAAGACAGCACCAGAGGAATCTATATAACGCATTAGCCCTTATCTTCCATTAGCTTCCCTATATATTTACCTTCCCACAATTTCCCGCTCCTAGAAACTCAAAGTTCGTTTCCTTTGTCTTGTCACTTCTTTATAAATTTATTATTCTTTTGTTAAGATGTTATGCAAGCCCAAGTTCTAACCACCCCTTTGAGTTACTCATCACTAAGTACTCCTGTATATGTGTGATACATGCGTTAATAAACTTCTGATTGCTTTTCTCTTGTTACTCTGTCTTCTGTCAGTCTAATTTTTAGGGCCTCAGCCAGTGAACCTAAGATGAGTAGAGGAAAAAGATTTTTTTCCTCCCCCACAATGGAATTGCTTTCCTTTTACTTTTGTTGTAGTTTTCAGTATACAAGTTTTCGCCTCCTTGGTTAAGTTTACTTCCAAGTATTTTATTCTTTTTGATGCTGTTGTAAATGGAATTGTTTTCTTAACTTCCTTTTCAGATTTTCATTGTTAGTATATAGAAATGCAACTGATTTTTTTATCTGTTGATTTTATATCCTACAACTTTGTTGAATTCATTTGTTAGTTCTGTTAGGGGTGTGTGTGTGTGGTGGGGTGTGTGTGTGTGTGTGTGTGTGTGTGTGTGTGTGTGTGTGTGATCTTTAGAGTTTTCTACATATAAGGTAATGTCACCTATGAACAGAGATAATTTTACTTCTTCCTTTACAATTTGGATGCTTTTATTTCAATTTCTCACCTAGCTGATCTAGCTAGGACTGCCAGTACTATGTTGAATAGAAGTGGTGAGAGTGGACATTCTTGCCTTGTTCCTAATCTTAGAGAAAAACTTTCAGTTTTTCACTGCTGAGTACATGATTTGTGGGCTTTTCATATATGGCCCTTTTATGTTGTAGTAATTTCTTGCTAGTCCTAGTTTAAGTGAATTTGAGACCTTTTGTCCTTTCTTATTTGCTTATTAAACTAATATATATTCAAATTATATTACAAATTATTTATAACTTATAATTTACTTCCAATTTATATCATTGAAGTTTCAAAATTCAAATTTTTCCAAATTTTTCAAATTCAGAGCAGATCATTTAGAACATTCTGAAAAATACAAGGGCACAAAGAGAAAAATTACTCATCATGCTATTGTTTCACTTTTCCTTTGCCTTAACTTCTTTGTCTTTTTTGCTCAGGTAACTTGGCCCAGACAAGAGCCAGGATAACAGCAGCCTCAAGATCTTTGCCTCCGCATTTCAGTGCTGGGAGACCCAAGGTAAGTAGTATGTTTGTACTCAAAATACTGTGGAAGACAAGATGTTCCCACCCTAGGGATTATCCTAGGTGGGCAACATTAGTTTCCTTTATCTGGCCCACTACCTGGGCAGTCTGGAAGAGAGATTGAAGGGATTTAGGAATCAGGGGTTAGGAAATTTGAAACAGCACCATGGAATCCTTTGCAATCCTGTGTCAGGGAAAAAAAAATTTTCCTCTACCCTCTTAAGTTCAGTATTTGGGAGAATGTGAAATAAACTGACATATTAGCAAGAGAAAAAAAAATACTTTAATCATATACATACAGTAGTTCACCAAATAAGTGATTCAAAGGGCCAGTTAGATTTCGGGGCTTATATACCATCTTAATAGGAGATGAGAGAGGAAGAAGGACGTTTCTGGGACAACAAATGACTTTTGGGAGAAATAAATGGTCCTTTAGGAGTATAGATGGGAGGTATAACAGTTCTTTGACAATGTCTATTTAGGTAATTTCTTATCCCAGTGCTGACTTCTCATCTCTGGTGATAGGAGTCAATCTTCTCTGATTGCAAAGCTCCCCTCTCGGAGGGGATTTGAGACAGCTGAATTCTTTTGGGAGGCTTTGCTTTTAGGCAGATAAGGGGAGTTCCAAAAAGCTTCTTCTTGCAACTGTTGATTCTTACATGTCTTCAGTTCAAAATAATCCTTATGCCACTGTGGCATATCTAGACCCCTTCACCTGATTTTCAGAAATATCACTTAAGATACAGAACAATGACACTTGAAAATTGTTGACACTTGAAAATAAAGTCCATCTAGGAAGAGATAAAGCACTTTTCCTTGAAGCTATCACCAACCTACAGAGGAGGATAACAAAAGGAGTCAGCAGGGCGGAAATAAACCATACCCTTTCCTATTTCTCTGCTTTGCTCTCTGAAAAGTGAGCGGTGCACTTGTCCATGCAAAAGGGGTGTTAGAAGCGTTCCTAAATATCCCACTGTAAAATATTTTAAACTCTTCCATCCTTCCTGATAATGCTTAGCACAAATCTCAAGGACTGGCTGGTTAATGCTCATTGTATATACTAATATAACACCAAGAAACAATAATGTTAAAGGTGATGGGGTAATAAACAGGTCATATCTCTGAATTTTCTTACCTTTTTGTTTACATTGAATATTAAATAATTCATTTAATAAAGAATGATCAATACAGCTGCACATAATGCCATTGACTATTACCCCCGAATTGATAGAGATGTACATATCTATATTTACTCTCTCTGAGAATAAAAGACCTGCACATAAATAGGGATTCAGATCATCTTTGTTAACAGTAATTTTTACACCCACATTGTTAGTACAATCTTGTGGAATAGTCTACTTTTCAACCTTGTGAATTTGTGGCAAGATGTTAGGGCTATTTAACATGAGTTATATGGGCCCCTCAGTGAGATTTACAGAGAAGTTTCAGTGGTTATGAGAGCCTCTTGATATTACATGTAAAATGTTGTTTGTGTTAAATACAGTTGATTCTCATTATTCACAAGACTTATGTTCTGTAAAGTTACTGTGAACACTGAATCAGCAAATTCTGAGCATTGCTCCTAGAGGAAATATGCGGTTAGGTTCCTGCAAGCCTCTGGTTACAACACTTTCGTCAACTGATTAATACATAATCTTGTATTATGTGTGTTTCTATTGAAAGATACTTTATTTAATACAATTGACCCTTGAACAACATGGGGGTCGGGGCACCAACTCTCCACACAGTCGAAAACCCACATATAACTTTATAGAGGGCTGTCTGTATCCACGGTTCCACAGATGCAGATTCAACCAACTATGGATCGTGTAGTAGTACTGTATTTACCATTGAAAAATATATGTGTGTAAGTACATCCCTGCAGTTCAAACCTGTGTTGCTCAGGTCAACTAGATACTTCTTATAAATAATTAATTATATGTAGTATTGCTTTGTATAAAACAATATTTCAAGTACAGTATTTGTATCATTGAACTCAAGGCCAACGGCACTATAACTCATGCCTTGAACAAAGCTAATCTAACACACAAATGTTCTCCAACAGGCACTTGACAGCCTCCTTCCACTTAGGAACACTAGACAGCACTTCAGCACTATGATTAGGGGCTATTTTATATTTATTTATTTATTTTTAATAAATTTATTTATGTTTTATTTTTATTTTTGGCTGAGTTGGGTCTTTGTTGCTGTGCACGGGCTTCTCTGGTTGTGGCGAGCGGGGACTGCTCTTCGTTGCGGTGCATGGGCTTCTCATTGCGGTGGCTTCTCTTATTGTGGAGCACGGGCTCTAGGCGCATGGGTTTCAGTAGTTGTGGCACGCAGGCTCAGTAGTTGTGGCACGCGAGCTCTAGAGCACAGGCTCAGTAGTTGTGGCGCATGGGCTTAGTTGCTCCACGGCATGTGGGATCTTCCTGGGCCAGGGCTCAAACCCGTGTCCCCTGCATTGGCAGGTGGATTCTTAACCACTGCGCCACCAGGGAAGCCCCAGGGGCTATTTTAAACAGTAAAATCACCAGCCAAAAGCACAAAAATGCGGCACAAAAATCGTGGCACTTAAGTAGACCTTGAAAAAGACACTTGTTTACAGCATGAGAGCTGGAACAAGAAGACAGAGTGTCACCTTGTTCAGCCTCAGCTGGAAGCATGCACATCAGATGTCGAAGTTTCCACTGCTCTGCATGTCTGCAAATGACCGTGAAAGCGTGTGAGCACTGATTGATTTGGAGATTACAAATACATTTCAGCAAGTAGGCAAATTCACAAATACAGCATCCACAAATAATGAGGATCAACTGTATATGTATTTTTTTGCAGTCATTGGCTTCCACCAGATTCTAAAAAGGATCGTGACACGTTCCTTTCAAAAAGATGAAAGACTCCTGTGTAATATTCTCTGTCAACTCATATTCCCCTCCTTTCCTCAATTTGATTTTTTGACTGCTGGACTCTGCCAGGACCTATCCCCCTGCCTTCCACATTGGGTATCAGCACGTTGTTATGTCCCTCCCTGCCCTGCCTACATGAGAAGTGTGCCCTCGAGTGTGTGACGTATATTTACATCACTATAATAAATACAGGTGAGATGAAAATGACTAGAGATTTATTGTCCCTGGGAAAGAATATGAGCTGAAAGTTCTAATTAAGGCATCAGAAAATATGAAGGGTAACAACAGCAATAAAAATCTCGATCAGTTCCTCTCTGCCTTCTCCAAGGTGAAACAGCAGAGGTGGCCTTGCAGAAAGCTGACCTCCACCACATTCAGCACCTTCACACTGGGCCGGTGTCAAGGCCAGCCTTGCTTCCTCATTCAGTGCTGTGGAGACTTTTGAGGGAAGTGATGCCGTAGGGACTGTTTCCTTGAGAGAGGGATGGATCACTTGACAGCCGTAAAAATTCTTGACCAAAGGCCTTGTCAAGAACCTAAATATAAATACTTCCGAGGTTTTGGGATGCAGATAGTAGGTACTTACGGAGACCAAGGGGGAAAAGAAATCCTTCAGTTTTCCATTTATTGCTGAGATCTAGATGGTTTGTGAGACTTTTTGGAGTCTATGTCTTTATGCTAAAGTAAATTTAGTTGACAGATGAGGCAAATCTTTTTAATAATACCATGCTTTCAGACCCATTCTATAAGTTGTAACAAACCACATAGAAAGGCAGTATGTAATGTTTAAGGAGTAGGTTTTGGAATCAGAACTGGGTTCAGATCTAGGCATGGCCAGTTACTAGCTGCAGGACTCTGGGAAATTTACCTAAAGTCTTTGAGCCTTAACTTCTTTATATGTAGAATAGGAGTGATAATAGTGTTTACCTCATAGGGTCCTTTTGAGAATTCATTGACATAGTGTAGGCAAAGTGTTTAGCATAGTGATTTCACATCGGAAACAGTAAATGTTTTATTACTCACATTTTGATAACCATCTAAAATTCCATGTGTGTAGTCCATATGTATACAGAAGCTTGCTCATTTCCTGTGGGCTTGGGGTCTGTACCACAATTTGTAAAGCTTACTCATGACTACTTTGAAGGCTAACCAGCACTGCTCACAAGGAATGGGGTAGGACATTTGTCATGTGGGCAAAAAACAAGCTTGCTTAGCTCCAGTTGGCTTATATTGTTGTAGCAATTGGTGGTGTAGAAGAAGGGTATACTGGGTTAGAAAGACAATGTTTTTATCCAGAATATCAGTTCTACTGATCATTTTGAAATTGTTTTCATTGGAAGTATTTTCTCTGCCAATAAATAAAAAGATGTCCTTGCTGTGTTGCATGGGCGCTAGTACTCACCTTATTCCATGGAACAAAACCCTGCATCCTTAGTATTGATCACTAAGCTAAGACTGAATCCAACATGGTAATGAAGGAAGGGGAACTGACTGGCCTCTTGTGTGTGTTCAAGGCAGTGGTTTTTAAATAACACAGGCTTTGGGAAGTTAACAAGTCCAAGTCCATACAGCTATTAAGCAGAGGAGCCAGAATTTGAAGCAGGTGTGTCCAGTTCCAAACCCTGTGCCCTGTAGCACATACCCACTGCGCCTAGGAAGCCTTTCCTGTCTCTTTTCCTCCTATGTGAGGTAAAAACTTATAAGATGCTATGGAGAGGACTGGTTTTTTGTTGTGAAATCCCCACCTTTGGAAAGAACTATTTGTTAGATGATGACCTCAATAGAACCTACTTTCTGGATTGTTTCTAAGAGACTTTTTTTTTTCAAATTAAATGAGGCTACCATTAACTAAATTAGTTCAGAAAGACAAGCTCTTAGGTTAGACAACAACCTTCTCATCTCTTTTTTTTTTTCTTTCGAGTTTTTTTGAATTCTGTGGAGGTCATGGCAGGCCCAGTGCAGACAGAGGTCTCCTACTTTGAAAGGTCAAGAGAGGCAACTTCTGGTATGTCCCTTGTCTGAAGTGAAATTCCCTCTTTTGGATCCACTCCATGCACAGGAGAACTTCATGACTATGCAGATATGCAAGAGACCCTTGACCAACCCAAGACCTTTCCAAATTCTTAAATTAGAAGGTACCCCAATAGTATATTATTTATTCTTTAAAATATAGTACTAAATATTGTAGGTGATGAACTGTAGACAAGCATTAACATTTCCAAGTTACATGTAACACAGAATAGGTTTTTACTTACTTTACAAGAGTTACTCTGTACGTGAGTATAAGGACAGAACTAAAGTCGTGCTGGGTGGCTACAGGAGCACACCAGCCCTATAACTTGGATTGCAAATTAGTGCTTCCTTCTGTATTTTTCCAGTTTGCTGCAGGGGATGGGTACTGATCTTGAAAACAATACATATCACACTTTTTAAATTATGTCTTAGCAGAATTAACATACATCAAAGATTTTTCTGATCACTAAACTGTTAAATTCTCAAATGCCAAGGGTCTACTGTATGTTCTGAGGAAGGGTAACAGGTAAATGCTACTAGTAGGAGAAACATGGATGAACTTTTCAGCTGCCCTTTCACAGTGAATTACAGCTTGAGAGGCTGGCATTCTCTGGCTAATTTGAATGAAAAGGGAGGGAAAGGAAGGAGGAAAAGCAGGGTTCAGAGCAAGCTGTGGTTCTTCAGGGAGGATCTCTGAATAAAAGAAATAGTGAGAAATTCCCAGAAGTTGTGTGCACATGAAGGTCAGGTGGGGAGAAAGAATGTTTAGGAAAACTCTCAGAATTTACAATTTGGCCGAAGGCAGACCCTAGCCAAGATCTTTCTTCCTTCAGTCCTAACTAGCTTTCCCCAAACCTCACCAGTGCTGAGCTCTATCCGCCAAGTGGGGGTGAGATGGGGAAGAAACCTTCCATGTGGTCCCTGCAGATAACACCATAGGACCTCTGCAGGTGGGGTGGGTGTGTTTGTGTTTTTCTCTTTTCTCTGTGAGAGCCGCCTTCCTTCTCAACACAGAGCTTTCATTTCCTGCTTTCTCATTAAAAATATTAAAAAGTCAGACCTACAGGCAGTTGTACCATTGCTTCAGCTGCATCCAAATGAAATGATGGCTTTGCGAACAGATCCAATCTGCAGCCTAGAGAATGCAAGCTGCACCGCGGACCGCCCCCCGACCCCCCGCCCCCTGACATTACTTCTCTCAGAGTTACCCTTATATTCCTGCTCACTATTTAGGTTGCTTTTCTAGTTTTTGAAAACTTAGCTCCACACTTATTCCCCTTCTTAAACAGACCTGTTTTCTTTATCCAAGCCAGTTGAAGCCTTTTCTTCCATTTTGCACACAGTCTCCTAAATGCCCCTCGAGGTAAGCGTCATTATTCACCCACCTCCCCATGGCCCCGTCCCTTCTAGCACCCACTTCTCACTGTTGTTGAACAAGGCTGCAGACATTCTCACCCCATGGGGGGGTGGCTGCCTGGACAGCAATCCACTGAGTGGAACACACGTGCTGACAGCAGCATCTTCCAGTTCAAATGTCTGTGCTTCATACCCTTGCCACCTGTTCTGAGCAGATGGGAGGCTGCCACAGAGGAGGCTGGTGCTGAAACGCCGCTCATGTGCTCTGCAAACCAAATAGCTTTGTGTGTGCGGGAGCAGGAATTTTATTGTTGTGATAAAATGATGGAACACAGGGTGCCACAACTGTTTGCTACAGTTGTTTTCATTCTAAATTCCTTCCAGTCGGCCCAGGTAGTTGGGGCAGATGATTGGGAACAGGTGTATCCCAAGCTCTGGGCCGCAGTGAGCACGTGGTAACTCTGGGCGTCAGGAGGGGTGTGGCAGGGTTAGTATCTGATGGCCGGAAGGCGAAAGGCCTCCCCTAATGCCCTGTGGTGCAACTGGGGCTTTGGGTCCGGGGCTTTGGGTCCAGGGCTTTGTAATCACCCAGCCTCATGGGTTTTGCCCAGTTTTCTTTTAAGAAATAATTTGGTCTCATGTGACATTATTGGAGAACTTAATAGTGGCCCATTAGAGCATGGAGAAATACAGAAATAACACTGCTGGGGGTTTGTACTGAGACCATATAGTATGTCACAGAGTTCGGTCATTGTCAAGAGAGCAGAACAGTGCGAATTCTGTTTTTCTTTTAGATGTCTTTAAAATCCTCCCCCATGGTCTGTACAGTTGTGTCCTAAACATCAAGGCCCCTCAGATATTTGACCAGATTACCTTTCAGATTTGGGGAAAATAAATTGTCTATATCCTCAAACCATTCACTCCTGCCTGTGTTCCAGGTGGACACTCTGGAGGTGATACGGCATCCGGAAGAAACCACCAACATGAAGGGGCAGACCATGGCTTCTTACTTCCGGGTATGGAGTCTTCTTGATCTCTATTCTGCCTGTTTCCAGAAAGGACTTGCCAACCCTTCCCACAAGAGGCCCACATACCACAGAGTCACTGAAATAAGAGCAAAGCTCAAGAGTCATTTAAGAAAGGTGGTGGTGTATAGGGAGAGGAAAATTATAACAGGGAACCCCCCTCTGAAGACAGTGTTCTCTGATCTCAGAAAGACCAGATGAGCCCTCAGGTGTCTACAGAAGGCCCTCTCTGCCACTGGCACATAGCCCTGTCCATTGAGTGTGCTGATTCTGTTGGCATTTCAGCTGCTTCTTGGCCTTAAGACTGCTGGAGTCAGCCACTTTTCCAGCATATTTACTGAGAAGTAAAGTAGTTAATACAATTCCAGAAGGTGGTTTATCAAGTTCATGAGAGGCTATGTCTTAGCTTTGACTTTCTTTTCCTAGATTGAATTGACCCATTGCAAGACCCATTTGCCTGAGCCCAGTTATTTCCCATCTCTGTTACCACAATTCCTCATGTTTCATCTGGTGAAATGACTCCTTTGAGTAAAAACGTCATCTCTAGAGGGACTCTGTCAAATGCACATTAGATAGGAAAGATAAGACACTGTCAATTTGTACTAATTTGAACAGATTTGTTTATCTTCAAATTATGAAGCATTGGGGTTGGAAGCCCCTTTTAGATCATTGACTATGGGGAGCTGAGGTCCAGGCAGCTTCACGACGGACACGCTGTTAAGCCAGAGATGGAACTGCTGAACTCAGGGACAACGAAATAAGGTTGTAAGTTGGGGTCGGCCACAGGAAGGGGCTTGGCAGGAATGGTAAGTCAAGTGGATCATGAGCTGGAGTTGCCAGGCAGGCTGAAGGGTAGGGCCTGGGAGCCAGCACCGTGCAAAGAAGGTTCCACCAAAAGCTAGCAGGTTCAAGAAAGATGTAAAGCTAAGAAGTCTGACTTATCCAGCTGTGCTTTAGAGGCAGACTAGAATTGGCCTCAGGGGTATGGACTGTAAGGGCCTAGAGGACTTTGGGTCCAGCACTCCATCTGTGCAGTGATCCCTTCTCCAGCAGGTGGGTTTTCAGCCCCTGCTTCGTCCCTCATGGTTGGACATTTCTAATTGCCACTTATTTCTTATCTGAGACCTACCCTGATCATGTCCCTTTAGTGGCTTGACTATATCCTCCTAGCGTGTGTGTGTGTGTGTGTGTGTGTGTGTGTGTGTGTGTGTGTGTGTGTGTGTGTGTGTGTATGTGTATCCCATGGGATTTGGAGGCTCTGATGGACTCTGTGAGGCATCCTCAAGATCCTAGAGTCCTTCTTTCAGCAGAAGAAGCCTCTGGCTTACAATTTTCAGAAATATATCCATAACAACCAGTTGGGTGTCCTCAAAATACTGGTCCCCAAATGCTAAAAAAAAAGGCACATTGCCAAGCTAGGTAACCATGTATTGGATTAGTAGGAGGTAGGATTATGAAATAATGAAACTGATTTTACACGTGGCTTGTAATTGCCCCTGAAGGCATGTCCAAAAGAGGAGCTGCCACAGTGGATGCCCGTGAGGAGCAGTGAGCACCGCTCAGCTTTTCCGTGTGTGCTCTCTCTGCGAGCGCCCCTGCCAGACACTCGCTGTATGTTAGTTCATCTTCATTATAATCTGTCTTCCCGCTGATTTTCTTGTTTTCTTTGCCCTCTTTATTTTTCTTGTTTTTCCTCTGCCTTATTAACAATGACATTGGTAAGGTTTGCTTAGACTTTCTGGTGATTGTTAGGTTGAAGAGGCAACTGACCCCTTCCTGAAAGCTGGACATTTTATGAGACCAGTGCTCTAACCCCTGAGTTAGGGAGCCAAAGCTGGATATTTTACATTATGGATACAGTTTATGAACACCTTGGCATACCAGAGACAAGCTAGTTCTGGTGGTGGAGTTACGAGGTAACCTAAGCAAGTTCTTAGGCGGCTGAGTTTCTGCCAAATGGGATCTTGCCTGGCACCAGGTGATGTTTAAAGAATACTTTTGAATCTGTGGGCAGTGATAAGTACTTGTCAGCACTTATATTGTTATTTCTTTTTGTTGGATTCTTGTGTAGCCTCGAAGGTTCCACGAGTTGTTTACGAGCCAACAAACTGCCCTGGAGGCCCAGCAGGCCTGTGTCGTAATTATCTATTATGTTTGTGGTAACCTCATTTCATGTGTGTTTTTCTCCCTGGTAGTATTCTCTGATGGATCTGCTCTCCAAAATGGTGGTGGGACAGCCCCACTTTGTACGCTGCATCAAGCCCAACGATGACCGAGAGGCACTGAAGTTCACCCGCAACAGAGTGCGGGCCCAGCTCCGCTCCACAGGCATCCTAGAGACGGTCAGCATCCGCCAGCAGGGTTATTCCCACCGTATCCTCTTTGAAGAGTTTGTGAAAAGGTCAGTCTGGTATCTTGGGAACTATATTATGTTAAACACAGCTCTGCTAAGGCCCTTCTGTCCCCTGGGATCACTCCTCCTGCCCACTTGCCTCCAAACATGGAATTGGCTAGTTACCAGCTAGCAATTACTTGCTTCATTGTTGTGTTTCTCCTGTGCTCCAACTAAATTATACGGTCATCTGGAGGACAGGTTAAGCTCCCTCCTGATCACATTTGAAAAATAAAAATATCCATAGATATTTATCTGTTATATATCCTTAGGTTTCAAAATCTCCAGATACTTAATTGCTATGACAAAATTATCCCTCCATAAATGGGTCAAGATTCTGGCAAGTGTAAATGCACCCAGGCATCCACGCCTCTCCCAGCATCTGGCACGATATAACGTGATAGCTAACATCTACAGAGCACCTGAATTGTCCCAAATATATAATCTCCTTTGATCCATACAACCGCCCTGTAAGCTAGGCTTTGTTATTATCCCCATTTTACAGTTGAGGAAATTGAAGCACAGAAGGAAATTAAGTGATTTTACCAAGATCCCATGCTAGTAAATGGTTGAGCCAAAATTTGAACCCAGGCAGTCTGGCTATAGCAGCCACACTTTTAATCTCCTCGGTCTACTGCATTCCATAAATGTTTATTGCAAAAATTGCTGTGGAGCTTTCTAAACCCAGAAACTGCCTTTACCTAAGAGTGAAATGCTGCTCTTTTCTGAACAGCTGCCACAGGTATGCCTTACACACGCATATGATTACAGGTAGGATTTTCACAAAACTTTCCGTGAAGAAATAAGGAACAAGAATAACAAAAAACCATCTCTGAGGAACACTAGTGTCTGAGGATATCCAGAGAGGAAAATTAATATTCATTATAAAATCTGTTTGTTTTTACCACCATTCTGAAACTAATGCCCAAGGTCATTTTTCCATTTTTTCCTCAGGGAAGAATGGATCCTAATGTGGCAGGTCGCTTCATCAGGTCTTCCCAATGCCACTAAATTGCATGGAGACAAAAGGGCAAAAGAAATTCCTTGCAATGAGAGCTTTTAAATTAAAAATATGAACGAAATGGCTTTTTAAAACGAAGTGTCTTAGAGCCTCTTTTTCCCTCTTAAATTTGGAGGTGGAACAAACAAACAAAAAAAGATTATTTGAGCTCATGAATGTGACTAGTCAAGTATTTTTAGCCACTAAGTGTTGAATACATAAAAATATTTAAGAAAACAGGTCAAATGCTAAACAGATTGGCACTTCTTTGTTCGTAATCAGAAAGCCAATAGGCAAGTATGAACAAGAGTTTCAAAATGTCAGTAAATCTGAGGGTATCAAAGATTTCTGAGCCAGCAGGTTAATTGGTATTTTGATCCTTTTGAGCAACTTAACAACAAAATGGATGAGTTAACAGTTTCCCCCCTTGATGTTATTCAACAAATAGGTGCGCCTCTTATCTTCCTGTTCAGGAGTGCTGTTTTGTAAACTCTTAGCAGGAAATATGCAGACGAAACAATCAAAGGCAGGGCTTATCAGGTGGTGGTAAATAAAAGATAAAGATTTGTTTAATGTTACTCTTTACCTTTTTGTATTTTCTGGCACTCAGTACTGAAGCCTGACGTGCACACCTGAAAGGCTGTGTTTTGAGGATTATGTTGTCGGGTTCCCAAATGCAGAAGGACTTCCCCAAGTCACCCAAGTCTGCAGACATGGCCAAACCTAAAACATTTCTTTGCCCCATCATCCTTGAATAATCTGGCAAAATGACTTAGAAGTGCCCTTCCTATTCTCCATTCATGGAGCCTTCAAAGAAAGGGTTACTTCCAACACCCTCTCATCAATGGGGCCAGGTGGACTGGAAGCATTCATCTATCTAGTCTCAGGTAGGCATGAGAAAGGCCACCTGACAGTGCTGGGCAGCTGGCTGAAACCTCCTGGAAGTCATGCTGTTGAGACATCACAGAAAATGACTATGAACACTCATTGGCTTTGTGGTCAGTGGGCTCTGAAGTGTGGTCTGGCAGAAGGTCTATACTGGGGTAACACATATGACTGCACATATTGGGATGTGTTCTGGCCAATGTCTCAAGGGTAGCACAGCACATTCAGTTCAAAGTCTTATGGTTTGTTTATTAAACTCTTGTAGTAAATAATATAATTTAGTGAGGAGGTCGGAGTTCTCGTCTCCTCTTGGATATAGTATTTGGCAAGTAACCTAATATTTCTGTAAAAGGTGTTTCATCATCTGCATGATAAGAAGTCGGGAATACACAGAGCCCACATCCTAAAGATTTTCAGAGATTACATGCAGATTCTGGGGCCTTAGCCTCTGAGTCCTCCAGAAAGGCCCACCTCTCCCACTTGAGCTCACAGGAGGGAGAACTGCATTCCCAGGACCCAATTCATAACAGTTGTTAAATCAGTGTCTGTTGAACAAAGTGAAACTCTTACCTCTTCTCCTTCATCAGCAACTTCCATTTCTTCTCATGATGGCATGAGAGCTATGTGCCCTGGTATCTCCTTCATCTCCTTCTCCCTTCTATTCCTCTACTTCCTCTCCTCCAGAAATCTAGGGTCACCTCTGTCTTCTCACTTTCTTCAAACAATCCATCAAAAGTCCTGCCAACTTTACCTGCTAAAGTTTCTCAAAAAGTTTCCCTTGGGAATTTCCCGATCCCTTCTCCCAAGGCTTTTTAATAATAATAACAATAATAATAATAATAAAGCAACAGCTTGAGATATAATTCATGTATGATAAAAATCACCCTTTTAAAGTACACAGTTCTAAGGTTTTAGTGTATTCACAAGTTGTGCAACAATAACCACTATCTAATCTGAACAGCTTTTTATGTGCTTATTGGTCGTTTGTATTATTTCCTTTGAAGAAAGGTTTATTCAGATCCTTTACCCATTTAATTATTGATTTTTATATACTCTGGATACTAGCCCATTATCAGATATATGATTTGCAAATGTTCTCTCTTATTCTGTGGGTTGTCTTTTCAATTTCATGATGGTATCTTTTCATGAATGAAAGTTTAAAATTTTGATGAAGCCAAATTTTTCTGTGTTTTCTTTTGTTAGTAATGCTTTTGGTGTCATATCTAAGAAACCATGCTTAATCCAAGGTCATGAAGCTTTATTCCTATGTTTTCTTCTAAGGCTTTTATAGTTTTAGGTCTTATATTTAGATCAGTGGTCCATTTTGAATTATCTTTATGTATGGTGTGAAGTACAGGTCCAACTTAATTCATTTGTTCACAGATATCAAGCTTTTCCTAGCACTGTTTGTTGAAGAGAGTATTCTTTCCCCTGTTGAATTGTCTTGGCATCCTTGTTAAAAATCGATTGACCATAAATTGGTCATAAGTTATTTCTGACTTCTCAATTCTATCCCATTGATCAATACCTATTCCAAACCTTTTGAGGCTCTTTTGTCCACCCTCTTGACTTAACTTCCTAAATGGACTTCATGCCTGTTCTGTTCTCCAAAGAGCCACAGAGTACAATTTACCTAAAATTCCTATCTAATCATGTTGCTTCCTTGATTAAAATCCTTAATTGAAATGACCATCCCAGACCTCACTGGGTGAGCATCAACCCCTCTCCCTGATATGGGGAGTCTCCCTGTCTGGATCCTGCCCACCTTTCCAGTCTCTTCTTTCTTGTCTTCCCACCTCTCAGCTCACATTCCAGCAAAAACCAGACTACTTAAGAGTTCTAGGAACACCCCACGTCATTCCATGCTTCCCTGCTTTAAGCAAAAGCTCATGTTGTGCTCGTGCTTTGGTGCCTGAATCCCCCTTCTCCAAGTTTTCAGTCAGCCGACTTACCCTGGCTAACCCCTGCTCATTCCTCAGGACTTTGAACAGGCATTTTCTTCCCTGCAACACCCTCCTTGACTCTCCCAGGCTGAGTTAGGAGCCCCTCTGATGAGCTTCGTCAGTAGCGCTGACTACATTGAGGTAGAAACTAGCTGCCGGTCTCTTACCTTGACATTAACCACCTGGGAGGCAGGGATATTTTGCAGCCAACTTTGTATCTGTACTGTCCAGCACTGTTCAGCACTGTCCCTGATACAAATTAGGCATTTAATAAATATTTATTGAATTGAATCAAACTTTTACTCCTTCCCCTTCATCACTATCTTCTTTTACCATCTCCTGACTGACTCTTTGGTCCTTGCAGTTCTGAAGTGCATGACAAGAATATGCAGCTGGCTTGGTTGAGGTTAAGTTTAATCTGCATTATAAAGTAGAATCTAGATTGTTAGAGCATAAGATTTCAGGTAAGTGTTAAGTAGCTCTCTATCAAGAAAAGGTAAGAAACCATAATAAGTTAATAAAAAGTCTCTACCCAGCTTGAAAATGCTATTATCGGAGTTTGATACATTAAAAAGGTGACTTTTAAACAAACTTTCCTTCCTTCTCTCGACAATAAACGCTGATTTTTTTTTTTTTTTTCTAGAAGAGACAGACTTCACAGGACAAGGGAGATTCTCTGCTCTGGCTCCTTTCTAGACTCTTTTCTCAACTTCCCACCTCTTAGCTCACATTCCAGAAAAGAAGGAATCTTTTAGATTAGAGCTCCCTAACATAACACAACATATGCCCTATTAAGGCAAGAGCCTCTAAAAGCAGGCTGCTTACTTGGTGTGTTAGTCAGGAATCTTTTAATAACAGGTGACTGAAACTGAAGTGAATTGAAGCAAAATTTAAAAGGGGATGATATATTGGCTTACATAACTAGGAAGTTCAAAGATATGTCTGGATACGGGACATCAAGCAATTTTACCCCTGTCTTCTTTTCAGCAGCTTTGCTTCCCCTCTTTGGAGTTTCTTGTCAGCTAGGCAGTTCTTCCTCACATGTCGGCAGAGACGGTCCCTGGAAGCTCCTGTAGGAAGCATCCTAAAGGCTTAGCAACATCAGCAGCAAGCAAGTTCCTGAGAGTTCCCATGCAAGGAACTCTCTGGTTGTCCCAGCCTGGGTCATGTGCCGGTGCTCATACCAGTAACTGTGCCCAAGGGGATGATTGACAGGGTCTTTGGTCAAGTGCCAGGGCATGGAGTCAGCCCCATGTGAACCATGGTCTGAGGGACTCTGTTAAAGGAAGGAGAGGTAGAGGGTGGATAGGCTAAAACCATAGGCATTCATTACCCCTTATCTGACCAATACATACCCTGGAATCAACTGTAACAGTGCCAAAAGGTCTACCCCAACCTGGGTAGCTAGAGGAGATCTTTAATTTAGAATTTTCTAAGAAGAATAAAAGTTCCGTTGACAATAACAGTGTTAACTCTGGAATGAGAACTATATACAGTTTACTAAGTTAACCTAAGCATAGTTGGCTTCTTGTTTTTTGGGATCTTTGTCTTTTGAACCACCGCTCTACTATACAGCAGGTTTCTGAAAACAGTTTCCAGCTCTGCTTCACCAAGGGATTAGAAAAAACTTATGATCTATTCTGGCCCAGTTTGAGTTCATCTTCTTGCATTTTTGACACTTTTCTCTTCATCAGTATGGGTCATAATAGCCTTGTCCTCTCTAGGACTGTGTTGGATGTCACTTTTCTTTGTCAGGGTCTCTCACCTGGCCTCTATTTGTACTCTAAGAATAGTCTTCAGTAATTACTTTGCTCAAGAAGGCTGCTTCTTCCCTTTCATACTGCAGAATTCTTGCCATGATTTAATACTCCCTTAACAAAGCCTTCTTTCTATCTCAATTTATACTCTGATAGCGAAGACCCATAAAACTCCTCACTGAGGACATCTCCAGAGTTGACCATTGACTTTCTTGGATTCTAGAGCAATCCTTTGAGATCCACATGCTTTTGCCAGTGGATTGTCTGGAGCAACTCTAGACATCCAGACATTTTCGAAGTTGACCTTTGTTTTCAAGTCTTTCATATTTGGACTTTGACCGTTGACTTCTTACTTATTTTTGTATCTCTAGCATCTTGTATGGTATGGTGTCTAGCCCATGGTGTATGTTTAGTATTTCTCAAATGAGGGAATCTATCAATTAGGAATGCATTTGACTGTGAATAACAAACAATAAATATTTTTAGTGGCTTAACCCAGGGTTTCTCAGTCTCAGCACTGCTGACATTTTGGACCAGGTACTTCTTTGTTGTGGAAGGCTATCCCTGTGCCTTGTAAGATGTACAGCAGCATCCCTAGCTTCTACCTTTTAAGATGCGAATAGCAACACCCCCCCACCCTAAATTGTGACAATAAATATTGTCTCCAGATATTGGCAAATGTCCCCTGGGGAGCAAAATTGCCCAAACTGAGAACCATTGCCAAACAGATTTGTTTGTTTCTCACAAAAAGAAATTGAGAGGTAAGCTATTTTTAATGTTATATTAGCTGTTCAATGATGTTATCAGGGGCCTGTGTATCTTCTGACCGCCGTTCATTTCTTTTTACCATCTTTAGTATGTATGGGTTAGCTTATAGTCTCGTGGTTACAATGTAGCTGCTACCTCTCCAGGCATTATGTCTGCATTCAAGGCAGGAAGAAAGGGAAGGGGTAGGATGAATAGCTAAGTCAGCCACATTTGCCCAGCTTTTATTAGGAAAGAAAACATTTTCCCAGAAACCATTTCACATAACCTCTCATTGGCCTGGACTGAGTCACATGACCATTCCTAGCTACAGAGAGCGGTTTAGAAAGTGGGGAATGGGTCTGGGGCTGGGTGCATTGTGACCCAAAGAAAAACTGGTGTTCAGTTAGCTAGGAAGAAGTGGGAATGGTAATGGGAGAGGCACTAATTATGCTTGTCACAGAAAAGAAATCTAATGTTTATTAATTGAGTGAAGGAGTGACTTGAACGACTAAGGGGCTGAATGAACTTGAATAAATACTTTCAGTTCCTCACAACCCGCTCATTTCTTACTCCTTGCTACCAGCTTCTTCCTCAGGATTGTAGTTTAAGAATTTAAAAGTGCAGAAGTGCCTGAGTGGAAGCAGGCAAGATATTGAGGACCCTTTAATCCCATTGCCATGGAAAGATGTTTTTGCAGTTTTAAACCTGCAACAAATTCTTTTAGCTCTTGCAAAGTGAACTGAATGTCATCAGTTATCACTGTGAAAACTTTTATCTATAAGGACAGGGTCCCTGATATTCTCTTACAGAGCCCCAGGGTTAGTACTGGCTCACAGAACAGGAGTTGAGAGAAAAATCAGCATCACAGAAGAATCCAGACATCTCAAGAAAGACTGAAATCCAAATTTCAATTTTCAAAAAATAAAGCTGCTACTTTCTTCTCTGGGTAGTGAGCAGTGAATAGGAAAACACAAATCCTCCAGCAGCTCGGATGGCGATGCCATGCCTTATCTCTCCCAGGACATCCCTGAGGTTTTTTCTTTTCACCTATAACCACACAGATGAGAGCCTGACATAAAATAGATCTTAATGTGCTATTTAGATAAGTTACTGTATCTGCAGCTAAGTGAACAGAATCCTCAGTTCCCTGCAAATTGATTTACGAGGTTGCGAGAGATATGTAAGAGATAATACTTAGGGAGGATAATGGACAGCTTCAGCATCGTGAGTAAAATATATTGCATGCTTATGTGAACAGTCTCTGCATTTAGCTTCTAGGGGCAGCAATTGAGTGGTGGCATTCTCTGGGAGGAATCTCTAACAACTGCTGTTCTTGTACACTGTCATTCCCACCCTTTTGTTGTTGTTGTTTTGAGAGAATGAGTTGCTCACCGCTCCCCAACTGTGTGTGCATTGATGCCTTTTATATAGATGAGACCTTGGATGACTTCTTTTCTCCCTTAACTCTTATATTACCATTGTTATAACTTTGGTTAGTGCAGTAAACAAAAAACATTCTAAAACTACCTTTTAAGATATCATTGAAAAACTCTAAGAGATGGCCTGGTCCAACTTTCCCATTTCACAGATGAGAAGACTGAGGCCAGAGGGATGATGTAGCTTTGCCAAGGTCCCATCTCTAAGGAGGTGACAGTATCAGTAACTCTCCAGTTTACTATGGACTGAAGAGAATTTCTGTGACCACCTCTCTCCATTCTTAGGGTGCAGTATGGGTTCAACTTGGCCTGGCCTGGCCTGAAGATCCCTCCCAACTTGCCTATAGATGATTCACAATCCCAAAACTTATTCTTTGAAGACCCTCCCTTTCTCACAGAGCCCAAACTGCTGACAGCTGTTTCTTATCTATTCAAGTATCAGAAAAATCATTTTTGTAGCTGATAGCTCTGCAAATTGAGACTGAAATCTATAGTGGTGATTTGAAAAGTGGATACAAGAGGTAATATCAATCACACTACTCTCCAAAGATACTGAGTAGCAGCAGTAATAAGCCCAGGCTGTCTTTCCCAATTTCCTTAATGTCTGCTCTCTGGGCAGCCTCATGAGCTAATTCAGTTATAGGGAGGAATCCATGTAGTAAAGAAACACAGGGAACAGTGGCCATGCTATGGAAACAGTATGTGAAGAAATAATAAAGGAAAACAAGAAGAAAGATGCTATGAAGATGTTAGACAGTATCAGTGCAGTTGAGAAGACTGCCACCCTGGACTTTTGAACTGGCTGCCTGGCTTATTCTATGAAAATCAGTAGATGTAAAACTCTATATGTCCCTGCTTGGAGATTCCTTAAACAAATTTCAGTGGGACTAGCTTATGTTGGATAATAACAATGAAGCAACAGAAGGAAGACAGAATGAAGAAGATCACGGACAAAGAAGAGAAAAGGTGGAAGAGCAGGAGTATGCGAGGAAACCTCCTGGCACAGAGATGGCAGATGGGCGCCACTTTGCTCTCCAGCCCCAGCTGCAGACCTGGCTCCTCAGTCAAGGCACATTTCCTCCAGAGCCCAGATGGGGCTCTGGAATTCCCTCCAATATGGTGCTCTAAGAAACCGCTGCCCAGTCCATCAGCTGACCCACGGTTGACCCCGTAGTCATTCCTGTTCTAGCATGTTCTGTTCACTTTACAGTGCATATCTGCCCAACCCTGAAAACCATGGTTTAGGGATGACTCAGAGGAAAAATTGCTAGCTGCTTTTTCATAGACGTTTGGGTTGGGGAAGAGAAAAATAAATTTTTGTCAAAGAAAGGAAGAGAAGAAAGGAGAGAGGAGCATTTATTGACCATCTGCTTAAGGCAGGCTTCATGTTAGTGCTTTACATATACATCTCACTTACTACTGGTACTAGACCCCCAAATAGATAAAATTATTCCACTTTTACAAATGAGGAAACTGGTTAAAGTCACACAGGTAGTCTGTGGTACAGTCAGGATGTGAAATGAGAGTCAATCTGATTTCATAGCCCATCCTCAAAATACATAAATGACACAGTTGAACACATCCAAATAGTCATTGCAAAATCAATCTGTAGAATTCAGGCAGAAGAAAATACATTCATAATTTTACTAGTTGTGAAATAGAATGATCAGTTTAAAGCTTAACTTTCTATTACAAATTAATTTGTGAATAAACTCAGCCTCAAATCTCTAATTCTGTTTTTCTTCTTTAGAAAGTCTCCCATTTAGAGCACACGAGGAGGCAGCAACAGCATCAGAAACATTTATTAAGCACCTATTGTGTGTGCCAAGTGCTGTAGTGAGCGCTACGGAATTAGAATTTACAGTCTCAGGACTTCCACAATCTAATAGCATAGATCAACGTGACTTTTTATCCGAAGGTCCAAATTTGAAGAGTCTTCTTAAGGATATAACGGATATAATGACTTTTTTTTTTTTTTGGTAGCAGATGGTGGCCAGCTGTTCTGTCTTTATTAAAGGCCAAACATGAAGGGAAAAAAAAATTAAAATAAAAGGCCCTATGGTAAATATGAGAAAGAAGTTAATAAACTAAATCTGGATTTTTATACACACTGAAGGGAAATGGGCAATTGGTGGTAATTATCAAATTATCCAAGCCAAAATAGCTCAGTTCCCTCCATTATCTACATAAGAGAAAATTATTTATATGGATTTAATTGTTCAGATAATTGTCCTGTATTTCAGGTGTCTGAGTAGACAATCTGGGTGGTCACTGATACAGATATAGGGTCCCTCAAGGAATATTTTAAAATAGGGAAAGGATTGCTACTCTTCACATGATTGGAGATATTTCTACTTCGATGCAGGAGATATTAATCAAACTAGTATACGAGATTCTTTGACCAGGATTTGGGCCCATCATAATTAAACCATAACAATTTTTACTTAATGTTTGAAATTAATTTTCAAATTGCAAAAATAATGTATGAATACCATTTCCTCTAAAATTTTAAAATATTATATGTTAGGCTAAAGTCTTTCTTTCTGCATCCCTAATTCCATTTCCCAGCATCCCCATCATGGCCCCTCTCTAGAGTATCCACTATTATTTTTGGGGTAGTTTTATCCTTTCAGAATACAGACACACACACACAGGGGGGGAGAGAGAGAGAGAGAGAGAGAGAGAGAGAGAGAGAGAGAGAGAACCCCCTAAATTTTCAGCTTGAATCACACATTTTATACCATTTGGCAACTTGCTTTCCTATTTAACAATATGTATTAGAGATAAATCCATGTTGTTCCATAGCTGTAACAGATTCCTTTTAACTCCCTCATTGAAACCTGTGATATTTATTTAGCCATCCCTCTCCTGGTGGATATTGACATTGTGTCCAATTGTTTGCCAGCAAGGCTCAATAAACAATCCTAAATATTAAACATGTGTGAGAATTTCTTGAGGGTAGATTTTGAACAGTTGCCCTTTCCAAGGAAAAATGATGTGCTCCAGAAAGTCATTTGGACCTAACAAAGAAAAAGGATGACAGAGAGACATGGGAGCCAGTTTCTTTCCTGAGATAGACTGGATCACTGTAGACAAGTCATTTCACTTCTGCGGGATTCCGTTTGTCTAAGACAGTGGTTTTTCAACTTTCTCACACATGAGACTATCCTGGGGGGCTAATCTGTTCAAACACAGATTGCTGAGCCCTGCCCTCAGAGTCTCTGATTCAGCAGGGAGGTGTCTGTGCAAGTTTCCAGGTGATGCTGCTGTAGGAGACTTCCAACTTACCCAAATGTAATAACAATCACCCAAGATTTGTGATAGTAACAGTATTGGGTTAATAATAAGTGGGTTAATGATAAACATCAGTTTTAAAATCACAGAAGTAATTATTTAGGCCAAGGGACATGTCAGCATGGCATCTTTGTTGGAAGGAATCTTAAAGGGTCATCCAATTCAACTACCTAGCTAAAACCAGAATTTCTTTGGCAACATGCTTGACCTTGTCAGTCTGATTCCTATTGAACAGCTCTGAGTCTAAGAATTTACTCCCTGGCTCCTGAGGCAGCTCATTCCATGTTTCAGATGTTTGGTCACAGCCAAGTCCTTCCTAACCTTGAGCAAGACCAACCTTCAGAAACTCCTATACATTCATCCCAGTTCTACCCTCTGGACTTCAGACAACAAATCAGCTCCCTTCTCCACTTGATGGCAGTCAGCTATTATGTTCCCCTCAGTCAGTGGTTCTCAAACTCTACAGTGCATCAAAATCACCATACGAGCTTGTTAAAATATAGATTCTTGAGCCCTGACCACAGAGATTCTGATTCTGTATCTGGAGTGTGACCCAGGAATCCAAATCTTTTATGAAATCTCCAGGTGGATCTGATACAAGTGGTCTGCACATGACAGTTTAAGAGACTAACTATGTTCAGGACATTCTACCCCAAAATATGACACCTTGGCATATTGAATATTTCAAACTGAAGGAATTTGAGAAATGACGTGTGTAGGAAGGACTTTCTGACCTTCCATGAAGCAGGCCATAAAACTGTCCTGTGTGAGATTTTTCTCTCACCACAGTTAGTCAAGTTTGGATTTTTCTCACTCTTTCCCGGATCTATAGTTCTTCCTTGTTACTTTGTAGCAGTTTGAGAGTCTTAATTAAGCATCACCTTCCCCTGGAACCCAAAGGAACTTCAAGCTGTGACTAGACTTCCAATGGACTCATCAGACTTTAACCCAACCTGAACCCTGGAGTCTCCTCAGATGTCCATCGAAGAAAATTCCCAGGAAGTTCCAGCTGCCTCTCAACCTGTCACTGAAGTGTTAATAAAGAACCTTCGTAACTTGACTCTCAACCCTAGTACCAAATTCCCTTCCCTTCTACCAGAATATCCACCTCAACAGGGTGGACAGAGGCTTGGTGAAGGCATACTCTATAGGAGGAGAGGAGTGAGGACATTGTTAACTGCTTGGGAAGAAGGGATAGAAAGGATGATTCAAGTTATTAAATACCACTAGGGCAACCAATTTCCTCTGACTCAAAGAGAATCTTGGCAGAAGGAAGTTGAGACTTAGTCAAACATGGAAAGATTTAGATGTAGCTGTCATTATTGCGTGTATCATAGAGATCCTTCTGAGGATACTATCACGGAGAATAATTATGACACAGAGTTGATTGAGCCATAAATTTTATTCGTGTACTGTTTTTTTCTTGCTAATAATTTTAGGATCATTATGAAGCAGCTTGGGAAAGCTACTCTAGGAGAGACTGCGTACCAATATTTTGATAACCTGTAAGTTCTGTGATGCGTTTTTTTCTTGCATCTCTTTTCTATCTTGATCCAGGTAACTTATAAGGAGTCTATATATTGATAGTTTGCATTTGAATAACTTGAATATACTTTAGTTCCACTTCTTGATTTGAGACAAAGAAGCACTAATAGGTCTCAAGTATTGCCTGTTTTAGCAGCCTGAAGTCAGTAAGATGAAATCCAATATCAAGAATTTGAAACAAATTAACTTGTGTGGAAGGAATGTAAAGAAAACACTGGGTAGTTTGGCTAGAGCATAATTAGAGCAAAGTGTATTAACTAAATTTTCTGGTTTTCAAAAATTTGAATTGTAATAAAAATTTTTGATGTGCTATTTCAATTTTCAGTAGTAAGTAAATGTATGTATGGAGTATCTTATTAAAATTTGAGACATATTTGAGTACCTGTAAAAAAAAGAAACTGTCTCGTGAATGGTGCCCTCCGTACACCTAGAGGAAAGGAGCATCCTTATCTCTGAAGACAAAGGAACACAGAGAGGAATCTGAACAAACAGGCCTTGTTCAGTTTCCCCCAGTTTACTATACTTAGCTCAAACTCCTTGTTTATCTCACATTTCCACAGCTCTCTACCCTTCATCACACCTAGTATAAAAACACTCAAGTTTAATCATTTCTTTGGGTCTTCATTTCCTTATGAAGGCTCCTGTGTCACATAAAACTTATATTGAATAAATTTGTGTGCTTTTCTTCTGTAAATCTGTCTGTGAAAGTCTAATTCTCAGACCCAGACAGGGAAGGACCCTAAGAGAGTCAAAGAAAACTTTCCCCTCCCGTACAAGACCCTGTTAAGAATTTTTGTCTCTTAAGTTCAATGCCCTCAATGTCTTCACCAGTTCTCAGATAATGTGGCTTGAGTTCCCTCACCATCCCAGCTGCTAAAGGCTGCCTGCCAAAATACACCCCCAAATATACTCATTAACCCCCTCTACCCTGATTTGTTATTCTTCATAGCACTTGTCCCTACTCAACATGATGTCCTTTATGTACTTGTTTAGCATTTGTCTCCCCCACTAGAATGTAAGCTTTATGAGGGTGGGGAAATTGTCTGCCTTGCTCACTCATGTCTTCCAGCACTTCCATCAGTATCTGGCACATTAATAGGTCCTAAATGAAGTTTTATTTAATAAACAAATGAGCAGAGTGGGAATGAAAAGTCAATTTAATTTAGAAAGTGATGAATGGGAACAGCATGGTTATATCAGAGCCCTAAAACTGTACAGAATGAGTGATCCATCCTAAAGGAAGTTATTTGCTTAAGGTTGTTTTTTTTTAAAAAAAAAGGAAAATAAAAATGTATAATTAACTTTTTTTTAAAAGTCTCACTATTGACTTAGGTCCGTGCACATCTCCATTTAGAGGTATAGATGTTTTGCATGTGTTTGAGTGCAAAATTCAAACTGGAGGGATGAATCAAAGCAGAGCTCATTCATTATAGGTTGGGATTTCAAAAACATCTTTAAAGGAGGCAGATCCTTCCCAAACAACATAAAAATGCAGGAGGAGAATAACTAAGATAAGAGGCACAAATTTAAAATGTCAGGCATTACAAAAATGTAAGCCATCTCCAATGCTAATACAATTTTTACCTAAAATAAATACCTCTTAGTTCTCTCTCTCTTCTTTTCCTTTTCCCTTCCAGGAGTATGGGTAATCATTAGGAAAAAATAGAGGAATTAACTTCATTGTACTATATATTGTCCATTGTCGGAGGACGTCATCGTCAGAAGACTTTGCTGAAAACAAAAGGGAAGTTCAACCACATCTAATTAAGGAAATGCAAATTAAAACCACAATTAAATACCATTTTACACCTATTTTGGCCATAATCGGTGTGTCTGACAATTCCTAGGGTTGCCATGGATAGAGGGAAGCAGGACTCTCATACTCCACTAGTGAGGCTATAAATTGGCGTGATCACTTTGGAAAACAGCTTGACTTTTTGGTAAACTCTGACATGAACATATGACACTAACCAATATTTCCACTTCAAAGGTTATAAGTAGAAGAGTGACAGTATTTCTGAGCACACTAGACTTTTAGACTGCTTGGTAGCACCGGGTCTATCTAAGTGTGAGGACTTCCTGCTTCCACCTGCCCATGTGTTTGTGCTCCTTTGGGTCAAACCTCCATAGCCTGAATTTTTCAATTTCTTTCTTTCTCTTGTTTAAAGATAATTTTCAGAAGAAGGTAAAATCATGACTTACATACAGATGTAAAGATGAATGTGTTTAAGGAATTTATTTTATTCACATGATATGAGGGAACCAAGCAGATGTAATAATTGGTTCAAAGGAAAAGTCAAACTAGCAGAGGCTTATATGAAGTAAAGGAATGTTGAGATGAATTGTGAATAGAGACAAAACTGATTTTTCCACAGTGGAGAGGACGTCAATTAAAATCATCACCAGAAAGGACAGAATTTATGTATCTATCAGTTACCTACAATTTAGAAAGAGTTGCAAAATAGCTCAAAGAAGATGAATGGGGCTAGAATCTGATAACCCTGGAGGGTACCTAAAGACAATGTCTGTTGTTTTCCATTGAAACACCAACACCTTCTGATAACACTATTGCAAGTAGAGTATTGTTTGGATCTCTCACACATGTGTCAAGGAGGGGCTGACAGCTGACGTTCAGATGTAGGAAATCAACACTTCTCCTAAGTCAAAAGCCCAATATTCCAGATCACTGTAGACACTCCAGTTAGCTGGAAATTGCTGGAGGATCAAAGGTACCTGTTAGAGAGTCAAAGATACTACCCAGTATATACAATACATCAGGTGTATACACTAAGAACTAAGAGTAGACGTAGGTTTGATGAGTGTAAAGAGGCCTGAATTTGGGATTAGAAGACCTGGGGAAGTCTCAGCTCTTCTTACTAAGTTTGTGACCTTGAGCCAGTTGCTCTGGCTCTCTGGCTTTCTCTCAGGCTTTCTCCTCTAAACAAAGTAAGAATTTTTATTGATGACTCTAAATTCCCTTCAGGATCCAAATGTTTATTAGATGAGCCAGCTAATCCCCTGCACAGATGGCCCTGCAGCAATGCCCAGGCACAGAGAGTTTTGACATAGGACAGGGAAGATCTGTTTGTGAAAACATGAGGAGGAACAGCTGGATTTGGATGTCCTGGACCCCCAGTGTACAGTACACGAACCCAACATCTGTGGGAAACTTGGGAAGTTCAGTGACAAAGGGAGAAGTGAGAGAGAGGGAAGGAAGTTATCAAAAAATAACCTTCTACCAACTCATGGTTTTGCACAAGACTTGCCTCTACCATTAGTGACATTGTAAGAAGTTTATCACCAGGGTTGGCTCTGTCTTTACTCTGTGCTTAAATAACAGCAAAGGGGAACTGGAACTGTATTAGGGTTCTCCAGAGAAATGGACCAATAAGATGTGTGTGTGTATGTATTTATATGTACAGATATAGGTATAGATGTAGATCTCTCTCTCTCTCTCTCTCTCTTTCTCTCTCTCTCTCTTTTGCTCTCTCTCGCTCTCAGAGAAATTGATTTATTTTAAGGAATTGGCTCATGTGATTGTGGAGGCTGGCAAGTCAGAAATCTGCAGGGAAGGCTGTGAGACTGGAAATTCCAGCAGGAGTTGATGTTGTAGTCTTGTGTCCAAAGGCAGTGTGGTGGTAATATTCCTTTCTTTTCAGGGACCGTAGACGTTTCTCTTAAGGCTTTCAACTGCTTGGTTGAGGCTCACTGCATTATGGAGGGTAACCTGCTTTACTCAGATATTAACAATGTTAATTCTTCTGACCCACAAACGTAGTATCTCTCTCCATCTTTTTAGGTCTTCTTTCATTTTTCTTAACCAATGTTTTATAATTTTCAGTGCACAGGTCTTGTGTATTTATTGTCAGATTTATCCCTATGTATTTTACATTTTTAAATGTTATAGATATTGTTATTTCAATTGTTTGTTGCTAGTATATAGAAATACAATAATTTTTGTATATTGATCTTTAACCTATAATATTACTAAATTCACTTATTAGTTCTGGTAGGGGTATTTTTTGTTTTGTAGATTTCATTGGCTTTTCTACACAGAAAATTGTGTCGTCTTCAAATTAAGACAATTCTACTTATTCCATTCTTATATGGATGCTTTTTATTTCTTGTTTGCGCTGGCTGGAACCTCTTCAGTGTTGAATAGATGTGGTGATAGTACGCCTACATGACTTGTTCCTAAGCTTAGGGGGATAGCATAGGGGGATAGCATTCAGTCTTCCACCATTGAATATGGTGTTAGCTGTAGGTTCGTCATAGATAGTTTATTTTTTCAGGTTGAGGAAATTCCCTTTTAGTATGAGCCTATTGAAAATTTTTGTGTTTTAAAAAATAGTGTTGGATATTGGATTTTGTCAAATCCTTTCCCTCATTTATTAAGATAATATGCTTTTTCTCTTCTAGCTTGTTAACATGGCATAAAGTTGTTTGTAATATTCCCTTATACTTCTAATATCCATAGAATCTATAGAATATCACTAATCTCATACCTTTGTTTTCTTTTCTTCCCTTCCTTTCCCCTCCCTTCCCTTCCCTTCCCTTTCCTTTCCTTTTCCTGATCTGTATGGCTAGAGGCTTATCAATTTTATTAACCTTCTCAAAGAACAGGTTTTAATTTCATTCATTGTCTCTTTTCTATTTCAATGATTTTTCACTATGATCTTTATTATTTCCTCTCTTCTGCTTACTTTGGGTTTAATTTGCTCTTTTTTTCCCAATTTATGGTGGAGGTTGAGATCATGTATTTGATACCATTCATTTTTTCTATTATAGGTGTTTCATGGTATACATTTCTAAGTACTACTTTAGTTAGCAATCTCCCACAAATTTTGACAGGTTGTGTTTTCATTTTCATTGGATCAAATTCAATTTCTCTTTTGATTTCTTCTTTGTTATATGGCTTATTTAGAAGTCTGTTCATAAATATTTGGCAATTTTCCAGATACCTTCTTGTTAATTTCTGATCCAATTCCCCTCTGGTCAGACAACATACCTTGCATGACTTGAATATTTTTAATTTATAAAGTCATGTTTTATGGCCCAGAATATGGCCTATTGCGGTAAATGTTTCGTATGTAATTGAAAAGAATATGTATTCTGGTATTGTTGGCTGGAATTTTCTATAAATGTCCATTAGGTTAAGTTGGTTGTTCATACCTTCTATATCCTTGATGATTTTTTTTTTTTTGCCTACTTGTTCTATCAATTATTGGAAGAGTGTATTGAATTCTCTGACTGTAATTGTGTATTTGTTTATTTCTCTTTGCAGTATTAACACTTTTAGGTTCATATATTTCAAGCTTTGTTTTTAAGTGCAAAAATGCTTCAGATTTTTAGGTTCTTCTGATGAATTGACCTCTTTATCACTATGAAATAAACTTCTTTATCCCTGGTAATATATTTTTGCTCTGAAATCTACTTTGTTTGGTATTAATATAGCCAGTGCAGTTTTAATTTGACTGGTGTTAGCATGGTATATCTTATTCTTTTACTTTTAACTTATTTTATCTTTATATTGTGCATTTTTTGGTAAGACTTGATGATCTAGAGAGATTCTTTGTGGTGGTTTAAAGATATGTCCACATATCACTTGATACTCCTCCCTTTAAGAGGTAGAACTTAAATTCTCTCTCATTATATGCAGTCTGGACTTAGTGACTTGCTTCTAATGAATAGAAGAATATGGAAGAAGTGATGATGTATCACTTCTAAGCCTCGGTCATAAATGGCATTGCAAATTCCTTCTTGCTCTCTCTCTGGGATCCCTTGTTCTGGTGGAAGCCATGTTCTATGTTATGAAGATAACTCAAACAGTCCTCTGGAGAGGCCCATGTGCCAAGGAACTGAGAGGCATCCTGACAATAGCCAGTAAGGAACTAAGGGTTTCTACCCTTAGGCTTGTGGCTGCACCATCTTGAAAATAGATCCTCCAGCCTTAGTCAAGCCTTTAGATGACTGCACCCTTGGCCGACATCTTGACTGTAATCTCATGAAAGACCCTGAGTCAGAATTGCCAGATAAACTGCTCCTAAATTCCTGACCCTCACAAACTATGAGATGATAAATGTCTACTTTTTAGGCCATTAAATTTGTTATGTAGCAGTAGAAAACTAGTATATCCTAGGATCATACAGATCCTTCCAGTTTATGATTCTAGCGTTTAAGTGAAGAAGGATGTGTCTCTAGTTGCCTGTTGATTTTACTAGCACTTTACAAACCGCTTTACCTGTTGTATTTTAAAACTTTTCCTTGAAAAGTCTGCATTCCATACAACAAGACATTTTAGGCAGAAAATTAAATAACATTTTGAATAGAGATATTTTTCAACTGGATATTTACTATTTTAATAGCTTATGTGATTTAATAAGATGAGGCCTTACCCAGTCAATGAATGATTACAAAATGAACACACTACCCACATCTACCACCAGATCAAGAACAGAAATGTGTTTTATTAATAAACAATAATGTGGGAATTCCCTGGCAGTCCAGTGGTTAGGACTCCGTGCTTTCACTGCAGTGGGCCTGGGTTCAATCCCTGGTTGGGGAACTAAGATCCCACAAGCCCCACAGTGTGGCCAAAATAATAATAATAACTTAAAAAAATAATTCTTAAAAAAAAGATGAGGCCTTGGGAAATTTAACACTTGCCATACAGTTCTGAAGGAGAGAAGAGCTCTTAGGTCCTTGGAGGGCCAACAGGAGCTATGTGGACCCCTTGGCATTGTATGCAATGTGTTGTGTCAAGAGCATCTTTCTAAGAAAGAATGTGTATAGCTTTTACCAGATTTTCACAGAGTCTTGCCCCCACATCAAAAAAAAAGAGTTAAGAACCACTTATTTGGTTCCCATTGCCACCTATGAGAATTCAAGTACAGAGAGGTAAGTGAGTTACCTACGGTTAGAAACAGAGACTTTCTCATTCTTAACTCAGGGCTCAAACTCCAATCTGAGAGATGAATTCTACCCACCAGAGACAGCTCAGAGCAGAACTGGTCTTTACAATGCTCTCAAGTGCCCAGACCCTCAAGACAAATCTTTACATGTATTATTCTGCTGTTGCATATCTCCTGCTTGCTTAACTCATCAAGCTGCGTCAAGAAGGGGGTGGAATGGATCTTCTCCAAAAGATGTCCCCTTGCTGGCAGATCTTTTATCTTGGTGCCGTTCAATTTTGCCCTTATATCGAAGCACACAAAAGCTCAGCCAAATTCCTCCCCCACCCACACCCCCCGCCATGGTATCCGCTAGAACACAGCGTTACTCTGTGGAGGAAACACAGTGTATTTTCTCTGACCTGATTCCTGTAAGCATATCACTTACATGTTTCCTCAATAGTTTTTGAAACCTTCACATCTTTGCAATAACTGTTATCCATCTCTTTCTGAACTAAGCCAGATATGAATGTTATCACCATAATAAATTAAAAGATTTGGGTTGAAGAGTCAAAAATCAAAGTTAATTTCTAGTATTTATGTTAGTTCAGATACATTCTGCTTATTTAGAAATTAGAAATTGCTAAGAAGCATACACGGTTGCTCAAAAAACAAGTATAAATCCTTGAATGGAGAGCTAGAACATATCTTGCAATCTTCTTATATCTTGCACAGTACTGGTCATTCGTTAGATTCTCTCCAAATACTTCATCACCAGTAGTGTTGAGCAGTCATCCTGAGCAAGCCTGGCTGATTAGAGCCAAGGGAGCCCATGTTCTAAATGGCCAGGCCTAAAGGAAAGAGAGTAGGAAGTCCTGGTGTTACCACTGACTTTTACATCTTAAGCTATCTATACTTCAGCTTTCCCAAGGCATTCACCTCTATAGATTTGCCATCTATTCCCACCAACCCCATGCACTCTAGGACACAATCTTTTTGCTTTGGTCAAATCCAAATCCAAGAAGCCATGACTGAAACTACAGTCCTGGAGAAACTAGGCTGAAGAAACTAGGCTGAAGAATTGTGCTGATGCCACGAACTGCCCAGACCTAAGCCTGACTCCTGGCTGTCCCTCCTCCGGCTTAGCTCCAGAAGACAACTGCTGCGAGCAGGTTCCTGGGCTTGGCCAAATGACCTAGCGTGGTCCTGGCCACCATTCAGGGCTTCTGAGAGAGCACTGCGCCTCCTCCTCAAAGGTGGAAACAGAGACCCAGAGCCTTGGAATCATTCCCAGGATCTCTGAATGCAAATGTTTTCAGCAAATTCAGCATTCAATCCTAACTTGTGAAACAGTCTTGTAGCACTAAGATAAATTTAAATGGCTCAAGTGTTAATCGGGTGTGTTTATTTTTCCATAAACAGAAAGACGTGGGAATATTTGGCAGGAGGAAAGGACATATTTTATGTTTTGGTGATTTTCTTAAAAAGTAAAAACAACTCTATATTTTAAAGCAATTCTAAAATAACAGATCCCCCTTTCTGAGGAATGACAGGAAAATCCTCTGACAAGGAAATTAAGTTTATTTTTAAACTTCCAAGCAGTAGAATTTAATTATAGATGGCAGCAAAGAGCAGAGGAAAGATCCTTAAAAGTTTTTAAAAGAAAAACTAAGGTAAAGTTTTCTAAAGGATATATTCAACATTATATACATATATATGCATAGACATAGACATAGACATATATATGGACATATACACACACACACACACACACATACACACACACACATACACATATATATATATATGGAGAAGAAAGAAAAGGAGACAAAAACACTTTGGGTGGTGTTCTTTGAATCTACCCAGAAACTCTTTCATCTGGAAGTATGGAAGTTCATTAAAATGAGTAATTTAGGAAGACAAATGTGGTTTTGGTGATTGTCTCAAGAAAACACGCCAACTTTTTACCTTGAGAGAGACATGTAACTTAACAGACAAAATTAGTCGTATTAGGCTATGATCATTTTTGCTATCTACATATTGCTTCAGATGGGATTTTCAAAGCAGAGTCAAATTTTATACAATGAGATGACAAATTATTTTTATAATAGTAATACTAACATTTAAAATGATGACTTTTACTAGGAGAGCTGTCTAAATTTCAGTTTTTTAAAGGATTAGATACTTTGATTTTGCATGCAAATATGCCAAGTGTGTACTGAATATGAATTACAAAGCAATATTAAAAGGAAAATACACATAGCAGAAAATATGAAAGTAGGTAAGAGCCAATAAGCGTGAATTGTATATATTCCACTACCTAGTACACTATTATTGATGCTCAAGAAATATTTGATATTAAAAAACAAGATATGTCAATGGGCCCAGAGTAATTCTACTATACTGAATCAAATGGTGACTAAAAATGCTTTATTTCACTCTTTTATTTTGTAGGTATTATTATTTGGCATTCAGAGCACATCAAAAACCTCTTGCTAGCAAAGAGAGCTGTGTCGCTATCTTGGAAAAGTGCAGATTAGATCACTGGCTGCTGGGAAAAACAAAGGTAGTTCTTTCTTTGTTGTTTAGATTGTCACTCGAGTTGCTCTGCTGTGAACCTTTGTCTCTTATCAGTGATTTGAATAGCTCTGTAAATTGTGTAGCTTAGCAGACAAGACCCCAAGCTAACAGTGATTTTTGCCGGTCTTGGGTCAGGAGTCCCAGGACCTCAGTGACCAGAGGAGGAGAGTTTGCCTCCTGTTCTGCATGTAGTGAGAACCATTTAGCATTTCTAGAATGAGATCTTTGAGCTCATTTTTAAATGTCCCTTTTTCAATGCTGCTTATTCCAGCACCGCAGGCAAATACACAAATTATACGAATGACAATGAGTATCTTTTATAGTTTTGTGCATTTGTTTTAGACTCGTGATATTTCCTGCCCACTCTGATTAGTAGTCTCATCATGTCTAGCTTTTCGTTCAGGGGAACATCATGTCCCTGCAGGCTCCCAGGTTTTTATGGTCCGTTCTGAATTGCCCTACAAAGCCAGCCTTCGCCTGAGTGTGGATGGCAACACTGCTGCCCCTCAGCAGAAATAATTAGATCACTGTGGGTCATCCAGGTCCCAATCCCTCTGAACTTCTGTTGGCCGAGGGTCAGTTTTGTTGGTTAGCACCTCCATCAGAGCTGTGGAGAAAGAGATCAAGTTGAGAAAATGGAACTCATGGCAAAACTGAGGCTGGCCTGGAGAACATTTAGGATCTCCCAAAACCCTCTTAACTTCATCGTCTGTTTATATCAATAGTCCCACATAGGCTCAACCTTAGAAGGGGAATTGTATTTGCTTCCAAGAAGTCAGTAATGTTAGCATAAATCAAGTCACTGTAAACTTTATTTAGATGATGCTTTTAATATTTACATTAAGAATATGTTGGAGCAGAGTGAATTTCTGTTTGGGAGCCCACACGTAATGCTAAAACTGATGTCTCATTTCAGGTTTTTCTCAAGTATTACCATGTTGAGCAGTTAAATTTGCTACTGCGGGAAGTCATAGGCAGAGTGGCTGTGCTGCAGGCCTATGTCAAGGGGTGGCTTGGAGCCAGGAGATACAAAAGAGTCAGAGAGAAGAGAGAGAAGGGGGCCGTCGCCATCCAGTCAGGTAAACGGTCCTGAATCTTGGCATTTCATTAAGTACTTGAGGCCACTCTCCTATTGCTCTTCTCGGTGGTTCCTTCTTCTCCCTCCGTTCCTTCCTTCTTCTTTCCTTTCTTCCTGGCTTCAGCAAATATTTATCGAGTATCTACTGCAGGCCAAACCTTGTGCTAGGTCCTGGGGATATAGCCGTGAGCAAGACCACCATGGTCCCTAACCTCCAGGTAAGCAAACAAGCCATCCCTACCTGAGGCAAGATAGAGGCGGTAGCAGTGGATGGATGTAATACCCAAATCACACAGACGTGTACCTCAGCTCCCAGATTAACCGCAACATATACACTTCAGGTCCATTACCAGGTTTTCAACATCAGAATTGCTACTGCCACGTCCATGAGGCTTTTCTACCCCAGACAGAGCTTGTAAACCAAGGGAACAAATCACTAGGCTCTGTCATACGCCCAGCCCAGTCAGTGCCTCTTTACAGACACGTGTGTCATTTGTGCTACAAACAGCATTTGAGTTCCTGTGCTATCTCGAGTGGTTGTGAAAGCCCCAGGTCTTGAACACAGTAGATGAATTCCTTTGTGTTCTCATAACCCAGCATCATAATGTCCCCTCCGGACTTCATGACCTCACTCAGCGACTAGAGAGCTGTGGTGCTCAGGGCGAGAACAAAAAAGAGAGCTGGTCATGCTCCTGGTAGCGGCTCAGTGCCCTGGTTCTCTGTCTGAAGAACTTAACACCCCGCCCCCTGCCCCCAGGTTCCCTTTTCCTTTCTCTTCGTTTCTGCATCCATTTCCCGTGGCTTTTCCCTTCCTATCACATGCATTCCCTCCCTGAGCACAGTTCTGCACATAGTCCTCCCTCACCAAATGTAACTGTGATGCTACCAATCATTATTATTTATTTTTCTCTCCTTCAACTTTCATGTTTATTCCTTCCTCCCAATAAAAAATATGGAGTGGGTTGGGCTATTCCAGTCCTCTCCCACCCCCCAAGTCCTGAAGACAGAGCTTCCTCCATGGATTGGAATGACAGGGACCCACCTCACCTAGACAGGGGTCCCAAGTGATTCATAAGTGGAATCCAGAGGGTTCTGGAAACTCACTGCCTGAACCAAAATAACTCCTTATCAAGAAGCATCTCGGAGGCCAAGCTGAGAGTACAGAGAGGCCCCTCTTCCCCACCATCACTCACGTAGCTCTGCTTATTTTGTTCAGTGAGAAAGTAGGAGGGAGGAGGAGAGGGGTAATAGATTGGAGGGAAAACAGCTTATATCAATTCTCTGGCACATTCTTAAATTAATGTCATTCCTAGCACATGGTTTTATATTTTTAGCCTGGAGAGGATATGATGCTCGGAGGAAATTTAAGAAAATAAGCAACAGAAGGAGAGAGTCTGCTGTTCATATTCAAGCAGGTAATTAAAACATCATTTTCATAGTGTCCACTTGGAAATATTCTGTGATTAAGTTCATATGAGTTTCAAAAAGCTGAAATGTTAATAATTCAGGAGCACTGGAATAGGAGTCAAGAGTTCTAGTGAGGGAGAGTTCTAGCGCTTGTTCTGATGCACACACACACCCCCATGTGATAATTGTGAGAATTGGCTGCATGCCATACTTGGCTAAGGATGCTCCAAGTAGGTACCCTTGTATTCCAAATTTTACGGGATACAAGAGAGGGAAAATGAGGCACAGAGAAGTGAAGTAACTTGTCCATGATCATACAGCTAGTCAGTGACAGAGCGAGAATTCGTTCACAGGCAGTTTGGATAGATTCCACTTTGCATACTGCCGACTGAACAAATCCCTTTCCCTCTTGGAGTCACCCATCCCTCGTCTGTGAACAAGAGCGTTGGCTAAAAAGGTCTGAAAGACGTCTTCCAACCTTGGAATTCTCTGATTATATGCTTGACCAGTCTCTTGGTGTCACAGAGATAGGAACAGCTCAGGGACTTTCCTGGCTAACTGAGTTTCCCACACCCAGACCTGTATGTGGCTAAGGCAGTCCTTTGGGCCTTACAGGGTGAGGGCACTGTGGCTCAGCTTGTGGCTACCTGAGCACCTCGAGCTCTGGTGCCTGGCTCCCAGGTCATTCTGCTCTTCTGCAAATGGCAGTACCCACGGTGGCTACGAGGCCCGGCTCCCTCTGTCATTTGGAGCTGCATGTGACTAATTGAGGCTCTGGAAGAAACACCCACAGAGCACACCAGGAGCTCCTAGAGCACAAGAAATCGGAGACAGAACGAGAGAGAAGTGGCCAGTCCAGTGGACTCAGCAGCAGGGAGAGGGAGAGGGTTTCAGATACTGCTACGCATGAAGCAAACGTTTAAATAAAACAGCTGCAACCTTTTCGAGGAGGTCCCTGCCCAGAGCCTGGCTCCAGGGACACTCCTCAGAACTCTCTGGCCCGGTAAAGACCTGAGGACTTCATTCAAAACAAAAGTATCTGGGAGGAAGGGGTGTCATTTAAATCCAAATGTGTAACTTTTAACACCATCCCCTAGGAATTCTAAGCTCTACAACTTCAAAGCATCAGGAAGAAGGATGCAATTCTAGTTGCAGCTTAAGAAAGACAACTCAAAGTGCATTTTTTTCTCTACCTCCCCACTGCCCAACACACACACACACACACACACACACACACACACACACACACACACACACACACACACACACACACACAGAGTACTCCCCACCCCTGCCCCCGCCATTAAGAGAGGATGCTGGACTGATCTTGCCGTTTGGCCCAAAGCCCAACATACATTTCCAGATATAAACTTTGAGCTTATATATTGTTGAGCCACTGATCATAAATAAAGTGTGTGGGATCGTAATCAAATTTTCCCTCTCTGAAAATCATCTTTAGAGGGCTCCCTGTTTGCACTCTGTTATTGCCAAGTGAACGCTGCATAAGAACAGACAAGTGGGCAGCCTCATCACATCAGGACAGTCAGGATTTCATCTCTTCACTGCAGCACCTATGGGATAGGTACCATGGGAGGGTACTTTTGTTTCATGGGACCACAGAGAACACATTTCTTTAAGGAGCTTCCTCTTCTTGTTTCTCTTTTTCCTTTAGCCTTGCAAGCACCCCCCCTTCTTAGCCTGGCAGCCATCGTTCCTGCTTATCAAGTGGCATCGGGAGCTTCTGAGTCCGCAGGGGCTTAGGCGGGCATGTAGTCATTGAGGGTGGTACTCACACCACCTTGCCCTCTTGGCAGGAGAGTGTGGCAGCCAGAGCAAAAGCAGGCAGCGTCACTTTGCCCTTCAGCCAACACCATGGACAGGAACTGAGGCGCTGGTTCAGTGTTAGTGGTAAAGATACTTAGATAGGGTAACAACATTTGCAATTTTATGGGCAGTTTACTTTTACTTGAGAATGTTTTCCTTATCTTTAGAGTCAAAGGCAATGTGTTGATCTAAAAAGCAAAGCAACTCATTCCAAAGTCTCCGTTTCGGGGTGTGCTCTTCCCAAAGCATAGTCCTCTCATTCCAAGCTCGTATTCGTGCCACTAAGACATTTCAAGTAGAACAAGCCCCAAACATAGGGGTGCTCTTACTTTTGAAGCCTGCAGAAGTGGCTTAGGGATGTTATCATAACGCAACCGTTTCTGGATATTTTCTAAGGTTATTCCGTAATTTATTATTTTTTTCAACAAATCATTTCATTTGAAATTTAGATTCTGTGCTATGTGTTTGTTTATATTTCAAGTTCTGGCCGATAGTCTTTTTTTTTTTTTTTAATCGTGTTGCTGAGCTATGTTATATAGTTTTAAGAGAACAGCCCTTGAAATTTAGGAAGCATTTGGCCTACATGTTGCTACAGAGCAGCACATATTGAAATTTGTTTTCCTTTCATCTCCTTCCCAATAAAAGCAGCCGCACGGCTTATCCCTTTAGCTTCCTCAGAACTTCCTTTCAGAATTCCCGATCTATTACGGCACATTCACATACCAGAAACAAGATGCCTTTTCATGCTGTCAACCTTTTTCATCTGAAATGTAAATTAATTCTTGCTGGTATGCCTTGACAGAGATCAAAGTCGAGGTATTAACCTTCCCGGGCTTTCTCCAGGAATCCGTCCCCAGGACCGGGCTGCTGTTGTTAGGAGGCCGGTGTCCCTGTTACGGGCCCTCCTCCAGGCAGTCCTCGGCCTAGGAGCCGCCATCTCAAAGGCCCAGGGTCCTTTTGGAAGTGACCTCATCAGTCACTTTGAAGCAGGTGAGGAACGATCCGCCTAGCTAGTCTTGGGAGAGATGAGCCTTCTCATCTGAATTGTGGGCCCTTCACTCAGATTCCTGGAGCTTGTTAAGTGGTTCTGACAGCTAGTGATCTGGGTGTGATACAGGGAGGGACAGGGCTCCAGATTGGAAACCTCTCCCTTTGCTCCGTGGGTCTTTTCTTGCCTGTCAGTCTTTGAGATAGGCCACATTTGCATTTTCAAAATAAACAGATGCCTTTCAAATACATGAGCTGGTGGTCTCGAGATCTCTGTGGGCCCGAAACTGTTCACCAGCCAGGGAGCAATGCTGGAAGAGAAAACAAACGGAAAAACACGCCTGGCACATGCGCACACGTTTCCTGTGCACAGAACATTATGCCGGCAATAAAGGGCCTTTGTGAGATGTGGGGTCGCAGGGAGAGAGCTAGCTGGGGATCTGGGCAAAAGTATCCTTTATCAGTTTCTTTTTTTGGCGGGGAGGGAAACCACTTTGAATGTCACCTTGGTGAGAAGTGGCATGCTTTATTGTGTTTTTATTATTGATTAGTGCTGATAATAGGCTCTTACCATAGGAAAACACACTCCTTTAAACACCAAAGAATTAAAAAAATGTACTTTTTTAATCAGAAAAATAATTGAGCACCTGTTAGTGTTCAGATACCTGGGGTATTCTAAGTAAAAACTAATAGTTGTATGTCATCCCATCACTAATCTGTTTTTTTTTCGAGTTTCTAGTGTTTATTTTTTTTAATTTTTATTGGAGTACAGTTGATTTACAATGTTGTGTTAGTTTCAGGTGTACAGCAAAGTGAATCGGTTATACATATACATATATCCACTCTTTTTTAGATTCTTTTCCCATATAGGTCATTCGACAGTATTGAGTAGAGTTCTCTGTGCTATACAGTAGGTCCTTATTAGTCATCTAACTAATCTATTATTTTTTAAATGAATTCTTAAGTTTCAGAAAGTGGATATAACTAGATTTTGTCAACTAAAATTGCATACCTTCCTCAGTAAATACTATCAAAACAAACAACCTGCAGGGAATTTAAAAAAATATCTACAGTGTCTCAGTCTTTTAAGTTTTTGAAAGCACAATTTAAAAAAAATTGCCCCTCTAATTCAAAATCTTTTTTTAAGCGAGAGCAAAGTGCTGGGCTCCCCATGTCACAGGGGAAAAGCCTCAAGTAGGTGACAGTGGAGCCCTAGAGTCTGGGAAGGAACTGCAAAGAGTGTTTCCAGGAGGAGCTGGCTTTTCCAGCCTCCCTTCCCGCCTGTCCCCCGCAGCCACCCCTGGAGCAGGAAGAACCCATTGGTTGATAGCACTTTTTCATCTGATTGCTTCAGTGCTGTGGAAATTGTCATTTTCTCTTTCTCTCTGTCCTCTGGTCAGCTTCCTACTTACTCCCCTCCTCGGTCCTCCAGGAGATAACAGCACTAAAATCTATGGCCGTTTGTCCCTCTGATGCCCTTTGGGGGGAGTGCTTTTTGGAGCGGCAGCCTCAGCCGTGCGGAGGCTGAGGGGGCCTCTTCCTTGAGCCTGTGAGCAGGCGTTTTAAACCAGCTGCAGCTGGAACCTCTGGGCAGCGCATCATGTGACTCCAGCCAATGAGAGTTGCTTTAAATGCAGCTTCCAGAGAGGAAAGCAAGCAGAGAATCCAGACAGGCTCTGCCCCTCCTCCAGGTTAACTTCTTATAGAAACCCGACCCCTACCTCACGTTGGAACCAAGTTTTTAGTGTTTAAAACTGCCTGAACTTTTCAATCTCTCTCAGGGTAAGGCCTCCTCCTGGTCTTTTCTAACTCTGAAAGGCTGGTTCCTTTAGCATTGTTGGTGGGTTGGCAATGACTAGGTGGTTACAATAATTTCCTAGAACGAGATTTCCAGAAATACCCCTAGGTGCGCAGGACAACTATATTTTAAATTCGGAAATTTCTTTCTTTCATTCACTTTTTCAACTACTGTTTAATTACCTCCTTTATGTTGGAGCTACTACCAAGATGAGCAATAGGATTTCATTTGGGGCCTCAAATTTTCCATCTTCAGTGCAGAGGGCTAAAAAGCATTCTCTCCCTCAAATGGATGCTGTTTGTATAATCAGGTCCTCTATATTATGTCAACGTTCAATGGAAGGGAGTTGTGTAAAACTCCAAAGAGTCAAAATCATTATAAAATATAGCTGAGGATATACACTGAGAATGGCCCATGCTTCTTGAAGGTGAAAATAATTAGGTAGGTATTTTTCAGTCTGTCGAATCTGTGCATAAGCAGGTTGTTGATCACAAGCCAAACAGTGGAGGAGAGTCAAGCGAATGTACCATCGAGAGAAAAGTCCACTTTGAACAGACAGAAGGAAAACAAGCTGCCCTTTGTCACTCCTTTATGCATCTCTATTTGTCATTCTACCTCTATTCCAGTGTTTCTTTACTCACTCCGTTTCTATCTCATAGAAAGATTCCTGGTCATCTTGCACAAAAAAATATAACCCTTCTTGGCAGGAGCAAGCTGCCTATCCTTTTCTGGTGTTTTAGGCCATTTCCACACAACAGTAAAGCAGCATCTAGGGGAAAGAATTAACTGGAGCATCTGAGCTTGAGGTGAACTGTCAACTCACACTAGCTCCACTGTCTTCTAAAGCTCTGCTTAACCAAAGGCAGGGTGCCCTTCAGGCTTACACAAGGGTCCTGCTGAGTCCACTTGCACTGTCTGGCTTTCTCTAACTCTCTGTAGATGAAGGTCTATGGCTGGTGTCTGACAACCACAGGCATAACGTTTTGGAGGGGAAAGTGTTTGGGGGGACAAGCATTGTGATTTACTTTGGGGAAATGTGCCTTGTCTGTGAGCAGGGTCAGGACATACAGAGAGCCCCGGAAGCATGGCTTCAAGAAAGTGGTTTATAGCGGAGAGGAGGCCTGGCCGTAGCTTCAAGGTTTCTGTTGAGAAATGGGATCTGCCAAACCTCAAGGGGCACAAGCAGTAGAATTCTTGCCATGAAATAACCTGTGATGCAAAGGCATGTCCTTTGCTATGGAATCAAAGTATTGCCTATGTTAGAATTAAACACCCAAAGGGCAGGGTACTATTCATCTAATGCACAGAGAAGAAGCTGCAAAGCCAAAGTGGGTTTGACGTCCACTTGTGCCCGATATCATACTGACATGGCATGGAAATGCTCAAGATGAAACTTTGGCGCAGCAGTTGGCACCCCAGGACTCAAGATTAAATTTCAGAGCAAGCCCATGGATAGAACCTCTTCAGTTTGGAATCGCTTCCTCCTTTATGGACCTCATGTAGAGCTCTAGAATCTGGCTGCAAAAAGGCAGTGCCCAAAATGGTATCCTTACCACCTCAACATTGAGTCAAGCAACAACTTTATGATCAGTAATAATTGATTAATAATGGTGTCAAAAACACACTCGAGTTGCCTTTATGTCTTTTCATGTTTTTTCACATAGAATCATAAAATGTGGTACCACGTTTTCTAACCCTTATTAGTTATTGGGCTCTATCCAAGTTACAGTAAAGAAACATTCAGGGGAAAAATTAACTGTGCTATGGCAAGAATTATCAGGCTTTTTTCCTCAAAAGACTCCGGTGTGTACAAAGGCAGATTTTGTTTCCCCCTAAATAGATGAAACAGAAGCACAGAGAGTCTACATAAGTTGTCTCCCCTTATGTGTTACGTGAGCCTAATGACCGATATCAGAGCCCTCTTCTGAGTCTTTACCCAATGCTCTTCCTACTAGAACGTGCTCTACTAGATGGTTTCCATCTTGGAGATGGCACATGGACATAGAGTACCAGTCAAAACTTTGGGGAGAGTTTTATATACCATCCTAAGCATGTGGACTTTGGAGTCAGAACTACTGACTTCAAATCCTGGCTATACCACCATTTGTCATATGGTTTGGGGGAAATTACTTAACTTCTGAGCCTTAGTTTCCTTAGCTATAAAGTGAGGCTCGTTAAGGTCTAATTCTCAGGACTGTTGTGAAGATGATAGCAGATGATATACACAAAGCATCCTGCATGGGACCCGGCATGTGGCAGATATCCAGTAAGTGTTAGTTTCCTCTCTGTTCCCCCTTCCTAAGTATGAACTTAACTTGAGAGGGAAAAAAATTGTCTGTGAAATACTCTTCTATGATTAGAATAATAATGTTATAACTTCAAAAAGATGAAACTATTTCTCTCACTTTTGGAGAAGAAAAAAATAGTACCTGTCAAATCTCAAATAGTTACAATGAAGCCTTTATAAAAGAGAGAATTTTCCAAATCTTAACTTATGTCTTGCTTATCTGACAGGGAAAAATTAAAATACAACAATAGCATGTGAAAGATTTCAGGTGGTTTTGTTTTTATCAAGAGCTACTCTCCATCACGCTGAGAGCTTGGTTCATTTGTGTGGATACATTTTTCAGTGACCTCAAAATTGTTCCGACTTAGGTGGTGTGCTCCTGACATCATATTTCCCACTCAGGGGTTTGAGGCCCTTCTGCAACTTGTTCTGTAAAATAACAAGTCTCCTCCTCACCTCCTTCCAGAAGTCAGAAATTCTAAAATCCAGGAGTTAAATATCACCCAGATTTGCTGGCGTGGAAAGCAAGTCGCCTTTCAGATGTCTGAAGAGTTGGAAGATGTTGGTGAGCCTGTCACATTTAACCCACAGTGACGGGTGATTGGCAACATAACAACTGAGCGACAGCCATTTGGCCAAGAGTTCAAACCCCAACATGAAGAGCCATTTCAGGATCACGGCTTGATTTGCTGTGGCCATGAAGTCTGAATCACCCAGCACAGAGGCAGAGGCAGAGGTGACAGCTGGTAGCCATTCTCATCAATAAAGTTGTGACGGGTGAGATGTACAAGCGACCAGAGCCTGCTAATTTCATAGACTTTGAGCCAAGTGCTTAGTGTCAAAACCAGCTATGGTCAGTGATGCAAACGATTGTGAAGGGTCCCTCGTCAACAGCAAGGCTTTCCTCACCAGACTCTCCTCCTCGTGGGTTAGAAGCAATTGCATCCTGCTGTCCAGGAACAATCCAGTTTGAGGATAAGGAGGACTTATCCTTTTATTTTTTAAAAATTATGGTGACTTTTTGCAAGTCAGATTTATTGAGGTATCATTTATACAGAGTAAAACTCAGTTTGATAAAATTGGGTGAACACATATAGTCAGGTAACCCCCTCCACAATCAAGAAAAGGAACGTTTCCAAAAGTTCTCTCATGCCCCTTCTGTCGTCCATCCCTTCCCCACCCCCAGCTTCTGGTGACCACTAATGGTTTTCCTGTCCCTGTAATTTTACATGTTCCAAAATGTCATATAAATGGAGTCATACAGTATGTAGATATTTGAGTCTGGCTTCTTTCACTTCTCATAATGCTTTTGAGAGTCATCAGTGTTGTTACATTTATCAGTAGTTTGTTCTTTTTCATTGCTGAGCTGAATTCTGGTCTGTGGATGTACCACAGTTGTGTCCATTTACCAGCTAAAGGACACTTGTTTCCAGTTCCTGCGATTATGAATAAAGCTACTATAAACTTGCAGAAATTTGTCTTTTTAAGAAAAATTTAGAGGAAAGTAAATAACTTTGTTTTATAAGAAGCCAGAATGATCCTAGAGGTAAGAGTTGTTTCCTTCTTGATTAACCAATAGAAATGCTTATTTTTATAACATCTTATACTTTTTGCATGGCAATTTACAATTCATAGATTCATGCAAAGGACTTCCACTAACCTTATTCCTGTAATTATCATAGTAACCCTGAGAGGTAGGTTAGGGGTTTTATCCCATTTTACAGACCGTGGCTAAGAAACCTCCCGCAATTCAGACTGCCTGACTCCCGATCTGCTGTCCTTCCCCCCAAACATTCTGAACATCCTGTCTATAAAGAACACTCTGCTGGATGCTTTGGGGGTGGTCACAAAAACAACATAAAAATGTTGGCTTTTTTTCCCTTCAGAAGAGAGGAAGACAGTCTGATGCTCCACATCATCAGGGAAATACAAATTAAAACATTGGTGAGATACCACTGTTTACCTGTTAGAATAGCCAAAATCTGGAACACCGACAGCACCAAATGCTGGTGAGAATGTGGAGCGATAGGAACTCTCACTCATTGCTGGTGGGAATGCAAAATGGTGCAGCCACTTTGGAAGAGAGTGTGGCGGTTTCTTATAAAACTAAACATGCTCTTACTGTATGATCCAGTAATCGTTCTTCTTGGTGTTTTCCCAAAGGAGTTGAAAACTTGTATCCACACAGAAACCTGAACAGATTCAGGCAGCTTTACTCTTAAGTGCCAAAACTTGGAAGCGACCAAGATGTCCTTCTGTAGGCGAATGGATAAACCATGGCACATCCATACAACGGGATAGTTTCCAGCACTGAAAAAAAGTGAGCTATCAAGCCACAAAAGATGAAGTAATCTTAAATGCATATTACTAAGTGAAAGAAGCCAACCTGAAAATGATACATACTGTATGATCCCAACCGTATGACATTCTGGAAAAGGCAAAACTATGGAGACAGTAAAAAGACCAGTAGTTGTCAGGGGGTGAGGAGCTGTGGGAAGGGATGAATAGGCGGAACACAGAGGATTTTTAGGGCAGTGAAAATACTCTGTGTGGTACCATAATGATGGACACATGTCATTATACTTTTGTCCAAACTCATAGAATGTACAGCACCAGGAGCGAGCTGTAATGTAAACTGTGCAATCTGGGTAATTATGGGAACTTATGATGTGTCAGTGTAGGTTCATCGATCGTAACAAATGTACACTTGATGGGGGATGTTGATGATGGGGAGACTGTGTATGTATGGGGACAGAGGGTTAGAGGAGATCTCTGTACTTTCCCCTCAATTTTGCTGTGAACCTAAAACTGCTCTAAAAATACACTTTTTAACAAGGGGGGACAGTCTCAGATGGAACCAAGACCAACACGCCTACCACAGGCTTGAGAGGAGTACTAAGATAGAGCCAACTAACACAGCCACAGGAGCAAATGATCTATGACGCTCCCCCCCAAGTCCTTTTTGGAAACAGGCAGAGCATAAATTATAAGAAATGAATCCAACCTGAGGCTGCTGGGAGTTGGGAGAGAAGAGAGAGGCAGTCCCTAGAAGCTGGAATGGAAAAGAAATTCCTCAGTGATGCTCCAGGATAGGCAAGAAACTGACCTCTAGGGTGAGGGAAAGCCTCCCTCCTTAGCCTCCAAGTTAGAGAAAGCAGTTCCCAGACAAGACTTTCTTTGAACTCTGTCAAAGTTTGACTGGAATAATAACTGGAATTAAGTAGTGAAGAATCAAAGTGGAAAGTGCTCTCATAGGCCTAAAATTACTAGACTTGTTTTGTGTGGTGGAAATGGAGGCCAGGGTTTCTGATGCAGCTGTAGTGGGGAAGAAAAAGTGTCAATGAGATTCTATTCTTTAAGAATTCGACTTTGTGCTGCTTTTGGTGGCATTTGCCTGTTGGACCTCCAACAAGTTGGCCTCTTTAAATTCTGATAAGATGGCTGCTGACCAGCCGTCACTCCAGCCAGAAACCACAGGGTCCTCGCGCCATTGGCCCGCAGTGGTGAGGAGGGGAAGGCGGGGCTTCTGTGCCTCATTTTATGCGCCCTCTCTGCCAGGTACAGTGGGCACCTTTGCCAGGTCCGTGGTGAAGGCAGGAAAGCTTACCCAGCCTAGATCACCGACCAGGAAACCTACCCAGTGTCCCTGCTGGAAATAATGCCTGAGTCTGTCCTCTCGGTGGGTCATCAAACACGAGGCCAGAGCCTCCTTCTGCAGCGGCTAATCTGTGGGACCCTTAAAGGCCCAGGCATGTGAATGAAATAGTCTGAATTTTATTTCCATTTGTAAATTAAAAAATAGGACAGTGGAGGTTAATCATTTTTAAATGTTTAAATAAATGGGCTGTACCCTGTAATATTTAGGAATTCAGACTTTAGGGCAAAACTGCTTAGGTTTGAACCCTGAGTCTGCCATTCTCTAGCTGTGTGTGACTTTCTTGGGAAAATCATTTAACCTCCCTGTGCCTCAGTTTCCTCAGCTGTAAAATGGGAATAATAGTGGTCTCTGTCTTTTACAGTTCCTATGAGGATTAAATGAGTTAATTTTTATAAAGGGCTTAGGACAATGGATGGAACATCATAATTCATACATTTGTGTTTGTTAAATGCAAATAATGGCCATTTCCCTAGCTCCTGTTCCTAGTTTTTCTCCCACCACCCCATCCCCGCCTTGCTAGCCAGTTCAAGCTGAATGCACATACCTGATCTTTTTCTCCTCTTTCTTCTAGTTAAACCCTTAACATCCATCAGCTCCCCCTTCTCATATTATTGTAGTTTCCTAGGGCTACAAATTACCACAAACTTTGTAGTTTAAAACAATGGAAATTTATTCTCTCACAGTTCAGGAGACTAGAAACCCAGAATCAAGGCGTCACTGAGATTGGTTTCCACTGGAGGCTCTGAGGGAGAAGCCTTTTCATAGCCCTCTCCTAGCTCCTTCTGGGTCCTAGCAATCCTCGGCATCCCTTGGCTTGTTAGGCCCATCACTTCACTCTCAGCTTCTGTTGTCACATGCATTCTCCCCGTGTCTTTCTGTGTCTTCACGTGTCCTTCTTATAAGGATACTAATCGCTGGATTTAAGACCCACCTTAATCCAGTAGGGCCTCGTTTTAAACTAATTACATCTGCACAGACCCTATTTCCAAGTAAGGTCACACATGCTGAGGTTCCAGGTAGATATCTCTTTTTATTCTCACTCTCTGTGTCAGAATGCAAGCTCCATGAGGGTAGGGACTGTGTGTGCCTCCTTAAGTATAGTCTGAGTTAGCCGGCATTAGTTAACACGGGAATGTTTACTGGGCCTCCTTAAAGGAATGGAGAGACATGGCTGGGTGGGAGAGCAATGCTTGAAGCAGGAGAGCCATCCAGAAAGAGAGAGAGAGACGGCATGAAAAAAACCACATCTGAGGAAATAAAAAAGGAGAAAGATCAGAGATCCCAAATATTCTAATATGGCATATCTAGAAGCACTGTCAGCAGAACTGGAAACAGCCAGAGTTAGGAGGAGGTGCAGACAAGAGAGAAAACAGGGTCTAGATCACAGGCCAGGGAGAAAGGAGACGGGACAGAGTTAGGTTGATGCCTAAGGGAAGAGCCCGAAGACGGTCTCCTCTGTGGAGAGGAGGCCCCGCTGGCAGGATGGTTTCTTCTAAAGCCAAGGGATCCAGCTGGAAAGGACCTGGTCTCTCCAGATACTTGAGGTGGTCTGAGATGTTGGGACATCTTCAACCCATTGTGACCTTGAGGGTCGTGGAGCATGGAAGAAGACATGGGACAGCCGGGAACATCCCTTTAGCACCTTTACACCCAAGCCATCAGCTGTCTTGGTAGAGAAGTATTTAGGTGTTCATCAACGCGAAGTAAGCTAAACTGGATGATGAAAAGCTGCAGTGGTGACATTCCTCGACTAAGAATTGTGTGTAGCCTGTTTTTTCCATGGCAGAGTAATTGACCATTGACCCACAAAGGTCAGTGAACAGGACTGCATGACAAAAGAGGCCTGCCCTAGAGCAGATGTTTGGAGAGAAGTAGGAGACCTGTCTCTCTTTTTACTCTCAGGTGGAAACTGAAAGGCAACAGGAAAGCCATCCAGTTGTCAAACCAGAAGCCCTGGCCTAGTACACGCATGACCTCTATTTGTCTCCCAGCTCCCTATTTGACTAATGCAATCAGTGAGACAGAGAGGTTACCCAACCTACCCAATGTCTCCAAGCTAGTAGGGAGTCCAGCCAAGACAGTTACTAATTCTTCTGTTCCCTATAGTTGTGCCCTTTCACAACCACACTGTATTAAATCTTCAAAGTAACACTAAACCCATGGGTGAGATTCATCACCTCAGAGCCTCAAACCATAAGAAAAGTGTGGGTTTCCCTAGCCACACTGTATCTCCCACTTTGGTAATTCGTCTAGGTGTAGGGCATAACCTAGAGAAGATTCTGTTTTGTTTCATTCCACAGGGAGCCCTTCAGACCAAAGCTGTGATCTACACCCCACCGTTGCAGGGGGCACCAGGGGAACTGCCCAGGTTCAAGACTGCAGTGAGCCCGGCGACCACAAAGGTGAGGTCCTTAGAGGTTTGGGATGGGTGTCCTGTATTTGTGGACACTCCAGAGAAGATTCCAGAGCTGGAAATGATCACCTGATATGGACTCTGTCGGGCATTCTTTTTTTCCTACAGGTGACAGCAGATTAAATTCAGGGGCAGCCTTGCAGGGGACTCTGCAAGGTGATTTCACAGAAGGGGAGAGAGTAGACAGAGATAAGCTCAAGCCCTCCCTCCACAGCTGTCCTGGGTGCCCAGTTACCTGTTCACTGGGGAAACTGGTCTAGTTGCAGCTCTCCGTACCAGCTGTCTCCCTTCCACCCATCCTCTTAGAGCAGACGCTGACATGTTTCTCTCTGATTTACCTTAAGACCTTCTGAAAGTTTAGCTTCTCAGGAAGGTCTTTCTATGGTCCTGACACTGGAACATATTGAGAACATTCATGGAGGGAAGGAACACTGTGGACAAGAAGTTAAAACTTGGCTATCTGGTCTAAGCCTTCCCTTAATTATCGTCATTGTAAAATGAGAGAATTGGACTAAATCAGTGGTTTTCAAACATTTAAAAAATATTAGAATCCTCCCATTTTTCAGTTTGAAGTTCTCTGGACTTCCGCTTGAAGAAGAAGCTACGATTTTTAAAAATATAACCTTTAACGCTAATGCTAGCATTGTATGGAAAGAGAAGCTGAGTTGCCCTGGATTTCACGGTAGAGTTTGTAGTTAGTTTCTCCACCAGGCCCAGTAACGAGGCTCTGGGCACTTCCAGCTCCTTTGGAATCTGCTGCCCAGCCTAGGTTTCAAGAAAATACACACTGGAGCTTTACCTGGGGGCAAGGAGGTTAGGATGTGGGAAAAAAAGGAAAGGGAGTGCCCCAGGAGCAGCAGTGTTTCTTGGACTTGAGGAGTCATGGAGGTGGAGACGGTGAGACACTTTTCATTTTCATAAAAGGATGTCTAGCTGTTACAGACCTGCAGTCTAGACCCTTTCTCCCTAGCAGAATTCAGAAATAGGAGTCTTCCTGTTGCAGTCAGCACGCAGGTATGTTTTGTTTGGCCAGACACAGAGTTTTTGTTTTGTTTTTTTACAAAAACATTGAACCCGAATGTCTTCAGATGGGGTGTACGTCCTCTGGCTCACCACAAACCCCACTACTCCCCATCCTCTGCCTGACACTACACATGTTCGTGTTACCTGAGTGACCCCAAAGGCATTTTGAGTTTGCAACACCTGCTATGTTGTTTTCTTTCTTTTTTTTTTTTCCTCCTGATGGTCAAATGCTTTTTCATCTTATTTCAAAATGGTCCAGTGGAGAATTGGCTCAATTTTCCTGGGAAATATGAATGGCTCTAGAGTTCAGCCTGATTTTGGAAGGATTCAACTCCTCCAGAGAAGTCCCTCCCAGTATTTCTTTATTCCACTTAACCAGAATACTTAAGGATGCTTCCCTGAAGACAGGAGCCCCATGTCTGGAGGAGCCTCTGTGGTCACACCTGCACATACCTCATGTCTGATATTTTGTGAACTATTGAAGTTCATCATTTAGTTTTCTCAGCCATGTCATTGGTCTAATTCCTTTAACCTGATCTACTCACTTAGAATGAATCACCCTATTTTACTCTACTGTTTTTCTCCATAGCTCCATTTCTCCAGTCTCCTTGTTTAACAATTAATTTGCCAGAGAGATGCCAGGTGATTCCAACTGTCACCAGACATATTTAACAATATTTGACAATTTAGGATTTTGCTTTGAACTCAATGGTTTGACAACCTCCTTCTTATTTTTTATTCATTAAAAGAAAAACTTTTAAAATTGAGATATAATTGACCTACAACATTATGTTTGTGTCAGGTGTACAACATAATGATTACTTCCTTCTTATTTAAGTTTATCTCTTTACTCTGACCCAAATCCTTATCCCTGCTCTTCTGGCAGAGCTGGGAGATGGAGGGGCAGACTTCATCTAAGCTTTAATAAGAATATTCTGTAAGTTTCTGTTTGGTTTTTAAACTTCAAATAACTCTAAAAAATCAATATTTTGATGACTGAAGTACAAGTGAATAAGAAACAAGGAATGAGTCTTCCCTTTAATTACACGAATAGAAACTCTATGGGTTGTTACTGGAAACCCAGGCAAAGTAACTGAGGGCATTTTGCTAAGCCCCAAATAAAGGTGTTACTGCCTTCTCTCTTCCTGGTAGTGGAAAGGGCACCTTCCTAAGGAGAGCCCCAAACCAAGAGGGGTTGGTGGTCTTTCCTAGCTTTGCTTGTGCTGCTTCTCTGAATTGCTCCTTTTCATACTGAGGATCTCAAAATAGGTGCAGACAATAGCACCCTCAACTTCCCACATGGCAAGACCATCTAGGGTTTGATCAGTGAGTGGTAGCCCTTGGTGCTGCTGAACTGGGCCAGAGAACAAGGTTAAAAATGAGTTGTGTCGATTTTCCTTCTTAATAAGGAAACAGATATTTGTGCCCCTGAAGTGGGCTTCTCTTTTTTTTTTTATGTCAGTTCTTGATTTTATGCTGCTTAGCACAGTATTACAAGTGAGCTTGGGCCAAACAATGTTTTAGAATCTCCGGGAGAGGAAACCTGCCTGGTCCTCTAACCAGAGGAGTTCATCTATCAAGAGAAGGTGGGGGGGGGGGGGCAGGGGTGGGGATCAGCTCATGAAATTCTAAAAGGCTGTTTTTCTTGATTTCTCCTTTTTTTTCCCCTTCTTTTAATATTGTTTTTTCACTGTTTGGTCATAATGTTTGTGTGTGTGTGTATAATAATAAAAATGTAATAATGTTCCATATAAAATTTTCTTTTTATCCCTTTGGTGTTTATAGCAATAGTAATAACAACAACAGATGGTCTTATCTACCACTGATAGCGAAAAAGCATTACATTTCTTCTACACAAGAGATAAATATGCCTAAGAAACCAAACCAATAATGTAGAGTCAGAGCATACTCTTTCTAGAATAGACAACACAAAAAACAATTGATTTCCATATTTCTTTTTCTGTACTCCATTTTTGTTGTGTTATATGTTTCATCATCATAACATCAACCTTTTATATTTTATGCACCTTCCACAATATGTCACAATTGGTAAATTTACAGATTATCTTCATTGGTTGTATTTTGGTTTGGATGTTTCTAGATGATCTGAAATAAGGATAGCAAATAAGTGTAGAGTCTCTTTACAACCCTGAAGGATTGGTAGTGACTACATGGAACTATGGTTCTCAGCCTTGGCCACACTTTAAAATGATCTAGAGAGCTTTTAAAAAATGATGCCAACCCCACACCAGATCAGTTTCAGAATCTCTGGGAGTTGGGTTCAGGCATATTTAAAATCTTCTGGGTGATTCTAATGTACAGCTAGGATTAAGAATTGTTGATCTGGAACAGTGTCTCCCAAACTTCAACATAGATCCTGACTACCTCAAGGGCTTGTTAAAAACACATATTGCCAGTCTCCACCCCTGGACTTTCTGGTTCACTTAGGTCAGGGCTGGGACCCAAGAATTTGCATTTCTAACAAGTCTCTAGGCGATGTTGATGCTTCATGAGATGTGTTCTCGATTAGCCGTGATGATGTGGGGTCCATACTTTGAGAACCACTGATGTGAAACGTTGTGTTTGAAAGGAACTTGAAGCCGAATGAAAGTTCAAGAGAGAGGGGCCATGATTAGTCAGTCATGCTGCCATGGTCACAGGAAGGAGGAAGTGTATTTGTGACCCCCGACTCTTGACAAACTCACCAGTAAGCTGTCCTCAATCACAATACAGAACTGAGTTCCTCCTGGAATGATTCCCTAGTTACCGTAATACTAGCCATGTTATGACAGTGTTTCTCAACTACTGTCCTCATCAGCGGGCAGCCCTGCCCAGCCCAGCCGGGAATGGAGGCTGGTCTCCTAACTCTGTCTAGCTCTGCACCATTCCAGCTACTGCGTGCTGCTGCCTTCACCATCTGCCTCACCTTGGGGCTTCCAACCTGCCCACTCTTTATATCTGTTGTCAAAGAGAGGTAGCTTATTTTCCTATAGATGAGTCATTTTATCCAATTTGCTGGCTGGGACCGAGTACTGAGCAAGGCCTGTAATCACAGAACAGGTCAGTTTTGATGAGGTGTCCTAGACAAAGGCTGCAGAAAGTCAGAGAGCAGCACGAGGACGGGGAGAGAGGTACGGCGGAGAGTAATCCCTGCCTACTTCTGAGTTTATCCTTAGTCTCTAAGTACTAATTTGCTTTCTCTCAGTTCTGAGGGGCTCTGTCAATCGTAAAAGCAGTCCACAAGCAGAACCCAGCAATGGCCATGCAGAGACTTCAAGCAACTCTCCAGCTATCGCTGAGAAAGATCGGTGAGTCTTATCCATAAGATTTCATTCCAGTGGATAATGAAACAACAGTATTTCTTACACTGTGTTCTTTTGGTGAGTTGGAGACAGTGGAGCCAAAAAGCGTTGCCCATCAGATTCTTCCATGTCAGAGGTCATTACTCTGTGGGCAAAAGTCTTTGTTCCACAGGGCAACCTGACTACAACCCTCTCTTGTGGGTTCTCCTCATGGTGAAACCTGTACTTGGCCTCATTAGGTTAAAGCAGTGGTTCTCAACCGGGGGCAGTTTTGCCCCTCTCCCCCTCTCCTTCTGGGGACATGTCTGGTTGTCCCAACTTTTCGCAGAGGGGCTTGTGCTAAGGGCATCTAGTGGGTAGAGGCCAGGGCTGCTGCTATACATCCTACAGTACATAGGACAGGCCTCCACAGCAAAGAATTGCCTAGCCTAAAAAGGCAGTAGGCCTGAGGTTAAACAAAACTGTGGGCTTAAGCTAATGCAAAAAGGGTGTATCATTTTTATTACAAGTTTACTCCAGGATTTTGGAGAAATAAGCAGGCCATTAGAAAGTTCTTCGCATATTTTCACCTGGAAAAAGAGGTGGCCTTGATTTGTAACTTTTAAAAATAATTCTTAATTTTTTGAGACATCTTATTAATATTTTTGAAACTTGACAAATTAAATTCTCAGTCCTTCACTAGTGGTCTCAAACTGCTCGAGCTGCTTTCAAAGTAGACTAAAGTTGTCTCTCGGTAGCCGCGGGCATTGGTTCCAGGAGCCCCCGTGGACACCAAAACTTGCAGATGCTCAAGTCCCTTATACATAAAATGTCACGGTAGAGTCTGCCCTCCATATCCATGGGTTTCCCAACCGCAAATTCAACCAACCTTGGATGTGCGCGAAACCCACGCCTATGGAGGGCAGATTGTCCTTTCCTAAATAGTCAGAATAGCTTATTTAGGGGTACTTGATGAAATAGTATAGACCTAACATCTCATATTAGAATAACAAAGTTTAGAATTTCCGTTGCAGCAGAAAGACCACTGAACTTGGCAGGTGGAAGACTTGGGTTCTGGTCCTAAAGCTAGCATTTTCCAGTTTTTTGATCTTGGGCACGTCAGTGAACCAGTTTGGGAAATGGCTCCAGCCCCAGCCTGACTGCCGTCAACCTCAGCTGATGACAGACTTTACTCAGAATATCAGGACAGTGCTGTGAGCAACATCCACTTCCCTTCCTTCCACCTTAGAATCGCTCCTTCTGTTCAGCTGTCCTTTCTTCCTTTGCTCCCATCTCAAAAGACCGTAGGTTCCCTCCCTGGCTCACCCAGGCCCTGTGGTGTCCCTGCCCTCCAGGCCCTGCCATCATCAGGTAGCCCAGCCCCTCCTGCCACATCTTCTCTTTCTGCTGCCTCTTCCCCTTTTGCTGATTCCTCTCCCCATTCTAACAAAAAGCCTGCCCTTGGCCCTGTCGCTCCCTCTTCTTATTTGACCATCAGACTTCCTCAGACTGACATCCAGCTCAGTTGCCTCACTCCCTCACCAACCCCTCCCTCCCTAAACCTGAAATATGATCTGTGCCTTCACCACATCCCTCAAACAATCCTTGGGAAGCTCAGCTCCCAGTCACAGGAGCCTCATATTCGTCACGCTCTACAGCTCTCAGTGCCATGTGCTGTGCTTTCCTTGGACCAGACTCTTCCATGGGTTTCTACAGCACCGCGGTCCTCAGCTTCTTTCTCCAAAATGTACTCCGTCTTTATCCTCCTTCTCTTCCACCACCTTGAAATGTAGACGTTCTCTAAATCCTTGACTGTCTTCTTTCTCTACTTCTCCCCTGGGTGATATCCTCTCTCACTAGTGTATTGTGGTGCCAACTCTCAGATGAGTGAGTGTGATTATCAGATCTCTGTTCTGAGCTCCACACTCCTACACCCACCTCCTGTTGCCCATGGACTCCTGATCCACATACCAGAGCCTCAATAGAAAAGTCCACCAAGCACCTCCTCTGGCTCACCTGACCTTGCCACTTCTGTCAGTGCTGTCTTGTGACCTGGTCTTCAAACCTGGTGCTCATTTTTGATCCCTACCTCTCACTTAACCCCATTCCAATCACTTTCTTATCATCCTTCCCTGGCCCAGGCCTACGTCTATCTCTGTCTCTCTCTCCACTCGCTCCTCTTTACAGACCAGCTCTCATTTCTGACACCTGATCAATTGTCCTAAAGCTACTCTGACTTTTCAAAGAACAATAATGGCTTCCCATTTTAGACCAAAAGAGGTTCACACTCCTCAGTCTGCTATTGCAAGCCCCTCCCTGTCTCGCTCCAATTTGTCCTCCAGACTCACCTCCTGTATGACCCTATATGCACCCTCTGGCTACCTGGAGTCAAACTTCATATTGTTCCTACCAATGTACCTACTTCTGTTCTCTCTTCCCACTCCTTTCTGTTCAGTTCTTACCTATTTCATCAAGATACATCATCATATCCGTTTCTTCCACAAAGACCTTAATTCTCTCTAACACTCCTTGAACCGTCACAGTCCATTTATGACAGTACTACCCAGCGTGCTCGTTCACAACAAAATAATGAGCTGTGTCCAAATGTAAATCAATCCACTGCTTTCTTCATCAAGAAAGTTTTGTCACCAACCCCCCCCCCAAACACACACACACACACACACACACACACACACACGTAATCTCAGCCAAATGAAACAAGATACTTGGTAATGAATTGAATTGATTTGCATTCTGGTGCTAGCCCTTACGACATTGTGAGTGGTAACGTTCACAGACTGTGTCCTCAGACCACACTTTGGTGTATCACTCTCTGTGGCTCTTCCTGTTTTTGCCTGGTGTTGTGGTTGACCATGTGCTAGCAGGTCAGCTTCTCAAGGGTGAGGGCTGAGTCTTCATTCTTCCTATTTCCAGTACATGCAGTGGGTCTCAATAAGTTAGTCAAGCTGACTTTCAAGACCACTCTTCAGAATTCAGATTTTTATGAAAGAAATGTTCTTCCTCCTCAATCTTTAAGTGGTGGTGGCAACAACAGGATCCAGAATAACGCATCAGATAGTGTTTCAGGACATCCCTGCCCCAGGGGGCTGGGGGCTCATTTTTCCCGCTGTGTTTGATAGTCACCTCAATGCCCTGTGGATGGATCAAGTCAGGGATTGAAAGGAAGGAAATCTTGGGGGGCGGGGGGTGGGCAGGCAGAGCATAATGAGAAGAGAACTGGGTCATGCCAATGGTGATGCTCTCAGCGGCAAGTAACAGAACTCAATAGATTCAAGGATCCCTCAGGATAAGAGGTCCAAAGAGAGAAGTTCCAGTGCTGGGTTGGCCACTCAGGGATGTGGACACAGGCTCCTTCCATCTGTTTGCTCTGCTATCTCAGCACGTCAGTGATACCCCCACTTTGGAGCACAAGGTGGCTGAAGCAGTGTGCTAAGTATCACTTGTTCACATAGCATTGTCCAAATCAGGAAAGAAGAGATGGATGTAAAGGGGCCTCTCCTCAGGAATCTCTCTCTTGTTAGGAGGGAGACCTTTCCCAGAAGTCCCCAGGACATTCCCATCCCATCTCATCAGCCAGAATTTGCAGAGGTGGCTCCACAGGGGAGCTGCAAGGGAGGCTGGGAAAGTGAGCATTTTCAGCTGCAAGAGAAAGTACTCAAAGAATAAAGGGGTTGGAGAAGCAACCAGCAAAGTTTTCCAGAAGAGTCCTGAAGGGGTAGTGATAGGAGCAGATAAGTACTGGGGAATGATGGAGGGAAGGCAAAATCAGAGGAAGAGTTTATAAGGAAGACCCAGACATGACAAGAAATACTGTGAGGATGGTACGACAGGGACGTGTTGAGGTCACCCAACATTTATGGCAATGGCAATCTTTCCCACAGTTATCTCACATAACTCACACACGGGTCCTTTGGGTGGTGTTCTTGATGAGTAAACTGAACATGGGAAAGGCTAATCAAGTAGCTCCCAAATGCTGGACCAGAGGTGAGTGCTGGGTTGGAGGCATCAGATTTACCTACTCCTGCCCCAGTCAGCTAGCACGGGGGTCACCCAGTGTCACAGAGAGTAAATGGCAGGTCTGGGGTTTGAATCTGGATCTTCTGTCTCCAACAGTAATAACAACTAATATTTGATATTTGCTAACAACTTCCTGGGCACTATGCTAAGTGTTTCACATGCATGATTCTTTTTAATCCTCACAACAACCCTATGGGAGAAGTGCATATTATATTGGATTGGCCAAAAAGTTTGTTCAGGTTTTTCAGTAAGATATTACCCAGTATAATTTCTGACATTTAGAGAGTACAAGGAACTTGCCATTGTCACCTAGTCAGTAAAGTGACAGAGTAAAGATTTGAACACAGGTGTTCTAACTCCAGGGCCCACACTTATAACCAGCACATTCTGCTGCCTCTGTAGGGTTCCAACACCTAGCCCAGGGCTTTTTCTATTCTATGTTCTCTATAACTGTCATTGCAGCAAAACTTTTTTTTTTCCTTTATTTTTTATACAGCAGGTTCTTATTAGTTATCTATTTTATACATATTAGTGTATATATGTCAATCCCAATCTCCCAATTCATCCCACCACAACCACCACCCCCTGCCCACCACTTTCCCCCCTTGGTGTCCATACGTTTGTTCCCTACATCTGTGTCTCTATTTCTGCCTTGCAAACCAGTTCATCTGTACGTTTTTCTAGATTCCACATATATGCGTCAATATACAATATTTGTTTTTCTCTTTCTGACTTACTTCACTCTGTATGACTGTCTCTATGTTCATCCACGTCTCTACAAATGACCCAATTCCGTTCCTTTTCGTGGCTGAGTAGTATTCCATTGTATATATGTACCCATCTTAAATCACAGGCAGCTAAGGAGTAAACTCTGATCAGCATCAAACTCTTACCCTGTGATTGGTGGAGAAGATTCCAGCACCAAATCTTGGGAGAAAGCCACTGGTCTCATGGGAAAGGTGTTCCCATGGGTGCGTGGTGGGGCAGGGCTCACTTGGCTGGGGAGAAGGAAGCCTCACGTTGCAAGTCGAAGTCAGTGGTTGGCCTGGTGCTTCTCTGCTCCACTTCCTGTGTGAGCCCATAACTGTGTACAGTGAATGACAGAACGGAAGTAGTCTTTTATGTTGGGGGGCCTTTGTTCCCTTGATGGTAATCCTCCATTTTAATGCTGATAAGTACAATAGTGAGGATTACGCCCCTTAGCCCCTAATTTAATTTGGCCTGCATATGGCAAAGCTCTCACAAGGCTTTTCTTTGACATTCTTTAGCACAGCTAGCCTGTTGTTGTGTAAAAAGAAGCCCCTATGAGGGAGGCAGGAGATTGATCTTACTGGTGCAGATGTTTTTACCCAGCAGCTTTCACACACCCCCAGAGAAGCTGCTTCATCCTGGGCCACTTCAGTGAGGATTCAGACTCAGAGAGATCAGAACCTTCGTGACTCAGGCAGCTCAAGGGGAGCTGGCACCTCGCAAGAGGGGAAAATGAGCACATATTTCTCCCGTGTGTCATCCTTGCGGCCCCAGGGCTTGGAGCCAGTCAGGCTGACCTCAGAATTAATGAGCCAGAGAAACAGCCTCCCTGTTAGGGCCGACTGTGGGCCAGATTTTCCTGTGGGCTGTGAAATACAGATTGCCACATATCTTGATAGACTGTGTGGTGGGTCATTGTAGAAATACGTGGCAGTGCTAAGAAGATTCAACAAAACAAAACCTTTCTTTCCATATCAGTATCCGGAGGAGGTTTCCTCTCCCACCCTTCAATTCCCATGCTAATTTTTCCTTCCACTTTCATTTCACTCCCTCAGGGGGCTAGTGCCCTCCAGCAAATTTCCCACCCCTGTGACCAAGTTAGTGCACTAAAGCATTAGAGGACCCCCTATGGCACCAGAGGGGAAAGGGCAGCAGGTGTAAGAGGAGGTAGGGGTGGTAGCCTTCTTTCATGAGATGCCTATGATGCTATGTGTTACCTTCTTCTGGTAGAAAATCAGGTGACAGACCTGGGTTTGAATCTTAGTTTAACTGTTTACAAGCTATGAGACTTGGGCAAGTTCCTTCATCTTTCTGACAGCAGTATCCTAGGCTGGAAAAAGGGAACAATTGTAAAGATTAGATATAATCTTACCTCAAGAAACAAGAAAAATCTCAAATAAATGACCTAACCTTACATCTAAAACAACTAGAGAAAGAAGAACAAACAAAACCCAGACTTAGTAGAAGGAAAGAAATCATAAAGATCAGAGCAGAAATAAATGAAATAGAGGCAAAGAAGACAGTAGCAAAGATCAATGAAACTAAAAGCTGGTTCTTTGAGAAGATAAACAAAATTGATAAACCTTTAGCCAGACTTATCAAGAAAAAAGGGAGAGGACTCAAATCAATAAAATTAGAAATGAAAACGGAAAAGTTACAATGGACACCATAGAAATACAAAGGATCATAAGAGACTACTGCAACAGCCTACACGCCAATAAAATGGACAACCTAGAAGAAATGGACAAATTCCTAGAAAGGTACAACCTTCTGAGACTGAACCGGGAAGAAATAGAAAATATGAACAGACCGATCACAAGTAATGAAATTGAAAGTGTGATTAAAAAACTCCCAACAAACAAAAGTCCAGGACCAGGTGGCTTCACAGGTGAGTTCTATCAAACATTTAGAGAAGAACTAACACCTACCCTTCTGAAACGCTTCCAAAAAATTGCGGAGGGAGGAATACTCCCAAGCTCATTCTATGAGGCCACCATCACCCTGATACCAAAATCAGAAAAAGATAGCACACAAAAAAAGAAAATTACAGGCCAATATCACTGACGAACATAGATGCAAAACTCCTGAACAAAATAATAGCAAACTGAATCCAACAACACATTAAAAGGATCATACACCCTGATGAAGTGGGATTTATCCCAGAGATGCAGGGATTCTTCAATATATGCAAATCAATCAATATGATACACCACATTAACAAATTGAAGAATAAAAACAGTATGATCATCTCAGTAGATGCAGAAAAAGCTTTTGACAGAATTCAACACCCATTTATGATAAAAACTCTCCAGAAAGTGGGCTTAGAGGGAACCTACCTCAACATAATAAAGGCCATACATGACAAACCTACAGCTAACATCATACTCAATGGGACAAGCTGAAAGCATTTCCTCTAAGATCAGAAACAAGACAAGGATGTCCACTGTCACCACTTTTCTTCAACATAGTTTTGGAAGTCCTAGCTGCAGCTATCAGAGAAGAAAAAGAAATAAAAGGAATACAAATTGGAAAAGAAGACGTAAAACTGTCACTGTTTGTGGATGACATGATACCATACATAGAAAATCCTAAAGATGCTACCAGAAAACTACTGGAGCTCATCAATGAATTTGGTAAAGTAGCAGGATACAAAATTAATACACAGAAATCTCTTGCATTCCTATACACTAACAATGAAAGATCAGAAAGAGAGATTAAGGAAACAATCCCATTTACCATCACGTCAGAAAGAATAAAATATCTAGGAATAAACCTACCTAAGGAAGCAAAAGACCTGTACTCAGAAAACTATAAGATATTGATGAAAGAAATTAAAGATGACACAAACAGAAGGAGAGGTATACCATGTTCTTGGATTGGAGGAATCAATACTGTGAAAATGACTGTACTACCCAAAGCAATCTACAGATTCAGTGCAATCCCTATCAAATTACCAATGGCATTTTTCACAGAATTAGAACAAAAATTTTTTTAATTTGTTTGGAAACACAAAAGACCCCAAATAGCCAAAGTAACCTTGAGAAAGAAGAATGGAGCTGGAGGAATCAGGCTCCCTGACTTCAGACTATACTAAAAAGCTACAGTAATCAAGACAGTATGGTACTGGCACAAAAACAGAAATATGGATCAGTGGAACAGGATAGAAAGTTCAGAGATAAACCCACACACCTATGGTCACCTAATCTGTGACAAAGGAGGCAAGAATATACAATGGAGAAAAGACAATCTCTTCCGCACACATAGAGAGTGGACTTAAGGACATGGGGAGGGGGAAGGGTAAGCTGGGATGAAGTGAGAGAGTGGCATTGACATATATACACTACCAAATGTAAAATAGATAGCTAGTGGGAAGCAGCCGCATAGCGCAGGGAGATGAGCTCGGTGCTTTGTGACCACCTAGAGGGATGGGATAGGGAGGGTGGGAGGGAGATGCAAGAGGGAGGGGATATGGGGATATAAGTATACGTATAGCTGATTCACTTTGTTATACAGCGGAAACTAACACAACAATGTAAAGCAATTATACTCCAATAAAGTTAAAAAAAAAAAAGACAGTCTCTTCAATAAGTGGTGCTGGGAAAACTGGACAGCAACATGTAAAAGAATGAAATTAGAGCACTCCCTAACACCATACACAAAAATAAACTCAAAATGGATTAAAGACCTAAATGTAAGGCCAGACACTATAAAACTCTTAGAGGAAAACATAGGCAGAACACTCGTTGACATAAATCACAGTGATATTTTTTGATCCACCACCTAGAATAATGAAAATAAAAACAAAAATAAACAAATGGGACCTCATGAAACTTAAAAGCTTTTGCACAGCAAGGGAAACCATAAACAAAATGAAAAGACAACCCTCAGAATGGGAGAAAATATTTGCAAATGAAACAACAGACAAAGGATTAATCTCCAAAATATACAAGCAGCTCATGCAGCTCAATACCAAAAAAACAAACAACCCAATCAAAAAATGGGTGGAAGATCTAAATAGACATTTCTCCAAAGAAGGCATACATATGGCCAAAAAACACATGAAAAGATGCTGAACATCACTAATTACTAGAGAAATGCAAATCAAAACTACAATGAGATATCATCTCACACCAGTCAGAATGGCCATCATCAAAAAATCTACAAGTAGTAAATGCTAGAGAAGGTGTGGAGAAAAGGGAACCCTCTTACACTGTTGGTGGGAATGTAAATTGATACAGCCACTATGGAGAACAGTATGGGGGTTCCTTAAAAAACTAAAAACAGAACCACCATATGACCCAGCAATCCCACTACTGGGCATATACCCTGAGAAAACCATAATTCAAAAAGACACATGCACCCCAAAGTTCATTGCAGCACTATTTACAATAGCCAGGACACGGAAGCAACGTAAATGTCCGTCAGCAGAGGAATGGATAAAGAAGATGTGGTATTAAAAAAAAAAAATAAGAAGAAGAAAAGATGTGGTATATATGCACAATGGAATATTACTCAGCCAAGAAAAGGATCAAAATAATGCCATTTGCAGTGACATGGATGGACCTAGAGATTGTCATACAGAGTGAAGTAAGTCAGAGAAAGACAAGTATCATATAATATCACTTATATGTGGAATCTAGAAAAATGGTACAGATGAACTTATCTGCAAAGCAGAAATAGAGTCACAGATGTAGAGAACAAACTTATGGTTACCAAGGGGGGAAAGGTGGGGGTGGGATGAATTGGGAGATTGAGATTGACATATATACACTAGTATATATGAAATAGGTAACTAATGAGAACCTACTGTGTAGCACAGGGAACTCTACTCAGTGCTCTGTGGTAACCTAGATGGGAAGGGAATCTAAGAAAGAGTGGATATATGTATATGTATAGCAGATTCACTTTGCTTTAAGCAGAAACTAACACAACATTGTAAAGCAACTATACTCCAATATCATTTAATTTTTTAAAAAATGAGAAAAAAAATTTTAAAAATCAGTTATCTGAGATTAGAGCTTAAAAAAAGATTAGATATAATCTATGCAAAGGAACTAGCACAGTTCTAGACATAATAAATGCCCAATTAAAGATGATGGCAAGTTGTTGTTCATGGGGATAGAAGTAGTAGTAATAATAGTAGCGATAGTAGTATTTAAAAGGTTTCTGTAAAGCTATCCTGATATAAAGAGTCAAGACCCCTCTGGTTTAGCTCTAGAGCTGTGGACTAAAATAAACATTGAGGATTCCAACACTTTAGAACAATACTTACTCTCAGCTTTAAACTGAGAGCCAAATTTTATTTTCCTGTGTTCCTGGCTCTTATCTCAGGGATAAATCTGAGATTGACTTTGGGCCCAAGACTCACCCTTGTCAATATGGCCAGGTTTCACTGGCAACACCGTCAAATGATAACTTTCAGAGCTTCCTTGATTGTTAGAGGCTTCTTAGAGTTTAAAATATTAATTGGTCACTTTATTTTCAAAACCTTTTTGAAGCCAGAAACCTTATCACCAGCTGAAAGGAGCTTTAACGAAACATCTGTTTTGAATTACATTTTTCCTTGTGGATTTGCTTATGGCTATACATAAATATTTATCTGGACTGTTTGAATAAACCTTAAATCATCAGTGATCCTTATGCAAAGGACTCTTTTAGAAGGACCGTGGATGTCCAGAATGTCAGAAATTAGAGTTTCCTTTATAGGACCAGATTCCAAGGGCCAGAGGCCTTTTAAAATATTTGGAGGTGTTTGGTGGTTTTCAACATCTTTTGTTTTCCTATTTCTGTATATCTGTTAATGCTGTTCCTTCTAAATAGAAATCCCTTGCCAGTTCTTTCTTTACCTGTTGATATTTAACCATCCTTCAAGGTCTCACCCATGTGGCACCTCCCGCAGGGCCTTGAAGCAGACTAGTGCCAAAAGAAGAGCAGCCCAGGTGGCAGAATAGAGTGGGCCCTGGCCCCGAGGCAGGATGTACGTGGTGGGGGGCATTCTGGGGAGGATGAGATGTCCGGTGGGATAACGACTGAGGATGGGGTGGAAGTGGTGTGATGCAGGGAGAACTACTATAGGGAATAAGGTAGATGGGAGCCAGGATTTGGGAAGCCTTAAAAGCTGCATGAATGTTTTGGACTTTATTCTGTAAGCCAAGAGACGCACACCCACAGTCACTGGGTAGAATATGGTCTGCAGACATTTAATTTGGCCTGAACAATAGTTTTGAAATTCTCAATTAGTTTCCAACATATAAAAATAGAAATATTTCATATAACAATTCAGATTTCTGATGGCTCCTGAAAAGTTGGTGTATCTAGCAGCAGTCTCTTAGAACTGAAGAGAGGCTGTTTTCCATTGATACCAACCCACTGGCCTGCTTAATTCATGGCCTGACCCCATCAGCATCTGAGTCTGATTCCTGCCCTATGTGTACTGGGGCTCCATGCAGGTAAAGAAAACAGTTTAGGCTGCAGACTCTGGAGCCAAATTTCTTCTCTTCTAGGCCCAGGTCTGTGTCCAACTAGCTAGATGACATTGGGCAAGTTAAGCATATTTCTAACACTGGTATATACCTTATACGGCGGTTGTGAGAATAAGCCATAGTAAAATTTTAGAGAACTATCTAGCATGTAGTAAGTACACAAAAAATATTAGCTGTTATTACTATATTCTACACAACATAGTAAACTCCAGGGCTTAAACTACCTGTCACATATTTCTGTATGACTCACCAAATCTAGAATCTAGAATCTTTGGCCGTTATAGGCATAAAATAAAAGTAATTAATGAACAGATGAAGGAATATGTGCTCTTGCATTTTTATCTCAGTTGGGTCCAAAACTAAATTTTATTACTTTGTCCTCAAGAAATGCTTCCTATTTATCTTGGGTTTGACTTGAACACAATAATTAATTTTTGATAAGGTGGGAAGCTGGCTTTCTCAAAACTCCAACAGTGTTAACAAAATAAGTGAAGGGAGGGATGCTATTAATACCGTGTAGTTTGTCTGGAATGGATCTGCTTTCCCAAGTCAAAAATAAGCCTGCCCCAAGTTTGGGAAGATGTTTAATTATGTATTTTCTTTAAAAGCTCAGTTATTGGCAGGTAGCTGTCTATGGTTAACTCCTTAACTTAAAGTTCAGTTGCCAGGAATCGGCACATAGTGAACTTAAGCAGAAATGATGTTAGGATGCATGTTTGACTTGGGTTCTCTGGCGACCTCCACGCCTACATGAGATCCCTACTTCAAGGCACTGATTTGGTGTCTGGTGCCTCAAAGATGGAGCATGTCCAGAAAAGATTTGGACAGTCTGTCAGAACGGGTTTCCAGTATGTCCAACACGTCTCATACGTAGCTGAGGTTTCTATACCACTCCACCAAGGTCTTTAACGTGATCACCTGTGGACAGACTTTTGTGCTTATGCTAATCTGTCCCTAAACACGTTTGCTATCAGCAAATGATGATGACATCAGCAAATGATGGCTTGAGCTCTACGAAGTTGACCTGCAGGGTTGGATTCACTTCCTCTCTGGAAAACTTGCACATTTACGGAGAACTTGGGTCCAGCAACATTTACTTTTATTTGGAGAAACATCATCTAAAACTGAATGATATAGTCTAAAAAACTGCTTTCTAACTTTATACTGTAAATGTCAAGCAGTTCTCTTATTTATAAAAAGTCAATTTTTAGTATGCTAATGCCTCTGCTTTTTCTAAAGTAATCTCAACCTCTCTTTAGCTCTCTCCCTTTCCTTCTGTCTTTCCTTGTTTCTCTCTCTCTTTCTTCATCTCTCTCCTTATAGAATTAATACCTCTATCTCTAAAGTTCTGCTTTCCAATCTAAAGGACAATTTCCAGTAATGACAAAATTGGACAAATTCTTCTGACCATTTTGCCATCCCTTGTTCCCTTCCTACATTACTCTTTTTGTGAGTGTAGGAAATTCTAGAAATTCAGCACATCTCTGGTATCTACTGTGCTTGTATCTTCATCAAGACCTTTGCTCTATTTAAGCTCAGAATGAATTTTTGACAAAAATACCTTTTCATTTTGAGGCTATTTTGAGAGGAAAGAAACTTGAGAAAAGAAAACTTGCTCAAGTTGAAAATATTGCAGGAAACAATATTTGCGTAAAAAATGAATTCTGTACGAAAGCACTTCATTATGAACACTTAAAGGAACTGAGACTATAATCCTTCAGGTTGAAAGAAGATTAACTTTGCACATGTCCATAGCCTCTTTAACTTTATTTCATTTTCTTCTCTGGGTTAGAAGGAAAAAATATTAGTGTTTCAGTTCCAAGTGTATTTTGTGAACTAAACAGCAGTTTGCTCCTACCTGTAGGACACAAATATGCCAGCATATTTCCCATTAGCTCCGGTCGCTTTAAATTCAGAAGGAACCTGAATGAGTGTTTGCCACAGAAGCTGTTGACAGTGGTAATGCCACACTCTCTGTGTGCATCTTAGTAACTTCTCAGACTTGTCTCCTTGATGAGTAGACATAACAGGAGGAGAGTTGAGTTTTTTCTTTTCATCTGAATGGTGTAGGTCAGGGAGACAGAGAGGAATAGAGAGCTCTGGTGAAACAGAGCTCTAGCAACTGCTGTGATTGGGAAATTAGATAATAAACAGTCCCTGATACCAAGATTCTAATGGCCTAAGATCAACACGGTCTGGAGACACAGGCAGGAGTGGCCTTCCGCGCTCTGGCCCAGACCCTCCCTGGAGAGCTCTTTGTGTCAACAAGAACAGCCAGCGCTCCTGGCTGGCTCCCAGCACTCAGAATGGGGCTATCATTTTTGTTTGCTTTGCAAATATCTTAATGGGAAGTGGTTCAACACCACCTATGGGTTAATCTGAGGGGTTCTGCTTGGCAGCTGTCAGCTCTGAGAACCACATGGCCGTTCTCCGGTGGAGGGAGTCGGGCTGACTGTTAACTGCCCAGTGCCAGGTTGAGGCATCTTCTTATTGGATTTACTGACTGGCAGGAAGCACCTTGTTGTCTTTTATTTTTAGTTTGTTCCTCCTGGGAGGGTAAGGGTGTTATTCTCAGATTCAGTTGTGCTTTTCCCTCTAGGGCAGGATGGTTGTTTGAATTAGTTTCACTAGCATGCACCATATTTCTTTCACCCAAGCTCATTCGCATAGAATCTGAAATGTGATAATAAAAGTGGTGGTGTGGTGGTGATAGAGTTCTGGTATTGTTGCAGGAAGAAGGATCTAGTATGTTAGCCTGGGGGGGCGGGCTCCACAGCACTGTCTTCACCTGGGATCTCCATAGATGAATAGATACTTAATTTCTTAAGAATCCTTGCTCTACTGTTCCCTTAGTTTTCTCTTCTCTGCCTGAATTTGGCTTTCACTTGTCTTGACCCATGGGAATGCCTCCCTGGGTGACTTGGCCAACTCATGTCTTTCTTGAACTGTGTCAGCTGACATTGGCACAAATGAGCACTTTATTTATTCTTTCCTCCTTGGATTTTAGGCAGGGTTGGATACTTTACACAGTGCAGGTTAGGGAAGTTTGACAGACTTGTAGTAGGCAGACTTGTAGGCAGTTTCGAAATGCCCCATTTGTAAAAATGCATAAAGTTCAGATGACTATAGATCCTGGAACAAATGTCCAGCTACCCTCAGTAACAGTGCAGCCTTGCTTCTAAGACCTTTTCCTTTCCTGAAGGTTTCCACACCTATTTGTAGGGTTGCCTGGTGGTTGAGAGCAGGGGCCCCGGACTCCACTAGACCTGCTACGACTGAGGGTAAGATCTTGATGAACTTACTTATTTTCTCAGAGCCTCTGTTTCCTCGTCTTTAAATGGAAGATAAAAATGCCATAATGACTACCTCACCAGGTCATGAAAGTTAAATGAGAGAACACATACAAAGCACACGGCATTTCATCTGACACACAAAAAGCACTCATGAATAGTAGTAATAGGGAGAGTTACTATTGTTCTCTCGGAGGCGTTCACCGTTCTTTACGTAATCTCTAGTATTATACATTCCTTTCCAAAGTCCTCATTTTGAAGTCTGTTAATCCCAACCCTTTAAAATTAAGCAAGTGCCAAACTGAGGACAATTTCAGTATCAAAATAAATAATGATAATAAAAGAATAGAATATTGAATGCAGTAAGAATTCATGAATCCACATTGATGGAAGGAGGAAATGAAGGAAAGAAGAAAGGAAGGAAGGGAGAGAGAGAGGAAGGAAGGGAAGTGGGGGAGGAAGGAAGAAAAAAACAGAGTAAGCTTTTCCTTGCAGTAAGATGTGAAATAATAAATGTAAAAGGAAGGATGAAGGCATAAAATCACCATTTGGCAGCTACCAAAATAATCATTGTTTCAGGCAGGAATCTTCAATGGATGCTAAAATTGGTAGTGAAAGCTTAAGGAGTAACAAGCTATTTGCATAGTCTTAGAGTAAATTTCCATAAGATGCTTATTAATTGCAAAAGGTCAGTGGAAGAAATCTGGCAGACACCACCTTAACCAAGTGATGAAAGTTAGCATCCCCAGTAATCAGACAAATTGACAGCATGTGCCTCCTGATAGGACGCACTGAGAAGAGCACAACATCACTTCTGTGGATTTCCTGCCAAATATGCATAACCTGATTTAATTATGAGGAAACAGCAGATAAACCAAACAAAGGGACCTCTTCCAAACTGACTGACCTGTGGGCCTCAAAGTCAGATGCAAAGGGTGACTGAGGACCTGTTCCAGATGAAAGGAGATTAAAGGAACACGACAACTGAAGGCAATGTATGATCCAGAATTTTCTTTTTCTGTAGAAGACATCATTGAGACAATAGGCAAAATGTGAATATAATCTATACGTTGGATAATAGCATTATAGTAACATTAATTTCCTGACTTTGATCATTGCACTATCGTCATATAGGCGAATGCCCTTGCTTTTAAGAAACACACGCTGAAGTATTTAGGGATAAAGGAGTATCAGGTGCAACTGACTCTCAAATGGTTCAGAAAAAATTTTATGTATTTGTATGTGTGTATGGTTATCAGTATACATGTACCAAAAGAAAGACAGAGGGCTTCCCTGGTGGCGCAGTGGTTGAGAGTCCGCCTGCCGATACAGGGGACACAGGTTCGTGCCCTGGTCCGGGAAGATCCCACGTGCCGCGGAGCAGCTGGGCCCGTGAGCCATGGCCGCTGAGCCTGTGCGTCTGGAGCCTGTGCTCCGCAACGGGAGAGGCCACAACAGTGAGAGGCCCGCGTACTGCAAAACGAAAAAACACACAAAAAAACAAGAAAGACAGAGAGAGACACAGAGAGAGGATAAAGCAAATGTATACATTGCTAATATTTGGAGAACCTGCTGAGGAAGATACAGAATTCCTTATACTATTCTTGCATCTTTTCTATAAAAATGAAATTAGGTCAAAATAAAATGTTAAAATGAAAAAAGTAAGACAGTGCTACTTCCCTTCTTTAGACAGCGCAGTCCATCAGCCATTTTCTCTTTAGAAACTGATCCCTCCCCATCCACACCTCCATGTCTGTCCACATCAGCATGGCACTGCTCAGGGTCTGTCCTCGAGCTTCTCCCCTGTGACCTCGCTGACTGGTCAGCACCTGCTGCGCACAATCTTGTTCAGTTTTTTTCACTTTATTTTTTCAAAACTCCCTAAAGTGTTCCTCCTCTACCCTCACGCCCCCACCCTCATCTGTCTTTGGGTCTCATCACTTAGTGCCAGGCTCATCCTGCACTTCATTTCAGGGCTTCTTGCTTCTCTTTCCCCGAAATGAACACTGCTTTCAGAATTAAAGGGGGAAAACTGGATTAAATATTATCTTTGGGGCCTGCACTGGCGACAAGAGCATCATCCAAGAAACGTGGATGTTAGACCCATCTCTTCCTCTCACTCACCTGGGCAAGTCCTATCACCCCTCTGGGCCTCAGTTTCCCCGCTTACAACATGAAAAATATATGTAGTAACATATATGTAGTTTCCTTTGCCTCCACAAATCTATGCCTGGCCTAATCTACTCTTTAAAGTGCTAATACTGTAACTCAACCTACAAGTTACCTTGTGACCCCGCCCAAAGGAGAGGCAAAGGTTACAGAATGGAAGCCACTCCAGATACCTGTCATTGTCATTCTCTACCCTGTCGAGCCTGAAGTGTCCAAGTTCAGGGATTTGTCTTTCAGAAGTGCAATAAGTATAGCACTTTGCTGAGTGTGCATTTTATTTCTAAATTCTGACCATGTATACCTCTCGATTTAATCCTCTTAAAATCCTGTTCTTATATTTTCATTTTATTCTGCCAGAAAGGACAAATTAGTCTTTTTGCCCCAGTTTGGCAAGAGTCTTTTTGTGTTTTTTTTTAAAGAAGATGTTGGGGGTAGCAGTTTATTAATTAATTAATTTATTTTTGCTGTGTTGGGTCTTCGTTTCTGTGCGAGGGCTTTCTCTAGTTGTGACAAGCGGGGGCCACCCTTCATCACGGTGTGCGGGCCCCCCACTAACGTGGCCTCTCTTGTTGCGGAGCACAGGCTCTAGACACGCAGGCTCAGTAGTTGTGGCCCACGGGCCCAGCCGCTCCGCGGCATGTGGGATCCCCCCAGACCAGGGCTCGAGCCCGTGTCCCCTGCACTAGCAGGCAGACTCTCAACCACTGCACCACCAGGGAAGCCCTGGCAAGAGTTTTTATTCATATTTTGCCAATGCAGAAGCTGAGGTGCTGATTTGCCCAAGTTAGAGTTGCCATTTTTGGCAAATGAAGATTCAGGATACCCACAGAAATTTGAACTTTATATAAACAACAAATTTCTTTTTAGCATAAGTATGTCCCATGAAGTACTTGAAAATTTTTATGCTAAAAAAACTATTCACCTTGTACCTGGAATTCACATTTAACTGAGTGTCCTGTATTTTATATGGCAACACTAGCCCAAGTGCTTGGGAACTAATATATCATGAATATGTATGTATATATCATGTATATATATATATATATCATAAAGTGTGTTGCTAAACTTTTACCAAGTGTTTACATCAGTCCTCTGACCTCTATGTGCCATAACATATAAAGTTTTTTACCTGTTAGGCGCTTTCAGTTGAAAACGTATTCAAAGACATCAATTCCCATTTATTTACTAAGGTCTTTACTCACATATCATCTACTGTACCCACTTCATCTAAAATGGCAGAGCCTGCCACCAGCACTTCCTATACCCCTTCCCTGCTTTAATTTTCTTCTTTGGCCCTTACTTCTATTGAACATGCTAACATATTTACTTATTTTTTCATTTATTATCTACACCTTCCCTGCTAGAATGTAGGTTCTTATGAGCATAGGCATCTTAGATTTCCTGTTCACTGCTGTATCCTCCAAAACAGTAGGAGACAGATTGAAGGGGCTCAATAAATATTTGTGGAATGAATGAGTGATGTCTGGGAGGCTGTCGAGGACCCTATATTGCACAATGTAATATCCGTTCTTATAATCATAGAGAATCTCAAGAAGGCTTGCCACCAAATTGGAGCCTTGAGTGTGGCACAGATGTGTATAATCTTAACATTAGTCCATAGACATAAGGTAAGTAAAAGGTCAGCAGGTCAGGGGCTAAGGATTACCTCCAGACCTATTCTGGATTTAACTTGATCTGCCTCCTGGTAGGTTTTCTAGAGTTAAATGTTTGTCACCCCAGATGTCATTTATTAAGATCCTAAATATGATTGAGTGAATATCTGGAAGAGTCCGGTAACAAAATGGCACTGGAGGCTGAGAGCACACGCTCTGTGTCCACAGGATCTGGATTTGTATCTGCGTATCTGGGTACCTCAAACGGCCCAAGCTTCAGCTGTGAAATGGAGACCCTGGTAGGATCTGCATTTCTAGTGTGGATGCGAGGATTGAATGGTCAGCTCTTCTGGCTGTGCTGTGGCCCTCAGCCCATGGCCATGCAGTCCTTTGGGTCACGTGCTCTTCCTTACTACCGCATCTTAATTGCATCCCCAGCCCTGAGGCCGGGTTTTCTCTTGGCTCCCTTGGTTGCTGGCAAAGAACTGAAGTAAGCTTTGTGGGTTACTTTAAGTTTAGGTTACTTGAAGGGCTCTCCATTGAGTGTCCTTTTTTTCCAATAAGGCAAGCATTCTCAGCAGAATTAAGAAAAGCCTTTGGCTCTTACCTTAGACTTTACACAGTGACAGCTGCCTGCAATAAAATAGCAAAGGAGAAAAAAAAAAAGAAATGAGAATACAAGAAGTGGCAAATTAAGGCTGTATGGGCTCATGGTTGGGGAAAAACAATGAGGCAAACAAATATCAAATTTAAAGGGCTCAGTGGGATTTGGGAAATTAGCATAAGTACATAAACTAATAGTGCTAACTTACAGCAATGGCATTATGAAACATTTATCAGCCTTTTTGAGCCCTTTTGATGAATTTCTCCTTGAGCCATGTTCTAAAACTTAGAATAATTGTGTCCAAGAGCAAAGAAATATCCATAACTTTCAGTATAACTTGCATTCAACTCATTCAGTAATGACACTGACTTGGGGTGAGATACAGAAACAGATACATGCTGTTTCTGCACTCAAAACAGAAAAGTTACCAAGTAGCCAAACCCAGTGAGAAAAAAATAATACAAAACCTGTCGTCATTCCTCTTTGTTTTCCTTTTTTCCTACTGCGATGGTGATCTTATTTTGCATGATTATTGCTTTCATTTCTCCTATACTCTTTGTATTTCCTTCATACCATATATTAAAGCCCAGGAATAATGTTTTCCCTCTTTAAAAATAAAGAAATGCCAATTAAAATAATCATGAGTTACCACTTTTTTTTTTTGGCTAAAGAGGTAAGCAAAGATTAAAAAGACTGATAATACCCAGTGTTAGTGATATGGCAAATGGGTCCTTTCATAGTTTTATGGTCATGAGTGTTCATTTTTGTTGCTTTTTAAGGGAGAATTTGATGATACAATTCAAAAGCTTTAAAACAGAAAATTTGTTCACCCTTTAACCTAATAGTCTTAAATTTAGATTTATCCCAGTCAAATTTGGCTGGGTACTCATAACTATATGCGCATATCTTTAATGACCCATTATTTATAATATCATAAAACTGGAAACAACTTAAAAATCCAAAAAAAGAGATTACTTAAATCATTTATGATAATCAACCAATGTAATATTGTACAACGATAAATATGACGTATGTGCACACTTACGTATGTTGTATTCCACACAAATGTATGGGAAGATGCTCATAATACAAAAGTTAAGTTGAAACAAATATATCATGAGCCATTATTTTTTAAATGTATATCATATACATAGAAAAGCATCTGAAAACATATACAGAAAGATATTATATCTGGGTGTAGAGATTCTCCCAGAACTTTATTTTCTTCTCCTTGAATATTTGTATTTTATACAGTACAACAGTGAATATATATTATTTTTTAATCAGAAAAAAACTTTAATCAGACAGAGGAAAAAAAAAGGGAAACATTTTACCACCAGTTCTTTTAGTCATTTACTTTGGGGAGAAAGTCAGATATTGCTACACTTTCATTGATTAGGGATTGGTGAATATTCAGACCTCTTGGGAGTTTAGAGCATTTTCATCAAATAAAAAATAGAGAAGAAAAGATAACACCGATGAGCACAGGAATAAGAAGAACTGTGATATCTCAGAAGCCAAGTGAATTATGGTACTTGCTCTTTGCTTTCCCTCCCTTGATCAAAATTTGATGAAGCTTGCCTTTGGTAGATGATTTGCATTTTTAATTGGTCAAGATATGGTACCAGATGAGTCAGTTACAGAACCAAGTTTTCAGTATGGTTATGCTCAGTAGACTGTGGGAACACACCAAGGAGCCTCCAACTCTGCCCTGAGTGGAAGAGGTGACCAGGATGGGGATGGGACAGGAAAGGCTCTTCAGAGCAGCCGACCCCCTGAGCTAAAGGGTACGGATGCAGTGGCCAGGTGGGCAAGAGAGGAGATGACATTGCAGGTAAAAGCACAGAAGTATGAATACAACCCTGGGGAGATTTAGTGTGTGCTTGGCAAATACTTAGGTGGTGGTGGTGAATAGAAAACAACAAAGCATTCTAGAAATCCTAACTTTTCAGTTTTTGTAATAAAAGATGCATTAACTTATACACTTTGGGTGCCTTCGAACTTAACACAATAATCTGTGTTCTTAAAACATTATCTTCCAATCTCCTGTGCCTTCAAAGCTATTTAAATAAATATAAGCAGTAAGAAGAATATGCAATGACACCTAGCTGATATAAATCAGGAAAGAGTTGATACATAGTGACAGCGTGGGTAGATTCAGGTCTGGGTGTTGTTCCACGGTTATACCCTCAACCCTTAAAATATTCAGATTCCATATAAGAGCTAAGTAAGTATGCTTGAGTTGCCAATTCAACCTATGGCCAGTTCATATAGAAACCTTGTTAGCACTCAGGTTAGCACAGGATCTTTTACACAGGTCAGTGTCCTCTTCTCTGATGTCATCCCTTAAATGTCTTAATTTACCTTCAGAACTTGAACTTATTGAAACCATTTCTAAAGGTGTTTATGTTTTCTATTATCTCTCATGGTAATAACTTCCAGAAGGGAAGTTGTTTGACTTATTTGTCTGAAACCTGCCTCCCTCAAGATTCATGGGCCTCCTACTGTGTTAAAATACCTTGGTCTGAGCATACCTCTTGCAGGGTAGATTGGCTGCTGATTCTTGGGAAAAAGAAATGACCTCTTTGTATTAAAAGCTCCATGTACAGAAGATTTTTTTTCAGAGCTGTTGAAGAGGCAGGAACAAATTTGCTTGGTTATGCTGATTAACCTTTCTCCCAGGGCTACCAAGTAAGACATGAGTTTACAATGAGAACTACTCCCAAATCTGGACACAGCGGGAAGCTAAGAAAAATCAATCCACAGTGAATAAGCTGCAACCTATCCTGTTTTGAAATTAGATTATGCTTGCAAGTGAATGACTAATGGCTTTCATTTGTGGATGACTAATGGATTTCTCAGTTTGTCTAGAAGCCATTCTACATTATAATTGATAAAAGATAACACACAATCTTGCAAATTTTATCAAAGTTAATAAAAACTGTGCAAAGAAATTTAAATGAAGTTTAGAAAATGGAGAGTCAAAGGGTAGCGTGTCTGTATTCCTGTCCAAGAAAAAAGTTACTGATTCTAGCCCTAAACTTGAAAAAGGCCAGTTACAAGACCAACCTGGTTGGTCAGATCCTGGAAGAGCACCCTGCTTCCTTTGTTTCCATTCTTATGTGTAATTTGGTCTCCAGAGTGTATCAGCCAACTAGTAAGGGGGAAAGTATAGTCCAGATTATCGTATTCACTGTAAAATCACACACTGGCATTCTACTTTTCAAATACGACTCTTCTGAGTTTGGTTAGTACAACTCAGCTCTCGAAAACATCATTACCCCTCAGCAAACTGGCAGACTGACTTTCGGAGGCTGCAAAGCTGAGACCCAGTTTTGGAACAAGGTGACTTCACCTAGAGCCGCCAGCCCAGCATGACTAAGCCAGCTGGCCCCATGGATCTTCGCTGCACAAGAGAGATGCTCGGGCATTCTTGGCAGCCGTGTGCCAGCCTTGCCCCTGCTTCTCATCCGGTCGCACTGGGATTGGGGGTTAAGAAAAGGGAATCAAATGTGACTTTCGTCTCGGGGGCTTTTCAGGCAGAGGCCCAGCAGAAGGGTTTTCAGTGGTGACGGAGAGTTTTCGTCTCCCCAAGAACCCACAATTCAGTGACTGCAGTAAAGCAGCAGAGTGGCCAAGCCCTGGAGGCAATCTGCTTAAGACTTTAGTCATGACTTCTGAGAGGCTACAGGAGCCCTAGAAATATGCAGTGAATCGTTTCTAGAGAGACAACTACCTCCTATTCACCACCCTTTGATAACCAAATGTATTGCTTCTGTCATTTAGCATCAGATTCCTTACAGAGGCTGAGAACAGTGTTATTTCAAAAAATTTCTCCTGCAGGTTCAAAATAATAATATCATGCTTCAAAATGAATAATTCCTTAATATCATCTAATACCAATCAGAATTTCCCAATTGTTCTAAGAATTGTCCTTTACACCTGTTTGTCCAAGCCAAGATCTAATCGAGAACATTACATCAACTTGTTATTTCCCTAAATCTCTATTAATATACAATACTCCCTTTTTTCATGGCACTGACTTGTTAAGAGAATGAGCCAATTATTCCATAAAATAACTCACCTTCTACATTTGTCTGCTTGATTCTTTGCAGTCCTAGCTTTTCCCCTCTATACCTTGTGTTTGGGGTAAACTATAAGTTAGATCTAAAGCTTTGATTAGATTAAAGTTAAATGTTTTGACTAAAAGAAAAAATATAAATATCCTGGGTGATGTCAGATATTTCATATTGCCTCACATCACAAGACAATATTGTCTGGGCATTAGTGGTGCTAAGATTTGCACTGGATTGAGATGGTAACCTGATTTCTCCCATGTGCAGTTCCCTTGCTCCCCTTGTGACCTGAAGAAGGAATCTGTACGGTGGTACTTTGGCACCATATGAATGTCCTGTTCACCATCAATCATTTGTCTAAGGTTTTATCAGTAACTGATAATTCATATCTGAATCAATAATTTCCCTTGGAGTCTCCTTTTCTATGTAGGCAGGTTTTATGCTGCACTATTTACTAGTTATGACATGAAACAAGTCATTAGCTTCTTGAGTCTTAATTTCCTCACCTGTAAAACGGGTATAAAAATAGACCCAATCCACATGGTTGTTGGAAGTATTAGATGAGATAACCATGTATCCATGCTTTGCCCATGGCCTGGTGGCATGTGTGCAGGCAATAAGCATTGGATATTTTCTCATTGTGCTTTTCCTTATTTTGGTGGTGACAGCTTGCAAAAGCATTATCCATTTGTTGCCAGGCTCAAGTCCCTGAGGCAAATGACAACATATCTGATAAATTTGCTGCAAAGGAGTTGAGGCAGTTAGACTTTTGAAGAGAATTGACTTAACCCTTTTTTGAAAGGCAAATTGGAACTTGTTTCAAATAAGGGCTGCTCAGATGAGTGTTTTCTAAGGCATGTTGTAAGAACCAGGGCCTCTGACATGCTCCAGGGGAGGGTTCCATTGTTAGGATAATGTCTGGGGGATGCTGCCTGTTCTCTCCCACTCTTAAGGTTTCACTGTGCATATTATTAAGTTAAAGGTTCTGGAAATCATCTTAGGAAAGAAACCTGCCTAACTTTGTTTAGTCAAGTATTTTCTCATTTATTTGCCTTTGAACACTACGCATCCTGCCTCCGCCCTTTAAAACCATGTAACACATGTAAAAATTATATTGAGATGCCTTAGATTCTCCCAAAGGCTTGAATAAGAAGGTAGTCAAACTCATGAGCCGACTGCCAGTGTATTGTTGGAGGGTATCTGCACTGACCTTTGGACCTGAAAAGCCATGCAAGCAAGAGGAGTTCTTAAGAGGTTTCATTTTCTTGTAGGTACAGGAAAGGCAGAAATTGGAGACCCCATGGTAATTCAACAGCTAAACTCTCTTCCTTAGATTTTCTCCAAAGCCTACCAGGACTCCTAGAAGAACTGAATCCACCTGTTCTATAGGTGTCCCACTGCCACTGAGACCTGCCTAAGCTGGCAGGAATGAGTTCCTTGGGCCAATGCACAGAGACCCAAGGGCATTGGAGAGGGGGGTGTCATTGTTCAGAGGAAGAGCAGAGGATTTGGAGTCAAACTAACAGGGGTCAGTGTCTTAGCTCTGCCAGGTATGTGCCATGATCCCTGGGCAGATCCCTTGCCCTCTCTGAAATACAGTGTATTCAGCTATATAATAGGGACAGTTAAAGCACTTAGCTCAGATGGTTGTGAAATTCTTATTAGATATATAAAAGCATTTTTTAAAATATGAAGGGCTATATAAATGCTACTTAATTTAATTTTAATGTAAAGGGTATTCTTCATGGCACATATTTTGGGGGTCCACTAGCCCTTTCATTCATTCAAGTTGTCAAATATTTATTGAGCACTTACAGTGTACCAGGCACAGGGTTAGGTGCTAATATAGAGTACAGAATAAAGCAGACCTATTCCCCGCCTTCTTGGAACTTACATTTCATAGTGGGAGACATATGATAAACAATCATACACACACAAATAAATATATATTTATATTCATCATAGTCTCCTCTCCCCAGGTACTGATGTGATATTTTTTAAATGGGTATATTGTTTATAATCTATATAGATGCATTTTGAAGGTAATACCAATGAACCATTCACAGAAATTCAAAAAATGAAATTGTCAGTTTAAATAAAGAATAAGATTTTAAATGTGGAACTAGAAGAGCCCTTAGGAATAACTTATTTCAATCCCTTCATTTTATAGATGAGGAAAACTAGAACCCAGAATACTACAGAAATTTACCCAATTGTGTGTGTGTATGTGTGTGTGTGTGTGTGCGTGCGCGCATGCATGCATGTGTGTGTATCAGAGAGACCAGAGAGGAAGATCAGGAATCTTGAGGCAGGAGTTAGAATCCAGACTTCCCTTCCCCTAGTCAGTGCTTTCCACATTCCTGGGTTCCATATGAGAGGAGTTGTAAGAGTCTGTTTATATAACAGTGAGTTATAATCATCACACTTTTTTTTTTTTTTTTTTGCGGTACGCGGGCCTCTCACTGTTGTGGCCTCTCCCGTTGTGGAGCACAGCCTCCGGATGCACAGCCTCAGCGGCCATGGCTCATGGGCCCAGCCACTCTGCGGCATGTGGGAACTTCCCAGATCGAGGCACGAACCTGCGCCCCCTGCATCGCACGCGGACTCTCAACCACTGTGCCACCAGGGAAGCCCCCATCACACTTTTATACAGTGTGTTCCAATTTCTGGAAATTGGGGCACAGCACAGTTGATTTTTCCAAACTTTGCTCCATGAAACATTACTAGATGTTAATAGGTTATCACTTTTTAAATTTCTCGGTCACAGTAGTTTAGGAAACTGAATTCTCCCCCCATACACCCTACTTTAGAAACCCATAAATTCATATTGTGATTGTGAAAGATCATTCTGCAGTAAGGAAACCTCTTAAACTATGTATAGTTCAGCATTTCCCAAACTTATTTGACTACAGGATCTATTTTGAATTATTTAACAACGTGATTAATGTGCTGGGTGGGAAGTAGAGCCTTCGCATCAACTTGGTTGGCTACTTGGTAAAGTCTGTGAACGCCAATAGTAAACTAGATTGGATCACACAACTTTAAAAGGGGCAGTTTCTTGGGTCTTAGCATCTCAGGCTGACTGTGGGTGTATGAGCAGCACCTGGTAGGATGCATTTCCTTAAGTTGACCATATCCTTCTAACCAAGGACTGGAATGGAAAACAATGGAATCTTAATTAAAGAGTATTTTCTGATCCATTTTTGGAGGAAAGCAACCCTCTTTAAGTTTTTTTTTTAATTATCATTTTCAGGCCTTCTAAAAATTATTATTATTATTATTTTTAGGCATTCACAAGCCCAGAGTTCTTCAAAAGGGTGTGATGTCTTCGCGGGACATTCAAATAAGGTAGAAGGACATCTTGATTCTGAAGTAACTGTGTATCCTTATTACAGACTCATCCAAGTCCATAGTCGTGGTGCCTGTCTATGGCGGCTTGGTCAGGCCATCCAAACATGAACTGTTAGTGATAGTTCGAAGGCTTTGAGACAAAAGCCCAGCTTGCTAAAGAATTTTGGTTCAGCAGAGAGACAGGGAGGTACAGTGAAGAGAGAATCAAAAGCCTGGGAATTTGCTCCTGAGAATAAATGCTAGCTGCTCCCTGAGGTGATTTGTCTGTGCACTCCACTCTCTACAGATGTTAGAGCCTCTTTTTGAGTAAGGACCTGAGGTTCTTTGGTAGCACTTTGATATCCTGCTCGAATTCAATATGTGAAATGGAGGCGTCTCTCTGTGACTTGGAGCCCACAGCAGGCTTTGAAGTCTGATCCAATTTTTACTGCCTACTATTTGATGTTGAAAGGATGAAATGAAGAAAATGTACAGTTTTTGCCAGTAACTCTGCTGAGCATATGTAAGATTAAAAAACAAAATCCTTTGGATGATATACTTAGAAATGTTAAGTAGATTAATACCTTCCTATAGGTTTTCTTTTTTCTTTCTTAGGGATAAAAATTAGTATAGGAGAAAATCAGCACATAGCTGTTTTCTATATGGACTATAATTAATTTAAGAGGGGGCTAGGTTGGCTTGTTCAGAGGAAGAAATAAATGGATGAAGCAAAAGGTGTTGAGACTTTGCAGGTAATTGCCCCAAGGAGAGGACCTCTACTCAATTCTGCTGCAAGACACGTGCAACTAACCACATGACCCCAATATACTTAGATTTTTCCCTAGTACCATTGAGGTTAAGGGTCCCTTAGTTAAATGGAAGCCAAGTTCTAAGGCTGCCTCATCAGAGGATAAAAATAATGTTTCTTTTACTGGGTCTTTCTGAAGCACTCAGTTTCTGGGACTGAGTCTGTGTCTTCTCAGACATGCCATGCTGCTCCACATCGCCCAGGACTGAGACCCTCGAGGGGAGCCCCTGCAAAATCTGGTAAGAAGAACATTTTGCACTGCAAGCTGTTTCTACCATTTGCATGCTTTTGTACTTTTTAATGAGTTGTTTAGGCAGGACTGTGTAGAAGGCAGATAGTAATATAATATAACCTAAGTAATAACCTAAGTAATAACCTAAGTAAGTAATATAACCTAATGTTAGCAGAAAGTTCAGGTTTGGGAAGCCATAAAGACTGGAAACAAAACTTGCATTAAAAGTGGCAGTTTATCACCCACCTGTGCCACTGAACTTTACTTTTTTGAAGGAAGAAAATGAATATCAAAGGCCATACTTTTCCCTTTACTTGTAAGAACCTCAAATTAGGAAACTGCTTTAAAACTTTATTTTCTAGTGCTCGCTTAGGCAGCACATATACTAAAATTGGAACAGTATAGAGAAGATTAGCATGGCCCCTGCGCAAGGATGACACGCAAATTTGTGAAGCATTCCATATGTTTAAAAAAACTTTATTTTCTTAAAGGAAAGATAAATAATTGACCAGCTTTCAGTGGAGCAGACAGTTCAGGGTCAAAATCTAGGGCTTGGTAAAGACTATGGATTTAGAGAGAAGTTCTGCCCTTTTGGCAACACGGCTGTTCTTCCAGCAAGAATGTAGACATCTTGCCACACTTTTATGGAAAATAGAATTTTTGGCCCCTTTTCTAAATTATTCGCTACAGAATATGGTAAAAAGTCAGTTTGGGGCCATATGTATGGCTATAATCAATACTTCTGGAAGATAAAATAGAAGCATGATCATAAGAAATATTTATGAACCAGGAAATACTAAGCACAAGGTGGATTCATTCCAAAGGAAAAAATCTTTTCAACTTAAAATACTAATATTACACTTACTGTCGACCTCATTTATTTTTCTGAAATATGCAGTAGTTTCTTAGGTTTCTCAAATTTTCTTCTTAGTCTGTTTTTCAGTGGCAAAGTAGTACAATATGAAGTGGGAAATGCGTAATAAATGTGTTAGGACCTTCAGTTCATACAAAGCAAACTCTTCAAGAGAGATGAGAGAGGATTAATGTATTACAGCAGAACCTTTTAAATGAATATGCCAAAAATGATAAAACTGTCCAATGGACTAATTTCCCCACAGCCAGATAGTGTTTAAGAATAAGGCCACATGAGGTATGGGTAGGAGTAGTGCAAAAAAGAAAATCGAGGAAAAAGATCGTGGGTGGAACAGAATCCATTATGCATGAATTTGGATGGCATTTTTCTCTATCCAGACAGACAATTTCTACCTTTTAATTGGGATATTTAGACCATTTACATCTAATGAGATTGTGGATATATTTTGGTTTATATCTATCATCTTGCTATTTGTTTTCCATGTGTCCCATCCGGTCTTTGTTCTCTTTTAGCATTCTACTTTAAAATACAAGTAAAAAGAAAATTTTAAAGCATGGTTGAGTAGCCAAAGGCACAGATTCTGGAGTCAGACCTGCCTGGATTCAAATCTCTGCTTTCTTGTGTAGTGTTAATAAAGCTATGTAACAACTCCTTACCTCAATAACTACACATGTAAAATAGGGAAATGGTAGTTCCTAGCCAAAGGGTTGTACTGAGGATTAAATAAGCTAGTAGGAGTAAAGGGCACAGCATGGTGTCTGGTTCAGAGAAAGGGTACATTATTGTGTCAGATGCTGCAGTGGTATTTACTGCTATTGATACTATATAAATGCAAATTAAGTATAAAAAATGGGTAGAGAAATAAAGTTCTTACTGTAAGGCATTAAGTTTTGGTGGTATAGTTTAGGAGGAGTAAAAATATATTGCATTTTTAATTAACTACTAAAAAGACTTGTTGGATTATAATCATCTTTCCCTCTCTTTAGAAAAGTATCCCCAGAAGTCAAACTTTTTAATAAGTTTCACATCTGATTTGCTGTAAATGGTTCATATGCACTTTCCTGTCACAGTTGCTCCTTCCTTCCAATCTAGATGGTTTTCTGTTGGGTCTGCCACCACTACCATGACTTCTCCTTAAACTCTTGTAAACAGTATCCTAAGTGGTCTTCCTGCTTCCATTCTTTTCCTCCTTCAACTTCCCTCATGCATAGATACCTGAGGAGCTTTTCTAAAGCATACCCTGATCATAACATTCTCTTCCACTATAATCATCAGTGGCTCCCCATTGTTCCACCATCATCTCTAAACTTCTTGGCATGACATACAAGGCTGTCTCTGTTCTGGTCCTAATCTTCCTTTCTAGCTCTATTGTCTGCTGATCTCTCTCCCTTATTCTGTGCTTCAGAATATCCAAACTACTCTCTATCCTCCACGCATGCCCAGTGTGTTCTTTCTCTCCTTTGTGATTTTGTTCATGCTGCTCCCTGTGCCCCACCTGTCCTCCTTTACTGTTCATTCTGAGTCCTCTCCGTTCTTCAGAGTCCACAATGGCTTCCTCTGAGCCCTTTGACTTTCCTTTAGTACTTACTGCATTCTGCCTTGTATTACAGTTTTTTTGTTTTGTTTTGTTTGTTTGTTTGTGGTACGTGGGCCTCTCATTGTTGTGGCCTCTCCCGTTGCGGAGCACAGGCTCCGGACACGCAGGCTCAGCGGCCATGGCTCACGGGCCCAGCCGCTCCGTGGCATGTGGGATCTTCCCGGACCAGGGCACGAACCCGCGTCCCCTGCATCAGCAGGCAGCCTCTCAACCACTGCGCCACCAGGGAAGCCCTACAGTTATTTTTATGCATCTACTAGATTTTAAACTCTCTGGGGTCCTATCTTTTCATTTCTGAATTCTCTCCTCGCAACCTAGCCAAGGTTCCCAAATTGAATTCTTGAGCAACCAAAGCTGTGATGAAATATAGTGGAAGCAAGAATGAAATGAAACTCTTGAGTAAATGAGTCAGAGAAAGTTTTAAACCGTATTTTTAATAATCCTGGAACAAAATAAAAGATCTTTTAGGCACCCCCAAATAGGTAGAGCATACCGGTGGAACAAGTTAAAAAGATCCAAGTCGTTTCATTTTGTTGCTGTTGTTGTTCTGAGCAGGGGGAGAGGGAAGGAAGGCTTGGGCAGGAAAAAGCATTTATAAATCAGATTCCTCCTGACCTTAGAAGGCAACAAAGATGGATTGAACAACAAAAGTTTTCCAGTTTTGTTTATGTTTTCAAGGTGATAAGCTGCAAAACTAAGAGTATATTTATTCTGCAAGAGACATTTTAGCCAGTTGTACCTTTATATTTAATTCTTTGCCTTAAATGACCCGTTATTTCAATCCATGTTTCTGTGAAAGCCTGAGAATATTATGACCTTTTCAGTTTTAAGAAAACACCAAAATCCAACGATTTTGCCTTCTATCTGGCCGTGAGTGCTAACTTCACTGTTTCATAAAGGGGTCTGGGGGATATGGGGGTTGGGGGAGGCAGGGAGTAAATCTAAAGTTGCTTAATCAGGCCATCTCTGCTTAGAGCAGGCAGGCGAAAGAGTGCAGATGTGGGGCTTGGACAAAAGCTGTCTTCTGCCCCTCAGAGAATCTCAGGAAGGTCCTTAACTGATCCATTTGAGATCGACTCATTCCTCACACGAGAGAGGAGAGCACAGTATATCCAGGAAGTTCATAGTACAAATCACTTTGCCACTGATCCAAGCAGAAATTATTTAATTGTACTCACAGGCATATATACAGACCTGATCTGGCTTTACTATGTAAAAATTTTCTCTTTTTTAAAATTTATTTATTTATTTTATTTATTTATTTTTGGTTGCGTTGGGTCTTCCTTGCTGCGCGCGGGCTTTCTCTAGTCGCGGCGAGCGGGGGCTACTCTTTGTTGCGGTGCGTGGGCTTCTCATTGCGGTGGCTTCTCTTGTAGAGGACAGGCTTCTAGGCTTGCAGGCTTCAGTAGTAGTGATTCGCAGGCACTAGAGCACAGGCTCAGTAGTTGTGGTGCACGGGCTTAGCTGCTCCGCGGCATGTGGGATCTTCCCGGACCAGGGCTTGAACCCTTGTTCCCTGCATTGGCAGGCAGATTCTTAACCACTGCGCCACCAGGGAAGCCCAAAAATTTATTCTTTAACCATCTGTTCTTCTATTTATTTATTCAGCAAACATTTATTAACACTTACTAAGTGCCAGCAACTTTCCTGGGCCAGTGCCTCTCAAAACAGTTTTAAAAGACCCGTTTTGGGTTGGGTGTTTTAATTTCCAATGTGCACAGTCTGATACTTTTGTGAAATATAGTAAAAATGAATTACTAGGTAAATAATCACACATGTAGGTGTGGTGTCCGTATCAAATTGATCTAAACTTTTCAAAATTTCTTGCTCTAACTTAAATTACTCTAAATTTCTTTAGTGATCTATTGATAGTTGGGACCAGTAGCAAGAGTCAGCCTGCAGACCACACTTCAGTAGCACTGTTCCGGGCATGTGTGATACATCAGGGAACGACACGGTCAAAAAGTCCTGTCCTCATGATGCTACATTTTAGCAGAGGGACAATAAACAATAAGCATAATCCGTGAGTCAGTTGTATGGGATGTTAGAAAGGCAAAGTATTATAGGGGAGAAAATACAGCAAGAGAGATTGGGCGTGGCCAAAGTGTGGAGGACGGTTTACTTTTAATAGGGTGGTCAGGGTGGGCTGCACTGAGAAGACTTGAAGGTGGTGAGCTAATTAGCCATGTGGATATCTAAGAGAAGAGCATTACAGGCAAAGGAAACAGCCGAGGCAGATGCCCTGAGGAGAGAGCGTGCGTGGAAAATGTGAAGAGTAGAAGGGAGCCCAGGTGATTGGAGCTGAGAGCAAGGAAGAGTATCATAGGGGGTGAGAAGCCAGCTGATGCAGGTCCAAACAGACACCCTGGGGATCTGATTAAAATGAAGGTTCTGATTCAGCAGGTCTGGGTGGCTCCTGAGATTCCTCAGTGCTAAGGAGCTTCCAGGTGTTGCTGACATTGTCCACATTTTGAGTAGCAAGGGTATAAACTCAGTGAATTGGGAGCGACTGGGTTGAGGATAGACTACAGACACTATCGATGTATGAGATATTCTATGTAAGTTACAATTTCCAGGCAGCTGAAACTTTTTAAAACCTACAACTCGTTTTCATATTAAGTGTACTGGACAGTTCTCCTTATCCTCAGTGTCTCGGGACATGATTATTAACAACAGTTGTCACACTGGCTGTAACGCAGAGATCCTTGGAGACCATTGTGAAATGGGACCACCTACCCGTGCATTAAATGACCCTCAGCCATTATGATTTTTACTTAATGTGCCTAATTATTTCAACTTTCTTCTCTCTCAACACTAAGCTGGTGTTTCCTGCTATTGTTAATGTGCTCATTTTTTGTAACATACTTTCCTTCCACCTTCTCTCTTTTTCTCCTTGGTTGTGGCCTAAAAAAAACAGGTTTTAAACATTTTTTTTTCTGCATTTTATCAATTAAAAAAAGGGATCTGAGTGGGAGATGTGAGGAGATCCCAATGAATGAAAGAAAGGGAACTGCCACAGATGTAGTAAGTATTGACTTTGGGCACATGCTAGGTGCTTTACCTGTGTTTTCTTAGTGTGGCATACACAAGTTTAGTTTAAGTTTGTGACCTGCTTGTTCAAGGACCGTCATTGCCTGCCCCTGGGTTTCCTGTGATACCTCACCTACATGAGGTAGTCCTGCCCTTGGTTATCTTCCCGTCTACAGGTAGTATAAATTATTTGTATTTTTTTTGAAGGTCAAAAAGTCATTGCATTTGCTAAGAGTAACTTTAACTACATGGCTTTTTAAAGATGGCGCCTAGTACATTTTTAGGGAGCTGGGGAGCAGGTGGTATTGTACCAGCCTCCCAAGGGGGTCACAGTGGCAGCGTGCAGTGTCAGGGTGTGGTGGAGCCCCCTGCCCCTGCCAGAGCGTCTAATTTGGGGCTTTAGTGATCTGGTTTCAGATCTTTCTTCAGATTTGCTGAGCAAATCACACACCCTTTCTTTTACCCACTTACTTCTCTAATGCCATCTACTTTGTTATTTGCCTATACCTTCCTCACTGCTCATCACTAAATTTTGTTGATCTTGGCAGAAGTTCAGCTATCAGAAAGCAAACTTGGGCTGTATTTTATCCTTGGAACTCTTAATCCTTAGGGTGGCCAAACATCTCAGTTTTCCCAGGACCGAAGGTTTTCCAAGATGTGGATTTTCGGAACTGTTCCAGGCAAACTGGGACAAGTTGGTCATCCTATAATAATACTGGAAGTTGAACTTGATTGGGCCGAGAACTAATTTTTTTAATTAGATCACTGTATCAGGCAAGACTGAGCCTTGGATCTGTGCTATAGAATCACCTCACACTGCTGCCTGTGTTTGGAAGGGGATACAAGCAGCTTGCCAAACCACAGCCACTGTGATCATAAAGGGCTCAGATGTCGCCCATTTGACAGGGAGAGCGTGTTCCTACAACAGAGACTCAAAGGCAACATAATCCCTGTTAGGAAAGCACATGGAAGCCAGACCCTATGGAGGCAAGGCTACTGGGCCTCCCTGTCCCGCGCCCAATGCCATGGCAGGAAGCCACACACAAGGCTTAGAGGCCACTCTTGTGCCCTCACATATGGGTCATCTCTGGTGTTTCGAATCCCTGCTCTTTTTGGCTCCCATACGGCTGATCCCTCTTTTCTTCTTGCCTGGGTGCCACGGAATTCACCATAAACCCTCATCATGAAGCCTCGGTCTCAGGACTTTTCTCAGTGAGATGGTAAAAGAATTACAGGCCTAGAATTCTTACCTTTAGTGCGGAGGGTAGAAAAATACACCTCTTTGTTAAAGGATCTTTTTTAGGCCGGTGATTCTCAACCTTCAGTAAATGTCAGTATCACCCAGAGCACTTGTGAAAACACAAGTTGCCGGCCCATTCCATAGTTTCCGATTTTGGGTGGGGTATGGGAGAGGGGGGATTTGTATTTCTATCATGTTTCCAGGTGATGTGGTGCTGCTCTTTGGGGAACTGCCCTTTGAGAACCACATCCCCTATCTCTATGATACTATATTGAATCAGAAAAAGTGAACTTTATATATATGGCTTTCTATTCTTTCACTTAACAGACACTTATCAAGCACCTACTGTATGCCAAACACAGCCCTGGCAGTGAAGTAAGACACTTAAGAGACAAATGCAATTCTAATGGCTGGGTCTTTGCAGCTGTTATTTTCCAAAGCAAGTTTGGTAACATATGTGTCCACATTTATCTCAAGTGGTCTCATTAAATTCTCAGGAAGTTGTCAAGAACAAAGTTTCATTTACTTGTAACTTTGCTATAGAGGAGGAAGAGGGGAGTGTTCCAGACTTTTAAAAGTGTCTCAATTTCTAAAATTATTAGAAATTACTGCCTTTAAAAGATATTTCTATTTTATAAACTCTACTGCCTCTGCTAGCCTCCCGCAAGGCAAAAGTGCTCAAAACACTACCAGATCTGAATATTTGCTTGTACCTCTAATACGTATGTCGTTGCCATAGTGTTTGTGTCCTGGCTTTTTGCAAAAGAATTTAGGCAAGGCCAACATAAGGAATGCACGGTTTGAGGCTTGAAGGCATGAGGGCAGAGGAATGGAAGGAGAAAGAGGAGAGACTGTAGTTCTCCTGATCCCAAATTTAATTTCTCACGTATAGCCCCATTTATATTAATCACACACCTTCCCTATTCTGTTTAAAAGACTTTCCTCATTTTACTAGATCTTGTCCGTGTCTTGCTTAATTTTGTAATTTTGGAGAATGCAGAGTGCTTGGGTCGTCAATTGCAGTCATGGCCGTTTACGCCAGCTGAGGCTTCTGTGCAAAATTGTGGCTTTCTACAGGAACCGTATACGGTACCTACCAAGAGGCAAAGATTCCTTTTGGCAAAGCATTTTCCCTGAAATTTGGGGGTGTGGAGGATAAGGAAGAAGGGATGCAGTCCACATAGGTCAGCACTGCATCCACCCCTCAGCCAGCTGAGTCAGTGAGATTTGGACTCCACGGGAGGAGTTGAGGCTGGAGGGGAAAGTGGCTGCCACTGTGAGGGCTGGTAGGTAGAAGCCATGAAGTCATTTGTCAGCCACAATTCTTAAGGTCACATACCTCAGGGACAGCCTTGTGACAGCCTTTTCTCATTCTTGCAGCTCATTAAAGCCTGTTACAAAGTTGGATAGTTTGGGGACATTATTTCTGCTTAGATTGTTACTGCAAACATTTCTGAGGAGGGTTCAGCAGAAACTTTTAAGGTGCTTTCCTGAGTGCATTAGGTCAGGATGCCCTCTTTGCTGATGCCAAGTTAGGTTCTGGCATTGACGTAGGATGTCAGGAGCGTAGCTGCCAAACAACACAGGGCAGGGGTGGGGGCATGTGTGAGTCAAGTTAGGGTGCTTGGCTTTCAGAATTGGACGTTGATGGCATGGCTGTAAAACGTGCTGAGAGGAATTTTATTTTTACATTCTTTTCTTACTCGATGTATTTGAAGCAGCACAAATTGACTGTTAACCTTGGCTGCCTCATTTCTTTCATTTTAAAGGATTCTTTTCAACTTTAAAATGAAACATAGTTGTGTAGTAGGCATGGAGTGATTTTTCTTTTTTACTTTTATTTGTTTTCCAAGATTGGGAGTAATAAATTTTTTGAGTTTTTTTTTAAATTAATACTGTTCTTTAATAGTTTTGGGTTTTTAGAAAAACTGAGCGCAAAGTATTGAGTTCCCATACACTCTCTTACCTCTCCCTCTCCCCCCAGTTTCCCCTATTATTAATATCTTGCATTAGTGTGGCTTGTTTGTTCACAATGATGAGCCAATATTGATCTATTATTATTAACAAGGTCCATAATTCACATTAAGGTTCACTCTTTGTGTCGTACAGTCTGTGAGTTTTGACAAATATGTAATGACATGTATCCATCATTGCGGTGTCAGAGTAGTTTTATTTGCCTAACAATCCCCTGTGCTCCACCTGTTCATCCCTTCCTCTTTTTCCTTAGGCTCCTGGCAACCACTGATTTCTTTTTTTTTTTTTTTTTACTGTCTTCATAGTTTTGCCATTTCCAGAATGTCATAAAGTTGGAATCACACATATTATACATCAGTATATAGCCTTTTCAGATTGACTTCTTTCCATTAGCAATATGCGTTTTAGATTCCTCCATGTCTTTACATGGTTTGATAGTTTATTTCTTTTTAATTGCTGAAAATAATCTATTATATGGACGTACCACAATTTGTTCACCAGTTCACCTACTGAAGGACATCTTGGTTGCTTCCAAGTTTTGGCAATTATGAATAAAGCTGTTATAAACTTTTTTGTGTGGACATAGGTTTTCGACTCCTTTGGGTAAATACCAAAATGTGTGATTGCTAGGTAATATGATAAGAGTACCTGTTTAGTTTTATAAGAAACTGCCCAACTGTCTTCCAAAATGACTACACCATTTTGCATTCCCACCAGCAATGAACGAGAGTTCCTGTTGTTCCTCATCCTCGCCAGCATTTGGTGTCGTCAGTGTTCTGGCTTTTTGCCATTTTAATAGGTGTGCAGTGGTACCTCATTGTGGTTTTAATTTGTATTTCCCTGATGTGGAGCATATTTTCATATGCTTATTTGCTATCTGTATAGCTTCTTTGGTGAAGTGTCTGTTCACATCTTTTGCCTGTTTTTAAGTTGTGTTGTTCGTTTTCTTATTTGGAGGGTTTAAGAGTTCTTTGCATATTTCGGATACCGATCCTGTGTGAGATACGTGTTTTGCAAATATTTCTCCCAGTCTGGGGCTTGTCTTTTCATTCTCTTAACAGTGTGTTTTGTGGAGCAGTAATGAATTTTTTATGTATATAATCAGGGAGAAAAGTGTTTTTAAATAAACCTGGCTCTCATCTTAGTATAGTACCCACTCCCTTTCCCAGAAAAGGAAACAGCCTGAGAGGAACAAGGTGATTGGTTGTTCAGTAATTGAATATTTGAGGACCGTGACATGAGTGTGTTCCCTAAATTAAATGTAATCAAGTCTAAGTGTTATAGGGAGGCAAGAGAAACATAGTCCAAAATTAAATGAGGGGGAAAACACTGTGGTTATACAACTGTTTGTAGAACCATGGTAAGATTTTTCTCTGTTTTCATTTTTATTTGACTCTCTTTTAAGTAACTAGAACTCCTAGAATGACCAGGACGATTCTGGGGCTGTCTGCTTCCAGTAAAAACTGTACTTAGCAAGAGAGAAATTGTCGGTTTAAGTTCAAAGAGGGCTGGGAGAGAGTGAAATGTACCTTTATTACCCATTCATTCAGGTACTCAATCAGCTGATGTTTACTGAGCAGTTATTAAGTGGTGGGTGCTATATTGGGTGCTGGTGGTATATAATGCAGCAAGATCCAGGCTTGCCCTGTGGGTTTACATTCCTAGGGAGAAATGGATAAGTAAACCTAAAATCAAATCTCCTTCAGCCAGGGTGTTAGTAAGATCGAGCCTTGGTGACCCCTGGAGTTGTTCTATGACAGGAATACCTTCGTGGTCTCATGGGAGCAGAGAAGGGTCAGTGGACTGACACCAAAGCTGAGAACTGAAGGGGAATCAAGAACCAGCCAGGCAAAGAGTGAAAGATGTTTCTGGCCCTCTGCCTGTTCCCTCTTCACACCAGGAAAAGCTCACACATGAGAGATATCAGATTGTGGTTGTTTTGTCTTTAACGTAGTTTTAAATTCTGAAATGTAACATGCTGACAGAAAAAAAAAAGGTTTAAAAAAGAGATGCACAGCATAATGAATTATTCTAAAGTCCCTGCACAATTACAGCTGAGATCAGAAGAGAGAACTTGCAGCACCTCAGAGCCTTCTGCTACCCTTTCCTGATGCTGACTGTCCTCCTCCTCCCTAGAGGTCACCCCCTAAGTATGCATCCTAAATATCATAGTTTCATTTGGCCTGCTTTTCAGCTTTGTATAACTGGAATCACACAGTATATATTCTTTGGTTTCTAGCTTTTACTTCTTCTTTTTTTCTTAACATAATATTTTAAGATTAACGTGTTTGTTTTCAATGCTGTACAGTATCCCATTTTATGAATCCATTCTTGTGTCGCTGGGCATCTGGTTGAGATCCTTTTGCTCAACCGTCTCATTTTACAGATGAGAAAACTGAGTCCCAGTTGGTCAACCCAGAGCTAGAACCCAGCCCAAAGCTGTGTTCTAGGGAGAAATCAAGGAAGTGATGCCTCTGGACCAGCTCTTAGGGCCCAGATCATTCTTTTTTTTTTTTTGCGGTACACCGGCCTCTCGCTGTTGTGGCCTCTCCCGTTGTGGAGCACAGGCTCCGGACGCGCAGGCTCAGCGGCCATGGCTCACGGGCCCAGCCGTTCCGCGGCAAGTGGGATCCTCCCAGACTGGGGCACGAATCCATGTCCCCTGCATCGGCAGGCGGACCCTCAACCACTGCGCCACCAGGGAAGCCCCCAGATCAATCTTGATGGTACTTTGGATGGCCATTTTAGCCTCTTAAATGTATTTTCCTCTTTGCTCTTCAGAGGAACAGAGAAAAATAGAAACCTTAAGGGGCTGAACACTTAGCTGTATGTTCAGTTGTAGACTCTGAAGTCTGCTACATTACACTCAAGTTATTTGACTGTTTGTTCCTGGCCAGAGTTTAGGACATCATGGGCTCTATCCTGATTAGGCTCAAAGGCAGGAAGGCAAAATAAGGGACATAAAGCCATGCCTGGGGGATTATTGGCATTAGGTGTAAGTGTTTTGTTTAGCTCAGACTGCTGCTGGATTTAGATTAAAATTACTTGTGATTTAAAAAAGGGAACAGATACATTTTTTATAAAACTGTGAATATGAAGTTGGGATAATGACAGGAGGGAGAAGTTCAAGATAAACAATTGATATTAAATGAGTCCACAGATTTTCTCCCAACTCAGAACAATCCACAGCGATCTCCTGATCACCTGCAAGTCACTGTACTCTATCCTAAACCAAAGCCTTCCTGAGCTCTGCCCACCACCCCAAACCTGTCCACTCCCACATTTTGCCCATATTTCCACTGCTTTGCTAGTACTTAAGCCTTTTATTACACTGAACTTTCCTGCTCTGTGATCTGTGTTCCTAGGATGTGTGTGTGTGTGTGCGTGCGTGCACGCGCGCACGTGTGTGTGTTGAAGACACTCTGGCAGCTTTGAGGGAACTCTGGGTCAGAACTTTGTCCTTCAAAAATAAGACACCAGATTATGGGCTTAATGCATGAGAATAGAGCCTGGCATATGTAAAGCACCTAATAAATGTTTAGCTGCTGCCGCTGCCATTTCTCCCTCCTGAAATGAGAATCACTTCTGAAAGCACTTAATTTTCAAGTTAACAACTCCTTCCTTCCTTCTATTCAAATTGTCAAGTCTTATGGAGTGTGCTAAGATTTCTAGAAACTGCATTTGTTTTTTTCTCGATGCCACCACGAGTCCTAAGAGTTTATCACCTTGGAACTTCACCACATTTAAAAAGCGTGGGACTAATTTGTTGGTATTTTCTGTGGCAATTTGTGTAATGGGAAGGAGTCATGTTTCAGCAATCCACCTAAATGGTATAAGGACTATTTAGAGCTCCCACCGACTCAGAGCCCCATTTCCTTTCTCTGCTGTGCAGAGGGTCTGTTAAGCCTGCTTGGCGGTCGGTAGTTAGAACAACCAGTCTACCCAGACATTAGGCTGGGTTTGTCTGACCTAATATACACAAAGATCAGTGGTCCCAAAGGAGCACTTCCTTTTTAAAGGAAGAAATTAATGATATCCCTTTTCATTACACTGGTGCCGGGAATTTTCTCTAAGCAGCCTCTTTTAAAGAACAAATTCAAACAGGCCCCAGAAACAAATGCAAGAGATCTACAAAGCTCTTAAGGGATGAGTTTACACACTATCCTAATTTCAAAGGAGAAGTTTTGATGCCAGCACACAATGGCTGGGCTCTCCCAGTGGGCACACACCAACTTTAAATGCCAAACTCTGCATTTGTGCAGAAATCAGATAAGTGCAAAGAGCTCTAAGCTTGTTTCAGCTCTTAACTGAGATGTCCTCCAAAAGGACAGTTTGCATGCTAACTCATTACCCAGGGTCTGAATGTTTGGGGTATGGGTGGAGGACAGAGCATCCAAGGATCCACTCCAAATCTCCAAGGGTCAAATTACAAAGTGTCCGTTCTGTTTGCCCTTCACTGCTATATTTATCCACACCCAGAGCAGTCCAGCTCACAGCCTCACACTTGCACTCTGCCCTCTGATCTTCAACTTGGGCTGCTGTCTGGGGTCCAGGCCCTTCTCATGTGTGTGGGCTGCCATTCTTTGTTCTAGACTGCATCCCCTTACTCAGCTTATTAATGGAGCCTCCACTTCATGTAGCAGTTTCTACGGAGCACTGTGGGAAAGCACTGGAAAAAAGTACATCACATTATCTCTCCCCATAAAGGGGGAGTTAAAATAGATGCTCCCTCCAACCCACCACGCTGAGCAAATTATTTGATGCACAACCTGTAAATAATTGCTGAATGATTAGAGGATTGAACACACACTGCATAAAAGTTTTGCTTACATTATCTGTAACCACTGAATTATAAATATTGACCTTAAGAGTGATTATCTTCTCTCTAGCACTCCTGACAAATGGTCATGCAGGCTGATTTCATGCATTCTTTTGCAGACTTTTTTATATCCTGAGCCCCTTTGAGAAGCTGATGTAATCCACACCCCCTAAACCCAGAAAAATGGACAAATGCACAACTGCACCATTTTGCGCATAATGTCAAGGACTTCCTGAACATCTTCATGGTTCCATAAGGGTCTACATCACACATTAATAATCTCTATACCAGTGAGAGTAGCTGACTAATTTTGAAGACTTATCAATTTTATGGTTAGAAAGCTCGATAGAAGTGCTTTTCTTCTTGCTTCGCAGTAACAGAACAATAAAAAAAAAAAGGCTACTTCCTTTTCCACGTGGTAGTTCTTCAAATATTTGTAGATTGTCATAGGTTTCTCAGTGAGACTTCTCTTTGGGGCCTTTGACAGTATAATTCATCAAATAACCCTTAAAAGCTATGGCCACATTAGGAAATTTTTGTGCCAGGATCTCAGGCCTTGGGTCTAGAAGACATGCATGCAATCCAAAAAAGATAGGGGTGTAGTTCTCAAAAATGCCAAGGTAGGTTGCTATAGTATTTTCCTTCTTCATTAAAATAAAACAGAACAAAACAACTGATCCCTTTAAAAAAAAAATTTTTAAACCTCAGAATTCTCTAAAAGACTAAAACATTGAGCTCTGTTTATTTCTCCATCACCTTAACTCTTTTTTTTTTTTTTTTTTTTAAGATGTTGGGGGTAGGAGTTTAGGAATTTACTTATTTATTTTTGCTGTGTTAGGTCTTCATTTCTGTGCGAGGGCTTTCTCTAGTTGTGGCAAGTGGGGCCACTCTTCATCGCGGTGCGCAGGCCTCTCACTGTCGCGGCCTCTCGTTGCGGAGCACAGGCTCCAGACGCGCAGGCTCAGTAGTTGTGGCTCACGGGCCTAGTTGCTCCGTGGCATGTGGGATCCTCCCAGACCAGGGCTCAAACCCGTGTCCCCTGCATTAGCAGGCAGATTCTCAACCACTGCGCCACCAGGGAAGCCCACCTTAACTCTTTTTTTAATTAAAAAATATTACTTAGGGGACTTCCCTAGCGGTCCAGTGGTTAAGACTTTGCCTTCCAATGCAGGGGGTGCAGGTTCGATCCCTGGTGAAGGAGGTAAGCTCCCACATGCCTCATGGCCAAAAAAACAAAACATGAAACAGAAGCAGTATTGTAACAAATTCAATAAAGACTTTAAAAATGGTCCATATCAAAAAAAAATCTTTAAAAAAATATATTACTTAGCTATTGCTCAATTTTCCATACTTAATAGAGAGAGAAGGAGAATTCTTAGTAGAATTCTAGACTGAAAGATGGAACATAAAGATTGAGTTAAAATCATTTTACTTTGAATTCCCTGCAAAGTGGGGCTAATATTTTCTGAGCCACTTGTAAATGCTCAGATACTTTATGCACAGCATACATTAGTATTTTTGCTCTCCTTGAAAGCAGTTACTTCCTGCTTCTCATTAATATCAGTCTGAACTTAGATGTTACCCTATTTTGACTTCATAGGCCACTAATTTTATAAAAGTATTAACGGTCCCAGAAATCTCATATGTTGTATTTTAAGAGTTTTAAAATTGTGCTTGGTTTTTTTCTTTCATTGAAGGCTGAATTATAACTAGATAGAATTTAGGAAGAATCAAGATACAGATAAAACAATAACAAAGCCTCATAAAACCCCCAAATAACCAAAACAAACTTGACTGAATGTCTAGAGATGAGGTATTTGACTTGGTTTTAGGCAGTCAGTTAGCCATCACTAAAAAATGAGTAGGTTGGACCAAGTCATGCCTGAATTCCCTAAACTTACAAGATTCTATGTAAGTAAGTTCAAGAAATATATCAGACAGAATCCCAGGAGGAAGTAGATTGCACACTCAAATTAGGATAGATTGGGGATTGCTTAATAAAGGGATTATTTTAAAAGGTTATGGGCAGGATATAAGGAAACTATAAAGGATAGTATGGTACCCTGGGGGCTAATGAGACTGGAGCTGTTAGCACATACACCTAAAAGACAAGGAAAGGTCATGGCATCTGGAACCCAGAAGGAAAGATCCATGTGAGTAGAAGGGCCTTGAGAAGAGAGATGACCTTCAGTCAAGAACACAGTCAACACAAGACAGCCACACAGGAAGGAAGCTGTGAAATAAGAGAGAATGTTTTATCTCTCTTTCCTCACTTTCTTCATTCCTTCTGATGTCCTGCTAGGGCTCTTCATTGGCCAAGCCACTGGGAAGCCAGAGTCCTCCGTATAGGTCAGCTTTTGGGTCAGAGAACATGGTAGAAATAGGGGGAGAATGGATCTACTGGGAAGAAATGCTACACCATTTAAAAGGATCCAATATAACTTCAGTTCCTAATAAAAAATTCACATTCTCTTTCACAGAGATGAAAGATACTTCTTTGGAATATATTTTTTAAAATAGTGCCTTAGTCAGGGATTGTTCTCTGCTTAAATAAGAGACACTGGAACACAGTGACTTCAGTAGATAAATGTTCATTTTCCTCATGCCACCAGAACTCCAGAGGGTAGGCAGTTTTTGGTATTGATTCAGGATATCAAGAATGTCAGGCAAGGCCACGCCTCTGCAATTCTCTTGGCTTTTTTTTCATGGTCTCAAGATGGCTGCTGGAGCTCCAGCCATCGTGGCTGCATTCTTTGTGAAAGGACTAAAAGGATTTTCCTAGAGGCCCTATGCAGTGCCTTCTGTTTACATCTCATGGCCCTCCTTTATCTGCAGGAGAACCTAAAAAAAAACATTTAAGTTGATTATGTTGTTGCCCCTATGATATAAGTGTTCTATTGGGAAAGAAGCAAGAAATAATGAGTGTTGAGTAGACACTAATATTGTCTACCCAAGACAGAATTTAATCATCTCAGGTGCATATGCTAAGGACATAGTTTCAAAGGACATAGTTTCATGCTGGTTTCTGATCTGGGGAATTTTCAAGTCATATGAATCAAATATTCCCTCCTGAATGATCAGATTTAGCCTCTGATCTTTCTTCATGGAATACCAAGGCCTGCAGTAAAGAGAAAGGCCACTTATAAGAGATGGCTATAAAATTCTAAGGCAGATTTTCAAGTGTGTCTTTGAAACAGTTTGTCCAAACAAAATGAAACTATTTCTGGCAGAGTCTAGAAATGGGAGAAATGGAAAAGACACACTTGGTTAGCATGCTGGTAGAAGTATAAAGGAACAATTTTTGTGCAGAAATATTTTGCAGTGTATATTGAGGGACTTTTAAAAATGGTCAGATCCTTTATCCCAATAATTTACTCATAATCTGCCTTTTAAAAAGTCTAGAAAAAGTTAAGAGAACTAAATAACTTTGATACCGCTATATTGTGGAATAATATATAACTATTAAAATTATATTACATTACATAAATGCATTTATGATAGCATAGGAGAATTGGTTTTATTATCATATTAGCCTAAGGTTCTGCTGCAGTTTTTCTTGAGTATTTTAATTCTCTAGGTCTCCCTTTCCTTTAATATCCAACCGAAATGGCTGGAGCCCCCATCCTAGTATTAACAGTAGGATTTATACCCTCTACTCCATTGCTGCTCGTCAAACAAACAAACACCCCTTCAGAAAGAAATTGACCAAGAGTTTTAAAGAGACATTCATAAAAGGAAAAAATACAAATGACCTATGACTATATGCAAAAATGTTCAACCTCAGAATTTAATAAGAGAAATGAAAATTTCTCTCGTTTATCAGACGGGCTATGATGAAAAAAAGATAATACCTGGGCTGTCAGGAAAACGAGGAAACAAGGGCACTCATAGTATAGTTTGTGGCAGGGCAACAGCCTCTTTTAGGGCATATCTGCCAGTATATCATTTGGCCCAGCAATACCTGCTCCATAAACTTATCCTCTGTACATAATTGGATAAGCACATTGGAAGCAATATATACTGTTCTGTGGCTAGTTGTATTGAAGTCTAAAAAGAACCCAGTGATGTTCATTCTTGGTCACTCTGTGAATTTTGGTAGATAACAAACAGGGAAGTGCTTGACATGGTATCTAGCACACAGTAGGTGCTTAATAAGTGTTTATCAAACGATAAGTTAATTCAGATGGGTAGACACTTTTGGGGAAATAGGTTTTGTCTCAAAGAGTAGCTTGCATTTTAGTCTCGTGTTCTAAATATTTCTGGTCAACATTTGTAGCTGTGGGACTAGAGCTTAGGAGATAGGGCACAGCCATCTGTCAAGAACAGTGGGAGACTTTAAGGGATGAGATTTCTTTCTGTTTGTCTGCCTTTCTTGTCTTTTTTGTACAAATTAGCTATGAAAATGAATGTGGTCTCCAAACAAGACTGGAGAAGGAGATTAGTAGTGAGCCTTGGAAAAGTCTGTAGGGGGCAAGGTAGACCAAATCAGGTTGCTCTGTGATTTATTTAGCTTATGCAGTGCTTTGGGTGAGAGAAAAATTAACTGGGTCATCTGATTGACAAGCATAATCATTTTAGATAAATTTGCATAGTCTGGAGAGATGGTCTCAGGCCCTGCTGAAAGGAGGTGTAGCTTGCTTTCAAGTCTTTTCTCCTCCTCTGCTCAAACACTTTTCCCTTAACACACCTGAAAAATCCCCCAACCTTTGTTGCAAAAGAATTTAGCTACAGTAATCAGTGAAGACAACTTGAAATATTGAACTTCATATCAGCAGGTTACAGCACATTAAAATAAGCTTGGATTTTAATGATGAAAATATGTCAAATTAGAAACTTCTGCAAGCTGCATTATTTTCTCAGCAATTCCCAACAGAGTATGTTTAAATCACTCAATGTGAGAAAGCATCTAAAATAGGTTAAGAGACTTGTTCTTAACTGTTTGTGTTACAAAGGGAAGGATGAAGTAACGCCGCTCAGTTAGACGGACTTTGGATAGAAAATTCAACTTAGGTATATAACATGGTGTCTAAGAAGAAAAATGAGTTTTAGAAAATGGCTGTGGCATTATTTTTTTATTGATTGTAATGCCTGAGAATTTTTACCATGTGAATTGTATAGGCAATTAAAGAAAATAAAGCTTACATTTTAGTCTCATTTTGAATATGCATTATGGCTAGAATTCTATCATTTGAATTTTTCTAAGTTCTGCTTACCCCAGCAACTAAATATTATTATCCACTTTACAGAGAAAGTTATGAGTGGCTGGTAAGAAAATCCTAATTTTTTCCACAGCATTTTCCCCTGACTAATTTATTAACGTTATCTGCACCAAACTTATTCAAAGTATTGAAATCTATGGTGTTATCAGACGAGGCTGGCAAAAGAAAGCTCAGTTTTTAAAAAATTATACACCAAGTGTGAATAGAGTTGGCATTTTGAAGAGGGTCTCACTCTCAGTAAGTAAATCTTCTCAGTATAATTCTGAAGCTCAAATGTTTCTGATTAGTGTCCTGCTGTCTTATTGGTACCTCCTGTAAGTCAGAAAGATTAGTAGAGTGCATGCGGTCCTCACATCTCGGCATGATTGAGTCCAGGTTTGAGAGGAGGGCAGTGACCTGATGAAGAAGTGCAGCCTTCTCTGCCCGAGTCACAGACTCAAAGCTTTAGAACTTTAGCACGGGTGTTTGTCAACCATCTAATCTTTAATATTGTCGTATTTTTAAATGAGACACTCAGCCCGGTGGCCTGTGGGAAACCGGTTATAGAATTTTTGCAAGCAACCTTCGGTTAAAACAATTTGAACTGCATTTATTGTCATGAGGAGGGTGTTGTCTTGTCTTTCCAGAGATTCCTTCTAAGAGGAAAAATAAAATGATGCAATGCAGGAAGAAGAAGGAATGATTTCAGTTATAAACTTGATGTTTAGTTTTAAGCTTATTATATATTTGTAATAATAATTAAAATATATTCTACTGAAACTGTCATTCTAATATTAAAATGATAACTAGATGAGTGTTAATGAAATCAATAAGAATTTCAATAAGATCTTTGTAAATTTCTTTAAGTTTCTCAACTGAAAATGTTAAATTTCTCCCCTACTGAGAGATTTTAGGTGATGCTAGTGAAGATTGCAGGAGATTCAAAGAAAAGGACTTATAGAAATGTTTGAAGCTGTCTTTGGACCTGAAAGTATGACATTCCTTTGCTCATATAAAAAGTCACATAATGAAATGTTTAAGAAAGTTAACAGGGTACAGATCGAATCAGAGCCGCAAAGAACAAAATCACTGAGCTTCACTTCTGATCAGCGTAAGATGTTTTGTTTGGGTCCTTTGGCTAAAGTTGGAAAGGAATGACGTGCTGTGTGGCTCATCTCAGGATGCTGAGATGCCTCCAGGCAGAAAGTCCAATGGAAAAAAAACAACCCTCAGCCAGACTCACAAAGTGAATGTCACCGTGAGGAAAGCCACACCTTTTACTGCTTCTTATGGGGAACAGAAATAACTACAAGTGTTTGTAGAGTCTTAAGTAGTCTTAACACAGACCCAAACTGTGGAAAGCTCGATGAGATTAAGGAGTGGGGTGATGAAGAGTCATGCACATTTTTATGTGCTTTCAAATAAAAATTTCATATTCCGTTTAGGAACTTTTTAAAGAAGTGATAGTGTTAACATCACCTAGAAGCAAATACATTTTCCAATAGGTCTTCGTGATGTGCTGCAGTGCACTGGTGGGTTGTTGGGGAGTTATGCTTGTGCCAATATATCAAAGCAGCCAGGCCAAACTGGGCAACCGGAGTGCCTCTGTTGGCCTGGCTCGCCGGGTTGTGCCACACGAATAGTACCCTTTTTCTATGTGTGTCATGACCTGGCGGAGGCTAAAAACCTGCTTTGCAAAATTCCTGAAGTCTAAAAGAAGGGACATGTAAAATTATTTTGTGAGTGAATAAACAGGCAGAAAGAGTTCAGCGTCCCCTAAAAGGACACATGACATGCGTGGTGATAACGGGCCTGGAGGGAGTCCAGGGGACTTCCCGTCGGGCTTTCTTTCTTTCTTCACTTGACCACACTGACACTCTAACAATAAATACTCAGAAACGTTCTAGCAAATGTTCAGGAGTGACGGCATATGGAGCGTTTGATTTTGTTTGTGTTTAAAATACGATTTCCAAACAGATGGCATTGGTTTAGCTGTTGTGTGCCTTTGTATCTTTTTGTTCTCAATAAAGAGATGAGAACCATAGCTCTTTGAAACATCCAGCTCCCAGGTTTGTATTCCATAATCTGCCTCCCCACGTTTGCAAAGTTACAGGATTTTGTCCCTAAAATGCATTTGCTTGTCAGTGAGATTACAGTGACTCTCAACAGTGGTTTCAGCTGGATCTTGGGTTAAGGCAACTGTTTCGTTGAAAAGTTGGATGGCCAGGGACGAGGCTTACAAAAATGAAGTCAGTGGCATATGTGTCCTATTAGATAAGTTGGTATTTAATATCCACATATATTTTTAGACATCCAGTCTGTCATTTTTCTCTTTCAACCTTGGTGGTGAGGGCAGTTGGAGGAGAGAAAAAAAACCAAAACTTAACATACTAGAAATTCATAAAATTGTGAATGTCACTTTATCATCATACCTGTACTTTCCCATTAGCTGGGACCTGAATATTATTCCAGGGAACATTAGCATGCCAGTTTTGTTTCCCCTTGTCTGTATTTAGCTTCCCTTTTGTCTGTATTTAGCTTTTCCTGATAGCTCTTCACCCATCTTTCCAAAAGTTAGCTAAAGTCAGTGTTTCCCCACCAAAAAATGCAACTTCCAGCAATATTCAAGTAATATGTTCTTCTCCTCACACTAACATGGTTGATGTCTTAGGTAAAAACTGATATATAAGAAGACACATGCTTAATCACCAACAGCCTCTGCAGGATATTTCACTGGAAGTTGTGAAGCTGCACTTGAATTGTAACCCATAAGCAGAGGAGTCATTTTCTTCCTGGGACCTTGATAGAGAGACTGTCTAAAACCAAACTGGGTTATCTTCTCAAGCTTCAAGTTTTGAATTGTGGTCCGTAGAAAACTGAGAGTCATGGAAATATTTTGCTCTTTTATTCCCTAAATTCTAGAATTCAGGATATTTTCCTAATTTTTTTTTCTGCAGGATCTGGCTCTTTTTAAGTGTCCTCATTATAAGGTGGTGTGGATTATTTGAAGACGAGAGTATTTGGTAAATGCTTCATCCGACTAAACCTAATTTAACTAATTTGGAAGAGGATTAAGGAGACTCAGACCCTGGTATGATCCGGGGGGAAGAGCCAAGAGTAATGTACTGAGCTGCCAGAACTATTGTTTCAGACGTTGTGAAATCAGGTTTAGATCTCATACACAAGTTCTTGGCTGAAGAAAAAGAGTTTTCCAGTTTGGAGAGAAAACCAGCTTCTCCCAGCTGCTGTAACAGGAGCATGAAAATGGTGTTTAAAGGAAAGAAAACCTGCATTTAAAAAATTGGTTTGAAGGGTTGGAGTCCAATTGGTTTTCAGTCTTCCTTTTTAATTTAGCTCCTTTTCTTAGGCTACTCTGGATAAAATTAATCTTTTTTTATATTGGATCTTTGTGAACAAAGTAACAGAATCTCTCCATTTCACAGATGAGGAGACTGCTGCTCCCAAAGGTTAGGTGCCTAGCACACACTTACACAGCCAGGAGCCAGGATTCTACGTGGGTTCTTCTCACTGGAAAGCCTGGGCTGTGGACCACTGTGCTCTGTCATCTTCCACAGTAAACTGATTATTCAACTCAGTGTCATTGCACACTGTCTCAGTCTGTTACAGCTGCTGTAACAAAAATACCACAGGCTAGGTGGCTTTAACAACAAACATTTATTTCTCGCAGTTCTGGAGGCTGAGAAGTCCATGATCACTGTGCTGGCAGATTCAGTATCTGGTGAGGGCCCTCTTCCTGGTTCATAGACAAGGATCTTTTGGGTGTCCTCACATGGCAGAAGTGGTAAGGGACCTCTCCCGGGTCTCTTTAATAAGGGCAGGGGCTTCTCTGGTGGTGCAGTGGTTGAGAGTCCGCCTGCCGATGCAGGGGACACAGGTTCGTGCCCCGGTCCGGGAGGATCCCACATGCCGCGGAGCAGCTGGGCCCCTGAGCCATGGCTGCTGGGCCTGCGCGTCCAGAGCCTGTGCTCCGCAACGGGAGAGGCCACAACAGTGAGAGGCCCGCGTACCGAAAAAAATAAAATAAAATAAGGGCAGAATCCCACTGAGGGCTCCTCATCACCTCCCAAAGGCTCTACCTCCAAATACTATCACACTAGGGATTAGGATTTCAACATATGAATTTGGGAGTGGGGGTGGGGAGACGGATACAGACTTCTAGTCTGTAGCAGACACCTAACCCAGCTTTTTGGTGGTTTTCCTTAATTACTGTTGTATGGCTGGCAGGGTTGATTTTATTTAGTAAGTGACCCTTCTGATTACTGGTCCTTAAGAAAATAATCATTTGTGTTTTATTCTGGCCTAGTTTTTAGATTCTTTATTTGCAGTTTTTCACTGTGGTTTTGCAGATCTCTGGACAGTTTCTCAATTATTGCAGACATCAGTATAAACATTTATTCTGCAAATTAGCAGCACCCCAGCAACCCATCTGTAAGTGATAGGCAGGAATTTGAAGTTCTCACAGCCTTCTCCTTAAGCCTCTCGCTATCATTGTTCCCTAATGTGGTGCTCGGAACACAGTCGGGACTCGATCTTTGTGAAATAAATGAGTCTATCTGATCATCCTGAAAGACTCACCAATAACATCTCCCTTGCTGACTGAGGATTACCTCCTAAAAGCCTGCTGTTTACATAACCTTATGTTTCTCAAGATAGTTAACACTTAGATAGATTTAATTTATCAGACTAGCTGGCTTTCATCTAGCAAGGAGTGACTTCTAAAGGAATTGGAGATGTTGGTGGATGTTTTTGAGCAAGAGCAACTAAAAGATTGGTTCATTTCTTGAATATACACTCATTTATCATTTGTTTTGATACAAGCCACAGAAATAGAAAGATGAATATGATTCTATACCTGTGTCAGGTGGGATAATTGTTATTATGTTGTTATGTACAGGCTGACATGGGAGCCCAGTGTTAGGTCATTCAGCTTGCACTTAGGAGTAAGGGAAGTTTCCAAGAGAAGATGAGCCTGAGATGGTTCTTCAGGGCTAACAGATGGAGTTTGTTGTTTTGGAGCATAGGCTGAGCTCTGAGGAATAAGTAGGAAATGAGCTGTAGAGGTAAGTAGGTATCAGATCAGGAAGGGCCTTGTGTGCTGAGCTGAAGAGTGCCATCTCCTGAAAGTTATGGAAGACCACTGAAGATATTAAGCAGAGGAATGACATGCTCATTTTGAAAATTATCTCTGGCTACCTTGTGGAGAATAGATAGGATGGGGTCAAAACTAGAGATGAGATTAACAGAGAGGCAGTCACTGTAGTCCAGGCAAGAGTTGAGGAGGGCCTGCATTGCAGCAGTGAGATAGATGGAATGCTTCCCATTCGGAGGCTAAAAGTGGAACAGGCCCTGGTGACTGATGTATGGTGAGGAGTAGTGGAGAGAGGAACCTGGAATGAGATTCCTTTGTTTCTGCGCTTTGTACTTTTCCTGAACACACTGTAGAAAAGTGATGCCTTTTCAATAACTTTATAAGGCAGTGAGTCTCAATGGCAGCTGCTAAGGTTATGATGAAATAGTGCTAAAGAAATAAGTGGGGAACAAGGGTTAGTCTTTCAACACACAATTGAAACATTGGTGATCAGTTGGTAGAAAAGTGGAGGAGGCTGTAAAAGGTTGGCATTTCCTCCACCCACCAACGGCACAGGCCCCACCCTCATGGTCAAGGTTGGCACCCACTTATGCAAGACACCCCCAGGTGCAATATAGCAGATGCTCCACTGGGCCTATGCTTCTTGAAATAATTTTGACAAAGATAAATATCTATAAACATATTTGGCTAAATTGGGGAAACAAATACACAATGTAATATGTGTTGTGAATCTATCCTTGGTTCTCATTTTTCCATGCCAATCTATTATGAGAAAGAATCTGTGTCACGAGTGGTTTTCCTCTAGATATTCCTTATTCCTTTAGTAATTTGTCATATAAACTCCAGTCTTCCATATTTGATATTCAGCTGTATGTACCTTGAAGTTGGTCTCAATGTGTTACTAGTCAATAATAGGGCTCCCAAAAAAAGGCATATAGATATATACAGCTAGATTGGAAACTCTAAAGCAGAGCCACTCTCTATAGAAGACACTTGTTATTCTGGAGATTAGACTGCTTCTAGGAGATAGCGTATGTATGTAGACTATGCTGTATCAGCAAAGTTTGACTGAATTGAGAATCAAACTGCATTACCTAATAACTAGTAGGATGTAGGGTGTTTGTCAGTTAAATTCCAAGAAACTAGAGACTGGCTATTTGGCAATTAATTCAAAATGAACACATGATTGCATTCTTCCAGAAAGAACTACATCTGGGCTTAAGAACATAAGCCCTCCTGCAAACCAAGGAGGGCTCTCAACTCCATTAGAAGTCTGGGAAACTTTATCTTCCAAAGTAAAAGGAATAGCTGACAAAAGGCAATTAACCTTATGAAATGAGCAAGAATAATTTGTGACATTTAGTGGTGTGCAGGTTATGGACCTTTGATTGACACAAAATTCCCCTAAAAGTATTTTATACCATTAATTGAATAAGCTCTAAAGGGAAGGAAAGACTATCCCAGCATCAGCTAGAAGAACATTTCAAGTTAAGAGGTGAAAAGATAATGCCAATATTTGTTTCACAATACATTTTTTTTTAAGAAAAGAAAAAGACCTTCTAAAAGACTGTGTAGTCATAAAAAGGATATATAAATGGTCTTGTTTAAGATTAATTTCCATCAGTCAACGATAGTTGCACTTTTTCCTCTCCAGTCCTTCTTGAGTTACTTAGTAACTATAGTCGCGGTAAAGTTTAAAGTTCCTTTAAAATGTGTTAGATAACACTCCTGCTATTACTTCTTATTAGTGCTTAGAGCTGGAATATGCCTTACAATTCACCAGCCTAATCACCCCATTTTACGGAGGAAGAAACTAAGGACCAAGAAAGGGAAATGACTTGCTATAGCTCAACACGAAGAAAAGGACTTTCACCCAGAACACTGAAGCAGTTAATGTAGCATGCATATCTTTGTTAATCAGAAAAGCTTTATTGTGTTCTGTTTACTGAAGTTAAGTAACTCACAAAGCCTTAACTAGTTTGTCCCTGAAATAAATGTGACCATCTTGATGTGCACACATGGTGGGCTCTCATTAACCTTCGTCAGGTTTAAGCAATATTTAGTTCTAATTGGCTTCATTTCCAATTGGCCATCATTTAATCTATTGAGATTGACCAGTGTAATATATGGCTTTCAGGATTTGAACACAATTTGGGGAATTTTTTGCAATGCAGATATTTTCCTTTTGCCCGAGGCAATAATAGACAGGGATGCAAACACTGCTTTAAAGAGGGTGTCTTCTGATTTACATATTTTAAAAGTATTAAGATCAAAGGTAATGAGAATTTAATCCATATGGCATGCAGAAGATAAATAAGAATATTAATACTGTATCAAATACTAATTAAAAGAAACACATGGATCTAATTTTAAGAATGTAACACAGGGATAAAATACTCTTTGTAAAGACCCTATTCTTTCATAAAAAGGACAGTTATGGTGAGTTGCTTTTCCACCCTCGGGGTGAACTACTGGTTGGTTCATATATGTAGCTTTCATAGAATCATGATAATAATTATGAGACAGTGATTTTGCTTTAACAGTTTACGAAGTGCTTTCACATCTTTTTTGACCCTCAGAGCAAACGTTTTAGGCCCTAGAACTCTTACCAGCATATCATTGAAGAGGAAATATGCTCATAGAGGCAAACGAACCTGGACCTAATCTCAACCTCAGTCTTAACCTCCTCCTCCCTCCCTCTCTCTCTCTCCCCTTCGTCCTCTCCCTTCCTCTCCCCTCTCTCTCCTTTAATGACGGTTACTCAGAGGATACAGAGATAAGCTCTCTCACTCACTAAGAATAATGGATGTGTAAACAACATTTTTAGACTATAACTATTCATATAGTTTATGCTAGTCATCTCCCTTAATTTTAGGAAATAATAAAAGATATTTGTGGCAATTATAAGTGAAAAATATTAATAAACCAAATGTCCAACAACATCTTAAATGATGTAATATTAGGAAGCTATTAAATCTTGTTGACAAAGAATATTTACAGTTACCATCAAGTGTTCGTATTTAAGTGTTAAGAGAAAAAAAGTAGAATATAAGATATATAATGTAATTTTTCATATATGTTTACATATACCCACATATTTATATTTTATCTATATCAAGGGTTGGCAAATATTTTCTGTGTTGAACCAGAGAGTAAGCATTTTAAGTTTGGTGGGCCATAATATCTGTTGTTGTAGGGTAAAAGCAGCATAGACAGTACATAAGCTAATCAACATGACTGTATTCCAATAAAACTTTATTTATGGACACCTAAATGTAAATTTCATATAATTTTCACAAGCCACAAAATATTATTACTCTTTTGATTTTTTTTTCAACTATTTAAAATGTAAAAACCATTCTTTGGTCACAGGCCATACAAAAATAGCAGTGGGCCTGAGGGTGAGTGTGCCAACCCGATTTACATCACTGAAAGAAACACCCTAAAATAGCTGATTACCTCTGGGTAGCAGAATTATAAGAGATCTTATTTTTTTCCTTAATATACTTGCCTATATGTTCTATATTTTCTTTTTTTTCTTTCTTTCTTTCTTTTTTTTTTTGTGGTACGCAGGCCTCTCACTGTTGTGGCCTCTCCCGTCGCGGAGCACAGGCTCCGGATGCGCAGGCTCAGCGGCCATGGCTCACGGGCCCAGCCGCTCTGTGGCATGTGGTTTCTTCCCAGACCGGGACACGAACCCATGTCCCCTGCATCGGCAGGCGGACTCTCAACCACTGCGCCACCAGGGAAGCCCAATATATTTTCTATAGTACATATATTATACTTTAATAATAGAAAGAAAAAAATAAGCATTATTTTTTAAAAGAAAGAATTTGTCCAAGTTTAACAAATGGTAGGTGGCAGGGGCAGGTTTTGAACGGAGAACCCCTTTCTGCCGTACCCAGTGCCCCCTAGAATCGCATGGCTAGAAGAGTCTTTAGAGACGTATGAATAGTACAACCCTTTATTTTACAAAAGGAAGTGAAGACTCCCAAAACTTAACAACGCGCTCAAGATACATGGCAATCAGTGGCAGAGAGGCAATTTTTATTACTGGTGCCTTTGCTCTTTACTAAAGAGTCAAAGGCCAGAGGCTGAGGCTTTGACAGTGTTTAAGAATGTTTAAGAAGGAGAGCAGGGAATTCCCTGGCAGTTCAGTGGTTAGGACTCCAAGCTTCCACTGCAGGCAGCAGGGGTTCAATCGCAGGGAACTAAGATCCTGCATGCCACGTGGAACAGCCAAAGAAAAAAAAAAAGGAGAGGGCTTCCCTGGTGGTGCAGTGGTTGAGAGTCTGCCTGCCGATGCAGGGGACACGGGTTCGTGCCCCGGTCTGGGAAGATCCCACATGCCGCGGAGCAGCTGGGCCTGTGAGCCATGGCCGCTGAGCCTGCGCGTCCGGAGCCTGTGCTCCGCAGCGGGAGAGGCCACAACAGTGAGAGGCCCGCATACCGCAAAAAAAAAAAAAAGAAGGAGAGCAGAGGCAGGCCCTGAGAGAGCGTCAAGATTTCAGGTTTCTAGAAATAAGAGCAGGCTACCCCCGGTCCTTTCCTCCCAATTGGCCCATCAACATGCTAGCATGAGGAGCTGAAAGCGAAGCTGTTGGAAGTTAAAGTAGTTTCTGGGTTGTGATTCATTTGAACTTGTATGTGTTCTAATGGCTCTGAATTCATATCCCCAGAATATTAGAAATACCAACCAAAAATTTAAAACTAAACAGGTTCCCATGTCCTGATGACCGCAAAAAAAACAGACGCAAGAAAACTTTTCCTATTCAGATAAAGTTTTTGTTATTTTTAAGATGAAGAAGGAAGACAGGTTATAAAGGGTAACTCTAGTTTAAGGACCCAAACAAAGGTGAAGGACTTATCATTCTTCAGTATTTACTGTACTCGCCTCACATGGGTTATATACCCTGTGAGTGCTTAATGCATGTATATAAAACTATATCATAATATAAGCCCACATGGTCCTTTATAGTCACACATATGTTTAATTACAAGATGACTTCGTTGTCAGGCTTTTGCTGGCAAGTCATTGCACACCTAACTCAAACTAGCTGAAACAATAAAGAGGATTTACCGGCTCACTTAACTGAAGTGTCCTGAGTATGTGAGGCATGACTTGCTCAGGACTTCAGGCTCTGTTCTTTGCAATTCCCTTGACTCTGCCATCCTGCCTGGTTCAGCTTCACTCTTGGTTTGGTTTCTCTTAAGACGGCAAAATGGCCACAGCAGTTGTAGACTTTACATTTAAATAAAACCCTGTTCCCATGGAGATAGAGCCTCCATGTCCCACAGTTTGACTGGAGTACCCCTAACCAATCCCTGTGGCTGTGAGCTCATTGGCTGAGGCCTGGGTTGTTATGCACCAGTTACTCTAAGGAAGGGAATGAAGTTGCCCCGGCTTAGACCAATTAGAGCCTGTCCCTGGGTCAGGGGCAGGATCAATCTCTCCCAAGTACAACTGCTAGGCATTGTAGAAGGGGTAGAAAGGATATTGGAGAGGTAACAGTGTTCATTTTATCATTCAAGGTCCAGTCAGGAGACAGAAACCACACCAGATATTTTAACTGAGAGAATTTAACTCTTTAGTTGGTAACCGATATTAGAGAACTGAAAAGGCAAAAGGGGAGACCCTGCAGTATCCTGGAGATAATAACTTTAGGAAGCAGCTACCACTCCTAAAGTTTGAGGACCAAAAGATGTGATTGTTAGAAATTAGGCTTGGATGAGGGGCCTCCCAGAGCTGAAGTTCAGACCTCTGAGAAGGGTCACTGTCCAGCTGGTGTTGGTGTCTGAGGGGATGCAGTGAGGCTAGTTCTGGTGTGTGGGCACACTGTACATTGGAACTAACTGTGACTGCTGGAATCAACAGTGCTGCCGGGATGAAGCTTTGTGGCTGCAGTGATGCTCATTGGAACAAGAAGCAAACAGAAAGAAGCAAGTCCCACCTTCCCCTGCCTCACAGTCTCCCTCTAGCGCCCCCCGTTGGCAGAGCCTAATAGGAAGTCATATAGCAAAGGAGAAGTGATTTGTCAGGTCCCATCCCTACCATCAGAGAGTGTGGAACTGAGAGTAATAGTAATAGTATGAGGGCGAGAAGAAAAGAAACGAAATTAGTGTGCTTGTGCATACACACTCGTGCATAAGAAAGGCAAGAAGAAAATACATAGGGCTGCTATAGTCCTTGTTACTATAAAGGAAATGGTCATAAAGCCATAGCTGATGCTTATAATTTCCTTAACCTGTGATCTCTCAGCCAAGAGGAAGAGGACCAGCTTGCTGAGAATCTCAGCTTGTTGAGGATCTTTACCTCATTCCTGAAGGGTCTGAATCTTCACTGGTTCTGCATATTTCTGCTTGCTTTAGTTTGCCATTAACTTTTACTGTTGGACATGGAAGTACTGAGAGGGCCAAAGAAGGTCCTGAGTTCCAGACAGCATCCTCTTTGCCCCATTGGGTGGTCCCAATTCCCTGACAATCAGGATCATTCCATTCAGTAATCCCTTTCTGTAACCTGTTGGTTCAGTGGCATAAGGAGCCCCAAATGCCAAGTGGCAGCCTCATCTTCCAATTCATGGAACCACTGTTATATCCCCAGGTGGAAGCATTCCTCTCTTGGGTACCAAGACCTTCAAATCAGGAGAAGTGAAAGTTGTGGGGATAAGAAGCAAAAATTCTATATCAAACTATTTTAATTATTTAGGAAGTAATAAAAGTTCTAGAATGGATCCATTATCTCTGATTTATTACTCCCTGGAAAAATATTTTCACCTTAGACTTTAATCTCCTGGAGGGCAAAGTCTCCAACTTGTTCTAGTAGGGCCTTTTATAACATCTGTAACCTGAGAGGCAGTCAATAAATGCTGGTTGAATGTATTGGTAGATAGATAGCTAGATATGGGCTAACTGGAGTGTGTCAGAAGACTAAAATTTTTTTTGTTTTCACTTTAATGTTGCTAGCTCACACATGAAGGCTAGGTTTCTTCAGTCTGGACTTAACGAATAAGTTCTAGTAACCTATGACTCAGCACCCCATTTATCAGTATTGGGTTGAAGATTACTAGGATATGAATTCCTCAAACTTCCCTTCAGAGTGTCATGGCTTTCGGATAGTGTTTTACATTACTGCGCACTTTATACATAGTTGGGTTTTTTTTTGCGTTTTTTTTTTTTTTGCGTCTTCCGTTGCAGAGCACAGGCTCCGGATGCGCAGGCTCAGCGGCCATGGCTCACGGGCCCAGCCGCTCCGGGGCATGTGGCATCTTCCCGGACCGGGGCACGAACCCGCGTCCCCTGCATCGGCAGGCAGACTCTCAACCACTGCGCCACCAGGGAAGCCTGGGGGAACTACTTTTGATATTATTTATTTAAAACAAAGTACTTCATAGCAGCTCAGGAGAGGGTGAACCTTCAAATATAGAACAGCTGTTCTGTTTTTAAAGTCCAGGCTAGCCCTTAAAATTGTGCTTTAGCAAAACAGATCTAATTAAAATTAAGCTGCTTGGTACCTTTTTGTCCACCCCCTGCCTCTTCCCCTGAAACAAACCGTGTTGGGTCACCAGATATTATAGCCCTGAGAGAGCACAGCAACCTTGTGTGCATGAGAACCCACTTTCTCTCAGGCTGACAGCTTGGCTGTGTTTGGGGGAGGGCACACATACCTCCTACCTCTTCCTAATGAACCCTTGAGAATACCCCAAACAGGTATTGTTTATGCAACCTTGTTTAGAGAGGGTTTGGGCATAATATTCAATTTATCTCAGAAGTATTAAATGGGAAATACACACACACACACGCGCACACACACACACACACACACGCGCACACACACACACACACACACACACACAGGCATTCTCACTTACCCTGCGGTTGTAGAACACTTTGCAGTTAGAGCAAAATCTTTCCTTTTCACATTTAATATCTGGAAATGCTTGAGGTTTGAGGAAAACATTTTCATTAAGTGTTTGATGTTGTGAAGGAGCTCCAGGCAGTGGAAGACTGCTTTGGTTCACATTTCAGTAGCTCCTCAGGATTTGGGAAGAGGAGCTAATGAAATATTTCCCTATTTAAAGTCACAGGAAAAGGAATCTTCTAAAATTTAAGATATTCCATTTCAAAGTGCGCAGTAAGGGCTTCCCTGGTGGCGCAGTGGTTGAGAGTCCGCCTGCCGATGCAGGGGACGCGGGTTCGTGCCCCGGTCCGGGAAGATCCCACATGCCGCAGAGCGGCTGGGCCCGTGAGCCATGGCCGCTGAGCCTGCGTGTCCGGAGCCTGTGCTCCACAACGGGAGAGGCCATAACAGTGAGAGGCCTGCATACCGAAAAAAAAAAAGTAGTTCCCTGTGAGAGGGTATTGGAAAGTTAATAAATATTTTCTGTTAAAGGATTTCAAAAGCATCCTAAGGTAAATACTGTGAACACTCTTAATTACTGTTAAAAATTTGCATTTTACATAATTTATACTTTGTTTAAAATATATTAAATATCCTAGGTTAGTAATATATTTGCTGTATTATCCACAATCTGCACTCATTTCTCTGAACTAACTGCTAAAATATTCACATTGTTCACTTGCGAAACTCGCTTTAAAAGAGTAGATATTATGGTCTAAGTGAACAGACCCCCCCAGGAATTGTGTTGTCCCCAGCTGATGGTGGCATTACATGGAGGGCCTGGAAAGCTTACTGAAGGCTTGGATCTTCAGCAGTAGCTCCAAAGAGCTTTGCACTTTCTTAGAGAAATGACTTTGTTACAGAAATTCTACATAGTATGGGGAGCAAGTTATTATTTTTAAGAAATTCATATTCTAATTAGTCCCTAAATCCTGGCCAACAAAAAGTTTATGGATTGCATTTACTTACTCAGCATGTTTGTAGAGCTTGTCACTATAGAAGCAACTATTCGTATAAAAGCAATAAAATATGCTTCTTGGTTGTGTAATAAAATGAGAAACTATGACCAGCAGAGAACTGGAGAATCAGTATCACTTAATTTAAAGATCCGTAATTTGTAAATAGTTCTTCCTTTGGACAAGACCTTTTCAAGTCATTTGAGCACAGAGTGGGCACTGCCAGTTACAACCCCAATTGTCAGTGCTTTGGTTTTTATATACGTATATATAAAGTAATAAAATATTTTCAAACACCCAGAAAAGAAGAAAAATAGTACTAAAACACCCCCATAAGAAGTCTTAATATCCCACCCTGTTTGCATCGTTTTTTTTTTTAATTTGAAATACTGTTGAAACCCCCCTTAACCTTTCCCAATCCTATCCTTCCTCTCTTATCCCTACTATTCTGAATTTTCATTCAGAAATGAAAATGAATTTTCATTTCATTTCATTTCACTATTCTGAATTTTCATTTCTTTCCCTAACATGTTATTAACTTTTTGTTAAATGTGTAGTGACTTGGCTCAGGACACACTACCCCAAAATATGACACCATATTGAATATTTCAAGCTGAAGGAATTTGAGAAATGGCGTGTGCAGGAAGGACTTTCTGCCCTTCCCCTAAAGCACATTGTGAAACTCTCATATAAGAGGTGTCCTCCCTATGCCTAGAGGAAAGGAGCATCCTTGTCTCCCAAGAGAAGGGACACAGAGAGGAATCTGATCAAACACACCTTGCTAAGTTTCCCCCAGTTTACTACCCTTAGCTCACCTTTGTCCTAGCACATCTTTCTACTCTTCAACAAACCTAGCATAAAAACACTCAAGTTTAACCATTTCTTTGGGTCTTCATTTCCTTATGAAGGCTCCCGTGTCATGTAAAATTTATATTAAGTAAACTTGTTTTTCTCCTGTTAATCTGTCTTTGTCAGTCTAATTTTCAACCCTCTTAGGGTCCCAGCCAGGGACCCTAAGAGGGTTGAAAAAAATAGCCAGAAGCCTGGGCTTCCCTGGTGGCACAGTGGTTGAGAGTCCGCCTGCCGATGCAGGGGACACGGGTTCGTGCCCCGGTCCGGGAAGATCCCACATGCTGCGTAGTGGCCAGGGCCGTGAGCCATGGCCACTGAGCCTGCGCGTCCAGAGCCTGTGCTCCGTAACAGGAGAGGCCCGCGTACCGCAAAAAAAAAAAAAAAAAAAAAAGCAGAAGCCAATTTACCCTGAAACTAAAGAATTTTAGGCTCAGGAGCAGCCACTCCCACCCCTTCCTCCAAGACCCAGAAGTTGTCAAGGTAGAAGTCTGGAGCACCACCCAAGGATGGGGGGACCTCTCTGGGCCTGGGGGGGGGGCCCTGGGGCTGCCAGGATGACCTCTGTACCCTTCCAGCTCCCAGCTGCCAGAGATTTTCTGCCCCTGGTAGATCTCCCTGCACCTCTGATTCCCCACAACCTGTGAGAAGAATCTGCTCCTTGCCCAGGGGCCATGCTCCAGGCTGCCTGGGGAGCCCTGCCCAGAAGGGTCAAATAGCCATTCTGCTGTGCAAGGACAGAAGTTACAGAGTTGTGATGCTTAAAGAATCTTTTCTAAAGGATCCTTTTTTTCTTATATTTGTTGATCAGCCTTACTAGAAAAAGGATGGAATTATCTTTTAACACTCTCTGTAGAGAAATTTATTACAAAATTGAAGTCAAAGAGAATGAAGCTAACAAATATAAGAAAAGATTGTATTATAGAGGTGTGCTGAATAGTTAATATTACATTGTTTTTCTGGATTTTATTATTCATGGTATTTGTCAGCTTTTAAAAATTTATGATTTGTTGTGTTTTTCTTATTCAAAATTAATATTCAATTTTGTACATAATTTTATATTCTATTTGATATTAATATTTTTCTTAATGAGGCCCCCCCCAAACTATATAAGCTTCAGGTCCTATACAAGCTTCTATATACAAAAGCATAAATAGTATATTTTTTAAACTTTACAAATGCAGAATATATTTATCACTCTGAAAGCTTATTTTTTTCTTAAAATGTTTCCAATATTTATCCATGTTGATACACGTATTTTGTTAATTTCATGGAAACAGCACAGCATCTATTTTGTTTTTCATTGGCATTTAGGTTGTTCATGAGTTTTCAGTGTTCCAAATGGTGCTGCGATGGATGTTCCTGTGCATGTCTTCTTATATAAAAGTACAAGGGTGTATCCCTTCCTAAATAGGAATTACTGGGTCACACAAGATGCACATCTACTGTTCAGAATACTGCCAAATTTCTCTCCAAAAATAAGGTACAAATTTGCACTCATACCAGAAGACTGTTAGCCTTCCTTTTCTCCATGTCCTCACCAACCCTAAGCATTTTCAAATTTTGAAAAAAAACTTTCCAGTCAGAAACACAGTGATGTATGGCTTTCTTTGCTTGTCTCTAGCTAATAATAAAGATAAGCACTTTCTCATATGTTAATGGGTATCTGAATTTCTTTTTTATGAACCGCATATTCATGCCCTTCATTTATTTTTCTATTGGGTTGTCTTTCTTTCATTGATTTGGAAGAATTATTTCTATATTATGGATATTTTTTGTGCCTTAGATGCACTGCAAATATATTCTCCTAGTCTGTGTCTTGTTTTCTGTATTTATGTATAGTATCTTTTACTGAGCAGATGATTTTAATTTTAACATAGTTTTACTAATTTCTTCTTTATAGCTTGTGCTTTTTGTGCCTTGTTTAAGAAATCTTTCCTCTCCAAGCTCATAAAAATATTAAACTTTATGTCTCTTAAAAGTTTTACTATTTTGCTTTTCACATGTAGGTACTCACTCCACCTCAAATTTATTTTTGTATATAACATGAGGGAGGGAACTAATTTTCTTTTCTTCTATATGGATAACCAGTTGGTCCTGCTCCATTGGTGGAATAGTATGTTCTTTTCCTACTGACTTGTAACATAGATTATATTCATTTCCTATGGCTCCTGTAACAAATTACCACTAATTTGGTAGCTTAAAACAACACAAATTTATTATCTTACAATTCTTGAGGTCAGAAGTCCAAAATGGGTCCTGCTGGGCTGAAATCAAGGTGTAGGCAGAGCTTCATCCCTTCTAGAGGTTCTAGGGGAGAATTCATTTCCTTGCCTTTCCAACTTCTACATGGCTTCTGCATTCTGTGGCTCACGACCCCATTCCTCCATCTTAAAAATCAGCAGTGCCAGGCCACGTCCTTCTCACAGTGCCATTTGTCTGACACTGACTCTTCTGCTTCCCACTTCCACTTTAAAAGACTTTTGTGATTACATTGTGCTCACCCAGATAATCCAGGATAATCTCACTATTCTAAAGTCAGGTCAGCTGATTAGCAACTGTAATTCCATCTGTACCCTTAATTCCCCTTTACTATTGTAACCTAACATATTCACAAATTCTGAGAACTGGAATGTGTACATCTTTTGGTGGGTGGGTGGGGTTGGGCATTATTCTGCCTATCACATCGATCAAGGTTCCAAGTCGGTTTCTGGGCTTTGTATTCTGTTCCATTGGTTTATTTGTCTATTCTTGTGCCAGTACCATACCATCTTAATTATAACAGCTTTGTAATAAATTTTGATAGCTGGTAGACAAGGCTTATCCCCCTCCACACACCTGGTGTTGTTCTTCAAATTGTTTTTGAATATTCTTGCTCTTCTGACCATCCATGTAAATTTTAGGATTAGCTCATCAAGTTGCATAGGAAGTAGGTTGGGATTTTGTCCAGAATATATAGTTTAAATTGGAAAGAATTTCTGTCCTCAAGTAAAGAATATTGTATCTATTCAGTTTGTCTTTTATGTCATTCAATAATGTTTTTTAAAATACTTTTTCTATAAGCCTTTCATATCTTTCCTTAGATTAATTTTTAAAATTTTTGTTAAACTTATTTATCTATTGTTGCCTAATTACCCCAAAACTTAGTTACTTAGAACAACAAACATTTACTATCTCAACTTATTTACCTGTTTCTGAGGGTCAGAAATTCAGAAGAAGTTTAACTGTATGATTCTGGTTCAGGATTTTTCATGAAATTTAAGTCAGGATATCAGCCAGGGCTGCAGTCATCTGAAGGCTTGACTAGGGCTGGAGGAGGATCTGCTTCCAAGATGGCTATTGGAAGGAAGCTGCAGTTCCTTTCTGATTGTTGTCAAGAGGCTTCACTTCTTCACCATGTGGACCTCTCTTTAGGGCTGCTTTAGTGTCCTCATGACATGGTGACCACAAGTGATCCAAGAGAGAAGGGTTGAAGCCACAATATCTTATACAACTCAACCTTGGAAGTCACACATTGTTATTTCTGTGGTATCCTATTGATTACACAGGAATACCTGGAAGGCAGGGAATGGGGGGCCCATTGGGGGCCATCTTGGAGGTCGGCTACCACACTTATATTTTCTGTTACTATTATAAATGGGACTGAAACACTGTTGATTTTTGTATGTTGATTCTGAATATCAACTTGCTGGACACTTATTAGTTTCAATAGTTTACAGATTGTCTCAGGCTTCCTATATAGCCTATAACATTGCTACAGATGAGAAAAAAATTCTCTCTTCGTTTCCAGTGATACCCTTCTTTTTTTCATGCTTCATCATGTTGTCTAGAAGCTTCAGTACAATACTGGATATTAGCAGAACTAATGAGTATGACTCTTTCCTGACCTTAATGAGAATGCCTCTAAAGTTTCACCACTAAGTATGATTTTTACTGTGTTTTAAATAAATTAATTTAATGAGATTAAGTATATTATCTTCTGTTCCTAGTTTGATAATACTTAAGGGTATATTTTGTCAAAAGCTATTTCTGTATCTACTTAGATGAACCACAGAACTAAAGTTCTTCTTTAATTTCTAGGTAGTATGCTGTGTTGGTATTACACATTACTAAGACTTTAAAAATATTGAGGCATCCTTGAAATCCTGGAATTCTATTTGATCATAATGTAATTTTTTACACACTACTGAATTTTACTTGCTAATGCTTTGTAGCATTCGCTGTAGTTTTGTAGTTTTTCCTCAGAGCTTAGCACGGTTCTGTGGAGTCAGTGACTTATGTAAATGTTTTGCAGAGGTTTATATGCAGAACACTGACTGACAGAGTTCTTGGGTGCTCTTTTACTGTGGTGCTTTTGGTCTGCCAGAGCCCCTGTGCTGTCACCTCACTATTAGTCACAATACTCCAGACAACTTGCCTATGCAGGGAAAGTCAGGTAAAGACGGAATGCTGTGTTCCTGGGGTGGGGGGAAAAAAAATATATATATATATATATTTTAGGCTTGTGCTGTAGAGGAACAAGATTTGGTACTCCAAGATTGAGTTCCTTTTACTCATTCTCATGGGCAGTGGCTGAATATTTGACACAGTAGCAATGACCATAGGTAGGAATTGAAACTCATGTGATATTACTCAGTATTAGGAGAACCAGAAACTGGCAGGTCTTGGTTTGGAATTTTTTTCTTCATTGTTGCTGTTGCCAGGTTTTAATTGTATACTTAAATAGGCACACACACATGTGCTCTGGCATTTATCTACTTTCTTCCCCTCTCTTGTTATAGGAGTCCTTGTAGGCAGGGGACATTATATTCAATTAAATAATTCAATAAACATGAAGCAACTTATGTGCTAGGCATGAAGTTTTAGGCTATTGGCACATAGTTACAAAGAAGACAGAGCGCTTTCCCTTCATGAAATTTACAGATGGGAAGAAAGACATTTAAGCAGTGATAAACATGAAAGGGATTATTTGAAAGGGGAAGTTCAGGAGGCTATGGGAGCAAATAGAAAATTAACAAAGCCTAGTCCCAAGGATCAGAGAAGACTACCCTAGAAAAGTTACAACTAAGCTTCGATTTAAAGGATGAGAAATAATTAGTCTCATACGAAATAGCGGGAAGTGTGTTCCAGGCAGATGGAATGATGAAAAAGCTGGGAGAAAAAAGAAAGCAGGGAACATTCACAGAACTTGAAGGACTGGAGGAAGTTCAGTCCACCTGGTGCATAGCGTACCATAAGCTTGGAGAGGGAGGCAAGGGGCGGGTCTTGTCAACAGGCTAAGGATTCAGGATGTTATACTAGGGACATTTTCCATGTACCTTAATAGGGCTCCTTGCTCACTGGCAGATTTTAATTAATGTTTGTTAAATGATTTAATACAAAAGTCACTTGGATTTCCTTCTGTCTATGCATCTCCTCAGTAAATAGGAAACTCCAAACACTGCTTCTCTGATAGCTATAGCCAGTGCTAGCTCCAGAATCCCCACAGGGGCAGCTATTAGGGACCGCAACCTGGTTGGAGAGCTGCTAGAAGACTGGCTTTGAAGCTGTGTTTACACTGTAGTACCATGGCTTCTTCTGAGACTGTGTGTTTACTGAGGTGGCTGTGGAAGGGCTGCAGGTGCAGGTTATCGGGAGGGACCCCTAAAGCCGTGCCAGCCTCTCATTTGGACTTCTGATGGGCTGAAGCCTTCTCCGCAAACTTGGCTCTTGCTGAACCCTCACAGTTGCGGCTAGGCAACTTAACCTCTGTCTGATTTACTACAAAAGCTAATATTTACTTGAGGTACAATAATAACATGGTTTTGATAACGGCGTATGTTAATGAGCTATCTTTTCACGCAAGAATCTTTTGTGGCAATTTTCATGAAGCTATTAAAAATTATGCAGTGTAAAGGAGCTGAAAGGTACATGTCATTATTAACAAGTGAAAACAACCCAAAAGTCAAGAATTATCTTAATCTAATGTAAGATATACCTCAAAGTTGGACAGGCCAACAATTGTAAGGCAGCCTGTTGATTTATAAACTACCTTCTAACCACTTTTCAGGAAGAAAAAAAAAAATAAACTTTTGCAGGGGCAAAGGAAAGGCTCTTTCATGTAACATAACTTTGTGAGAAAGAAGTTCTAGGACTGTAAGCAGATTGAAGTTGGGGATGGCTAGAGACACACCACCAGTAGGTCTGGAAGATTCCCAGGAAGCAGGGAACGGAGCTCCTGGGATTTTGTGTCACTCAGAGAAGCAGTTTGGGAAGGGTTGAGGGTGGAGATAGGAAGTTTGGTGGACAACCGCTGCTTCATTTCTTAGACTCAGGAAAGAAAACGAAACAATATAGGCATTGGGGCAAATGTGTGTGGGATGGAGTCAAGTCGTGGGGGAAGAGCACTGTTTTTGAGGAAAGATGACCTCATCACCAATTCTCCAATTGCTGGGGCCGTTGCTGGCGTATGGGACGTGCTGGCGTAACCACGTCCCTGGCTAGTCCCACTCTAAATGGCACCCAGTGAGGACTCTCCAGTTTCTCACAGTTTCTTGCTTTTTCTCACAATTCTCCTTTGTCTTCTTTGCCCCCCTTTCCTTCCTCTACTTCTCTCTCATCTTTTTCTTTAAAAAATACAAATCCCAGCAGGAGTTGTGACTTAAAGATCCCCCAGAAGAGTGAAATAAGTACTCAGCAACAGACATTCAATATTTGCACCTTTTATTAAGAAAAACAATTGTCTTTGTGGCTTTTATCTCTTGGGGCCCTGGGGAGAGGAACAATGGGACTTTTTCTTTCACTCTCCCACAGAATGCCCTCCTGAGCTTACTCTCTGGAGGTTGACAGACCCTTTTCTGCAACAGCTCACTTCAAAGAGTGAATGTTGCAGCTTGGCAAAGAGACACAACCCCTCTCCGCAGATGCAAAACTAGCCCTGGCCAGAGCACTGGGGGCCCAACCATGCCCCGGGCCCTCTGGCCAGTCCTGTCACTCCCGCTGCCCCTGGACTGCTACCACACTGCAGAAACCACCCCCAGGTCCTAATGGAACTCAATGGGCTTGAATTTCAGCATTTGAGCATATTTGTGTGTATAGTTAACTCTGGTCTCCCCTACCAGATTGACAGATTCTTGAGAGCGGGGACCAAGTCTCCTTCCACCTCTGGTCTTCTCTGCATCCTGACCCTATGGAGGAGAGCTCAGCTTCCCCGTGGATAGAGGCCCTCGGTGAGCAGCCGGGTCCTTTCTCGCTGAGCCTTCTCCACTGGCTGCTAGGAACATTGTATCCCTTCTAAATTTGCTTTCACCATTCCCTTGGCCACATCCAAGGTCTCCATGAGAAACAGGGATGACAGGTCAAGGATGGAGGCATCACTTTTCTAAATTTTCATTTATTTTATATAGAGTCATTGATCTGAATTTACATCTGAATCTAGGTCTTTGCTCTGCGGGATCCATTTCTGTAAGAATTGAGTTTCTGTGAGAAAAATCAAGATGGGTACTAGGCTTGTCCACCCATAGTAACAACAATAATAAATATTTCATGAGCATTTTCCCCTGTGCCTACACCAGGTTCAAATGTTTTTCACACGATATCTTAAATAAGGCAACGTCTTTATAAGTGGGTACCATTATTCTTCCCTGATGGGGAAAGAGATTTAGTATCTTGCCGAAGGTCACACAGTGGGCAAGCAGTACAGCCTGACCTCAGACTCAGGTCTCACGGTGAGGGGAAAAAAAGTCTTTCTCTCTGAAGATGTTATTTTCATATATAGCAGTAACCTTATAAAAAAAAATTAAACCTCAGAAAGCAAGCTAATTTACAAAGTGTCTCTTTGGTTTTTAGTCTATCCTGGCAAAGATCTATTTTCATCCTCTCCTATGCCTGTCTTGTTTTCTTTTTCTCTGTCTGTAGTTATGTTCACACAGTGACAAACAACTAGACCAAAACGAAAATGTGGTAACATCCAGATTTAGGATGTCTTGTGTACATGCTACCAGGCATCTGGCTAATTAAACAAATCTGAATTTTTCATTTGATTATAAACTCTTCATCCAGGACTGTGGTCACCCTGTGGGGCTCTATCTTTGTTGTACAATTCCCTCCAACAAACTTGGAGGTATTATAAAATCGAAGTAGATGAGGTGTGGTTATCTCTACCAAAGCTACAACTAAAGCTTTTTTCTGTTTGTTTTGTTTTGTTTTTAAAAGAAAAACAGAATCTGTAGACCCCTCACCATTTTCATGAAGTATTTATTTACCAATTAGTCAGCACTGTGAACTGGTTGATTTGATGATCTCTCCTATGATTTATGCATAACTTTTATGAATTGAGCCTGTGGAGATGAAGGGTGTATATAAATTAATGTGGAAAATGTATCACTCGTCATTCCTTTAAGGAAATACAGTTCTCTTCAAGAATCTTTGCTGGGGTTTTTTTTCCCCTTTAAGTGTTTCTTGAATTTTAGGTAGAGAGTTATGTCAGTACTAGGGAATACTCATAGGGTGTTGTTTTGGACCTTTCACACTTGTGTTTTTTGTTTTGTCTTTTTTTTTTGCGGTACACGGGCCTCTCACTGTTGTGGCCTCTCCCACTGCGGAGCAGAGGCTCCAGATGTGCAGGCCCAGCGGCCATGGCTCATGGGCCCAGCCGCTCCGCGGCATGTGGGATCTTCCCGGACCGGGGCACGCACCCCTGTCCCCTGCATCGGCAGGTGGACTCTCAACCACTGCGCCACCAGGGAAGCCCCACACTTGTTAACACGGTGAACAAGACCTTTTATTGATCTGTAAGGTGATTCTTAATACTTGAAGTATTTCAAAGGAAGAAGGCAATAAGCTAAAGTTAAAAAGCAACTTAGAGCTTCCACAATTTTCATCAGCCAAATAAGCTGCTGATGAGTTATTTTTAGGCTGTCTGCCTTTGATTCTGACCCTTAAGAGGAAAACTGAAATAACTTTTCAGCAGACACTAAGTAGCTACCCTAGAAATCTGGGACGCTTTTAACAAGTCAGCATAACTGACAGCATTTCCACCCTTCTCAGTTCCTGAGTCGGGGTCCATGCAACTGTCATTCCTCTAATACAGCACTTCTCAACCTTGGCTGAGAATCACCAGGGGACCAAGTGATTCCCCATTGGAATCACCAGGGGAGCTTTAAAAAACATCGAGCTGCCTGGGTCCCACCTCCAGAGATTCTGATATAATTGTTCCGGGGTGTGATCTGGCCATCAAGATTATTTTCAAGTTCCTCAGATGACTCTAATGTGCAGTCAAGGCTGAAAATTACAGCTCCAGGGACATGCAGAGAGAGGAAACCTGATAAATAAGTCTGAAACATAAATTCCAGCATGTCCTCAGGTTGCAAATGTTTCTACTAGCCTGAATAATGCATCGCAGACGAATAATGTGTTACTCCTAGTGATTCTTTGTGTTCTGAGCCAAGAAAAGTTTCAGGACTCACTTGAGTATGTCTTTCTTTTAAGGGGGGGCCAAAAAACAATCAGTTCTTATACCTCACTCACCTCCAAAAGCTCCTCTGGACCAGCAAGAAGCAGCACAGTTGTGAGGTCTGCTCACCTTCCCCACCCCCCGCCCCTCCCCCCACTGCACTGTAGGGCCTTGAGCTCTTGCAGAGCCGTCCCCACTTTTGCAAACCATTTCGTGGTTTTCCAGGAGTGGACACAGGGTCACCTGGGGCACAGGTGTGCTCTCGGGTTTGCCCCCCAGTGACATTTGTGAGATGACCAGCCGGCATCAGGGGCACCATTTGTGGACAGCGGAACAGACCCAGGTGATCAGAAAACCTACACCTGTGACTTCACTAGCAACAGTCTCTAAACAAGCAACTGAATAAGGAAATAAGCAAAGTCACAGCTCTTGGAGTTGGAAATCACTTCAAGAAGTCACACAGTGTTGGTACAGGGAGAGGTTTTATTATCCTCATTTGGGAAAGCAGCGCCCTTGGTGAAGTGAATTTACTAAGCAGAGGAATGAAAAGTAGAAACTAGAATGCAGGTCTCCTTCTAGCTCAGACTCTATTATAAGCCAGTAGTAGATCTCCGTGCTGCTTTGGGTTTGGTCTTTGACTTGTGCTCTGTAGCTATTTGTTTTAGTTGCCTTTACCTTGTGACCTAAAGTTCACAGGCCCAGTGGATTTTTGGTTCCTTGTACTAGACTCAACAGAAATACGAGGCTGAGAGCCATCATTTTCACAGCAGGCTGGGACTCACCAAAGTGATTTATGTGTTTTTACTTGCAGGCTATATTTTAATGCCGAGATTTTTCTGATTATCTTTTTGTGTGCACCCGCTCACCACATGGGTTCTTAATTTAGAAAATCTTCAGCAATTACATGTGGAATTGATACTTTACATAAAAGCAAAAATGGTGCCTGTTATATATGTTACTGAAAAATTCGATGTCTTTTATTTTTCTGGCAACAGAGATACGTGACCCAAAGAAATTGCTCATTGTTTTTCATTTTCTGTGAGATGAAAAGTTCTTAATTTAAAAGTAGAGCTGCCCCTGAATAAAGGTCACATGGTGGACGTTTCGGTTTCAGTGGCCCTGAAGACTTTGCCAGGCACCAGAGATTCTGCTGTGTGCTCATAAAATTTAATTATTGATGGCTCCGAATCAAGTCTAAATTTGATTTAAACTAAATCTAAAATTTTGTGAAATTAATTTTGATGTCAAAATCAGATACTTTGGCAGCTTCATAGAAAATAATTCTTCCAGGAACTGCTACTTTGACAGCTGATTATCCAAATATTTAACAGTTTGTATAAACAACGCTTAAGTAAAAGCTTTGGAAGTCAATTCAGATTTTTTTTAATAAATGGGTATGTTAGTTTTCAGCTTTGCCAACTCTGCCCAGTGCCAACAAAGTAAGAATTTCAGCACTTTTCGGGAGGGGCATTTTGCGATAAAGAAAAGTCAACCAACTGTAGCAGAAAAGGCTTAGATAACTTTTCACACCTGCCTGTGCAACAGTGCATGACATGGGTTTTTGTTTTGCTGAAATGACACAAACACAGGTAAAGGAAAGAAAACAACTATTCCCAAACACAAAACCATAGAGGATTTACGTCTGTATTAGCTTGGTCAAAATATGCCTCAAACTTGTTTTACTTCCTGTAGTTAATATCCTTTATCACAACCACTGTCCAAATTATAGTGATCTCAGAGACAGAAGTGTTTGTTATATATATACCTATATATATAGACACGCTCTATACATATACACATATGTATATGTTATATATTATTTCCATTATAGATATACATATTATATATACATATAAATAATATATACATAAATATATAAGTATACATATATACAAATACATATATGTTTTTATATATATATATAGGAAATTACTTTCCAGTACAGAATTCTTGGTACAGTTACTTTCTCTGAAAACAACCAAAAGGCACAGGAGAGTGAATGCTTCCTATGAATGAAAGGACAAAGGTTCAAATAGGGTTTTTTCCTCAAAAGTTCTATCCTGACTTTTCTCCTTTGAGAATAAGAGTTGGCACCCTAAGCTGTTTGAAAACAAATGGAATTACTCTTCCATATTTTGGTTTTACCTCTAATGAAATTCCTCATTATGGCCCCGCCCCTATATTAACATATTTTATTCTTAATCCACCTGTAATGAGTGAGCCAGGCACCGAGCAGACCAGGAACCAAATGCTCCTCTCCTCGCACCAGCTAAGACTACTGTCTTCAAACTTTTTTTTTCAAACATCTTCCTTTCCATTATCAGAAGTCATGCACTAAATAGTTTTTTGTTTGTTTTTTCTTTTTGTTTTCTTTTGTTTGCCTCAAATCTCTCTAAATCTACAAAATCCAGTTACCTGAAAGATCTTTCCTCATCTGCATATTTATCTCTGTGAAGGACAAGACATAGAACTGAGCTAAGAAAATCTGGCTGAATTTGGAGGGAAAAAAATGGTCCACTGCTCTCTGTTAAACCCAGGAAGGAAGGGTGGGAGGGGCGGTGCTACACTTTGATACCAAATTTAGAATCTCCTGGGATGGGGGCTGGAGTATTCAAATGGCTTCTCTCCATCAGGGCCTCTAGGGTGCTCCTGGGAAAAACACTCGGCTGAACCACTCTCTTCACACTCGCCATCCCTCACACTTTTGATTTTGTTGCGGGATCCTTGAGTAAATTAAATTGATTATGGCCCAATATTCAGAGGCCACAGAGCCCTGCCACAAGGGGCTGATAGAAGAAAAAGGTCATAATACCACATTTGCTCCCAACATTTAAAAATGAACATCATCAAGCTGGGCCTTTGGATATTTTACTACCTCTTCTCCCTGCTTGGAATTATTTTTCCAATAGCCTGAGGCATGCTAATTTTTTTCTTTCCTTAGCAAAATCTATTGACACAATTACTAATTTAGGTTTCTGATTGCTCTCCTTTGAGCACCAGCGGATTCCTGTGGATTTAAGAGCTTGTACAGTGTCAATATGTGCCTGCAGTTTTAGACCTTCACAAACACTAACCTCATTCCTAGGAGGCCTAGAACTCTTGCCTCTGTGTTAAAGGTACATAGGGCCTCTATTGTTTCTCATGATCTTGCTAAGTGAGTGCAAACCACTTTCACTGAGATCAAGTATTAAAAATCAAAGATATGATGGGGTTGTAAACCTCACCTTTTCACATTTCACTGGACAAAACGGGCTTTCTATGAAAACATGAGGTTAATGACAACAGAGGTTGGTGGTAACATAGGACAGCTAACAGTCATCAGTCAGCAGGTCCAGTGTGGGAAGAGAGAGTGAGGTAGAGTAGAATGAAAGATATTTTTTCCTGTTTCTCAAATTCCCTCACAGACTTTTAGCAAAGCCTGGAATCCTAGAACTTCAGAATTTATAAGGATATTCGAGGTCACCTAGTCCAACCCTCTTGTTTCATAGGTGAGCATCACACTTCCTAGTTAACCTTCTTAATGTCTCTTCCCCCAGCCTTCTGCTAAAAGAATAATGTTATGTACTAAACTCACTTAGAACACATTAAGCCTGATAATACGAATCTAGAACTAGCTCCAGGTGCTTTACTTTCCAGCAGGAGTTCCTTACAGCTACCATTTTGCAATTAACATGCAGTTACTTCTCAAGTCAAGGTAGTATATTCCATTTACTAATACACTCCACACCAGGCAACCCCCCCATACATTATCTTGTTCAATCCTCACAATATCCCTGTTGAAGCAGGTTTTTTTCTTCCCATTTACACATATGGAAAATGAGGCATGAAGAGGTTAAATCGTTTGTCCGAAAATCCCATTCAACTGCTGAGATTCCAGCCAAATCTATCTGAATGAAAGCCCTTATCGTAACCACACTGCCTCTCATGGGTATTGTAAAATCACTCTTATAGGCACCTTTATGTTGATAGAGTTGCTTGCTGAGGCTGTTTTAGATGGGGTGGGGTAGAAGTATCTCTGCAAGCTTTACATTGGGGTCAGGTTGATGGTCTAGGGGCCAGGTTGGCAACAATAATAAAACTGCCCTTTAAAGACAGGATTCAGGTGATAGTCCCCAGTGACATTCCCTTTAATAAACCCGTTTTCTGTGCCCTGGGTGAAGAGGAAAGAGAGCCAAAGATTCACAGAATTTTAAAGCAAGATGAAACATCAGAAAATCTCTCCAAACCCTTCAATTAACCCCATGAGAAAATTGAGGCTCAGAGAAATTAAGAGATTTGCTACCATTTTTAGATTAAGACAGGATGAGTGAGTGGATTGGCAGGAAAAGGGAAGACAATTCACACTTACTGAGCACTTACTGTGTACCAGGCTCTGTGCCAGGTGTCTTTTGAATATCATATCCTTTCATTGGTCTCCTTCACTGATGGCAGGGATCCTGTCCGTGCTGTTTAGTGCTGTATCCTTGGTGCCCATCACACAGCCATGCTAGATGCTCAATAAACATCACTGTTTGAACATAGTAATGAACGAATTCCTCACCACTTTTAATGAGAGTCTTACCACCTCTGTTTTACAAAGGAGAAAACTGAGGTTCAGTGACCCAACGTAGCTTACTGAGGTTCACAGTTTCCCTAAGTCCACTGACTCCAAAGCCCACGGCCCCTGGCACACATCAGCACAGAAAAGATACACCGTCAAGCAGATAAACAGATCTGAATATCAACTTCCACTGCCTCTCTCTCAGTTCTTAGCGAAAGCTGGAGAACAGAGACCCGAGTGAGGTCTGTTACTCCTACGACGTCATTATTCTCACAAAACATACTGGGATCCACTTACAGTATGCTGTGAGGTATCATAAATAATTAAAAGAGAACTGCACATCTTAAAATAAATGAGCTCCATATACTTGAACAGGATGCAGCCTTGGCTTTCCACTGTTTTGTTTCCAATTCTCTCTGATGTGCACCCTGGTAGTCATTAGTCAGGAGCATCTGTAAGATTTTCCTATGTCATGAGACGTCTGCCCATTTTTCATAGAGAGTCCATATTATTTCATGGAGCTCTGATTTTGTACACTGTGATATTCATTAGTGTTGTCAGCATTCCTTCTCCTCCACTTCTGATCATGTCACCTGCCTTCCTTTGGGAAATTGCTCCCCACACACACACACTTCCTGCGGTTCTGATGAGATGCTCAAATTATGCCAACTCCTGGTCAAACCTCTGGGGATGAGACCCGGGCCTGGTCTATCAGAATCCCTGATTGCCCCGCCCCCGGCTGCTGTGATTGGTACAGAGTGGGAGAAATGCCTCAAGTTAGGCCCACCTGAGGTTTTATGTATGGCTGCTTCCCTCCCCCAAATCACATCCTCCAGCACCGTCACTCTCCCACCTCCACCAGGTGGAGAGAGGCTGTATGAAGTAAAAGGGAGCATGGTCGATGCCTAGGGAGGAGCAGGGCTTAGGGACAGAAGGAATGGGGGACGGTGGGCATACAGGAGCCCGCAGAGAGAGAAATTCCAGGTTACAGGATGTGAGCCCCTGGAACACCTGAAGCCAGCTCTTCCTCCCAGACTGTTCTGTCCAGTAAGCCTATGTTTCCTGTGCTAGGAGAACAGATTTGAACTGGCTCCTGTCACCTGAGCTAACAGACATTTAACACATTATCTAATAGCAAATGGGAATTTTACCACGGGAGTAAACAGCAAAATGGCTACCTTTGTGCTACAGAACCATCTCCCTGAGGGCGGCCGGTCCCGAGCAGCCCCCGACGCCCCACCCAGCGGCGGATGTGTCGAGGTAAACTGTGCCCCAAGCCCGGCCCCTCATTCGCCGCCGCAGTCTCCCCGTGTTCCAGCCCCTGCTTCCTCCTCGCAGGGCTCCCCACGCTTTGCTCTGTCGCTCGCGGCCCCCCGCGCCTCCCTGTGCGCTCTCTGCCAGCGCACACCTTCAGTGCCCAGCTACACTTACACGCCTTCATCTGTCACTTTTCTCTCTCCCTTGCTGAAGGCAGCCCAGTACCAGGCACAGAAGGTGATCATTAAAGCTTCACTGGCCGCACCTGACTCAGCCGTGAGGGTTGTGTGGTGCCCTAAGGCCAGGGTCACGCCCGCGTCTCCAGAGCACCTGTGCAAGAGAGGGACGCGGGCTCCGACTTCCACGAGCCTTGGGATCTCGGGCAAGTCACTAACCCGCCTAGAACCTAAGTTTCATCTGTAAAATAGGAACCACAGCCACCATTTTGCAGAGGTGGGGGGGAGGAGAAAAGAATATATGCCAATTGGGCAGCCCAGCCCCTCGCGTGTAGGAGGTGGTCAAAAAAATGGCGGTAGTTCTTGCACCACCACCTTGACTGAAGATGGCCAGATGGTGGGATGGGAAGCTCGTGGCCACCAGGGAGATGAGCTGCCAGTCTTTAGACAGGCAAGACTGAATGACGAGGTAGAAGCCATTGTTGGCCCTATACCTCTGCCCTGCCCCTCCTCCCCACACGGCCCACTTCTCCTCATTTACTGTTACTCTCCAAGGGCTCTAAGGGCGTTCGGGCGTCTCCCAGCTCCAAAGGACATACCATCTGGGCCTTCATTGGCCTCCCTTCTTACTCTTAACCCCAACCACTTCTTCCCCCTTTCTCAGCTAGTCTAATGAATGAATGAAGATTCTAGTCGCTATTCCTAATGAATCCACTCTTCCTAAATCTGGTTGCATTTTAATGGGGACCTTTGCAGTCAAAATGCCCAAATCCAGGTGTTCCCAACATTTCTTGTCACTTTTAACACCTTCTATTATTCTCTCTTGTGGCTATTTTGAAATTTATATCTTCTTCCAAGCACACAGTTTAGTAAGTAAAATTAACTTCCTCACTTTATTAATTATGGGAATGTTTGCCATTAGGGCTTAACCCACCAGCATGATAAAGTCAACAGCACTACATTGAGTGAGTTCATTTCAGGCCAAAAGGAAAGAAATGTGAAGTTCTAATTAGCCTGTCTTTGATGCTGGCCGGGTTTTTTCGAATACTGAAAATAAGAAGCCCCATCACAACCATTCTGAGGGGCATCCCTACCGTAACCCCTCTCCCCAAAAAAAGCTGTCATTTCTGGTACCAGGCCTGAAAGAAAGCTGGCCCTTTAGCCCCTCACGTCTCACCTCCTAGGTGGTCCCTTTGTTGACTGGTCCCAGCCCCAGGGGCTCCCTCTGCCTCTCCTCATCCGAGCTTGCTTTTACCTAAGTTCAGCTGGGCCTCAGAGTACAACGTAAATCGTGCAGAACACTGTTTCTAGCTGTTCCACATACCTAAGCATTACCGCACATTCCTAATTGGGCTTAATTTGGCCATGAAATTCCTTAATTCTGATTATATGTTTTCTCTTACCCATAACATTCACAGGCGGAAGAACGACCCATTTTAAATAAGCATCTCTTCTTCTGTTCTTTTTTCCCCCCGCCTCTGCCCCTCAACTACCACTATCCCACCCACCTCACTGCCTCCAGGGCGGAGAAGGCCCTTTAAGGCGATAAGAAACGATGCATTTTGTAGAAGGCAACCTCCCAGCTGAAGTGGGCCTAAGAAGCCATTGTTCTAAACACACATTCACCAGCCACAAGCCTGTGAAATAAGCCTCGATTCCTTCAGGAAGGAGTCTCTTTCCCTTGCTAGTGCCTGCTCATTAGGTGCTGCATCCTACCTTTACCTCTTCTGTGACCCTCATAGAGTTGGTTTTCTATCCACACATTTTCCTGCTTAGGTCGGAAAACGTGGCCTGAAAATGGAAATGGTCTCCATTTTAGGAGTGTGTTACCAGAATCTTTGGCTGCCTAGCATTGACCTTGCCTTGCTCTTAGCAACCCCATCTTCCTGGGGAATTTCCTCACCATCTAGGTGGGAAGTACGGGCGACCTCCACTTCTACTACAGGTCAGCCCTCAAAAGAGGCCCTGCCCAACTGGTGCCCCCCAGACTCTTAAGCCAACCAGGCAAAGACGTGGGGAGGAGGTGGAAGCATCAGCATAGCAGTGGCCTTGCTTCTTTCCACTCCCTGGCTTTCCAGACTGCCTCTGGATCCAACCTGTTGTCCAGGCTGGGTTGGCTACCTCCCCATCAGTTCTGTGAGTCCCTGACTTCCTTCCAGTGAATTCCCTTTTTTACTTAAGATGACCTCAGTTGGTTTCTGATGACTGCAGTCACGACCCATAGCTGATTCTGGTACCAACCACATGGTGAAGGAATCTTCTGACCACGTAGATATAACAGTATCTATTAGTGGTGGTTCTGCTGCCAACGTTTCCGGCTCTGGGGCTCTGCTGTTTATTGCTCATGTAACTAAAAAGCTTTGCATTCTAATATAATGAATTGGAATAAAATGGCTAAGAGAAAGATCAGGACAGTATTGGAGTAGGGAACAAACAATTCTAAAAAAGATCTAGTTGTGCAACTTGTTTCTCAACATAGCATTTAAACGTAATCATAGCATTTGGGGACAGCTAAAGTGATTGATTTTGCAGAAAATATTTGTTGTTTAATTACAGGATCATATGGGTCTTTTGGCAACCAACAGATGCCAAAACAGACTTTAAGCACCATCTTGAGAAACTTGTGATTTGCTTAGTGTGCTTTTAATTTAAAGCATATGGCTTCACATTCAACTGCAGTGTCCAAAATGAAGACATTAGTAATGAATCACCCTATTGGAGAAAACGCAGTGCTCCCGGACCAGGTCTTTGGTCTGTGTACTCAAATGGTTTTATTTAGAGGCATAAACATGAAGCAGCTCTCCCTGTTTGAGCTGGGTGTTCCTGGGATGCATGTGACATCAAAGGACCTCACAAACGAATTCCCTTTCAATGTACAGTGCTTGGCACCAGGGTCTGCCTCCATCTGAATAAACAGAGTGCAGTTTGGTCACTGGAAAGTAGAAGGCCCAGAAAGACCATTTCTTTTGTGGCAGCTTTTCCATTTTTTAGTCTCTCAGTCTCCTAGCCTAGCCTGATGCTTCATGGCACTTGGAGAATCCAGCCATCCTGTGTGGAAATTCAGAACTACAGCCCTTCTACCAAGAACCATGTTTGTGGCTACCGGCTGAGGACCTGGGTCCATTCAGACCACATGTGGTCTCCCTGCTAATGAGAGATGGCCAGTGAGGAAGTAGAGTGTAGTGGTAAGAACATGGGCTCTGGAGTCAAAATTTTAATCACCTGGCCATTTTCTAGTCATGTGAACCTGAGCAAAGCATTTCAGTTTCCTGAGTCTCCATTTCCAAATCTGTTAAATAGGGGTAATAGTACCAATCTTACAGGGGTTGTTATGAGAATTAAATGAAATCACCCATATCAGCGCTAAGCTAAGCATCTGGTACCTAGTAAGCCATAATCATATAATTAGCTATTATTGTAATTATTGTTAAAGGTAGGACCTACTTCATCTCTGCCTCTTTGCCTCTAGTTATGTCATGCCTTTGCTTAAATTCAGTACACTTTGAATAAAGTGCCTACTGCAGGCTGGGGTCTATGTTTTAGATGCTTTTACATTCTTCTCAGTATTGTGTTGCTTGAAAAATAGATTTAGTATTTCTCTGCTATCTTCTTTAGTGTTTCCACACATCCTGTCTTCATTTCACTCTACAAGACCTTCTTCCCCACACCCGTGTCATGTTCTTAGTCATCCTCTATTTCCTTACAGCAGAAAGGGCTGTATCAAACCAAGGTATATAATTCTGTTAACCCTGGGAGCATCCATCTGGCCATACTCTGGGTAACTATGGCTGTCTTTCTATCAAAGGAGAGGCATTTCAGGTGTGTCCAGTCTGCTATATTCTATGAAGAGAGAGAGCGCTGAGTAGGAAATCTCTTCCTCTCAAAGATTTGTAATAGCTCTTTATACATTAGGCACAGTGATCTGTTGTTCAATATAGATGTTACAGATATTTTTATACTTTGTTGTTTGCCATTTATTTATTTATTTTGCTGTTTTTGTTTGCACCTTTACTGTCAAAAGGTTTTTTTTTTTCTTTCTCATTTTAACGTAGTCAGCTCAATATTTTAGAGTGTCTGTCTTTGGTCTCCTGCTTCCAGAGATTTTTCGCACCCCCTAATTATATATTCACCCATATCTTTTATCATTTTAAAAACTTTTTTAACATTTAGATTTAATATAAATATCCTTAAAATGTTTATTCTTAAGCTATCTAGAATTTACCTAGCACAGATGATTAAGTTCGTGAATCAACCATCATTGCTGACTGTATCTTCCATTCTTGGAGGTCTTGCCTCGCTCGCTACCTTATAGCAATGATGGCTCATGGAAGGCACCAAAGAAGGCAAAAGCAGCCCATTCAATGTAAGCAACAGAACACTCTGAAGACACTCACTTCCTTGTTTATATTCATTTTAATAATTTGTTGTGACACACTTTAATGGTTTAGCCTTTTAATTGGGCTTTCTCCTGCATTCATAACAAAATTTTGAATGCAGAGTGAATCGCTGTTAATTAATGGGATCTGTCTCACTTCACAAGGGTGTTGGGACAGAGAAAAAGGGTTAAGATTCACTCTTAGGTCCTTTTCACTTTTTGTTTCTGCTGTTCTCACCCTAGCCTAGGTTTTCCTCACCTCAGCGTGGACTCCTGCGGTGTTCTTTCTGATTCTCCCTTTTGCCCCTCCTCTAATTCATTCTACGTGCCACTGCCACTCACAATCGGCCCTCCCCTCGGAATCTGCAGGTTGATTGAATCTGTGGGTGTGGAACCCACAGATACGGAGAGGCGACAGTACTACGCCATTTTATACCAGGGACTTGAGCATCCACGGACTCTGGTGTCCACGGGGTTTCCTGGAACCAATCCCCCAGCAGACACTGAGGGACAACTGTACTGTGTCATGTTCCTGATCAGAAACCTCAGGTTTCTCCACAACTCACAGGATAAAAGGCAAAATCTTTAAGACTGACTTCCAAACATTCACAACCAAACTTTATTTTATGTGTTTCCAAACAGATCTCCACCTCCCTAACCCCTGAAACACACCTTCCTAATTAATGATGATACTAGGGGAAGGCATGTGAGCACTTGGCTTCCATAATACATTTATTAGGCCCATGAAAAATCTCCCCCAAATAAAAGCAGTATCTTTTTTTCTTCTTGTTTATTAGGTACACTCTTCTAAAACATCTAACAAGATTTAACTGAAACATAAGCAGTATAAAATTTTTTCTTTCTTTTAAAAATTTTTATTTTATATTGGAGTATAGTTGATCAACAATGTTGTATGAATTTCAGGTGTACAGCAAAGTGATTCAATTACACATATACATGTATCTATTCTTTCTCAAATTCTTTTCCCATTTAGGTTATTACAGAATATTGAGCAGAGTTCCCTGTGCTGTACAACAGGTCCTTGCTGGTTATCTATTTTAAATATAGTACAGTGTACATGTCAATCCCAAACTCCCAATCTATCCCTCCCCCTGCAAAAGCAGTATTATTGTTTGAAATTGAAAATACTAATTGTCCATGTAATATAAAGTTTGAAAGAAAGCATCTTTAGAAAACTACGCCATTTTGAAAAAATCTTGTAGCATATTAGCCAAGAAAAGAAAAAAAGAAACACCACGTACTTGTTATATAAGCCATTTGATAGCCCATATACTATTTCTTTATTCTAAAGGATTGTTTTTCTAAATGTCTTAAAACTTTCATATTTGTTCTTTTCCTTATTATTCCTATGACTTATGCTTATTATTCCTAAAGGCTGGGGTTGCTGTTATCCCCAGATGTCATAAATGGAAAAGTCACCAAAATACCAGCCATCTTTCTTATCACAAACTATAAAAATATCAGTTATTCCCAGTCTAACCTTCTTTGGGATTGGGAATAACAACTGTTTAATTAACGTTGGGCAAAAGTTTTGTGTATTGTTGGGCAACGGTCTTATGTAATCACTTAAAAACGTTCTTTATCTTATGGTTTTAAGATGCTAATAAAAACCTACATCTTCATCAACAGAAAACTTATTAAATGATGGCACAACCATAAAAATGTAATACTAGGAAACCACAAAAAAGAATGAGTTGTATCCATATGTATTCCTATGGAACATCCTCCATATTATATTGGAATATGAGGAAAGCAAGGCACAGAGTGTAGAAATATGCCCACACCTCAGGGGCTTTGGGGGTTTGGGTTTTGCTCTAACAATAGGAGCTATAGCTTTAGAATTGTATCTGCATAGACTATGTCACACAATACGGTAATGCCAGTGGTTTCCTCTGGAGCAAGGACTGGGGGTCTGGAGAGGACTTCTTATTCATTCTGTAATCTTTTGTGCTATTTGTCTTTTTCCTATACCCAAAATGCGTACATTTTCAATTAAAAATATTAATTAAACATTGTTTTTACTAAAATGTATGATGAAATTTTACTCTCGTTTAATAACCCTAAAGCTAAGAGGGAAGTGAACTGTGCTAAGAGGGAAGTGAACTCTACCAAGAGATACAGAAACCAGCTAGGTCAGCATTTTCCATAAATATAGGAAAAGAAAGTGGAACAGGAGCCGATGCTTGCGGAACAGAGTATTTCAGAAACTGGCCACATCATGCAGATGTGCAGGGTTCTGACTGGTTAGCTAGTTCTCAAGCCTACATTTTTGCTGATGGAAGAAAACAATCTGGTAGCTTCCAGGTAAACTCAATCATTTCCAGGATTTTTCATAGTCTTTTTAAAATAAATACTGTTAATTCTGGGCTCTCCTCCCTTACCCTTCTTCACTTTTCTACTTCTTAGCCAATTTTTTTTTGCCGTTTTAGATTTTGCAAATGTACTTTAAAAAAAAAAAATTTATTAGAGTATAGTTGATTTACAATGTTGTGTTAGTTTCAGGTGTACAACAAAGTGAATCATATCAAAGTGAATCAAAGTTATACATATACATATTATCTACTCTTTTTTAGATACTTTTCCCATGTAGGTCATTACAGAGTATTGAGTAGAGTTCCCTGTGCTATACAGCAGGTCCTTATTAGTTATCTGTTTTATACATAGTAGTGTGTATATGTCAATCCCAAATTTTAAAACATTTTTTACTGTACCTATTGCCTGTATTTCCTCCCCTACAGAACTCCTTGGGCTCATCACTCTCCTGAAACACACTTCCAGGGTCGCTGGACACCTCCAGTTTGCTAGGTCCAGAGGACCTTCTCTGTCCTTTTCTTATTCCACCTCTCTCAGCCTTCATAAACCATTCCCTTTTCTTAGTGTCTGTGAAGACGCACCCTCCTGGCTTTGCCCCAACCTCATGGCTACTCTTTGCTTCCTACTAAAACCTCTAAATGCTGGGGTTCCTCAGGCATCCAAAAACCTTCTTTCTTCTCCATCTACATTTATTCCCCAAACCTGAAACCCCACTGATGTGTTGATGACTCTTCAGTTCCTATGTCCAGCCCAGATTGTTTCTCCGCATTGCAGACATGCTTCCCACTCGACATCTCCGCTCAGATGTTTCGCAGCCATCCCATGCGTCACGTGTCCAAAACAGAACCCTTGATTTCCCCACAGCCTCAGAAACCTCCGTCTTCCCTGGGTGTTCCCTATTTCAGTATATGGCATAGCACACACTCAAGGACCCAAGCCAGAAGTCTGGAAGTCATTCTTGGTCATGCCCTTTTCCTCACCTTCCGCATCCAGCCCTTCAAGTTCTGTTTTTGTTTTGACTTACAACATATATCTTGATTTTGTCCCCATCTCTTCTTCTTCACCATTACAACCTGGTCTAGACAGCCATCACCTCTGACCTACAGTGGCTTCCTCACTGGTCTTCTTGCTTCCATACTTGTGCCTCCACACATATGGAACTCCAGCCAGAGAAAATGCTCTTTGTTAAAGAAATAAACTGTCTCATGTCTTTTTTCTTCCCATCTCCTTCAGTAGCTTCCCATTGAATTAAAATTCAAATTCCTTCCATGGCCATCAGAGCCCTGGATGATCTGTCCACAGCCTGTTTCTCCAACTTTATCTCACGTTATGGTCCTTTTCCTCACTACAGTCCAGCCACCCTGGTCAGATCTGATCTGCCTGGAGGACACAGACACGGTGTCTGTATATGCTGTTCGCTCAGCCTGGAATGCTCCCCACCCCCACTTTTACCTTCTCTTCACGTGGTTGGCTCTTGTCCTTCTTTAGGCCTCATCTTAACTGTCACCTTTTCAGAGGGATCATCTCCTACCACCCTTTTCCTATGTAATTGTGACTTAAAACAGCCTATTTGTTTTCTTATTTGCACTTAAGATCCTTTGCGATAATCTACCTGTTTAGAGTTGAACTCCACCACCAGAATGAATGAAATCCCCATGAAGGCAGGGATCATGCCTGTCTTGCTTAACAGTGCATCCCTAGGAACTGACACATGGAAGACACTCAGTTGATCATTGATACTGCTATGGTTTTAGGAATGAGTATTTAAATTGCCACCATTTTCTAACTCTGCTATGATGTTCCTTATAAAAGGAAACTAAAAGTAATAATTATGTTCTTCTCTTAATAAGCAATTACACCTCAGAAGGAAAAGCATTCATGAATACAAATTTATATTCCAATTTTTCTCAATTATAATAATTTGAATCACATGAGATTGCTGCCATTAGATCATTTGTTACTACCAATGGCAATTTCATAAGCTGCCAGCTAATAAATAGTTAATTAAAGTGTCTATCTCTGGTTTAAGCTATTGTTTCAGGATAGATTAGATTATGCTGCAGAAACAAACACTCCCACACCTTAGTGGTTCACAACCACAAAGGCTCATTTCTCACTCGTACTGTGCCGCTATGGCTCGGCTGTGCCTTTGCTGTGTGTTATCTTCACTCCAGGGCCCAGGCTGGTGTAGTGGTTTCTGTCTAGATCATTGCTGGTAGTTGCAGCAGAGATTTGGTGAACCACATTCTAGCGTCTACCTAGAAATACACACATCCTTGTGTGTGTTTCACTGGCCTGAAAAAGTCACACAACCACTCCTGAGTTCAACAGGGCGGGGATGTGAGTCTTTCTCCTGGGAGATGCACTTTAGGGGTGGCAATAGAAATATTTGGTATAAAAGTAACACAGTCTATTACAGTAATCCTGAGCAATTACTGCTTTCACCTGATACTAGGTACCTATACTTCAAGTATATGTCCTAGTTGTAAAATGGACTAGGTTTATGCCCTTTAGTCCATTTGTAAAAGCAATATTACATAGTAAAAATATCTACCTTAGTGTTCTGACTTGTATTTAGCATTTTAAACATAATAATGTAAGTTTGTTGTATTTAATGACAAGCTCTAGGAGAAGGCACAAAGCTCATAGAAATCAGGAATTCCAAAGAGTGACAGAAATCTCTCTGCTTGCTGATTTGAAAGATTTGTTTAGTGAAGGGGAAATAATATCATTAGGGGTTGCTGATTTTGATGTAATTTTAAAAACTCGTATACCTTTAAAACAACCTATAGACAAAATCCAGGGATGTTTAAGAAGTTGCCTGAATTTTGGGAACAGGTGCATTTTTGGAGGTTTTCTATTCTGCTAAGTTAGTCTCGTAGTTATAGGCATGAGGTTGGTATGGAACACGGTGTGGGGCTAATCCCATGTCTTATTTGCTATGTACTTTCTCTTTCTAAAAGATATAAAAATTTATAGAGTGTAAGTTCCACAGACTTCTCAGTACAGTTCATGGACTACAAAATAACTGATAATCAATTAATAGACTTTGAAAGGATGGCACTTTGTAAGCATTGCTTTGACTTCCCAGTGGGATTATATAAGATGGAGGGATGCAAAACACACAGAGAGAAGTGTCCATAAATGATAAATAGTATTTCTCACAGCCTCCTCACCTTCCCTTCTCCAGCGCCAGTACTGCAGGTTCTTATTAACGTCTAAATGTTCTTTACATAGAAGCTCTTGGAGAAAAAAAAAAAACAAAACTTTTCTTATGGCCTCCATGTGCTCTGAGTGACTCATTGGAGCCTGAAGTCCTTTCTCCCCCCTTCCCCCCTCTCCCCATGCTCCCAGCCTCTCTCTCATGAAATTAACCATTGATCTGAAAGTCAAGGGATGCAAATCCAGAGAAAACTGGAAGCATTCCAGGGCCCACAAATACAAAGTTAATTACCTAAGGAAAACTACAAGAAAGACTTTTGTTTTCCACCAAAATCTCCTCCCCAGGCTGTTAGTTATGTCGTACATGGACCCGATCGATATATGAGGGCTTGAGAACCAAAGTCCCTTGGAATAAATTAATCTGTCAGGGAAAGAAATAAACAAAGAACAAATTAACATGTTTTAAGACATTGCTTAAATTTTCATAAATATAGACCTTGAGATGGGATGATGAGTTCCCAGGGGCCAGAGCTAATATTTGGTTGTAATTAAGAGTTGCTCTTTCATGTTTTGTCTGATGTAGGTGGGAAATTGGCCACGTGTTTGCTGAGTTCCTTGCTCATGCTTCTTCACAAATGCCTCTGTTTACTTCATTAATAAGAAATGGATGTCTCAAAAATTACACTAGCACACTTATCTTGTTTCACTTCTAGCTAATATTAAAATCACGAAATGCTACACACACACACACATACACACACACACACCCCATATAAGCATGATTTTTTTTATAAGCATGATATATTTTTTTTACATCTTTATTGGAGTATAATTGCTTTACAATGGTGTGTTAGTTTCTGCTTTATAACAAAGTGAATCACTTATACATATACATATGTTCCCATATCTCTTCCCTCTTGCGTTTCCCTCCCTCCCACCCCTCCAGGCGGTCACAAAGCACCGAGGTGATCTCCCTGTGCTATGCAGCTGCTTCCCACTAGCTATCTACCTTACGTTTGGTAGAGTATATATGTCCATGCCTCTCTCTCGCTTTGTCACAGCTCACCCTTCCCCCTCCCCATATCCTCATATGCTCTAGTAGGTCTGTGTCTTTATTCCTGTCTTACCCCTAGGTTCTTCATGACATTTTTTTTTCTTAAATTCCATATATATGTGTTAGCATATGGTATTTGTCTTTCTCTTTCTGACTTACTTCATTCTGTATGACAGACTCTAGGTCTATCCACCTCATTACAAATAGCTCAATTTCGTTTCTTTTTATGGCTGAGTAATATTCCATTGTATATATGTGCCACATCTTCTTTATCCATTCATCTGTCGATGGACACTTAGGTTGCTTCCATGTCCTGGCTATTGTAAATAGAGCTGCAGTGAACATTTTGGTACATGACTCTTTTTGAATTATGGTTTTCTCAGGGTATATGCCCAGTCCAAATACAGAACTTTAAGGATAGGATTCCTCCATGCATTATATCCACAATGTTCTATCTCTGGGTATTTGCATGTCTCTTTTTAAACAAGCTCTGTTCTGTGTGACTGTACCTTTAATTAAAACACGATTTCTGGGCTTCCCTGGTGGCGCAGTGGTTGAGAGTCCGCCTGCCCATGCAGGGGACACGGGTTCATGCCCTGGTCTGGGAAGATCCCACATGCCGTGGAGCGGCTAGGCCCGTGAGCCATGGCCACTGAGCCTGCGCGTCCGGAGCCTGTGCCCCACAACGGGAGAGGCCACAACAGTGAGAGGCCCGCAAACCCCCCAAAAAATAAAATAAAATAAAAACACCACGATTTCTGACAGGCTAGCCACTAATGGATGTAAATTTGTCCAAAGTTTACTAAAAATTATCCAAATCCCAACTCTCAGAATCTTGTGTTTCTACTGGTCTGCTAACCACCTTGATTTCTTTACCAATTGATGTCTATTGCCTGGGTCAGCAGGCAATGTCACCTGACCGTCCACTCCACTCTGGTGACCCTGAATCTGAGAGACCACAGTATCTTAGATCTTCATTTTCACTTTTTCCCTTTCCCAGGCATCTGTAAACTTGCCAAAAGCTCCATGAGGATAATTTTAGCTACTATTCATTCTTAACAATACCAGAAGAGTACATCCACCATGTAAAAAACAAATACAACCCTGAGTCCTTTTCCTTGCACTGGCTGCTTTGTTATCAGAACTTAAAGGTATACCAAAGACCAGTGTTAGAATCGTACAATAATGAGCTGGAATGCAAATTCCTCTGCAAATTCAACTATAATATTAATGATTCTTACAAAGTGATTAGCAGCTTGTTCTAAACTAGTATTGTAATATATCTTAAAGATCATGTTATGAGGCTTCTTTATTCTATAAGCCTACAATCTATGACCAAAAGAAATAAAATTCTGTATTTTAAACATTTTTTCTTTCTTATTTATAGATAAGGTGAAGAGGGAGGGGGACCCAAAAGTCTAAAAAGAAAAAGAAGAGAAAAGCAACTTAATGAATAATATGACCTGAGTCAGTGACCAGGTAGATGCAATTGTGACATCTGTGACTGCCTGTATCTGCCACCTCTTTGTACAGATTACCTTAGAATGACCTTAGGAAGTGAGCCATGACTTGTTTTTAAATTTTTATTGTGTCAAAAATTACAGCTTGAATGATCAACTTGTGCATATCCTAAGTAAAGCTGTCAGGTTTTCTCTTTTTCATCACAGATTGGATTATAATGCACAGACTACAGTTAAATGTGTTATTTGCTATGAACTCTGCCCCACACTTCAGGCTTCACAATTGCTGGTACCTCATTATCCAGCTTGGGTGTTCTGATCACTAGCCACTAGCAAACCATTAGTCAGAGTTTCTTGGGCTGGTCCCACCTCAGGTGCCAATGACTGGTCCATTATGGCCAGGGATTGACCTGGAAATGTGGCTACCTGGACCTACTCTCAAAAAGGAAGGACCCACTTGGAAAACGACATCACTGTTCATGTTTGTATCTCCAAGAAAGGGGTCTCCATGAAGTCCTTTTTTAAAAAAATCCAGCTTTGACAGCCTCTGTCCTTCCAGATGGTGCACAGAGCCAAGCCTGTCAGAGACCCTTAGTCTCCTGCTGCCTTTTAATGCTGCTCCTTGATTGCTAATGACCCCCAGCTGGACTGGCTCCTCAACCCATTTAACCCCTCCCTGCTGGGTCCCCATCTCACGCAGGGTGAGAGGCAGTGAGAGCTGGAAGTGGGAAGGTGCCAAGCCATCCAGGAACTCCCGCCCTTCCAGAGCTGGTGGCATGTTTCCCGGCGCCATCACGCATGTCCAAGGTTGCTCCAGTGGAGAGCTCCTGTTAACATGATTTTCACTCTGTTGTCAGATAAATGCTACCAGGCTTCAGATTGTTAAAATTTCATTTGACTAAGCCAGCAAACACTGAAAGAGCATTTCCTGTAGGGTTCAAGAGTTGAGGACTACTGATATGAATCCCCTGAAATATGTTAGTTTGGAAACTTAAAATTAAATTGCACTGGAACTGTCTTTTAGTCTGGTCGAACTTAGTGATCAGAGCAGATCGTATGTGTCAGTATACAAAGTCACTACAAAGAAACCTGAGTGAAGGTGATAATTTCCTTGTCTCGGCCTAAATCACTGTATAACACAGGAGATACCCATTTCAGGTATGCGGATAATAGCTGTATTTACTTTGGTTAAGCTTGGCTTGTTTTTTTTTTGTTTGTTTGTTTTTTGCGGTATGTGGGCCTCTCACTGTTGTGGCCTCTCCCGTTGCAGAGCACAGGCTCCGGACGCGCAGGCTCAATGGCCATGGCTCACGGGCCCAGCCGCTTCGCGGCATGTGGGATCTTCCCGGACTGGGGCATGAACCCGTGTCCGCTGCATCGGCAGGCGGACTCTCAACCACTGCGCCACCAGGGAAGCCCTTGGCTTGTTTTTTTGCAACATGCTGGAATGTATTTTTTGCAACATACTGGTCACGTGACTCAGAGAAGGGGGATTTAAAAGGGAAGAAAGCTGATGACATTAATTTGTTGAAAGATCTTGAGTCCAGTGGAGAAACTCAAACTCAGATCTCTCCGGACCTACTCATGACAAAATAACCTTCAATGAGAACAGAGGGAAGTGGAGAGCTTGAGAGGTCATTATTCTGTGTATGGTTTCGTAAAGGGTTTTCATTAATCTCATATCAAATTGTAAGAAAACAAGGCAAAGAAATTAAATAATTCTATATGACCCTAAAGAACCAAAGTCTAAACTCTTGATCTGAGCAGAGAACTGGGAGCTTTGTGTCTCACTATTTTTATAAATCTTTAAATGTTTACTGGATAGTTGAACCAGATTTAATTTACAGTGAACTAAGGAATTTTTTTCCAACATGAAGCACAAGATAGGAAAATAACCCAAATGTAATTATTTTCTATTTAACTTTGTTTCCCCCAGACACTTCCTATTTTATTGGTTTTTTGGAGATTAAAACTGAAAGCACCAGAGTGATCTACTTTTTCACCACGAATACTGCATTGATCTCACTTTTGCATCTCATTAGTTTAATGCAAACAAAAGTCATACCTGTGATTTCATTTCGTCTGTTATTCACATTCTCTACTGTTGCCCACAGGTGTGCGCACACCTGCCAGTCATTTGTGTGTATAATTGCCCCGAACCAACTCATCCATACTAACGACTGCTCTCTACCTGTAAAAATATTTTAGAATTTATGAACCTTGGTGGGTGTTTGTACAGCTGTACGATATTAACCGGTACATTGCAGTTTTTGCTCACAGCTGGGGAAAGACTAAGTAACTGGTTAAAATGTGGTCTTTTAGTCCATCAGTGACCAAATGATCCAGAAAGGGGTTCGGATAAGGCCACCTGGTGCAGCATTGCTTTTTAAATGAGTGAATTGCGTTAGAATAAAGTTCTGGTATAGTTATGGAGAATTTTCCTCCCTGAAGCCCTGAATGCATTTTGTTTGGTCATCTTTAAATTCCAACAAGCCAGTAAGGTCAACAGCATTTATGTCCATTTTGCAGATGAGGTACTAAGAGGCCAAGCGGCAGGAAATCTGCAGCCACGGCATCTTAAAGTTGGCAGGGACCTTAAAGAGGCTCTCAACTAATGGTTCTCACCCTTTACCTGCTTTCACACTGGTTTCATGCAACAAACGTCCATCACGTACATCTTTCACTGCACACAGTTGCTCACACATTGGGAAGGAGCATGACTCCTAGGAGAACAGCTCAGAATCTCCAGGCAAGAACAGCTGTAATGTCCCACATCACCACCCTCTTGAAAAAATCACTATATCAGTCCAACCCCCTGTTTCACAGATAAAACATGGCAGCCCAGGGGGCTAAGCAATTCACCCAAGGTCACATACCAGTAAGTTCCAGAACCTGAACTACACCCAGGCCTTCTGACCCCAAGTCCAGTGCTGGTGTCGCTACAGCTGACCGGCCCTTTGCACGCTAACAGCAGGTACCGGAACCAGGTACCCAATTTAGAGAGCCAGGCAGAGCTGGGGATGAACACCCCGGAATCCCCTGCCACGAGGAATCAAAGACCCATTCACAATTAGTATAGTAAAAACCAGCACTATCTGGTGTCCCATATCCTCAAGCATTCAAAATGTCGTTCCAATCTTCAAAGACATTCTTCCGTTCCATTTTTATCTGCTTTTACCTAGGACATTGTTTCCCAGCTTCCGAGGAGTTCACTAGGTGATTTGCATCTCATTAGGAGCTCCAGAAATGATATCTCCCAGCCTGCTGCCTGGCGCCGTGGGTCCACTAAGCATCAGATACAGGTTTTAGATTTTTTTTTTTATGTTGACATTTTTGAAAAAGCTGAATTAATGCTGTTTTCCCACTGGGCACAGTTTGGGTGGCCATTTTGGCCTTAATTCCTGCCCCCCCGCCACAGGACCAAAGTTAGAGAAGAGCCATTGTCAGGGAGGGTACAGAGGAAGTCAGTCATCCCACATGAAGACACCTGGCTGGAAAGGAATATTGTGAGACATCAAAATAAGCAGTTAGAAAACTCCTAAAAGCAGAGAGATGGGACATGATACAAACAATCTGACCCCTATGCAAAGTAAAACAAAAAGAAAACCAACAGCAACCCATTAGACTCTGTATAACTGATTCTAAGCTTGCACATTTTAAACATTTTTGTCTAGTTTCAAATCTCCTGACACCTGAGTTTTATGTTTTGCTTTAAAAGGAGTCTTACTAGGTCCAAAAGGCTTTTCAGCTTTGTCATGCATTCATACTGAACCCTCGAGAAGAGCACTGAGCAGCATCGTACCTCTGGAAACCAGACATGTTTCCATGATCAGCAAAACTGTTCTCTTGGAATAAGAGAAATGATTTTCCCAGTGTCCAGGGAAATTAATGTCTGCTTTGGGCTCAAGCCATTTGATGCAGCTTCCAGTGCAAAGAAAATGCTTGACGATGCCGGGAGCTCTACTGGAGATGCTTCCCCTTCCTAGAATTCCTTCTGCCATCTCAAAACCTCTCCGACCCTAGGCCAACTTTTCAAGATGCAGCTAGCTAATCTGCAAAATCAACCTAAGCTCTTAGGAAAGAGTTAAATATCAGGGTTTTTCCAACCCTGGCTACAAATTAAAATCATCTGAAAGGGGGAGGGTTTTTTTTTTTTGCAGTACGCGGACCTCTCACTGTTGTGGCGTCTCCCGTTGCGGAGCACAGGCTCCGGACGCGCAGGCTCAGTGGCCATGGCTCACGGGCCCAGCCGCTCCGCGGCATGTGGGATCCTCCCAGACCGGGGCACGAACCCGTATCCCCTGCATCGGCAGGCGGACTCCCAACCACTGTGCCACCAGGGAAGCCCGGGAGGGTCATTTTTTAAACAATAAAAATGCCAGAGACCTAACCCTAACCAACTGAATTAGGACCTCCAGGGATAAGGCTGAGGCGTCAGTGTTTTTCAAAAGGCTTTCAGGTGATACTAATGTACAACCAGGACGGAGAATCACTCTCATATAACAAGAATCACGACAACCCCTTAGGCGCACCTGCTCTGCCTCTGGGTGCCACGCTTTCTCTTTCCATACATTATCTGTCATCCTCACTACAGCCTTACTTGCGTGATCATCATCAGTGAGTTCAGACTTCTAACAAGTGCTAGAGATGGGATTCATAGTCAGGTTTTTCTGACTTCTTTTTTCTTCTGTAACATTCATGTTTCTGAAAGTGTGGGACATGGACCTCTGGTGGTCTGCAGGTTGATTTTACATGGTGTGTGGATGTGACCTTAAATAACACTGAATTGTGTAGAAGAAAGTTACTCCTTTTACAGTCCTCAGTTTAAATTCTTCAGGTTAAGGAGAAAGCCATAGTGATGTTAGTATGTCTTACGTTCCTCTCACATTTACTCACCTGTCTTTTTAACAAACCTTTAAGAAGCCCAGAATGTTCTGTGGGAAACAGAACCTAGCTCAGCTGTGAGAATATTATTTTGTTCTTACTGTATTTACTTTACAGTTTACTTCTATTTATGGCAAATGACACGTGTTTTCCCTTTACAGTAGTAGTTTCATTTTTAAAGAAATGTATTTAAGAGAAAAAGAAATTGGCTGATTTTAAAATATTAAATAAAGAATAGTACAGGTGTCTCGAATATAGCAAAAAATACTGAAGTGGCAGATGAATGCAGAAGTTTGAGAAATACTTTCCCACAACATGGTAATTTTGAAAAATGGGCATCTCTACATCTACTAGCCAATGGGACCTCTCATCCTTTCACACCAGACAGGCAACTAGTTCCATCCTTTTTAGGTCCAGCTGGGACCTTTGAACTTTGCTGCTGCTTCAAACTCAAGAGGAATCCTGAAACACAAATGGCTAATAACATGGGAAGGGGGAAAGGAAGGGCACTTACCCTCTCAAGTAATCAATGAAATGCAAATCAAAAAAATGACGTGCCATTTTTTCACCTATTGAATTGTCAGGCTTTTTCTTAAAGATGCTGACCCATGCTGGTGAAGGCCTTCAAAAACAGGTAATATCAGGTACAGGTGGTAGAAGTATATTTTGCTACCCACTTCCTAGAAGGCAATTGGAAATAAAATTTTAAGTTTTTAAAATATGTATAGTCTTCGGCCAGTAATTCCACTTCTAGGGATTTATCCTAAGAAAATAATGTGAATTATCAAAGATCAAACTATAAGTATGTTCCTCACAGCATTGCTTATTAGAGAAAAACATTGGAAACAACTTCCATGCCCCAAACAGGAAACTGTATAAGTTAATCACGGTTCATTCATAAAATGAAATAGCATGCAGCTATTAGAAATGATGCCATTTAGACTAAACTGGAAGACAGATAAGAAACTTGTTCCATCATTTGCTGCTATTATGGGAATGGGATTGGGGTTTTTTTTTTTTTCACTGCTTAACTTATTTGAACATCATGTTCATTCATTACTTTAAAAAATGTAACTCTAGAAGTATAATACTATTTTTAAAGTAGATTAAATCATGGGAAAACATTTATGACTTTATTGTTAAGTGTGGGGAAAAGTAGTAACAAATTAGATGAATGATTAAGTTTTGGTTTTGCTTTTTCTGGCTAAAAAAGTGAATACATATTCCTAGAAAAAATATTGAAAGGATATTAAGAAAAAAATACTTAATGAACCTTGTTTTTAAAAGGCCAATTTCATCGCCCTCCTTGGTAGACTAAGGTTCCCCAGAGATGTCCCAGGATAAGAAAGTCCTTGGCAATAATATTCTAATTGACAGAAACAAAGAGTGGACCACAGAGATACAACAGACCTTAACAAGAATGATGAATAGTAACCATTCATTCATTCATTCATTCATTGTTTGTTGAGTGTGTGCCAGGACCTGAGCTGTGAAATCGTTTTAGCGGAAGTTATTACCACTTCCCTAACTAATAAGGGGAGAATTCCATATAGAAAATTTATAACTCCACCATCTTCCACAGGCACTAATTTAACTCAGGGATATTTTCTTTGTAGCAATTTTGCAATTTTGAAGAAGATTGTTCATGACATAACATGGCAACTGGGAAAATTTGTAGCTTTCCTTTCATCTTAGAAAGGAAGATCTGAATTACATGCACCCCAGGAGAAAATCTCTCTTTCTGGTTGTATGTGTGTGTTTTACAAAAGCCTACTGAATTCCTTCGTCCCTCCCGAAGTTAGATGTGGTAAGGTGAAAACTTATAAGAACGTCTCATTTAAAGAAAAAGCATTGTAATAGAGGCCATGGCCTGGGCCTTGAGGTTTGAATCAAAAGACCTGAGTCCAAGGCTTAGGCCCTGAGGGGAGACCAGCAGAGGGCCCCAAGCTCCCTGGGCTTCAGACCCCTTAGATATAAAAGCAAGGAGCCTAACCACAGAGGTTATCATCCTCCATGTCATAACTTAAAATTGAATTATCTCTGAACTACCAGACATAATTTCTCCCCTTCTACTCCCTGTCAAGGCTCTGAGCATCCCTGACATAGCCCATGCCTCAGCAGATCAGGAGCAAATGCTTTACAACACACTGGTTGTTTATCTGAATTTCAAATCTAGCTCAGTGTCCTTTTTTTTTTTTCCTAAATCTGGCAACCCTAATTCCATAGATTTCATAATTCCATAATTTTCCAAAGACTGCATTTTTAAGGTAGTGCAGATTATTGCAGACTTTCTGCCAGTGTGGTTGTTATTGGGAAGGGAAGATTTAAGATGGTCTAGTACCTTGTCTCTCAGCCATGGCTGCACATTAGAACCACCTAAGGAGATAAAATATGTGTTTATATATATATATATATATATATATATATATATATATATATATGTATGTATGTATATGAGATAGATAGATAGATAGATAGATAGATCGACCTATCAAGGTCCTGATCTGAGCACTGGTATTTTAAAAAGCTGAACATCTACTGTAGTGTGAAGAAAATGACCCTAAGTAGGGTGTATCTCGTAACTCTGTACAGGATTTGCCATCTGTAAATCTGGAACGCTGAACACTGTGTTTGCCTCAAGGGCTCAGGGGGATGCTTTACTTGGCAAGTGACGCTGGGAATGCCTCATCCACAAAATGGCAATCAGATCAGCAGTCATACTGCTCAGAAAGTATCCCTGTCTGCAGAGGCCTTCAAGCACAGTGCAAAGACTATGGCTCTCCCAGTATGCCCTCTCCCAAGAACCCTGCTCACTGCCTGCCCACTCCTCAGGGACCTGGAATCCATACTGTCCCACCCAGGACGGGGACTATTTGGGCTGCATGTGCCATCCTGCCGTCCCTGTGGTTGTCCTTCCCCTGCTGCAAGCCCAGCTAGGAAATTTACCAGGACTGGCACATCTGTGATGGGTGATGGAAAGTGAAACTAAGTGTTAGGGGACAATGTTAGGCAAGAGCCTTTGTGGCCAAAATAGCTGTAACTCAGCAAGTCAAATAGAGTAAAGGAAGTCATTTCTTTCTTCATCTCTGAGACCCTGAGAGAAAACAAAAAGCCTCATTTGTAACTAAAATTGTGTTTGAGTTAGGGTTGCCAGATTTAGGGGGAAAAAAGTACACCTGGCTAGATCTGAATTTCAGATTAACAACCAATCACTTTTTAGTATAAGTATGTCCTGAATATATACTTACACTCAGAAGGTATTGGTTGTTTATCTGAAATTCAAATTTAACTGGGTACCCTGTATTTGATCTGGCAACTCTAGTTTGGATATACCTGCATGTTCAATAAAGAAAATTGAAATATTAAATTTCCAAACCAGTTGTTTAAAGTTACGGAACAAAGCTATCAACTAAATTCAGCCATTTGTCTCTCACCAAGGACTTGGCCAGTTGTGCCGCCACACAGTGATCTGGAATTAGGGAATAAGGAGTATGCATTTCCTGGTGCTCTTGAAACTCTCTCCATATTTCTTCCATTTTCTGACAGATTTCTCTCCAGTTTATTATAGAGCTCTGTGACAACTCAGAAGAGAAGGGTGTATTCAAGGTCTCAACTATGAAATCAAAAAGTGCAGGGGGAAAAGAAATGTACAGGGGTTCCTGAAAGGAAAGAGAACCTATGTTAAGCTCAAGCTGGTATCCATGATATGATATACTTTTATAAAGCACAACAGGTAGGTAGCACCCAGAGTATTACAAACTGGAGAATTTGGCCTGGCTTAACAAATATTTATGTGAGATGGAAGTTGGCTACTTACAGAATATGAACATCATTGTCTTCAAAGTAATAACTCATATTCTAATGTATATCTTCAAACTTGAACTGCCCAGCTTATCTACATAAACTAGTCAAATGAACTAGGAAAGTGCCAGGTAACCCTATTGTTTTGTATCTCCTATGAGCAAACTGGCTCAAGAGCCAGAAGACAGAGGTTAAGCTTCCACTCTGCCACGTACAGATTTAGCCTTTCTTACCTATAGTTTCTTTATATATTGAAAGAAATCATAATTTTTGTCCAACATGCCTCATTTTTTATTTTTAACTCTTTAAGGGAAAAAAATCATGACAAACTTCTCAAAGTGCACACATATTTAGATTTAATCAGTGTGCCATATGCTATTTTGTATTTGCTTCTTTTTCTGAACTTTGAATTTTCATCTATCAGTATCATACCCATATTTATCCTCATTGGTGCCTTTATGGTATGACATCATATTTATATCTCAGAGTTAACTTGTCCCCAATTATCAAATATTTATCATGTTTCTAGCTTTTTTCTGTTAAAGAAAGTATTGTTCTAGCTTTTTTCTGTTAAAGTATTATATCCATCTTCATACAAATGGTATTTTTTTCTCTTTTGGTTTACTTTGTTGGGACATGTTCCTTGGAACAAGTTGCTTAGCTTTTGTTATCTATTGTCAGGTAACTTCAGGAGAAGTGGAGCCTATGGACTCATCTGTGCACCTGGGGCCTCTCTCACACTGTCTTTTTACTTTTTGATTTATCCTAATTAATAGAAAGACAGTAGTAATTGCTTTAATTGAAGCTCTTTGTCAAGGTGGCTGAATGTTTTTCAATATCTCATATCATAATTGCATTTCAACATGTATAAATATTTCTCCATCTTTCTCTTGCCTCAGCCTTTCCACATTATGGATAATAGACTTCTGTGTCTATATTTTTAAATTTGTTTTTATCTTTTGTTGCACTTTCTTTCATCTTAAGGTTTTGTTACTGTCCATCATATAGAATACTTCACTTTAATATAATTGAACCCATCCTTGTCCCTAATATCTTCTTCCACATTTAAGATATATAGTCTATTTCATTTCCTTCTAAAGTTTTTATGGGAATGTTTAAAATGTTTAACTATATAGCTCATCTGGAATTTATTGTGGCTGGTGAGAATCAAGAAGTATATTGAGAAAAGTAAAAGATTTAGAATTAAAAAAAATTAATTTGAGTCCAACAGCAATAGCTATGGCCTTAGGCAAGTCACTTAACCTCTTAAGACTCAAGGTCCTCTATTAGACTGAAGGCAGGGACCTTGTCTTTTTCCTTGTTGTTTTCCCTACAATACTGAGCAAAGTTCTTTACATATAGAATAAGTTTTATAAGGTGTATATTTAAGTTACATTTTTTGCATATTGCTATCCAGTTGTTCCAACAGCAGTAATTGAATAATGATTTATTTCCCAATTATTTATTTGGCTGCTTGTGATCGATCATATATCAGTGATACTCAGATTTGTTCCAATGGCAAAGCACCTGGAAGTTGTGGCACTTCTTGCAAAACATCATGAAATATGGAGATATTAAAGTTAAAATAATGAAAATTAAAATTTGATGCTAGGGCTTCCCTGGTGGCGCAGTGGTTGAGAGTCCGCCTGCCGATGCAGGGGACGCGGGTTCATGCCCCGGTCCGAGAAGATCCCACATGCCCCGGAGCGGCTGGGCCCGTGAGCCATGGCCGCTGAGCCTGCGCGTCCGGAGCCTGTGCTCCGCAACGGGAGAGGCCACAACAGTGAGAGGCCCGCGTAACGCAAAAAAAAAAAAAAAAAAAAAAATTTGATGCTAAATCAGACACCAGCTTACATTAGATTCTAGTATGGTATAGATACCACCAGATACCAACAGTTTGTCTTAATTTATGGGAAATGTTAAAATAGGTAAAATTCAATCCAATAACTGAATTCTTTCTAAGAATCGGGAAAAGAACACCCACCTATGAAACAGCAAGTTCATCAAGAGCAAAAGTTGAGAACCACGTCTTATAGTAAGCATTCCCAGTTAAGAATATAAAATAAAAGCTTCTGATCAATTGTAAACTTTACATAAAGTCCGACTGAATGGGGCTGAACGTCAGCTGAACCCCAAAACTATTTAAGATCAGTCTTTTGAGTTGTCAAGTTTGGAATTCCTGTAATAGTAGAAAGTCTAAGAGGGAGTAGATGTCAGATCTCCAGTGCATGCTCACACCGGCAACCTTAACTCTAGATGTTTCTGTTCATTAGTCTATGAATCAGAGGAGATAACAAAAGAACCTCACAACCTTATGTTCTACCATATTACAGAATATGAACTTCATAAAGCGTATGGAGGTAGGTATGTTGGAACTATCAGAAAGTACCCTTATCAATTCTGGATTCCTTGTACTCTGAGGATGACGCCAGTACAAGAGGCTTGAATCCTGTTCTCTGCACAGTTCCTGAAGATGTGGACAGGGATGTCTGTTAAGGTTATTGGAACCTTCTGCAAGCACCATCATATGGCTATGCTAATTAATATTTTTTCATGGAGCTTACTTTTACTTAAATTTGACTTTTTTTTTTTTTTTTTTTTTTTTTTGCCGTACGCGGGCCTCTCACTGTTGTGGCCTCTCCCGTTGCGGAGCACAGGCTCCGGACGCGCAGGCTCAGCGGCCGTGGCTCACGGGCCCAGCTGCTCCGCGGCATGTGGGATCTTCCCGGACCGGGGCACGAACCCGTGTCCCCTGCATGGGCAGGCGGACTCTCAACCACTGCGCCACCAGGGAAGCCCTAAATTTGACTTTTTAAAACAATTTTTTTATTAAGAAAGACAATATGCTGTAGTCTTTTTTTTTAACTGCCAGAACAGGAGGTAAGAGATCTAAGGTTGGGTCCCCGCTCTGCCACTTGAACTGGGGTGTGTCATTCATTTTTTCCTTTTGTGAAAAAATGGGTATTTAGAATGGATGGTTCCTAAAGTCCTGTATGGTTCTAATAGTCTTGTTCAAACATAGATATGTTCCAATTCAAAAAAAAAAAAAGACGCAAAACTTCATACTTAGGAAATTGATAATTCACTCTTCATTGTGGTCCTTGCTGAGTCATTCTTCACTTAGAAAATTCCCCTAGAATTTCCTTGTATAGTAGGAATCTCTAATGAAATCAAGCTATGATTCCAAATACAAAGCTCCAACTCTTTTTTATAAATAATTAGTTTATGGTATACCCTTGGTCCAAGAAAGTGATATGTCTTCTCCAAACCATGACATTCATGAGCAATATTTTATGGTGGCTGTGTTTGCGTGCATGCAGGCACGCGCACGCGCGCACGCTTGTGTGTGTTGGCAAGAAGTTAGAACTGCTGAATCCTGATTCAGATATAGTGCCAAAAGGACAGCAGATTTCATGAAAATCATCTGCTTGGAAGGGAAATAAATCATGACTTTGTTGGACCTGTGGTTTCTTAATTTCTAGTACACTCTTGGTCCAAGGTTCCAAAATCAGGACTAACACGGAGAGGCTGCTCCCTGAAATCGTGCAATCATCCTTTCCCCTTCTCCTTTACACTACCTCCAGAGACTGCATGGATCAGTGGTATTGTTCAAAGCATTTCAGAAAATACTAGCTCAAGCCATTTGCCCTCCAAAATGTATCCCCCCCAAAATGTATCCCACCAAAAGGTTTGCTTCTCATCTACCCAAGAGTGTGTGTGCTCCAGATGTCTTTGAACTCTCACTGTAGGATGTGGTGCAAACTGCCCCAGATTGCCTTCATTGCCTTAACTGAGTTATCTCACCAAGAGGGCATTCTCTACTCTACAAAGGCTGACCACCAACCTCTACTTCACCAGCATGGACAAACCAATTTTCTTTCCTTCACTCTTGACTGCTGACTCAGATAAGAAAGATGTAGGCAAAGTCCTCGACAGCTGCCCTTGTTTACACTTAGCAATCTGTGTGTGTTTGTGTGTGTGTGTGTTTAGCATGATATTTCTCCTAATATTAGCAAAGCTCTAACGTGCCCGTTAAAACAGGACAGAGTTTCTGCTATGTGCATTTATGTGATGAGCGATTTTACACTCAGTTTTTCCAAAACCTCAGATGCTTTACAGTAAAGTTTTGCTATCCTGTTGCAGATTCAGAAAACGGTCTTGCACAGAAGCAGCGAACACCTCACCGAAGATGTCAGCAGCCCAAAATGTTGAGTAGTCCTGAGGACACCATGTACTATAACCAGTTAAATGTGAGTTCAAAGTGGCCATAAAGCTGTTTCACTGGCTTTGTTTCCAGTTAATAATTCTGTTATTAATACCTGTTCCAGCCCCTCCAGCCCCGCCCCCACTCTCTTATACTCTCCTCTTGAACATGTGCTTAGGCCCTTTATCTGTTGCTTTCATGTCAGGATGTCTGCCTTCACGGTGAATAATTGATGTGGTTTATCAAAGACGAGCAAGATGCATGCTTCATCAGGCTCACTTGAGCCCTTTGATCAAAAAAATTATGCTGTGACTTCTGATATTATCAGCATCTGCTTGCATTCAACACAAAATCACTTTGAATTAAAAATTAACGACTTGCTGCTTTCCTTTGACTGTGTGTTCTTGGCCCTCTCCACAGGGAGCTCTAGAATATCAAGGGAGCAAGAGGAAGCCAAGAAAACTTGGGTAAATATCTGTCTTCTTAGTTCTAAGCAACTGTAAACAGAAGGGGTCCTTTGTGATATTATAGAAAATGCAAAACTTTCCAGAGAGGCTTCTAAAAATATGCAGTGGGGATATCACCACTATTATTGACACTGGAAACTACTTTTCACAGTAGCAAGTATACAAAACTTGAATCTATTCTGTCTGAAAAGACTGAAATTGCCACCAAAAGGCAAGTGTCATTTTTCATAATTATCCCAGGAAATTGTACTGTCCTCATAATTTGAGACGTGTATCAGGCTGTATAAAACTCTCCCACAAATCAGAGCACTCCATGCAGTGCAAATAGGCCGCTTCCCCACGTTCCCCTACCTGTGGGCCTTAAAGGTACACAAAGGATAATTTCCCCCAATGGTTAGCCAGGGACACTGCAGAGTTTGTGGCTGATTTGCTTGTTAGCATCTCGATTAAGAATAGGAGTGAGACCGGTCAGAATGGCCATCATCAAAAAATCTACAAACAATAAGTGCTGGAGAGGGTGTGGAGAAAAGGCAACCCTCTTGCACTGTTGGTGGGAATGTAAATTGATGCAGACACTATAGAGAACAGTATGGAGGTTCCTTAAAAAGCTAAAAATAGAACTACCATACAACCCAGCAATCCCACTGCTGGGCATATACCCTGAGAAAACCATAATTCAAAAAGAGTCATGTACCCCAATGTTCACTGCAGCTCTATTTACAATAGCCAGGACATGGAAACAACCTAAGTGTCCATCAACAGATGAATGGATAAAGAAGATGTGGCACATATACACAATGGAATATTACTCAGCCATAAAAAGAAATGAAATTGAGTTATTTGTAGTGAGGTGGATGGACCTAGAGTCTGTCATACAGAGTGAAGTAAGTCAGAAAGAGAAAAACAAATACCGTATGCTAACACATATATATGGAATCTAAAAAAAAAAAAATGTTCATGAAGAGCCTAGGGGCAAGATGGGAGTAAAGATGCAGACCTACTAGAGAATGGACTTGAGGATACAGGGAGGGCGAAGGGTAAGCTGGGACAAAGAGAATGACATGGACATATATACACTACCAAACGTAAAATAGATAGCTAGTGGGAAGCAGCCACATAGCACAGGGAGATCAGCTTGGTGCTTTGTGACCACCTAGAGGGGTAGGATAGAGAGGGTGGGAGGGAGGGAGACGCAAGAGGGAAGAGATATGGGGACGTATGTATATGTATAACTGATTCACTTTGTTATAAAGCAGAAACTAACACACCATTGTAAAGCAATTATACTCCAATAAAGATGTTAAAAAAAAAAAAAGGTACAGATGTAAAAGAAAAAAAAAGAATAGGAATGAGGTAGGTAATTGGTACTAGTCTGAGAAATAAAGATCAGGAAGGGAACTTTCTCATCTAGAGGGAACCAGACAAGTTAATTCACATAATTTAAGTTGCAATATGATTACAATTTCCAGATACCACTAAATTGGGCCCATTATTAGTGTGTGACCTAGATGTGAAAGGCTTTGTGGATCAGACACCAGTTCTCCGGGCTGGGGGACCCTGAGCTACCGTAAGCTGCCCCCCCCCGACTCAGTGTTGGGGCCCAACCCTGTTCCAAGTACTCACACAACTTAAGCTGCCCCATTGATGACTGCTGCACTTGTTTTCTTTTTCTGCTGAAACTCTTTCCTTTGTTGCAGCCAAATCAAAGTGCTTGATGGGGAAGATGACTATTACAAATCTCTGTCACCTGTGGGCTCTATCCCCGAGGAAGACAGCTCAGCCCACCCTCTCTTTTTTTCTTCATCCTCAAAGGGAGCATCTTCTGCTCAGCACTGAGTTGTACTTCCTGCCCCCCAAGTCTGTTGAGGGTAAGAACAATCATGGTAATTGACTGATTGTCATTTAATAAGGAAGTCGTGCAATGGAGTCAGCTTCTATGGACATGTGGTCTGTTCTGGAGCCTTACTGAACAATTTTCAGATTTCAAACCATTTTCTCCTACCTCTATCACCCTCCCCACATCTGCTGTGTAGCCTGACCTAGGCAGCCTCTCCTTTCCTCATCCCATGGGTCCCTGTGGGACACTGAGCACACCTCCACTACAGCAATAACCATCATTCATGCCCCCAACATCTAAGAGGGTATCAGTCTCACGTGTGGACACTGATGGTATTTCTTTATTTTTCCCACCATGTCATTCCATGCAGAATCCGCCCCTGTGGAAATCCAGGAGTCCCTTTCCTCCTCACGTCTACACTGCATCCCCTTCCCCTTTGCTGGTCTTTTCTACCCCATCCTGCCTCTCCCCAGGGTCAGGGCTCCATTGCTGAGTGCCCCCATCCTTGAGGAGTACACTCAAGGTCTCTGAGGCCAGGATAATTTTTCATGCTCAGGGGAGCCTGAATCTTTCAGGTTCTTCCTTTAAGACAAATGAACCCCTCTCTTGCTAATTATTATCCTGATAAAGCCTTTGCCTCTTTATTCTACCTTACCAAGACACCCCATCAACTTGGCAGTAAAAAGAAAGGAAAGAGATGGAAAGAAAATCTGGACCTGTCAGAGTCCATGTCACATCGTTTTGTAACTGTCCATTCTCTGGTTGGCTGTCTCCATGAGGCTGTGAGTGGCTGCAAGGGGAGCATTTTGTCTCGTCCACCTTTCTGTGCACAGAGCCTAGCACGGTGCCTTGCACAGAGAGGACATCCAGTAAATGCCCACCCTTGAGTGAGTGGAGAGACTTAGTTATACAACATATCTGACAGGAAAGTTACTTTCAATTATATGTGATAGACTATTAATCACTTTTCTTACACCATAAGCTCTGATTTTTCAATGAAGTTTGGCCTAGTCCTATTGTAATGATGTTTTACCATATATTATATTACTCAGTGTGATTCAATACAACAAGTGTTTTGAGTAACTACTCTGTGCACAACAATATGTGAGAGATTGCTGTGTGATATGAAAACCTAACAAGACCCTTTCTCTAGAAAAGATGTTCTTAACATCCTTCTTGCGGGGCGCCTTCAAGATGGCAGAGGAGTAAGACATGGAGATCAATTCCTCCCCACAAATACATCAAAACTATATCTACATGTGGAACAACTCCTACAGAACACATACTGAACGCTGGCAGAAGACCTCAGACTTCCCAAAAGGCACCCTCAGGTGACCTACACGCAGAGGCAGGGCCAAATCCAAAGCTGAACCCCAGGAGCTGTGCAAACAAAGCAGAGAAAGGGAAATCTCTCCCAGCAGCCTCAGGAGCAGTGGATTAAATCTCCACAGTCAACTTGATGTACCCTGCATCTGTGGAACACCTGAATAGACAAAGAATCATCACAAAATTGAGGAGGTGGACTTTGGGAGCAACTGTAGACTTGGGGCTTGCTTTCTGCATCTAGTTTGTTTTGGTTTTATGTTTATCTTTGTTTAGTATTTAGAGCTTATTATCATTGGTAGATTTGTTTATTGATTTGGTTGCTCTCTTCCTTTTTTTTAAATATATATATATATTTTTTTCTTTTTTCTCTTTTTGTGAGTGTGTATGTGTATGCTTCTTTGTGTGATTTTGTCTGTATAGCTTTTCTTTTGCCATTTGTCCTAGGGTTCTGAATGTCCTTTTTTTTTTTCTTTGTATCGTTTTTAGCACTTGTTATCATTGGTGGATTTTTTTGGTTTGGTTGATCTTTCTCTCTTTTTTTAAATTACTTTATAATGTTTTTGTTTTCAATAATTTTTTTCTATTTTAATAACTTTATTTATTTATTTTTTCTTTCTTTCTTTCTTTTATTTTTTCTCCCTTTTCTTCTGAGCCGAGTGGCTGACATGGTCTTGGTGCTCTAGCCCGATGTCAGGCCTGAGCCTCTGAGGTGGGAGAGCCCAGTTCAGGACATTGGTCCACCAGAGACCTCTCAGCTCCATATAATATCAAACAGCGAAAGCTCTTCCAGGGATTTCCATCTCAATGCTAAGACCCACCTCCACTCAACGACCAGCAAGCTACAGTGCTAGACACCCTATGCCAAACAACTAGCAAGACAGGAACACAACCCCACCCATTAGCAGAGAGGCTGCATAAAATCATAATAAGTTCACAGACACCCCAAAACACACCACCAGACACAATCCTGCCCACCAGAAATACAAGATCCACCATCATCCACCAGAACACAGGCACCAGTCCCCTCCATCAGGAAGCCTACACAACCCACTAAACCAACTTTACCCACTGGGAGCAAACACCAAAAACAACGGAAACTACGAACCTGCAACCTGCGAAAAGTGGACCGCAAACACAGTAAGTTAAGCAAAATGAGAAGACAGAGAAATACACAGCAGTTGAAGGAGCAAGGTAAAAACCCACCAGACCAAACAAATGAAGAGGAAATAGGCAATCTACCTGAAAAAGAATTCAGAGTAATGACAATAAAGATGATCAAAATCTTGGAAATAGAATAGAGAAAATACAAGAAACGTTTAACAAGGACCTAGAAGACCTAAAGAGCAAACAAACAGTGATGAAAAACACAATAAATGAAATTAAAAATTCTCTAGAAGGAATCAATAGCAGAATAACTGAGGCAGAAGAACAGATAAGTGACCTGGAAGATAAAATAGTGGAAATAACTACTGCAGAGCAGAATAAAGAAAAGAATGAAAAGAATTGAGGACAATCTCAGAGACCTCTGGGACAACAAAATACACAGCAACATTCGAAATATAGGGGTCCCAGAAGAAGAAGAGAAAAAAAAAGGGACTGAGAAGATATTTGAAGAGATTATAGTTGAAAACTTCCCTAATATGGGTAAGAAAATAGTCAATCAAGTCCAGAAAGCACAGAGTCCCACACAGGATAAATCCAAGGAGAAACACACCAAGACAGATATTAATCAAACTATCAAAAATTAAATACAAAGAAACAATATTAAAAGCAGCAAGGGAAAAGCAGCAATTAACATACAAGGGAATCCGCATAAGGTTAACAGCTGATCTGTCAGCAGAAACTCTGCAAGCCAGGAGGGAGTGGCAGGACATATTTAACGTGATGAAAGGGAGAAAACTACAACCAAGATTACTTTACCCAGCAAGGATCTCATTAAGATTCAACAGAGAAATTAAAACCTTTACAGACAAGCAAAAGCTAAGAGAATTCACTACCACCAGACCAGCTCTACAACAAATGCTAAAGGAACTTCTCTAGGCAGGAAACACAAGAGAAAGAAAAGACCTACAATAACAAATCCAAAACAATTTAGAAAATGGTAATAGGAACATACATTCGATAACTACCTTAAATGTAAATGGATTAAATGCTCTAACCAAAAGACATATACTGGCTGAATAGATACAAAAACAAAACTCATATATATGCTGTCTACAAGAGACCCACTTCAGAACTAGGGACACATACAGACTGAAAGTGAGGAGATGGAAAAATATATTCCATGTAAATGGATATCAAAAGAAAGCTGGAGTAGTAATTCTCATATCAGACAAAACAGATTTTAAAATAAAGACTATTAAAAGAGACAAAGAAGGACACTACATAATGATCAAGGGGACAATCCAAGAAAAAGATGTAACAATTGTAAATATTTATGCACCCAACATAGGAGCACCACAATACATAAGGCAAATGCTAACAGTCATAAAACAGGAAATCGACAGTAACACAATAGTAGTAGGGGACGTTAACACCCCACTTTCACCAATAGACAGATCACCCAAAATGAAAATAAATAAGGAAACATAAGCTTTAAATGATACATTAAACAAGATGGACTTAATTGATATTTATAGGACATTCCATCCAGAAGTAGCAGATTACACTTTCTTCTCAAGTGCTTATGGAACATTCTCCAGGATAGATCATATCTTGGGTCACAAATCAAGCCTTGGCAAATTTAAGAAAATAGAAATCATATCAAGTATCTTTTACTACCACAATGCTATGAGACTAGATATCAATTACAGGAAAAGATCTGTAAAAAATACAAACACATGGAGGCTAAACAATACACTACTAAATAACCAAGAGATCACTGAAGAAATCAAAAAGGAAATCAAAAAATACCTAGAAGCAAATGACAATGAAAACACAACGACCCAAAACATATGGGATGCAGCAAAAACAGTTCTAAGAGGGAAGTTTATAGCAATACAATCCTACCTCAAGAAACAAGAAACATCTCAAATAAAAAACCTAACCTTACACCTAAAGCAATTAGAGAAAGAAAAACAAACAAAAAAAAAACCCCAAAGTTAGCAGAAGGAAAGAAATTATAAAGATCAGATCAGAAATAAATGAAAAAGAAATGAAGGAAACGATAGCAAAGGTCAATAAAACTAAAAGCTGGTTCTTTGAGAAGATAAACAAAATTGATAAACCATTTGCCAGACTCATCAAGAAAAAAAGGGAGAAGACTCAAATCAATAGAATTAGAAATGAAAAAGGAGAAGTAACAACTGACACTGCAGAAATACAAAGGATCATGAGAGATTACTACAAGCCACTCTATGCCAATAAAATGGACAACCTGAAAGAAATGGACAAATTCTTAGAAAAGCACAACCTTCCGAGACTGAACCAGGAATAAATAGAAAATACAAACAGGCCAATCACAAGCATTGAAATTGAAACTGTGATTAAAAATCTTCCAACAAACAAAAGCCCAGGAGCAGATGGCTTCACAGGCGAATTCTATCAAACATTTAGAGAAGAGCTAACACCTATCCTTCTCAAACTCTTCCAAAATATAGCAGAGGGAGGAACACTCCCAAACTCATTCTACAAGGCCACCGTCACCCTGATACCAAAACCAGACAAAGATGTCACAAAGAAAGAAAACTACAGGCCAATATCACTGATGAACATAGATGCAAAAATCCTCAACAAAATACTAGCAAACAGAATCCAACAGCACATTAAAAGGATCATACACCATGATCAAGTGGGGTTTATCCCAGGGATGCAAGGATTCTTCAATATATGCAAATCAATCAATATGATAAACCATATTAACAGACTGAAGGAGAAAAACCATATGATCATCTCAATAGATGCAGAAAAAGCTTTCTACAAAATTCAACACCCATTTATGATAAAAACCCTCCAGAAAGTGGGCAGAGAGAGAACTTACCTCAAAATGATAAAGGCCATATATGACAAACCCACAGCCAACATCCTTCTCAATGGTGAAAAACTGAAACCATTTCACCTAAGATCAGGAACAAGACAAGGTTGCCACTCTCACCACTTTTATTCAACAGTTTTGGAAGTTTTAGCCACAGCAATCAGAGAAGAAAAAGAAATAAAAGGAATCCAAATCAGAAAAGGAGTAAAACTGTCACTGTTTGCAGATGACATGATATCATACATAGAGAATCCTAAAGATGCTACAAGAAAACTACTAGAGCTAATCAATGAATTTGGTAAAGTAGCAGGATACAAAATTAATGCATAGAAATTTCTTGCATTCCTATACACTAATGATGAAAAATCTGGAAGAGAAATTAAAGAAACACTCCCATTTACCACTACAACAAAAAGAATAAAATACCTAAGAATAAACCTACATAAGGGGACAAAAGACCTCTATGTAGAAAACTGTAAGACACTGAAGACAGAAATTAAGGATGATACAAACAGATGGAGAGATATACCATGTTCTTGGATTGGAAGAATCAATATTGTGAAAATGACTATACTACCCAAAGCAATCTACAGATTCAGTGCAATACCTAGCAAATTACCAGTGGCATGTTTTACAGAACCAGAACAAAAATCTTAAAATTTGTATGGAGACATGAAAGACTCCGAATAGCCAAAGCAATCTCAAGAAAGAAAAACGGAGCTGGAGGAATCAGGCGCCCAGACTTCGGACTATACTGCAAAGCTACAGTAATCAAGACAGTATGGTACTGGCACAAAAACAGAAATATAGATTAGGATAGAAAGCCCAGAGATAAACCCACGCACATATGGTCATCTTATTTTTGATAAAGGAGGCAAGAATACACAATGGAGAAAAGACAGCCTCTTCAATAAGTGTTGCTGGGAAAACTGAACAACTACAGGTAAAAGAATGAAATTAGAACACTCCCTAACACCATACACAAAAATAAACTCCAAGTGGATTAAAGACCTAAATGTAAGGCCAGACACTATAAAACTCTTAGAGGAAGACATAGGCAGAACACTCTATGACATAAATCACAGCAAGATCCTTTTTGACGCACCTCCTAGAGAAATGGAAATAAAACCAAAAATAAACAAATGGGAACTCATGAAGCTTAAAAGCTTTTGCACAGCAAAGGAAACCATAAACAAGACGAAAAGACAACCCTCAGAATAGGAGGAAATATTTGCAAATGAAGCAACTGAGAAAGGATTAATCTCCAAAATATACATGCAGCTCATGCAGCTAAATATCAAAAAAGCAAACAACCCAATCCAAAAATGGGCAGAAGACCTAAATAGACTTTTCTCCAAAGAAGATATACAGATTGCCAACAAACTCATGAAAGGATGCTCAACATCACTAATAATTAGAGAAATGCTAAGCAAAACTACAATGAGGTATCACCTCACACAAGTCAGAATGGCCATTATCAAAAAATCTACAAACAGTAAATGCTGGAGAAGGTGTGGAGAAAAGGGAACCCTCTTGCACTGTTGGTGGGAATGTAAATTGATACAGCCACTATGGAGAGCAGTATGGAGGTTCCTCAGAAAACTAAAAATAGAACAACCATCCGACCCAGCAATCCCACTACTGGGCATATACCCTGAGAAAACCATAATTCAAAAAGAGTCATGTACCAAAATGTTCACCGCAGCTCTATTTACAATAGCCAGGACATGGAAGCAACCTAAGTGTCCATCAACAGATGAATGGATAAAGAAGATGTGGCACATATATACAATGGAATGTTACTCAGCCATAAAAAGAAACGAAATTGAGTTATTTGTAGTGAGGTGGATGGATCTAGAGTCTGTCAAACAGGTGAAGTAAGTCAGAAAGAGAAAAACAAATACCATATGCTAACACGTATATATAGAATCTAAAAAAAAAAAAAAAGAAATTGGTACTGAAGAACCTAGGGGCCAGACAGGAATAAAGACACAGACGTAGAGAATGGACCTCAGGACATGGGGAGGGGGAAAGGTAAGCTGGGACGAAGTGAGAGAGTGGCATGGACATATATACACTACCAAAGGTAAAATAGATAGCTAGTGGGAAGCAGCCGCATAGCACAGGGAGATCAGCTTGGTGCTTTGTGACCACCTAGAGTGGTGGGATAGGGAGGGTGGGAGGGAGACGCAAGAGGGAGGAGGTATGGGGATATATGTATATGTATAGCTGATTCACTTTGTTAAACAGAAGAAGCTAACACACCATTGTAAAGCAATTATACTCTAGTAAAGATGTTTAAAATAAATAAATAAAGCTCCCACCCCCCAAAAAATCTTCTTACTTTAAAATATTTGGCAGATAGTACACATGGGGGTACCCAGATTTTGAGAAAAATAAACTTGAGGAAATAGGAAAAATAATTGTTACTAGAGCTTTCAAGGGGAGAGTTCTAATAAGCATCTTACAGACGTAATGAAATGAGGCATTTAAAGATCTCAGAAATTTTAATGTTACAAGAAAAAGAAATAGAGCTAATTATTCAGTAGTTACACTTTACTTTTTAAAAAATGAGTCTTGGGCTTCCCTGGTGGCGCAGTGGTTGAGAGTCCGCCTGCCAGTGCAGGGGACACGGGTTCGTGCCCAGGTCCGGGAAGATCCCACATGCCACGGAGCGGCTGGGCCTGTGAGCCATGGCCGCTGAGCCTGCGCGTCCGGAGCCTGTGCTCCACACGGGAGAGGCCACAACAGTGAGAGGCCCGCATACCGCAAAAATAAAAATAAAATAAAAATAAAAAATGAGTCTTGATCTTTTTTCCAGATCTTCACCCCAAAGGTAATGTTCATAAGGTATGCAAGTAGAGCAGGAGAAACACAAATGAATTTTATTTTATTGTTTAAAATACAGTATCTAGAATATATAGATTTTTAAAGTTATTAGTAATATGAGTGGTTTGGGGAATTTCACTTTCATCAATTCATGTACGTTTGATTTGATAATATTAGCTTCTCAAGTTGTTGAATATAAATGTTCATAACTTCCAACTTGTCAGTGTACAATTGTATACCTGCCTTGTTTCTAATTAAAATATATCTATAAAGTTTAAAAGGAAATAAAAGCCATTATAAAATCATAATTCAGAAGCTCTATAATAACTGGTCATTGCCACAGTAATGCCATAGCTCCTAAAAATACTTTAGAAATTGTGTTCATTATCAACTACAACACAGAGAAGACAGACTGTAGATATTATTCTTTGACAAGTCATAATGCCACAAACTCAAAGAGCAGTTCTTAAATCAGTAGGTTAGAATGATACAACATGGAATCTCTTAAATGTCTTACTAGATTTATCAAGGGAATATGAACATGGCAAAAACAAATCAAAAATCAAATCATTCAGAGCAGTCTTCTTCTCTGTGCTCCTTAGTCCCTCTCGCAGAAGCAATCATTTTTTAAAAGTATTTCTAATTCTTTTAATGCTTTCCATCATATCTCTGAATAATTTGCTTCTGTTGTTGATTCATCATTTTAGACAATATCTACTTTCCTCCCCTATGGAAGATGTGCATTTATCTCAATTTCTTCACCCCTCTGTCTTATTTCTTCCAGTGCTTACAATTTTGTTTTTAAATTTTTGTCGATTACCTTTTAAACTTTGAATTATATAATTAAACACCTATTTTTTGTGCCATTAACTTTAGATAGTATCTCTATGAGGATAGCTGACCTGAAGAAAACCAACAGGCTGAAGGGTAATGTCAAGACTAATAGAATAATGGTCCCTGGACAAAATAAAAATAATTATGAGAATAGAACAATTTTTTAAAACTTCACTGCAACCATTGGTGTTCATGTTCTGAGCTGCTGTTTCTTCCTCCCTTTTGGCTCATCTGCACATATGCTTCCATCCACTTTTTAAACTTAATTTTTAAATATAATACAAATACAGAAAAGTGCACAAATCAGAAGACTCAGCTCAATAAGTTATCAGAAAGTGAGTATCTATGTAACCACTCCTACAGTCAAGAATAGAACATTGTCAGCTGCCTCCTTCATGTCCCTTACAGTTGCTCCTTCCCCCACCTGCCTTCTCATAGATAAGCACTCTCATGATTTTTATGGTGAACACTTCCTTGATTTCTTTTTAGTTTTACCACTTACATGTATCCCTAAACACTATAGTTATGTTTTACCTCTTATAGGTAGGTTTGGGGAACTTTATATAAGTGGAATCATGTAGTATGTAATTTGGGGGATCATGTTCCTTTTATTCAGTGTTATATTTGTGAGATTCATCTGTGTTGTGGGATGTAAATGTAGTTCATTTTCATGCTGTGTAGTATTCCAGGATATGAACATGCCATAATTGATTTACCCATTCTGCTTTTGATAGACAAATATGACTTGTTTCCAATACGGGGCTATTTTGCAAATTGCTACTACAACATTGTTGTATATGTGTCTTAGTATATATTTGCATGCATTTCTGTTGGCTATATACTTAGGATTAGAATTGCAGGGTCCTAAGGTACACATACCTTCACTTCAGTAGATGATGCCAAACTGTTTTCCTAAGTGATGTACCAATTTATAGTCGCTCCAGTGGTACAAGCGAGCTCCCATTGGTCTGCATTCTCACCAACTCTTGCTAGTATCAGTCTTCTTCATACAGGCACTCTGATGGGTATATAGTCTCACTGTGAATATAGCTCACACATGGCTGACTAATAATGATATTGAGCACATTTGTATGTGTTTAGTGACCATTTTAGAGATCTCCTTTTGTTACATGTCCATTTTTAACTGGTTAACAATTTTTCTTTTAATTTGAAGAAATGTATCATATATTGTTAGTTACATGTGTTGCAAATAATTCCTTAACTAGGTGGCTTGCTCTTAAATTAACTTTTGCTTAAAAAAAAAAAGTTTATAATTTTAACATAGTACAACTTACCAGTCTTTTCCTTTTTGATTAGTCCTTTTTTATAGCCTGTTAAGAAACTTGTACTCAAAGGTCATAAAGATATTTGCCTTTACTACCTTCTGGAAGCATTATTGTTTTGCCTCTCACATTTAGACCTTCAACCCACACAGAATTGACTTTGTGAATGGTGGGCAGTAAGGGTCAATTTTCAGGTTTTCTATAATAGATACTCAGTGTCTCAGCGCCATTTAATGAAAAGGCCATCCCTTTCCTACTGTTCTAAACTACTACCATTTACATAAATCAAGTGTTTATGGGCCTATTTCCAGAGTCTCTATTCTGTTCCATTGATCTATCTGTTATCATTACCTTAAATACCATACCTTTATAATAGGCCTTCGTGTACAGCAGAGCAAATCTTCCAACATTGTTTCTCTTCTCCAAAACACCTGTGATTAGTTTGGGCCCTCTGCATACTGTAGAATTAAATAGTCAACTTCTAGAGGGAAAAAAAAAAAAACCTGTTGGGATTTCTTTGGAATCATCTTGAGTCTATTAGTCAATCTGGAAGGAATTATCATGGATACAATACAATATTGGATTTTTTTAATCTGTGAACATGGTATATCCTTCTATTTATTTAGTTATTTCTTCTCCTCTCTCAATAATGGTTTATAATTTTCTGTGAGAAATCTTACACATATTTTGTTAGTTTTATTCCTATGTACCATATATAATTTGATGTTATTTTTAAAATTTCTAACTATTAGTTGCTTGCTATAGACAAAATGTCTATGTCCCCACAAAATTCGTATGCTGACTCCCTCTTGCAAGAGCACCAGAATCACAACTAACTGCTGAACAGTCGTCTACGGGAAGACACTGGAACTCACCAAAAAAGATACCCCACATCCAAAGACAAAGGAAAAGCCACAATGAGACAGAAGGAGGGGCGCAATCAGAATAAAATCAAATCCCAAAACCACTGGGTGGGTGACTCAAATGCTGGAGAACAATTATTCCACAGAAGTCCACCCACTGGAATGAAGGTTCTGAGCCCCACGTCAGGCTTCCCAACCTGGGGTCTGGCAATGGGAGGGGGAATTCCCAGAGAATCAGACTTTGAAGGCTAGCGATATTTGATTGCAGGACTTCAACAGCACTGGGGAAACAGAGACTCCACTCTTGGAAGGCACACACAAAGTAGTGTATGCATCAGGACCCAGGGGGGAGCAGTGACCCCACAGGAGACTGAACTAGACCTACCTGCTAGTGTTGGAGGATCTCCTACAGAGGTGGGAGGTGGCTGTGGCGCACTGAGGGGACAAGGACACTGGCAGCAGAAATTCTGTGAACTACTCCTTGGCATGAACCCTCCCTGAGTCCACCATTAGCCTTACCAAAGAGCCCATAACCTCCAGTGCTGGGTCACCTCAGGCCAAACAACCAACAGGGAGGGAACTCAGCTCCACCCTTCAGCAGTCAAGAGGATTAAAGTTTTACTGAGCTCTGCCAACCAGAGCAACAGCCAACTCTACCCACCACCAGTCCCTCCCATCAGGAAACTTGCACAAGCCTCTTAGATAGCCTCATGCACCAGAGGGCAGACAGCAGAAGCAAGAAGAGCTACAGTCCTGTAGCCTGTGGAACGAAAACCACATTCACAGAAAGATAGACAAAATGAAAAGGCAGAGAACTATGTACCAGATGAAGGAACAAGATAAAGCCCCAGAAACATAACTAAATGAAATGGAGATAGGCAACCTTCCAGAATAAGAATTCAGAGTAATGATAATGAAGATGATCCAGGACCTCAGAAAAAGAATGGAGGCAAAGATCGAGAAGATGCAAGAAATGTTTAACAAAGACCTAGAAGAAATAAAGAACAAACACCTAGAAGAATTAAAGAACAAACAAACAGAGATGAACAATACAATAACTGAAATGAAAACTACACTAGAGGGGCTTCCCTGGTGGCGCAGTGGTTGAGAGTCCACCTGCCGATGCAGGGGACACAGTTTCATGCCCCGGTCTGGGAAGATCCCACATGCCGCAGAGCGGCTAGGCCCATGAGCCATGGCCACTGAGCCTGTGCGTCTGGAGCCTGTGCTCTGCAACGGGAGAGGCCACAAAAGTGAGAGGCCCGTGTACCATAAAAAAAAAAACAACCTACACTAGAAGGAATCAATAGCAGAATAACTAAGGCAGAAGAATGGATAAGTGACCTGGAAGACAGAATGGTGGAAATCACTGCTGTGGAACAGAATAAAGAAAAAAGAATGAAAAGAAATGAAGACAGCCTAAGAGGCCTCTGGGACAACATTAAACGCACCAACATTTGCATTATAGGGGTCCCAGAAGAAGAGAGAGAGAAAGGACCCAAGAAAATATTTGAAGAGATTATAGTCGAAAACTTCCCGAACGTGGGAAAGGAAATAGCCACCCAAGTCCAGGAAGCACAGAGAGTCCCAGGCAGGATAAACCCAAAGAGAAGCACACCAAGACACATGGTAATCAAACCAATAAAAATTAAAGACAAATTATTAAAAGCAACAAGGGAAAAACAACAAATAACATACAAAGAACTCCCATAAGGTTAACAGCTGATTTCTCAGCAGAAACTCTACAAGCCAGAAGGGAGTGGCCTGATATATTTAAAGTGATGAAAGGGAAGAACTTGCAACCAAGATGACTGTACCTGGCAAGGATCTCATTCATATTCGATGGAGAAATCGAAAGCTTTACAGACAAGCAAAAGGTAAGAGAATTCAGCACCACCAAACCAGCTCTACAACAAATGCTAAAGGAACTTCTCTAAGTGGGAAACACAAGAGAAGAAAAGGACCTACAAAAACAAACCCAAAACAATTAAGAAAATGGTAATAGGAACATACATATCGATAATTACCTTAAATGTCAATGGATTAAATGCTCTGACCAAAAGATACAGGATCACTGAATGGAAACAAAAACAAGACCCATATATATGCTGTCTACAAGAAACCCCCTTCAGACCTAGGGACACATAGAGACTGAAAGGGAGGAGATGGAAAGAGATATTCCATGCAAATGGAAATCAAAAGAAAGCTGGAGTAGCAGTACTCATATCAGATAAAATAGACTTTAAAATAAAGAATGTTACAAGAGATAAGGAAGGACACTACATAATGATCAAGGGATCAGTCCAAGAAGAAGATATAACAATTATAAATATATATGCACCCAACATAGGAGCACCTCAATCCATAAGGCAACTGCTAACAGCTATAAAACAGGAAACTGACAGTAACACAATAATAGTGGGGGACTTTAACACCTCACTTACACCAATGGACAGATCATCCAGACAGAAAATTAATATGGAAACACTAGCTTTAAATGACACAATAGACCAGGTAGATTTAATTGATATTTATAGGACATTCCATCCAAAAACAGCAGATTATACTTTCTTCTCAAGTGCACATGGAACGTTCTCCAGGATAGATCACATCAAATCAAGCCTCAGTAAATTTAAGAAAATTGAAATCATATCAAGCATCTTTTCCGACCACAGTGCTATGAGATTAGAAATCAACTACAGGGAAAAAAACGTTAAAAACACAAACACATGGAGGCTAAACAGTACGTTACTAAATAACCAAGAGGTCACTGAAGAAATCAAAGAGGAAATCAAAAAATACCTAGAGACAAATGACAACGAAAACACAATGATCCAAAACCTATGGGATGCAGCAAAAGCAGTTCTAAGAGGGAAGTTTATAGCAATCCTATCATACCTCAAGAAACAAGAAAAATCTCAAATAAACAATCTAACCTTACACTTAAAGAAACTAGAGAAAGAACAAACAAAACCCAAAGTTAGTAGAAGAAAAGAAATCATAAGATCAGAACAGAAATAAGTGAAAAAGAAATGAAGGAAACGATAGCAAAGATCAATAAAACTAAAAGCTAGTTCTTTGAGAACATAAACAAAATTGATAAATCTTTATCCAGACTCATCAAGAAAAAGAGGGAGAGGAATCAAATCAATAAAATTAGAAATGAAAAAGGAGAAGTTACAAGGGACACTGCAGAAATACAAAGCATCCTAAGAGACTACTACAGGCAACTCTATGCCAATAAAATGGACAGCCTGGAAGAAATGCACAAATTCTTAGAAAGATATAACCTTCCAAGACTAAACCAGGAAGAAATAGAAAATATGAACAGACCAATCACAAGTAATGAAATTGACACAGTGGTTAAAAATATCCCAAGAAACAAAAGTCCAGGATCAGATGGCGGTGAATTCCATCAAACATTTAGAGAAGAGTTAATACCTACCCCTCTGAAACTCTTCCAAAAAATTGCAGAGGAAGGAACACTTCCAAACTCATGCTATGAGGCCACCATCACCCTGATACCAAAACCAGAGAAAGATACTACAAAAAAATAAAATTACAGACCAATATCCCTGATGAATATAGATGCAAAAGTCCTCAACAAAATAGTAGCAAACAGAATCCAACAACACATTAAAAGGATCATACACATGACCAAGTGGGATTTATCCCAGGGATGCAAGGATTCTTCAATATATGTAAATCAATCAGTGTGATACACCATATTAACAAATTGAAAAATAAAAACCATATGATCATCTAAATAGATGCAGAAAAAGCTTTTGACAAAATTCAACACCCATTTGTGATAAAAACTCTCCAGAAAGTGGGCACAGAGGGAACCTACCTCAACGTAATAAAGGCCATATATGACAAACCCATAGCAAACATCATTCTCAATGGTAAAAAACTGACAACATTTCCTCTCAGATCAGGAACAAGACAAGGATGTCCACTCTCGCCACTCTTATTCAACAGTTTTGGAAGTCCTAGCCATGGCAATCAGAGAGGAAAAAGAAAGAAAAGTAATACAAATTGGAAAAGAAGAAGTAAAACTGTCACTGTTTGCAGATGACATGATACTATACATAGAGAATCCTAAAGATGCCACCAGAAAACTACTAGAGCTAACCAATGAATTTGGTAAAGCTGCAGGATACAAAATTAATGCACAGAAATCTTTCATTCCTATACACTAAGAACAAAAGATCAGAAGAGAAATTAAGGAAACAATCCCATTCACCATTGCAACAAAAAGAATAAAATACCTAGGAATAAACCTACCTAAGGAGGTAAAAAACCTGTACTCAGAAAACTATAAGACACTGATGAAAAAAATCAAAATGACACAAATGGAGAGATATGCCATGTTCTTAGATTGGAAGAATCAATACTGTGAAAATGACTATACTACCCAAAGCAGTCTACAGATTCAGTGCAATCCCTATAAAATTACCAATGGCATTTTTTACAGAACTAGAAGAAAAAATCTTAAAATTTGTATGGAGACACAAAAGACCCTGAATAGCCAAAGCAGTCTTGAGGGAAAAAAACGGAGCTGGAGGAATCAGACTCCCTGACTTCAGACTATACTACAAAGCCACAGTCATCAAGACAATATGGTACTGGCACAAAAACAGAAATATAGATCAATGGAACAGGATAGAAAGCCCAGAGCTAAACCTATGCACCTATGGTCAACTAATCTATGACAAAGGAGGCAAGGATATACAATGGAGAAAAGACAATCTCTTCAATAAGTGGTGCTGGGAAAACTGGACAGCTACATGTAGAAGAATGAAATTAAAACCCCCCCAACACCATACACAAAATTAAACTCAAAATGGATTAGAGACCTAAATGTAAGACTGGACACTATAAAACTCTTAGAGGAAAACATAGGAAGAACACCCTTTAACATAAATCACAGCAAGATCTTTTTTGACCCATCTCCTAGAGTAATGGAAAAAAAAACGAAAATAAACAAATGGGACCTAATGAAACTTAAAAGCTTTTGCACAGCAAAGGAAACTATAAATAAAACGAAAAGACAACCCTCAGAATGAGAGAAAATATTTGCCAACAAATCAACAGACAAAGGATTATTCTCCAAAATATATAAACAGCTCACGCAGCTCATTGTTAAAAAAAACAAACAACCCAATCCAAAAATGGGCAGAAGACCTAAATAGACATTTCTCCAAAGAAGACATACAGATGGCCAAGAGGCACATGAAAAGGTGCTCAACATCACTAATTATTAGAGAAATGCAAATGAAAACTACAATGAGGTATCACCTCCCACTGGTCAGAATGGGCATCATCAGAAAATCTACAAACAACAAATGCTGGAGAGGGTGTGGCGAAAAGGAAACCCTCTTGCACTGTTGTTGGGAATGTAAATTGATACAGGCACTATGTAGAACAGTATGGAGGTTCCTTAAAAAACTAAAAATAGAATTACAGTATGAGCCAGTAATTCCACTACTCAGCATATACCCAGAGAAAACCATAATTCAAAAAGCCACATGCACCCCAATGTTCACTGCAGCACTATTTACAATAGCCAGGTCACGGAAGCAACCTAGATGCCCATCGACAGACGAATGGATAAAGGAGATGTGGTACATATATACAATAGAATATTACTCAGCCATAAAAAGGAACAAAATTGGGTCATTTGTAGAGACGTGGATGGATCTACAGACTGTCATACAGAGTGAAGTAAGTCAGAAAGAGAAAAACAAATATATTAATGCATATATGTGGAATCTAGAAAAATGGTACAGATGTACCGGTCTGCAAGGCAGAAATAGAGACACAGATGTAGAGAACAAACATATGGACACCAAGGGGGGAAAACGGGGTGGTGGGGTGGTGTGATGAATTGGGAGATTGGGATTGACATATATACACTAATATGTATAAAATAGATAACTAATAAGAACCTGCTGTATTAAAAATAAAAGAAATTTCAAAAAAAAATTCATATGCTGAAACCTAGGCCCCAGTGTGATGGTATTTGGTGGTGGTGCCTTTGAGAAGTGATTAGGTCATGAGGATGGAGCCCTCATGAATGGAATTAATGCCCTTGTAAAACATACCCCAGAGAGCTTGCTTGCCTCTTCTGCCTTGTAAGGACACAGTGAAAAGATGGCTGTCTCTCAACCAGGAAGCAGGCTCTCACCAGACACCGTATCTGCCAGCACCCTAATCTTGAATTTCCCAGCCTCCAGGACTGTAAGAGATAAATTTCTGTTGTTTAAGCCACCCAGTCTATGGTATTCTGTTATAGCAGACTGAACAGACTAAGATATAGTCCTTATATGGAAATGCAATTGATATTTTGCACTTGAGATCCATCAACTTTGCTAAATTTACTCATTAATTCCAATAATGTATCTGTAGATAATTTTGGATTTTCTACATACACAATCTCTGCAAATAACTATAGACTTTTTCTTCCTTTTCAATATTTATACTTTGTTTTTTCTTGACTTACTACCTGTTTCAGTTAGGTTTTGCTGCACTATAAACCACCGGAATCAACCACGTATTTCTCACAACTCCTGTGGGTTGGCTGAGTGTTTCTGTTGATTTGAGAAACCTATGATTTTTCTCCTTTATTTTGTTAACTAGTGAGTTATACTGGTTTTCTAATGTGAATAAACCTTGCATTCTTACAATATATACAACTCTATCATGTTGTATTATCCTTTTACATATTGCTGCATTTGATTTGTTATTTTTAAAAAATCTTTATAGCTATGCTCATGATAAAATTAGCATGTAAAACTTTCATTCTCATAATATCCAATTTGTCTTTCTTAGGAAAAGTTTGTGTAAGAATGACATTAATTCCTTCTTAAAATTTTTTAAATTCACTAAGGGAGCTATTTGTGCCTGCAGTTTTTTGTTGTTGTTGTTTTTGTTTTTTTTTAATTTTTGGCCACAGCACGTGGCATGTGGGATCTTAGTTCCCAGACTAAGGGATCCACAGAGTCTTAACCACTAGATCGCCAGGCAAGTGCATGCCTGCAGTTTTTTATAAGGGGAAAATTTTAATTATGGATTAAATTTCCTCAATAACATGACTATTCATATTTTCTGTTTCTTCCTGTGTCAGTTTTGGTAAGTTTCATTTTTCGAGGAATTTGTCCATTTCTCCTACATTTTCAAATTTGGTTAGTATTGTTCAAAATATACCTTAAGGTATTTTTAATATTGTAGAATCTGTAGTAAGGTCCCCTTTTTCATTTGTGATGGTGACAATTTGTGTTCTCTCTCTTTTTCCTTGACTAGTCTTTTCAGGTTTGTCAATTTCATTAGTCTTTTAATGAAAACAACTTTTGATTTTGTTCATCTTTTTTATTACCTATTTGATTTCTATTTCACTAACTTTTACTCCTTTACTTACTATATCTTTTCTTTGATATAATTTGCCATTATTTTTCCTAACTTCTTAGAATTTTAAGACTTCCTGTCTAATACATTCATTTAAGCTATCATTTCCCTCTAAGTATGAAATTAGCAGCAACATACAAGTATTTTTATTATTATTGGACTCAAAACATGTTTCAAACATTCATTCCTTTTTTTGGCCTTTTTTAATGAGATTTTTGGAATTTTATTTATTAATTACTAAACATACAGGCATTTTCTCTTCTTTTTGTTGTTGAGCCTAGCTTAATTGTGTTATGGCCAGAGAACTAATTCAGTATGATTTGTTGAGACTTTATGGCCCAGCATATGATTTTTTTGGATAAAACTTTTATAAATATTCCATATATGCTTTAAAATTAGGTGTATTCTGCAGCCTTCAATATACGCACAGTAGTTCAAGTTTGATAATTGTCATCTTCCCCATACTTACTGATTTTTTGACTGCTTCTTCTGTTAGTTATTAAGAGAAGTCTGTAAAATCTCCCTCTATGATTATGAATTTGCCTATTTCTCCTTTTATTTTTGTATATTTTTTCTTTATATATTTTGAGGCTATGTTACTAGGTATATACACACACTTTTATCATTCTCTTGTGGCTACCCAAGAAATTACAATGTGTACCCTTGACTTATCAAACTCTAATATTACCTGTGCTACTTATACCCTCTTCTTAGATCACTCAAGAATCCAAGGACCTTAAAACACTATCTGTAGTTATCTATCTATCTATCAATCTATCTACATTATATACATTCTTCCTTGATTATATTGCCACTGTTATGGTGTATCTCAATTTTATATACATTTTATGTCCCACAGGATGTTGTTATTGTTTTCATTTCTCTTCATTTCTTCCCACATCTCTGACCTTCTATTCTAGAATCTGTTTCCTTCTGCCTAAATAGCACTCTTGAGTGTTTCCTTCAATGTGAGTCTGCTGCTGTAAGTTTTTGTTTAACTGAAAATGTCATCATTTCACCTTAATTCTGGGAGGATATTTTTGATGAGTGTAGAATTCTATATTGGCAGTTATTTTCTCTTGGAACTTTAAAGGCAGCACTTTATCTTCTGGTCCTCATTGTATCTGTTGAAAGGTCAGCTGTAAGCCAAACTGTTATTCCTTTGAAGGTAATCTGTCTTTTTCTGTGACCACTTTTAAGTTTTCCTCTCTCTGTGGTTTCCAGAAGTTTTACTATGATGTGGTTCTCATTCATGTTTTCTTACTCTCTTGGTTATTATTTATTGCATGCTGGAAATTATATTTGCAAAATTATTTGTAAAGGTAATTTGAGGCCCAGGATAGTATTGTCTTCCTCCATAAAACTAATATCTGCTGGGGGGCATGAACAAATAGGGACCACTTTATTCCAACTTCAGAGCCTGGGATGGTTGGAAACGTACCTGCAGTCCCTGTGAGAGCAGTCTGCATCTGGTTCCGTCTCTGCTAGAGGGGAGCTCTTTGCAATCCCAAGTCAGAGTATGTGTGTGTGTTGTGGAGGTAGGTGTTCAAGACTCCAGCTTTTGTCTGCTTGACCCTGCACTGCACAGCCTAACAGCTTCTCCTTAGTTGTCTCTTCTGGAATTGGCAAATGTCTCCCAGAAGAAAAGTTGCCCCCAGCGCTCAGGTATCCTCTCGGAATTTCTGTCCTCTCCTAGACCTTGGTTCAGTATATATTCAGTCTCATGCTAGCTTTCGAGTGCCTTCAGTCAGGTATATTTTTTTTTAATTTTTATTTTATTAAGTTTTTTGATTTTTTAAAATAATCTTATACAATTTTTAAAGGTTACATTCCATTTACAGTTATTACAAAATATTGGCTCTATTCCCTGTGTTGTACAATATATCCTTGAGCCTATCTTACAACCAATAGTTTGTACCTCCCACTCCCCCATCCCTATATTGCCCCTTCCCTCTCCCCACTGGTAACCACTAGTTTGTTTTCTATATCTGTGAGTCTGCTTCTGTTTTTGTTGTATTCACTAGTTTGTTGTATTTTTTAGATTCCATATATAAGTGATATATTTCAGTATTTGTCTTCTTTTGTCTGACTTATCAGTTTTATTTTAAATTTTGTCCTAACTTACTATTTGGCCTCAAAAGAAAGGCAGTTTGAATCACTTAGTCCTTTATGACTGGAAGCGGATACCTTCTTCTATCCACTTTTCATCTTCCAGAAATATGTTAAGATCTTTTCCCTTGATAATTCCCTCTTCCATTCTCATCATTACTTTGAGTTTATTCTTTTTTGTTCTTCTTTACTGCCATTTAAATGAGGTCTCAAGAAATAGGAGATAAAAATGTGTGCATGCTTCATCTGCTATGTTGTAACCTGTCCTGCTTAAAATTATTTAAATGATTTTAAATCATTTACAAATATTTGTATTTGAACTTTTATTTTTATAGCAGCTTTATTGAGATGTAATTCACATACTGTACAATTCACCCTTTTAAAGTGTACAGTTCAATATTTGAACTATTATTAAAAATAAATGATTTGTTCTACACCTCATGACTAACCGCCAGATATTACCGTTTTAAGATGCTATCATTGCGCTGATCTAGGAGCTTACAATATAGGAAGGAAGTTGTGACATATGCATAAATATTTACTAGGAAATGGCAGAGTAAGTAAGGTCAGAGCGGGGACCATAAAGGAATGCTTCATGAAGGAATCAGTATTCATCCTGAATCTTGAATGGTGGATACAGCAGAGATGGGCAGAGGTAGGACAGACTGGCATCCCATAAAGTGAGACTCAAGGGATGCTACTAGCCCCTAGTGTGAACTAGAAAAAAATACCTCCTCCCTCCCCATCCCAAGCACCCTTATGCAACTTGAACAACCGAAAGTGTCCCAGAAGAGCTCCATCAATCTGAAGCAGCAGGAAAATTCAGGTCCTGTTCTGGCTTGATTAGAGCATAGAATATATATAAAAGGCAAAACTGGAGACATTGATTATGGAGGACTTTGAATGCTGTGCTAGGGAGTCTGTACTCTCCTGGGAAAAAAGAAACCAATGGGGACTTTCTTCAGAGGAATGCCATGAACAGAGCTAGGATTTGGCAAAAGCTTGTTGGCAGTAGAGTGAAGAGGAGAAGTGAGAGGCAAGGAGATCAGCTGGAAGACTTACATGGTAGTTCAGCAAAAGACAATGAAGACCTGAGTAAGAGTAATAGAAACGGGTATGAAACCAATACCTCTTGCAAAACTATCATTTACATATTGGGTGGTAGGGGGTGGGAAAGGAAGGGATGGGGAGGGATAAATTAAAGATGACCCCATGCAGAAGAAATGGAACTTCCCTATAATTTATTAACTGGATGTTTGGGACAGTCACTTTAGTTTCCTGTGGCTGTAGACTACTTCTCCAGAAACTTAGTAGGAAAAAGAAGGAAAAAGGTGGAGAGGTAATTCAAGGAGATTGTAGTGTTGTCCAGATTTTTAGGATGGAAACAATCAGAGGCTGAAGAGAAGGATTAGGATCGAGGTTTAGACTGAAGACAGGAGAGATTAAACTTTTTATGTTTATGAGGTTCAAAAGCACTGGACATTAAAGCCATCATTGAAAGGTAGTTTGTTCAGGGCTGTGTGTGTTGTATTTTCACACTGCTGATGTTGCTTTGTGGGATTTCATAAGGTATTTATTGCCAGCTCCCTGATGACAGTTAACATAACCTTCAAGAGACAGACTGTTATATCATAGATATCATTTTAGATATACATTTCAAAGTTCAGAGACTATTTCCTAAAATAAATGTTTAGGGATTTCTTCTTTTTTAAATTACATATGGTGCCCCTTTTCTATATAGCTATTATTAAATTACATTAGTCTTTATCCTAAGTCAAATTTGTGTGAAGTAGAAAATGTAAAGGGATGTTGAGATATTTCCTCTTAAATATTTTCTTATTTGTATCCATGTCTTGCTCATAGAACTGTGTCTAATCATACCAAGTGGTTAGAATCATTTGATCCATTGAGGACCTCTCAATAAAGTCAGACTAGTTATTGATCAGGCTAACTGGTTGAATGACTGACCTGGTCATCAGTTCAGACTGTGTCTATGTGTAAACACCAGTTTGGCTGTTTTTACTGAAGTGCCCAGCCAAATCAGGTTTTCAGTGTACTCAAATTATGTTAAAGATAGAGAAGGATTTTGTGCATTTACACATGACAGACATGAACCATACATGGGGAGAGTCTATGCTTAATTTATTTACTTGCATAATGCTTCCCACTTATGTAAACCTCTGATGTTTACTGTTCTCCAAACCAGCCCCTTGATCAATGGCAGCAAAGAATGCTAGTCTTTTTTTTTTTTTTTTTGGCTGCGTTGGGTCTTTGTTGCTGCATGCGGGCTTTTCTTTAGTTGCAGTGAGCGGGGGCTACTCTTAGTTGCAGTGCACAGGTATCTCATTGAAGTGGCTTCTCTTGTTGCGGAGCACGGGCTCTAGGCATGCTGATTTCAGTAGTTGTGGCTCTCGGGCGCTAGAGCGCAGGCTCAGTAGTTGTGGCTCACAGGCTTAGTTGCTCCGCGGCATGTGGGATCTTCCTGGACCAGGGTCGAACCCGTGTCCCCTGCATTGGCAGGCGGATTCTTAACCACTGTGCCACCAGGGAAGCCAAGAATGCTAGTCTTTCAAGTCACACAGGAATGTCTTCTTCATTCACACACGCTTGTGGTTTTACTGGGCCACGTATAGTTCAAAACAAAAGGAGGGGAACAAAAATAAAACAATAGAAGTTTGACTGCCACTCACTCTACAGTGTTAAAAACAGAAAATATTTCTATTAATTAACATTCCCTTGACAACATTGGATGGTTGGATGTCACTTGCCAGTCTGTGGACATAAAAATGACATGTCACTGCCCTATATATACAAAGGTTCTATTTTGGAACAGTAAGAAGACTTAGAAAATCCCTAGTCCAATCTACTCTTTTTACAGATGACAGAGCAGAGGTCCAGTGACTTGCTCAGGGGTTACACAGTGAGTCAGTAACAGTAGAGACAAGAATCTAAGTCAGTTTATTCTACTTTCTGGTACTTTCTGTACCAAACTGTCAGCCTTCCCAGTGATGTCGTACTATCTAGGACCTGCCTCATTCCTACACACAGCAAATAACCTACTTAGAAAAGAGATGTTTTTCTTTCCAAAAATATTTCTTTAATTCTCCCAAAATGTAAGATGTTGATACCAGACATAGTGCCTTGCAAGAACTCAACAGATATTTACAGATATAATCTGAGGACATCTAAAGCCGTTATTGAAATTTAAATATTTAATGCATTTATTTAATGCAATTTCACTGGCATTCTCCTATCTAATCTTCACACCAGCTGTGTTAAGCAGGTGACAAGCATAAACGTAAAGCTCAGAAAGGTTACGTTTACCTGACCCTGGTCAGAGAGCTGGGAGGAAGGAGCTATCTGCAAATCTAGGTGTATCAGAGTCCTAAACCATGCTCTTTCCAGGAGCCAAGCAACCTGCGTTTCACTGCCCATTAACTGATAGTTAAATGACAATCTCCCTGGGGCCAGATAACTAAAACTCAGCTTAATATAAAATATGCTCATGCTTTCATATAATTTTTATCTGAGAATAATATAACTGGCATGTATTGAGTACCCATTATGTGCCAAGTCCTGTGCTTTACAAAGCCCTAACACTCCATTTAATCTTCACAGTAACCTGTTAGATAGATGTTATCATCATCATTAGTAGCATTTTCATAGGAAACCAAGGTGTGGAAATGTTCAGTGGGGCTTAATGGGGCAGAGTTGGGAAAAAACTTGAAGGCTTCAGACAACTATTAGCTTATGAAATATGAAATTACTGGAGGTCTTGAGGCAGTGTGGAATAGCCTGCGCAGGGATTTGCAGAGAAATTCCTGATTTCTTGGTGAAAATTAACAAAGCAATGGGGAAAATGATGGTGAGCCTTCTGTTTGGAGACCACCTAAGCCATCTTTTATCCCAAAGAAGAGTGCATTAAACTATTGTCACAATCTACACTTCTGTTGTGATTAGTTTCTCAGATGAGCTAACTTCTGAGAGTTGGTGCTGAAACAAGGAACCAGGAAAAACAGTTTTTTGGAGACTGACGGGCAGTAAAAAGTCTGGGGCATGTTGTGCAAAGACAGCTATTGGCAATAGTTCTGACTGTTAGAACCTAAACTAAAAAACCCAGGCAAATATCCAACCATTGTACAAATGTAACTCTAAATTCACATTGTCTTTATTTTCAAAAGGCTTTCGTTAGAAATAGCATGCTGTTCCTATGTCACACAATATTTGGTTAACAGTCACTTCTACTTTCATTCACAGAACATTCAGACTGAAAAAACAAAGACTAAAACTCATCAGCCTTTTGCCTCAGCTATTTGGTATTTAATATCCAGGTAGTAAAATAAATAATATGGACTTTCTTAACTACTGATATGCAGAATTATTCCCAACCATGGCCATGCAGGGAAATGGCATTTCTCAAGGCTAGTGGTTGACATACTATAGCCTGTGGGCTGTATGTGGCCCATAGCCTCTATTTATAGATAGTTTTATTGGTGTACAGCCACACCCATTCATTTGCATGTTGTGCATCGCTGCTTTCACACCGTAACAGTAGCGTTAGGTCAGCATGACAAAACCCTCATGGCCCACAAAATCTAAAATATTTACTATCTACCCTTTACAGAAAAAGTTTGCCAACCCCTGCTATAGACTGTTACTCAGAGAAATGGAGGGGAAACTTTTTTCTAACCACTTTCCAACCATTCTGGGGGGACATCAAATAGGTTTAGCCTAGTGAAAAATTCTTGGACCAAAAACTTAGTAAAATGGTTCTGTTGCCCTTTTTTTTAAAGTTGTGTGATTAATACTCTAATATATAAATTGGAGTATAGAATATGAGCCTTATTGATCGTTGATTATGGGAAGAAGGAGGACAGTATGGGATGCTTAAAGGCTCACCAGGCAACTTCAGAAAAGGGGAGAAAACATGATCGAAGGGGCCAGAGAGGGAAGGAGCTGGGAAAGAATCCCTTCAGAACTGTAGTGCTCTGTCCTGTGAGGGCACTGGTCTTCTCCATGGGGCTGATGCCTGGGTTTCCAAGGACCCTCAATCAGTAGCTTCCTTGGCTTTTCCTGAACCAGCATGAAATCCCAAGACTTTATGTCCTGAAATCTAGCATCCTACATTCACTCCCAGATTTGGATGTGTTCTTGAATCCTGCCATCAAAAACCATCAAACCACTGAAGCATCTATTCAGTAGACTAGGTCCTTCCAGTTACTTACTTCTATAACAAAACATCTTTAGTTTGTATATGTGTAATCTGTCTGGATGACTTAGCAACTTTTTAAAAATTATTAGCAAATTCACATCTCTTCCCCAATATTTATACATATAAGCTAGATATAACAGGAAACAATTCTCATTAAACACTGCAAGAATCCGAAGTTCTATAAGGCCTCAGCAGTATATTTCTGGCAGTATATCCTTAATAACTAACTGCAGACAAATGTATGCATCTTGGATCAGGTTAGTTTCTTGTTATATGTAGCGATGATCATCTCAACAGAAGCAATATCAGTTAGTTAAGAAATGTTTGAGAGATTTAATTGGAATAGTATGAAAGCACTTGGTTCAGTTCCCATTTTCACTGGGATTCACTTCTTTTCCCCTGCAAATAGGAAGTGGGAGGGAAGTAGGTGTCACTGACGTTAAAAATTAATCTTGATTTTGTTTCTTGGCCTTCCTGACCTCTCCACCCCCATCTGAAGACTGAAGCCATCGTAATGACACACCACACTAAGGGTATCCTTAGGGATAAAAGGCTGGAGACAAGGTCATGACTTATAATAGAAACACTTCTCCCTGATCATCGTATTGTAAGCTCCAGTTGACCAAGTTATGTCATGGCAAGTTAGTTAAGTGTATAATTCATTTCTTTGGGGGAAACCAGTCCTACGATAATGGTACATTTTATGTGCACTCTGTCAGCAGGTACTACTTTGGTAAAGAGGCCATATCACTAAAACATTTATAGAACCAGATTTAATGTATCTAAGCAATTGATTCTTCTCTTTGGTGATCTATTATTATTGTGAAAGCATGCAGGCTGATGCTAGATTTCAGGACTTCAGAAATAGACTGAAAAGTGAAAAAGTTCTATCGTCATCTGGACATTGTCTGTGGCACACCAGTCATCATTGGGCTTTTTCCAAATAGCATCAGCATGTTCTCCAAGTCTCAGGAGGACAGTGTCCAGACTGAAACCTCCATTTATCAGTTGTTTGTGTGGGCTGTATAGACATAGCACCATGCCATAACTCATAGGAAGAAGAGGGGAAATCCTTTAACATATAGGATAACTGCTTGCTAAATTAACTTTCCCTGACTTACAGTATGTAGGACTTTCTGTAGTTCAAATAAAATTCCCTCTGAATTGTCAAGATCTTATTCATGAATAAGAAGAGTCTTATTAACTTTAGTGGCTTTTCCAAGTTAAGGGTTCAGGAAAATAAGACCTGTTCTCAGAGCCTGAGTGCAGCAATTCATTCTCTGTTCTTATAAAGCGGTGTGCTTATTAGTTTGTAATGTAAGTCAGCTATGAACTACAGTGCTTTTATTAGTAACAGTTTTCCTTACTGGAATCCATTTTATATCAGTAATATTTTATATTGAATAGAGTATGCTTTCCTTTTGAAAAGCTATATAATTTAGGTCTTATACAAAGTCAGACTGTCCACAGCACAAATATACACCCATTCTAAAGTAATGAAATATACCTGCACTAGTGCCATTATACAAAACACTGTAAAATAGCACAAGTGTTTTACCATGTAGTCCACAAACTGAAAACTACATGGGAAACATTTGGGAAAAGAACATGAAAAATTTGGGGAAAACCAAGATGGGTGTCTATCCCTAATTCCTAATAGTGAATAGTCCTTCCCTTTAGACCTTTCTCTGTTATTGGGTAAGAGGAGAGAGATCAAGGAATAAGGACAGACAAGGCTAAGATGAAAGAAAGTTTGCCAACCACCTGCCAGGTGGGAAAATCCTTACAATTCACGAGCATCTGAATTGCCCAAGATTTTTTACAGAGAGACGTAAGTTATACATAGAAGATAAATTGCTTGAGTATTGAACTCAAAAAAATCTCTAAGACCACCTAATGTTATTTTTTTAATGTATGAATACATACATCTCCATTTTTACTTTATAATCTGAGCTAGAGAACATTTACTGCAGCATTATTATCCAGGCCTCATTACCTCGTGATTAATTAGCTAACATTTGTAAAGTGCTTTGAAGATGAAAAGCATCATATAAATGCTAAGAATTATTAAATAATATGAGAGGAAAATCATAAAACAGATACATTGTTAACATTAATTTGTATTTTATCTTTTCTTATTATCTGCTCCCTAGCATTTGACATTTGGGGCTGAACTATATATAAAGGCTGAGGGAGTTGCCACATTTATTATAGCTATGAACGGTAGTATTAACCTGGCTGCAAATTAATACTTGCCAAAAATGAGTCCTCAAGTGGAAACAAATTAACTGTCCAGATCAGCACTTATACTGGTTGAACAGTTAACTAGTTAAACATTTTGTCCCCTCCAGCAGTTAAAGGAAAACCTGTATTAATTAAGAAGCAATTAATAAACATTTCTGCTTTATTGAAAACAATGCAAAATATACAAATGAATAGTAAGATCAGTCAAACAATCTTGGCATGAAACATATGATTCTATTTAGCACCCACTGTCTAGCTGCAGATCCTGCCGCTGAATAGCTTGGGACAGTATATTATGGGTATATTATGTAGCATTGACTGTTCCCTACTCTTTGCTGTCATCAAAGCGAGTTAAACTTTTCTTGAAGCTGCACTTCTACTCCCTGTCATTGCACCTCCTCCCTCCCCCAATCCTAAATGGACAGAAGGACAGACAGAGGCAAACCTGCCTTAGAAGGTCTTTGGTAGGCTGCCAGGGACTGATCTACAAGGAAGGAAAAGCCATAGTCAAATATTCTTGAAATATGCCGTATCATGAAAGCTTTCAGTAAAACAGGAAATAATAGATCAAGTACATTCAAAGTATTTGCAAAGTGTTTAATTGGGTAAAGGCAAGTCAAACTCCTCTCATCACAGCAACATCCTTATTGTAAAGCCAACTTCAGTAATACTAAAGTTAATCCCAAGTCCTGTTACAGGAAACTCATCCTTATTAAAGTAACATTAAGTGCTCCCTTTTTATTGATCTTCCCCTTCAGCTTAATGATAGAAACTTACTGATGTTTTAATAATAACCTCACAAGCTTTATCTCATCTTACTTTGCCTTGGTACTAAAAGATGCAGTGGAAACTAACTTAGCATAAACATTTTGCAGATGTCTTTAAAGGCCAGGGGAAAAAAAAAGATTCAATTGAGCTGCGCGTTAACAAAGATGGCTGAAAAACTAAAAGATAAAAGGGAGGCTCCAGTGTGAACATCAAAGAATCGTTAATGACAAGAAATACCATTAGGGTTAGCATCTCTTTTGTTTCAACCCTCTCACACCTGCAATGTGTGATGAGCTAAGCCTTTGTTCCAAAATCTGAATTACCTCCATTAGCATTTATAGAAATGCTATAAATGGTTGCAAAACAACAGAAACATACTTTTGGCTCTCCCCTTTTGCTTGAAAAGTCAGAAATTAGGTGTCTGTGGATTCTCTTCTAGTTGTTGGGTGTAACTATAGAGACTATAGAGGTGTAGGGTAATGGTTGCAAATAAGCTTGGTTGAAATGTGAGAATAGCTTGGTAACTAAAAAAGAGAGGTAATAGAAGCAACGCTGAGAAGCACACATAAGCAGCTCAGGCATTAGCAATAGCAAAATCAGAGCGTGAAATTCAGATTAGCCCTCCCCAGGCTGTGAGAGGAAGGGGGTATTGCAAGACTTGGCATGGCTAAAGGTGTAACCTGTTTTATTTGGCCCCTGAAAAATTTTAACAGATGGTGGGACCAGCTGTCTTTTTCAGCCATTTAATAAACTCTTCGGTGGTAACAGTTTGGAAAGTGGGGGTTTTTTGTTTTAGGCCAGAGGAGAAAATAAAGAAATCTGTCCCAAATTGTCTTTGCCAAGTAGCAAAGCCTGGAAACATTATGAAAAGTTAAAGGGGAAAAATCTAATCAACTAGCTTATTGTCATTGTATCTTTTAAGGAATTTGTTCAAAAACGAATTCCCCTCTGCCAAATTAGATGACTAACTACCAGCAAAATGTATTTTGTATCGGTATCTTTATCTAGGATTGGGTCCTTATATGGGATTTTATTTGGGGTCTTTCAAAAAGAGCTGCCTGGCTATTGTGTTTAACGCTCATTGACAAATAACACTTTAAGGCAAGTATGCACAGCATTGCAAAAAGAAGCAAATTAAACATTTATTAGAAGTTAGTACTCATAGGCAGTAAATACTTTGTCATAATGAACAAAGGGGTGAGTACCCTCCAACTTACATCATTAGTTAAAATGGCATAGAATCCTCCATCATGTCGGGTAAATTACAGAGCCCAGCTCCAGACCACAGGGGATGGGAACAATGTTCATGTCAAGTTATTTTCAGGACAGGACCTAAGAGATTTTCTTTCCTGCCTAATGTATTTTGTAAAATTGGCATTTTTTTTCTCACTAAACAGCAACTCTCAATTATGGGAGAGAGAGTTTGTTTATAAAGCATCTCCCCTGATTGGCCACAAACACAACTCTTTTTGCAAATTTCCGTGATTCCTGGCTGAGCAACAGGCACTGTCATTTGACAAAGCTTTATTTTGTCCACAGGCCTGTTATAGATCCTAGAGTGTTTGTCTCAAATAAATTGCAACAATAAAATATAAATTCTTATTAAATTAGGAGAAACGAGACACACCTTTTTAGATACCCAAAGCATATGCAGCATTCATTGTATTTAGTAAATCTCTTTTGCTTAGCTTCCAGTTTGCCTCTTTGCAGGACTACTAGTGATGTATGGCTTCTAAAGAGTTAGCCAGGGGTAGGTGATGGAGAAAGGAATAATGAATAATTCTACCTGGAACAAGTTAGCTCAGTCATCTAGAATAAGTTCACTTATCCAGCTAGTCACCCAAATTAACAGAATACCATTTCTAATTCCCCAATTACCATGATTTGTGAAATGCCCTAGATAAATGATAGTTCTTACCTAGAGGGTACTTTCTGTAGTCTGTAACGCCAGATCACCATTCAGTCAATACTTTTTTTTTTTTTTTTTTTCGGTACGCGGGCCTCTCACTGTTGTGGCCTCTCCCGTTGCGGAGCACAGGCTCCGGACGCGCAGGCTCAGCGGCCATGGCTCACTGGCCCAGCCGCTCCGCGGCATGTGGGATCTTCCCGGACCAGGGCACGAACCCGTGTCCCCTGCATCGGCAGGCGGACTTTCAACCACTGCGCCACCAGGGAAGCCCCAGTCAATACATTTTTAATGAGCACCTACTATGGGCCAGGCATTGTGCCAAGAGCTGGAGATCCTGAGGTGAACAAGATACAAAAGACTCCTGCACTCTGAGAGCTTGTATAACCCCGTAACTTCTTCACTGTATAAAGAGTGAGAGAAATGCCATAAAGACCTCCACCAACTAAAAAACATGTCTAAATGATGCGGATGAGTTTGACAATTAAATGTGGGGGAGAACGAACTTGGCCTCCACTTTCAATGGAAAAGCATTAAGGACGAGTGGTAGAAGCAATTGCATGTTCTTCCTAGAGATTCTTAGCAAAGCCTCTGGCTTTTCATTGTATCATTTTTGTTTTCCAGTCACTGGTTTCACACAGACATCATAAGGCCCTCACTAAACTGTGATCATCCAGAAATTATATGCATCATCCTTACACATTACAGAGTGCTCTTCTAAATTATTGGGACTAAACAAGTAGGCAAAAAAAAAATGTTTTAATGGAGATTTACTTTATAGAAACAGGAGCATTAACACTGCATCTGAAAACTAGGTTGATCTCATAACTGGAAGGCAGATTTTATTATTTAATTCCAGCCCCTACCTCCAAAATTTCAATACCTTTATTTCTTATAAGTCACTTACAAGTACTAAAGTCAATATAAACACTGACACCAATTTGCCAGTTTTTCCAGAATGTAGAAATGTAGCTCCCCATGAATACAAGAGAAGAATGAGGACATTCATGGATTTTACAAGTGCTGAAAAATTCATCTGTTTCTCTAGAGAGTATTATACTTTTATTTTTCTTTGAATAGCATCAAATCAACAGGGGATATGGGAGTGGTGAACAACACGAAATTTGGGACTAGTTGCCATTTTAAATGTCTTTAGGTTAACAGTTAGGATCCCTGTCTATGGGCGAGGGAAGCATCCAGAGGTTGCTTAGACTTAGACCCCCACTGCCATGGCTGCCCAGCTCACCTCCACAGCTGCTGGGCAGATCACTAGCAGTGGCTATGGCCCCAGCAGCGACCAGCAGGGTAGCCCATGGAAAAAGGAGTAACTCTAGGAATAATCTCCATGACACCCAAGTAGCAGTTCTTGTCATGGACTAAGCCCACATATTTATGCTGCTTCCTCAATGCTGTCCCATAAATAAATGCTCTAACATCATTTTTCTTTCTAAGAAATCTCTCCTGAGATACTGAACTGTAACATTCCTAGCAGAGACAAAAGCAAAATTTTATTCTAATGAAAAGCTGGAAATGATGAAATAATAAAGCCCATTAAAAGGTAATAAATAAATAAATATTGACATAAGTTTCCTTAGAATTGTCAGGAAATGTCATTAATTTCAGAATTCTCCAAATATCCAGGAAACTCTGAAATTCAAAAAAAGTGCAAGAACTCTTTATGTTTTTATTAGACATTTTCTAAGAAGATAAATTCTTTTCCTAAATTGTATAATCAGTAACAGTTAAATTCTTAACACTTAAAGGACCAGTTTAAAAAATTAGTTAACAAATTAGAAGTGCATGCAAAAATTAAATTATTTCCAGTTTAATTGCTATAATTAACATAATTAAAAACATTCAAAAAGGATGAAATACTTGACAAATGTTCTCAGTTTCATTAATAGCATTCAAAAGATATGTATTAAATATTTGCTGTGTACCAGATAGAATGGTGAACAAAATAGATACCGTTCATCTGGGACAAAACGATAAAAAACAAACAAAAAAAAAACTGAAGGTGACAGGGAGGGAAAAAAAGAAGAAAGCAAGAAATAGGAAAATAAAGAAGAAAGGAGGATTTTAAAATATGCTGTCAAATTTCCAAAAAATAACAGAATTTTACTGGCACCAGATTGGACAAATTTAAAGAATGCAGCAGACAAGAAAAACATGAAATAAACACAACTATATGGAAGTATTTCTTAATGATAAAGCTGAAATTTCAAATCAGTGGAGAAATGATTCAATTAATGGTGCTGGGAAAATTAATTAAACTTTTGGAAAAAAGAAATTTCAGTTTTTGTCGAGAACTGTGAAGCTCTCACACTTTTACTCACTTGCACACTAACAAGTTAGCCTGCCATAGTTTCATGGATGTTGGCAAAAGACACAAGACTCCTGGGTCAGAGACAAAGTGCAGTAGCAATAGCTAGAGGATCAGCATTGGCACTGCTTCCCTGAGCCCCAGTTCCCACAGGGCGATGCAAAGAGGGCCAGATGATACTTGCACATACAGTGGGGTGTATTACAGAGAGGAACCCCAAACTTAAGGAACTCTATTCTTTTGTAATGGGCAGTAAGCCTGCCTAACCTCTGACCTGAATGAGGCATTATCTTTATTACATTGGACAACCTATCAACCTACTCTCTGCTCCTAAGGGGACACTGTCCATATTTTCCCAGGCTGATCAGTATGCAAACATCCTTGAAAACATAATTTAGAACAAAGGCAGTCAGTGCCTCTGCTCAGAAGACGTGCAGCCACACAAGAGACACATGGAGAATTATCTCCCGACAGTTATTGACTAGTGTTTTATTTAAAAAGAATTCTAGGTAGATTAAAGAAAGAGTTCAGTGTAGAAAAAGAAGGAAAGAAAAAAAAAAAGAAACTATAAAATCTAAGAGAAAATATATACAAATGCTTCCATAGTTTTTAGGAAGGGGGACCTTTCTAAATGTATTATCAAAGGCAACTTAAAGGAAAAAGAATAATGCATTTGACTACATAAAAATTTAAAGGCTCTCCACGTCGAAGACACCATACAATAAATTAAATTGCACTGGTAGAATGGGGAGTTACTGTTTAATGTGCACAGAGTGTCAGTTTGGGAAGATGAAAAAGTTCTGGAGATGGATGATGATAATTGCACAACAATATGAATATACTTAATGCCACTAAACTCTAAAAAATAGTTAAAATGGTAATATTTTTATGTTGTGTGTAATTTTCAATAATATCTTTAATATTAACATTCAAATATAAGCTAGAAGTAACATCTGTTGCATATATGATAAAGGCTAATATTCTTACTGCTTTTTCATTGAATACGTATTGACTGTTATGATGCACTAGGAATACAATGGAAATCAAGACGTTGCAGTCTTGCTTTCAAGATCCATAATGAACTCCCACAAACTATTAACAAAAAACACCCCAAAAAAGAAATGAAGAAAACTGGCCATGCACAGGCAGTTCACAAAAAAGAATACAAATTGATACCTATGGAAAAGAGGGCAAACTCTACTAATAAAACAGATTACAAATAAAATACTATTTTTACTTTCAGAATGGCAATTTTTTCCCTTGATTAAAGTGCTCAGTGTTAGTGAGAATACTGGGCAATGTGCACTCTCAAGCTCTGTTGGTTGGAGTAAAAATTAGCATGGACTTCCTGGCCTGCAACCTGAGAGTGTATGTCAAAAGCCTTAAGACAGCTTACCCTCACTCCTCATAGGCATGTATCCTGAGAGAATGGTCTGAGATACGTGCAAAATGTTGTTTTCCCCAGCATTGTATATAATAACAAAAGAACTAGAAACAATTTAAATATTCAATATTAAGGTGTTAATTAGGTGTATTATAGTGTAGCCATACCATGGGATAATATAGTATAGTCTTTAAAATGGCTCAAAAAGATGGAAAAAGAAGCCTGACTTTTAAAAAGTGCAAAACGACACTATTTTCTATTTTAAAATAGGTCTCTGTAGCCATGAAAATTATTAGAAAGACATATCCTAGACGGTTGTCAATGGTTGTCTTTCTGAATTGAACATTTTTGTGTGTGTGTGGTAAGCAGGCCTCTCACTGTTGTGGCCTCTCCCATTGCGGAGCACAGGCTCCGGACATGCAGACTCAGCGGCCATGGCTCACGGGCCCAGCCGCTCCGCGGCATGTGGGATCTTCCCGGACCGGGGCACGAACCCGTGTCCCCTGCATTGGCAGGCGGACTCTCAACCACTGCGCCAGCAGGGAAGCCCTGAATTGAACATTTAATAATTGTTCTTAGGAAAGAATTGTTTAAGGAAAGAAAGTAACTGGCTCTTTTTTCTTCACTAGAAATTTGTATTATTTATGCTTGAAAAAATCTAATAATAATTCATTCTCTAATGCAAAATGCTTTTCTGTGTAATCTTTTTAACATTGTCCAATCTTGTTTTAAACTGTTCCGTTTCCTGTTAAAAGCTTTTGGAATGGATGCTCCATCAGTCATCCAGAGGAAAGGTCTTATAAATTTCTTTATTAAAATCATTTAAAACTTATGACACATCATTAAAATGGACTATTACACAACTATTAAAAATTAAAATGGTGTTAATTATGGAGAAAGATGGGAAAACATGGTAAAATATTAAGCAAGACTGGCAGGATAAGTATATGTGATGGACATTATAGTTTCAACAATGTATTTTATATGGGAACACAGGAGGTGATAGATATGAAGATGACTAGAGACATGCTAGGAGGATGAAGTGATGGATAATGATGTTTATTTTTATGTTTTCATTTGAATTTGGAACAAATACAGAAAGAGGGGCTCTGTGAGAGTAGACAGTGGATTAATTTTGTGAGAGAAAAGCTAGATGACTTAGACCAAGCCTCATGGGGGCCTGCAGCTTTGTGGGGTCACCACTTATCAAGGGGTACAGCCTCATCTTTGCAAGCTCAGCTCAGTTGAATCACTTTATCAAGGGATGGTCTGGCTCTGGAGGATTGACAAATATAACCCAATAATTTGCAGAATGTTTTAAGTCAAGAGCCCTTGACTTCCTTCCTGTGGAATCACAGAAGTCCATGAGGCACAGAGGGAGGGCCCAGCTCCTCCTGCCCCAGCCCCCAGCGCCACACACCCTAGTGCACCTCTGCTGAACTCCTAGCCTTTTAGACACGGTGAAACCTCTGTCCACCTAATTTTGTAGAAGACAGGTTTATCAAACAGGATACCAATTTATTGTCAGTAGGAAAACCTACTGTGCAGACTCTGAGAAGGTCAAGTTAAGACGACTGGGGAGGATGAAGCCAGTGGGTCAGAGGAGCAGTGAGCACGTTTCTCAAGGTGCTGGCGAGACCCACGCTCATCACAACTGTGGCAGGCCAAGCACCGTGCTTGCAGAGCCCCAAGCTCTAGTCTAAGCTCACTGATCAGAGTCTCCGAGGGTAGGGCCCAGGAGTCTGAGCTGAGGCACACTCTCCAAAGGGGGGCTATTGTAGGGAGAGTGTGTGGAGTTAAGATGGCCTGGTACACCAGCTCCATCAACTACCCTCTTCCCCGGGGATATGTTTTCCTAGAAGGCAGGACTGCTTGTGTCCAGGCTGGCTGAGCACAGTCTTCTCACGACTGACAAATACTTCATTCTTCAAGACTGGTTCCAATGCTCATGTCACCATTATCCTCTGACCTTACGACATTGTCTCAGGGCAGGCAAAACACCAATAATTAGAATACTGCTCATCCTGTGTCAGTCACACGTTCAGATGAGAGTTCGAGGAGAAACATCAATTTCATCACATTGGCTAATAATTTCTTGGTAGTATGAGAGATTTCCAAAGATAGAGTAATCTCATACATGCTTATGTTATTTAAATTTTAGAGGGAGATCTTTTCCTATTATGTTGCTAATTTTGGCTATACACTTAGGTTCTGAAAATCTCTGTATATCAATAAAAATCAGTACTCTAAAACTGAACTCCTAACAGAAAGCGAGAACCAGATACTTCAAAACTCCTTTCCTTCCTGGCGTTCTCTTTTCTTTGACTGAAATAAAAACTTCTAAATAAAAGGCAATGTCCAGGACACTGCTCTTTTTACTTTATTTCTGACAGCAGAATTCAAAGCCTAAAACTTTGCATTAATTATATTATTCTTTTGATAATAAAAGAGATGCAGCTAATTCTTTGAAACAGTTGTGGCCAGATGGAAGTATAATGTGAATAGGACAGTGTCTATGAAAGTTGTTGGACTGACTGCTCTGGGGGCCAAAACTTGAGATTTCTCTGCAAAGCAGAGTGTAGACCACAACAGCGAAGAATTTAACTCTGGTTGCCCAGTCTCTGTCACTGAGCCTCAGCCTTGCCTGCTGGGGCCACCAGCTCCAGGTGGAAGAGTAATTTGGTATCCCCTCGACTTAATCCTCGCCCGTCTGTGGAGAACTCACCAAGGGTGCCAATTATAAGGATGGTTCTGGGTTTCAAACACCTGTCCACTAGGAGCTGGACTTATACCCCCAGCTCCTTTCATGCAGTCGCAAGACAGACATCAGATGGTAGCAACTTCCGGGCCCTCCTGAGCAGATCGGTTCCATTGTGTCCAACGGCTCCCCACTACAGCTTCACTATTTTCCGGATATTTATCAGAGTGTGGAATTTTGAATGTAGACCAAAATAGAAAACAAAATCTTTTTTCAGGAAGCCTTGCCAGAATCACAGGCAACATGGCTTCGGTTTCCTTTCATTTGATCTCACAACAATCCTTTATTCTCATTGTATTTATTTATGTATGTTTAAATTTTTAATTAACATTAATTTTGTGCATTGTTCTGAGCCCTTCACATTTATGAACTGTTTTAATCATCATAACCCTATAAGGTAGGTACTATTATTATCCCCCGGTACAGATGAGAAAATGAGGCACAGAGAGGTTAAGTAAAGTGTCCAAGGTCACAAAGCATTAAGTGGCAGAGCTGGATTCACACCCAGGCAGTCTGGCTCCAGGATCAGTGCCTAAGGTAACACCAATTATTTTCCTCATTTTACAGATAAGCTCAGGCATTGAAAGGTTATTTGATTTACTCCAAGTCACATAGCTTGAACTTGCCTCTTCTAACTTTAAGTCCTGGCTTGTTCTGCTTTTCCTGCTCTGACAGTCTTCATGATGCTGGTGTTGGTGCCCTTGTCTGCATCCTTCCAGCCTGTCATGTTTACTCTGAGGGCTCACTCTATGACCCGTTAGAGCCCTGAAACTCTCAGCACAGGAGTCAGTAACTAACTTGAGGCTCTGCCTTCTGCCCAGGCTTCCCTGACCTTGACCACCCTGAATAAGGAGGAGAGCAGGACCTCCTTAGGGAGCTAACTGGGGTCTAAGTCCTTTCCCACCACACACAGTAACTGGACCCTCGGTTCATTCATTTGTTCTCTCATTCAACATACATTTAATGGGAGCCTACTGACCGGCACCACGCCAGGCACTGGAGATTGACTGGTGAGCAGGACGCACGCCAAGGAGCCGCCAAGGAGCCCACAGTGTACAGACGATGGAGGCAGTTCCAAGATGCAGCAGCAAGTGTCATAAGAGACAGATAAGCAGGCGTGCTGTGGAGCTCAGCGAGGGGCAGACCCCGGGGGAGGGCTCTCAGGAGGAAGTGCCACCCGCTCTCACCTCAGCTTGCAGCACATGTAAAACGTCCACAGCAAGATATCGCTGCAAAGTTCCCTAAGGCTTGCGTGTAGGATCTGAGGGGAGGCGTTAAAATAGTCCTTGAGGAGTTTTAAGCCAGGAACTGACGTGACCTAAGTTCAGTTCCCACTATAATAACAATAAGTGCTAGCATTCACTGAGCTATTAATGTGTCCTAAGCCTCTACATGAATTATATTTGAATTGTATTTGTCATAGCTTGGGCTGCTATAGACTAAGTGGCTTAAACAATAGAAATTCATTTTTCACAGCTCTGTAGGCTGGGCAAGTCCAAGATCAAGGTGCTGACCGATTCTGTTCCTGGGAAGAGCTGTGTTCCTGGTTTGCAGAAGGATACTGTCTTGCTGCATCCTCACGTGACAGAGAGACAGAAGGGGAGAGCAAGTTCTCTGGTCCCGTCTTATAGCAGAGACCATCATGGGGCTCCACCCTCACAACCTCATCTAAACCTAAGTATCTCCTAAAGATCCCACCTCCAAATACCATCACGTTGGGCATTAGGGCTTCAACATATGAACTTGGGGGTACACAGACATGCAGTCCATAGCAAGATTCATTGCATGCTCACAACAGTACCCTGATGTTGGTGTTGCTGTCTCATTTCATAGATGAGATACTGAGGCATGGAGAGGTCAAGCTACAAGGTGGTGGAGCCCGGATTTGAGCCCAGGCAGTCTGTCTCCAACACCTGTGCTCTTATTACTCTTCTAGACCCCCTACCTTACAACACAGCGTCACACAGAGTACGTAGCAAATGTTTGAGACGTGTGGTAGCTACTTTTTCACTTTCCCCTGGTCTAAGAGTTCTTAGCCCTGCTTTCTATTGGAATGACCTGAAGTTTCGGGAAAAAAAAAAAAGTATTCCAAAGAAATGAAAACTTATATCCCCACAAAACCCTGTACATGAATGTTTATAGCAGCCTTATTTGTAATAATCAAACACTGGAAATAATCAAAAAGTGAATGGGTAAATTGTGTCATAGCCATACAATGGAACAGTACTCAGCAGTAAAAAGGAACAAACTACTGATGTGTGCAGCAACTTGAACGGCTCGCACTCAAGGGCATTATGTCCAATGAAAAAAGTCAATCCCAAAAAGTCAAGTACTATATGATTCCATTTATGTAACATTCTCAAAATGACAAAATTAGAGAGGTGAAGAAGAGATCAGTGGTTCCCCGGCATTGAGGATGGCGAGGGGTGGCAGCTAGGTGTGGCTGTAAAGGGTAGCAGGAAGGCTTGCAAGGATGAAATAGTTGTGTATCTTGAGTGTTGTGGCGGTCACGCTAACCTAGACGTGTGAAAAAATGACATAGAACTATACACACACATTGTACCAGTGTCAGTTTTCTGGGTTTATGTATTATGTAATCATGGGATGAAGGATACACGGGGCATCTCTACACTGTTTTTGCAATGTCCTATGAAGCTGTACCTATTTTTGAAATAAAACCTTTCTTTAAAATTCCAGTGCCTGGGCCTCACAGATTCTGATTTAATGTGTCCGGGTGGGGCCTGAGTATCATGAAAATTTCCCTAAATGATTCTCACCTGCAGCCAGAGTTGAACACCTCAGAGACAGGGCCTGGAATCCTGTGATTGGGGGCACTCTTTTGAGTTGAGCTATTATCTTCAAGAGGTCCTAAAAGAAGGTAAGAGGATTTTTATGAGATTCGCTTCCTGTCACCTGGCAGAGGATGTGTCCCTGAGAGGCGAGGATACCAGACAGATCCTCGTGAGTTATGAGTTGAGGGAGGGATGGCCTAAAGCAGAGGGAATGATCAGCAATTAGCAGCATTCAATTCCCAATTTGCTCCTTTGGCTGAGCTCCTTGCTCTTGCCTCTGCAAGCCTTAGCCCAGGTGTCCACAGTTGGATCCCAAGTCCTGCCTTAAGACTTTCCTCGCTTTCTGGAGGCCTCAGCTCCCAGGTAGTTTCGAGGCCTTGTCTATTTAATCTCTTACCACGACCTCGTAGGAAGGGTCGCTGAGTCCCAGATGGCCAACACTGATTTACCAGGTGACAAACTGTCTCTGGGACAGATCTCATACAGAAAGGTGCCAAGCCTGTTTTCACCACCCTGCAACCCGGCGGACGTTAACCTTTTCCAAGGGGTTACTAAATTGGTATTGATTAAGGGCAGGTCAAGAAATCAAGCACTTTATACTTGGCAGCTGGCAGCTCAGGTTTCCACTGGAAGTCTCCAAAACCTCCAAAGAGTTTCAGATCAAGAAAGGAAACAGATATGGGGCGTCTGAAGTTCCCTGGTTGCCCTGGGACCCCTAGTGAGATAGGAGCCACGTGTGCTCCCACGTTAACACAGTGGCCACCCACAGAGCCTTCTAAGCAGCTGCAGGAGTGAGCCCTGGAATGTATTTTCTGGTAGCTGCATCTGGGTAAGTGGCAGACTTCCTGGCTGCCTCTTTTTCTTTTTTATAGCCTCTTGGCTGTCTGTGCGCGGAGATGTTCTGGCAGCTGGGGACCGGCTGTGGGGCGGATTTGGGGTCGGAGTCCTGATGAGTGGCTTTGTTCTCTTAAACACTATTGTCATCCAACTCACCTATTACTGTGAATAATTTGCTAATTTTGGCCATAAAAACAAGTTCTTAGACAGTCTCCAGTAATGTGTCTTTTTATGTTGATCAGGGGAGTATTTTCCTGCCTTCTCTTTGTTTGATATGGAAATGAGCCTGGTAGCTTTCTAGCCAGCCAGGAGTTGGAGCATGGGAGAGAAAGAAAATTGTGTCCACTGTAAAGGTGGCGGCTTCTGTTCTCTTCTGCAAGTCTTTGAAGAATTAGTTCTTGGAAAACAAAGACTCTCAAAATAAATGAACATCCAATTAGAGTTCCCAGGGTGTGCATGAATGCGTTCTGGGTATCTAGGAAACATAGATATTATGGAACACGTGTTGCCTGGTCTGCTCTTTATGAATCACCTGGGACAGAGCTTCCTTGTGAAAGGAATTAACTGGGTTGAAAAAGTAAAATCTTCATAAATCCTCTGAACCTCTGGGTCCATAGTCATTGTTCTGGTCAAGGCAGATCTACCTCCGAATGCCCAGGCCCACGACAACTGCAGGCAACTGAGGCCGAGTACAGGCAGAGATGCACAGATCTCCCCACTCCTGGTTTCCCCTTCCTTCGGTCTCCTGCATTAATACCCACCTTTTTAGCAATCCCAGCAACCCACCCGTTCTGCTCACTCTCTGGCCCCAAACAAGAAAGTTTCTGATAAAATCACTTACACTTGTTGAGGGGATTGGTTTAGTGGGCAGAGTGTCAGTCAACTTACCCTAACTAAGCATTTTCAGTTTAAGAGACTGTAAGCCTTTGTCCTATGTTCAGGTATTTGAAGCATCCACGGACAGGTGGCTGTGGGGAAAATAGACCACTCCATGATTTTTCACTAAACTTAGCTGATTGGAGGCGGTGGGCCTGAAGTCAATGTGGTTTGGCTGCTCTGGGGCAGAGATATTTGCAGGTTGGATTCCCTAGCCTATTCCAAAGCCTGGGCCTTAGACCATCACTGAGTTCCCATCTGGCTCTACTCCTTCCCTCCCCTCTCCCTCCTTTCCCTCTCCCCCCACTCCTCCCTTCCCCCCAGTTCATTGCCCTCTCCCCACATCAGTCTTCCTACTCCTACTCCTCTCCCACCCCCTCCTCGGACCCTAATGTCTTCCCCTGGCTCTGCCCAACGTTCCCAGGTGCACACCTTGTTTTCCAGCACAACTGATGCTATTTTCCCTTCTACCTAATGCTATTTAATTTTATTTATTTTTTTTTTTTTTTTGCGGTACGCGGGGCTCTCACTGTTGTGGCCTCTCCCATTGCGGAGCACAGGCTCCGGACGCGCAGGCTCAGCGGCCATGGCTCACGGGCTCAGCCGCTCCGCGGCACGCGGGATCCTATCGGACCGGGGCACGAACCCGTGTCCCCTGCACCGGCAGGCGGACTCTCAACCGCTGCGCCACCAGGGAAGCCCCCTAATGCTATTTTAAACCCCATAACTCTTCTTTTAGAATGTACTGAAATGCAGCCCCTCATTCCCTACGGTAGAAAAAGTACTTGGGCTAGAAGTCCTGAGAGCCAGAGTTCTGGCCCAGACTCCTACACGAAACTGCTGGGTGACCCTGCATGAGTCACTTAACTTCTCTGGGCCTCAGCTTCCACATCAGTAAAATAATAGATTGGATTTCAAGGCCTATCTCTAAAATTTTATGATCCTATCTACCTACAGGAACAAGGTTACTTTAAAAAAAAAAGTGTCATTGCTTCAGATTAAAAAAGGAAGGAAATCTGACACATGCAACAACCTGGATGAAACTTGAGGATATTATGTCACAAAAAGACAAATATTGTTTGATTCCACTTATATAAGATAACTAGAGTAGGCAAACTCATAGAAAGAGAAAGTAGTATGATGGTTGCCAAGGGCTGGGGAAATGGGGAGTTGTTGTTTAATGGGTATAGTTTTAGTTCTTCAAGATTAAAACGTTCTGAAGATTGGTTGCACAACAATGTGAATCTACTTAACACCACCGAACTGTATACTTAAAATGATTAAGATGGTCAATTTTAGTTATGCATTTTTTGCCCAATTTAAGCTTATTTTAAAACCCTCACATTTAACATATCCAAAAAAATAAGTGTCATTACTATCTGTTGGAAACACATTACTATGTGTTGGAAAGAAAAGCAGAAGCAAAAAATAAAAAATTGTCCCTTATTACACAGGTGAAGAAAATGAGGCCCAGAATGGTCAAGAGCTTTGCCCAGGGTCACTCAGCTATGCCCGTGTGCATGCACAGAGGGCTGGACTTCTTACTTTCTTGTAATCGCAATAAGAAGGTTAAAGAACTTCATGTTTCCCTGTACCGCTTTTAGAAGAAAATGATGTTAACTCTTCATGTTATGGCAAGAGAACAGAGCAATATATATTTTTGTCAATTGTTAATTAGGTTTATGGAGAACAAACTACACAGGTATTGCATATAGTTCTTCCTTTCAGACTTAAATTGAAGGCATCGTATTCTTTAGTTGTTGATGTCTGAAGCGTGATACCACCATTAGGGCAAATGATGTGGAAAGTTATTAAAACCCTGCCCTGGTGCTAGGATGGGAGTCCAGGCGCCACCCTGATCCAGAAGGACAAAGCTGCCCTCCCCTCAGCAGGCACATGGGAGTGGGGGAGGGCTACCTCCCTGTCTGGGCCACACTGAGATGCCCGAGGCCCAAAGGCATCTCCCTCAAGTGCTGCGTAATCGTGCTAAGACCTGAGGGCACCTCTCTAAACTATCAAGAAAAATTAATGCTTTCTGCATCTTAAAAACCCATCCTACCTAAGCAAGCATAAAATATTGTCATTATGGGTGAAGTCATAATTATTCTAAAGGGACAGCTAAGTTAGGAGAGTGGCCCAGAGGTATTCAGCAGGCAGCTATGTGCTAATTTTCATCATCTATTCCAGAAACAGGTAAATAAATTCCCATTTATTACTGTCGGATAAAAATAATGTTATTGAGTAACTGAAAAACTGCTTCTGGTACAGAGTCCAGGTTTTATTGTTAAAACTGAATGTTTAAATTAAGTAAATATTAACCTCAAAAATGTCCCAGGTTTAATAGGAGTTTTACTCTGTGATAATGAGTGAAGGGAAATGGTAACGATCAATACTTACTAACATGAACACGTAGTATCATATATAAAATCGTCAAAGCTTCTCTCTTATGGGGCTTGTGGAAGGCTGTGTTCCTGAACACACTGAATCTACCACATCCCTAATAATCTGGCTTTATTATATGAGTGAAAATTTAGATGATTAACCTTAAAATTTCTCTCTCTCCCCCCCTTACACACACACACACACACACACACACACACAATGAAGTAGTCCTATTACATAGTATATGATTTTAGAGCTTAGTTTTATGTGTCTTATTTGTATGAATTTAATAACTTGGGGACTGGTAAAAACCTTTTCTTTAACTGAATAGAATTTCATCCATCTGGTAACTGGCTGGTACCATGGCCTCCTTTGTCAGAGAAAACTGTGTGAAGGAAATTCCTCCTTGTTCGATGGGATGTAGAGTTGGCATGTAGACTAAGATGTCATGAGGACTGAGCGAAAATTGGCATCCTTTGAGACAAAACACACACACACATTCCAAAATAATTAAATCCCTAGAATGGTTAGCTGCTGGAGAGAAATAAAGAAGGCTACACCTAGATGCCCCTCCCAAGAGACCCTCCTCCCAAATCATTTGTGATTTGAAAAAACAGTTCTCCTGGGAGATTACATATTGTCAAAGACATATGATTTGTTGTTTGCTGAATATTTTACTAGAAAAGGTCCTAAGAGGTCATTTAATCCAAACCTCTTAGTACAGATAAGTTCACTGCTGCTTCCTTGCAACTCAAGAAATGTTTGAGCCCACCTACCATATACAGAACAATGCTCTAGAAGAGTAGAAAGCCAAGAAACATCTGTAATTTTATGGTATTGGATTATATGACCTTCAAAATGTCATTCAGATCAAAATTGCTAAAATTTCAGATTAAGGTTCTGTGGGGAAGGAGAGATTAATTGGAAAAGGTAAGGCTAAGAAGCCTTCTTAGAGTAGTGCCGTTCAGAAGGATGTAGCTGCTGAGCACTGAAATGTGGCAAGACCGAGGAACTGAAGTTTCACTTTAATCAATTTAACTTTACATGTAAATAGCCACGGGTGGCTACTGGCTACCATGTTGGACAGCATAGTCTTAGGGGATGTGAGATTTGAGCTGGCTTAAGAAGGATAGGTAGGAGTTTGATACATACAGAAAGTGAAAATTCCAGGCAAAGAGCAATGCTTGTGAAAGTTCGTCAAGGTAAAAACGTTTCAGGCCCGGCCAGGTAAGACTGGAATAAAAGGTGGTAGTGAAAGTGGAATGTAAGGTAGGAAGATTAAGAACTATGGGGCACCTTGGACACAAACCCGGAAAACATACAATTAATTCCATATTCAGTGGGGAGACATTTCAGTTTTTTGAGCAAGGTAAAAACATGAGCTGCTCGGTGTTTTAGCAAGGTAATCATTAGACAATGTGCGATATGGATTTGAGGGCTGTTTACCTATGGCTGTATAACAAACCACCCTACACTTAGTGGAGTAAAACCACAGCCATTTCATTGTACTTATGGATTTTCTGGGTCAAGGATTTGGACAGAGCACAGAAAAGATGGCTCATCTCTGCTCCATGATGTCTGGCACCTCGGCTAGGGTGACTGAAACATCTGGGGGCTGGAATCACCCCCAGGCTTCTTCACTGACATGTTGGCTCTTGGGCTGGGATGACCCAAAGGCTTCCTTCAGCTGGGACTGTTGACCAGAGCACCTCTAGGCAGATTCTCATGTAGCTTGGGCTTCTCATGCTGGGTTCCAAGAGGGAATGTTCCAAGGGGGAGCATCTGGAAAGCAAGCACTCCAAGAAGTCCAGGTGAAAGCCACTTGAACTGTATCGACCTAGCCCTGGAAGTCACTTCTGCTGCCTCCTATTGGTTATAAGTGAGTCACTAAGGCCAGTCAGGTTGTGGGATGAGAGATATTGTTGGGATCATCTCTGGAAAGTATAGTCTGCCACAAAGGCCATGAAAAGGGAGTTGAAAGATAATGAAGGCTTCAACCAGGAAAATGGAAGTGGGAAAAGAAAGAAGTAAGAATTAGACGACAGCGTGGAAATGCAACTACAGTAATGGAAGTGGAGAGTAAAGAAGGAGGAAGCTCAGTTGAGTTTGGACATGAATCAATTTAAAAATCACCAACCAGAAATCTTGGGAAGATGAGTTGGTTTGAAAAGTGGGGAGAGGAGCTGTTTCCTGGGGATATATTTATTTTGGAGATCTGGCGGGACATTCTTTTTTTTTTTTTTGCGGTACACGGGCCTCTCACTGCCGCGGCCTCTCCTGTTGCGGAGCACAGGCTCCGGACACGCAGGCCCAGCGGCCATGGCTCACGGGCCCAGCCTCTCCGCGGCATGTGGGATCTTCCCGGACTGGGGCACAAACCCATGTCCCCTGCATTGGCAGGCGGACTCTCAACCACTGCGCCACCAGGGAAGCCCTGGCGGGACATTCTTGAGGATATATCAAGAATGGCAGTTAATAATTCAGGGCTGGAGTTCTAGAGAAAGGTCAAAGTTAAAGCTGAAGACAGATTTGGGAATCATGAGATTAGGAAATGGTCAAGGGAGTGCACATGGTAGGAACTCAACAAATATTGGTTGAATGACATAACTCCACTGTAGCTGGGACCAGAGTGACTGGACCAAAATTAGTGCTTATAATGAAATGGAAGAGAATATCAATCCCTGGGCAATTCCCTAAAGGAGAAGTGAGAACCTGGGAATGTAGACTAGGAATTAAAGTGAAGCCACCTCATAATCAGCAAATGTAGCAAATATTTGAATTGGTTCACTTAGTAGCTACTCCAATCTCTTTCTAGGCCAGAAAGTTAAAAAAAAAAAATCTATATTTTCCAGACTCTCTTGCAGCTAGGGTTCCAGATCTATGATTTAGATTATTCCAATCAGATGCAGCATACCAAATTTGGAAGACAGAAGTAAACAACTGTGAGGCAGGAACTGTGTTTCTGCTGTCTCTACCAGTAAGCAGAGTTCTGGTACATTTGCTTTTTCTATGACAGTTGTAACAGAGGTCCTAATGTCACAGCCCTACATACACAGTTGTCAAGAGACAAGGTACAGACCACAGTAGAGGTGGCATAATTCTGAAACTGGGCAGGTGTTACTGTGGCTTCCCAGTAGGCAGGCAGCTTTCTAATTCCACAGCCTTCTGATCCTGGCAGAGGCAGTGGTTTCCTTGTCCACCCTAATAGCTCAGCTGAGACTTTGTTTTTTCAGCCCTCCTGTCAATCTGTAAGACACTGGCTACCTTGGAATACGTCCCTTTATGCTTAAACTAGGTCCAGTGAAGTCGACTCACTTAGCTGAGCCCTGGCCATACAGTAAGCAAGAAACAAGTATGGATCCTGCTGTAGGTCTTAGAGCCTTGTGCAGTGGCCACCTAGGCGAATCTTAGAAAGATAATAAATGAGAAAGATTTCAGGGAGCAGCTATGAAAAGGCAAAAGCGAGAGAAGAGAGCGAATGGAGAGGAGGGTCAGTGAGGGTCCCCAAAGGGACCATCTAGGTCTGAGTGATTCTGCAGGAGAAGGTCCAGGGTAAAGAGAACAGTTCTACTGGAAACCAAACCGTGATCCTAGAACCCACATAAAAGGGTGTTGTTTCTCAAGAGCAAAAGGCCCATGGGTGAGCTGACCTTTTAAACAGAACTGGGGACATTCAGAGACCTGATGTTTGTGTTAGTGTGTCCCCAGCTGGACCCCTAAAGATATCGGACTCATTCTTAAATCCTTAAAATTGGAGACCTAAACCTTCCAAGGTAAAGAGCTGATTCTGTGTGCCCCCTGGTGGCTTGGGATGAGGGTGAGGGGGAGAGAAGAGTACTCTAGCCATGAAACAAAAGGTCATAGGTCCATACTATCCTCCTTGAGGTCAACCTGTCTCTCTCCTTGGGTAAAACAGAGAGCAGACGTCTCATGTAGGTCTGACATTTTAACCATGAGGCAAATAACAAACAACCTGTAATGCGGCCAATAAATGACCCAGGCTTCTTGTTTAATACCATCACTGCAGACCCATAGACACATACATTGTTTTTCTAATAATAGGAAGACTTGCATTCGCTCAGGGTGGCACTCTATCCTGAGGGTTAAAAGGTTGCCCTCTGGAGTAACATGACCTGGATCCAATTCCAGCAACAGGATCTTGGGCAGATAACTTAACCCCTCTGTGCAACAATTCCCCCATCCATAAAATAGGGTTGTGAGAGATGTGGTGAGACCTTGTATTGCTGTGATGACAGTGTGACCCACAGGACACAGTCACATAAGCACACGGTGAGTGAAAGTGCCTGGTGCACAGACAGGGCACACGCCGTGGCCACCGAGAGACCACTACCAGCACACCAGAGAGATCGTGGTGCAAACCCACCACCTCATCAGCACTCCTTTTTCCAGCCTCTGGGCCACAACCCCCTCCATCCTGGGGGACTGGACTGAGAGGGTTAAAAATGGAGGGTACAGAGTTTATTTGTATTTCTTGATATGCAGAGAGAATCTTTATTAGACCTGTATCCAAAGTAATTTTCCTTTATATTAATGTATGTTTTCATTTTATTGCAATTTCCAGATCACATTTCCAGAAATTTATGTGTAAATTTATTGTGTAGCTTAAAGATTTATCACTTTCTCCTCTTTTAAGGGAAAAAATGCTCCCACAAATGAGTAACAGGTCAGGGAAAATCTTTCAATAGTCCTGTTTTCTATCGGCACTGGAGAAATAACGTAGGCACGACTCAGTTCTTCCACTGTGTTATGTGATCTCAGGAAGCCACTCACGTCTTTGGGCCTCAGTCCTTTCACCTGCCCTCAGTAACCTCCCCGTGGTCCTGTGACCCAAAATGTGGCTCCCCTGTGAGCTTTCTTGTCCTCAGGACTGGATTCCAGACTACCCAAGGGCAGGGTACATCTTCTTTATCTCTGGGACCCCCCGAACTGTGCCTGAGCTCAGCTGCACACACATCCTCTGTACTCAGTGCAGACTGGGCTCCCTGTGCCGAGGAATAAAGATGGGAGACGAGCTGCAGAATGAGCTTAAGCTTCTGCAGGCTCCTGCCACGACCTCAGTCCTTACACTTCTCTGTGCCTTTATTTCTTCTGGCATCAAGTGATCCTTGTCACAAATCAAACACGGGGTCATTTTAAAACATGAATATTAATGGATAAACTAAAATAGGAAAAGATATCCTTAAGAAAGGAAGTTTGGAAGCCAGCTAAGCTCACCACTATACCACCAGCACCACTAAGAAAGGAAGCTTGGTACTACCTTTTCTAGGATATGTCTTTTGTAAGCGGGCCTTGTCTGTACCTAAAGATCACTCATATCCATGGTAGTGCTGTTGAAAGCAATTTTTTTGCCTACAACCCAGAGAAAGCAATTTTATATGCCCCCCCCTCAAAAAGCATGTTTATGTGGGTACCTCCCTCCCATGGGAGGCAGGTAACACCCCAGGGCTTCTCCCCCTGCCCCACATGACAGCCCCCAGAGCAGGACATTTGCACTGCCCCTCTCCTTACCAGACAGGAAGGGAAGGAGAGGGGCTGCATTCTTGTCTGAGGAAATCCAAATGCCGGTAGAGTGGACTAGAAGGCAGGGCTTAAGTGTGTGAGGCCTGAATGCAATCAAGTAAAACACACAGGACAAGCCCTGGCACAAGTAGGTATAAGCATCGCCTGATCTGTAACCCGTTTCCAGCTGCACTTTTAATGTGGGACCCGCCCCCCCACCCCCGCCTTCACTCTCAGCAATGACCTTACCTTGTACCTTTTCTTTTAATTGAAGATTTACAATATTGTGTTAGTTTCAGGTGTACAGCAGTTATACATACATATATATTTATTCTTTTTCAGATTCTTTTCTATTATAGGTTATTACAAGATGTGAATGTAGTTCCTTGTGCTATATACTAGGTCCTTGTTTATCTATTTTATATACAGTAATGTGTATCTGTTAATCCCAACTCCTAATTTATCCCTCCCCGCCCCCTTTCCCCTTTGGTAACTATAACTTTGTTTTCTATGCCTGTGAGTCTGTTTCTGTTTTTTAAGTAAGTTCATTTGTATCATTTTTTTTTTTAGATTCCACATATAAGTGATATAGGATATTTGTCTTTTTCTGTCTGACTTAGTAGGAAAATCTCTAGGTCCAGCCATGTTGCTACTACCTTGTACTTTTAAATGAATAAATAAGGCGCTTCCCCCTTGAGTTTCATTTGGCATGCCCCGCCATCAGAAGTTCCCTCCTGCAGTTTACACTTGCTTGCCTCTCTCTGCAATTCATCAAAGGAAGGCCTCACACCTCCACTGCAAACACCCAGTCTCTAGGCTCCCCACCTAAAACCGCCCCCTCTTTCTAACATTTCCTTTTAACCACATCCTAAAACACACACATGAGGCTTTTGCCTTGACCCTGCTATCTGATCCAGCTGCTGCTTAGACTAATCCGCTTCCTGTCCTCACCTCAGTTCTGAGAGTGGATCCTCAAAGCTTCCTCCCAAATCAGACAGACTCTCTGTTTCGTCCTACCCCTTCTCTAGCCCTTCACCCCACCTCCGATGCCCTTGGTCACGTTCAGTGTTCTTACTCATCTCCCACCTCGACATTTTTTTGTTTTCTCTGGCCTTTCTTGACTCCTTATCCTTTGGCTGCTTTGATGGTTCCTCTCCCTCTGTTCATCTTCTAATTGGGGTTTCCTTGCAAATTCTGCTGTAGCTTTTCTCTACCTGCTTGACCTCCACCCACTTCAGTGAGCTCACTTATTCCACCATTACTACTTCCCCAAAATTCACAAGTCCTTATCTCTAGCCCTATCGCTTGCTTGCACTGCCCACTCCCCACACTTCCAGGTTTCTGCAAGCATTTCCCCATGAACATCCAGCCTACATCTTAGACTCAATTCGGCCCAAAACTGAATTCAGGACTTCCACTTAACTCCAATCTGTCTGTCTTCTTTAATCTCCCACTTTGTCAGCAATTGAACCGTTCTTGCTGCCTCACAGGCTAAAACTTTGAGTTCCTTTTGATTTTTTAACAGCTTTATTGAAATATAATCAGGCATCACACTATTCTCCATTTAAAGTACACAATTCAATGGTTTTTAGTATAGTCACAGAATTGTACAACCAGCACCACAATCCATCTTAGAATATTGTACCCCCACCAAAGTCCCAAAACAATCATTTCCTATTCTCCCCTCCACACAGGGCCTGGTAACCACTGATTTACTTTCTGTCTCTGGATTTGTCTATTCTAGACATTTCATATAAATAGAAACATACTATATGTAATCTTTTGTGACTAGATTCTTCCACTTAGTATAATGTTTTCAGAGTTCATCCATATTGTAACAGGTATCAGTATTTAAGACATTTTTACAGCTGAATAATATTCCATTGTATAAATGTAACACATTTTGTGTATCTATTCGTCAGTTGATGAACATTTGGGTTGCTTCTACCTTTTGGTTATTGCGAATAATGCTGCTATGACATGCATACAAGTTTTTGTGTGGACATATGTTTTCAATTATCTTTGATCTATATTTAGGAGTAGAATTATAACTATGTGGTTAACATTTTGAGAACTGCCAAATTGTATTTCAAAGTGGCTGCACCATTTTACATTCCTACCAGCAGTTCATGAGAGTTTCAGTTTTATCACGCCTCGCCAAAACTTACTATCTTTTTCATCATAGCCATCATTGTAGGTGTAAACCAGGACCTCATTTGGTTTTTATTTGTATTTCAGTGATGGCTAATGATGTTGAGCATCTTTTCATGTGCTTATTTGCCTTTTGCATATCTACTTTGGAGAAATGTCTATTCAAATCCTTTGCTTTTTAAAAAAAATTTCGTTAAAATTGTTGAGTTGCAAGAGTTCTTTATACATTATGGATACAAGTTTCTTATTAGATATACAATCTCCAAATATTTTCTCCAATTTTGTGGGGTTTTTCACTTTTTTGATGGTATCCTTTGAAGCACAAAGTTTTAAATTTTTATGAAGTCCAATTAATCTATTTTTTCTTTTGCCACTTGTGCTTTCGGTATATCTAAGAAGGTGTTACCTAACCCAAGGTCATAAGGCCTTACTCCTATGTTTTCTTCTATGAGTTTTATAGTTTAACTCTTGTAGTTAGATCTATGATCCATTTAGAGTTAATTTTTATGCATGTTGTAAGGAAAATGTCTGACATCATTCTTTTACATGTGGATATCCAGTTGTCCCCGCACCATTTGTCAAGAGAGGGATCTTTTTAATTATTCCCTTTGTTTTATCTTTTATTCCAACCTGTTAATCAAGTTTTGTCCTTTTTCCCTTTAAAATGTCTGTCACTGTTTCACTACCACACCAGTTCCCAGATTAGGCCTTTACCATCTCACACAGAGATATCTGCATCCATGTTTATCCTTCCAAGCCCTCAGCAAGCCAAACTTCCTAAAGAAGGAAATTTAAGAAATGAATTGAATTTATGTAATTCACCTGCTCAGGAGCCTAAAGTCCTACTACTGAATACATACAGCATCAGGGCCAAACTCTTCTCTCTGATTTTCTAATACGGCCCCACCCAGTTTATACCAGCAAATCAAATATGCAAAATTTCATCTTCCATGGTTATTCAGCTCCTCCCTGAAGGGGAGTTCTCCTTCCTTGCTGTACTTTCCCCTCCCTTCTATGAACCCAATTAAAATTCCATAGGTCCTTAAAGGCTTCTTCAAACCCCAGCTCCCTGATAAACCTCCCTTAACTACCCCAGCCTTTGCCAGTGCTCTCCTCTGTGTCCCTACTGCATTTGTGTGTTCTGTAGCACCAATCACTATGCAGGTAACACTGGTACACCCAATTCTACGCTACCACCCAACACCGATAAGCATCTGTTGAATAGCTACTGAAGTTCACAGCACTGAACAGGCATGACACATGTATGTGAACATTGTTTCCTTCTGCTGTCAAGTGGGGGAGTCTAATTGGATGAGATAAAGTATCCCTCCTAGATTTAGAATTCCACTTCTTCCTCCATTACATACTGATCCAAATTTGAAGAGTAAGCTTAAAGTTAACTCAAGGTTTCTAACTGAAACTTTCCAAAGCCAAGCCAGTGTTTTCCAAAGATTCCCAGCATTGTAATTCCTTGCTACAAAATGCTCTCGGCTGTAATAACGATCCCGGCCCTGTTTCAGGCGCAAGCATTAGGGCATCTGTGATTTGGTTTGCAGTTTAAACTGTGAGATGGCTCCAAACCCTCACAGTTAAGAGTGTGTCCGATTGCAACACCCCCCCACACCACTATTTAAAAAAAAAAAAAAACAACTTTCAAATTGAAGAGGCAAAGTTTTATCTCTTCCCTGTTGAGAGCTGAAAACAATAGCAGCTTTCTGCTCTAGCATACCTTCAAAAGGCTGCCGAGTGACTGCTCTAAGAATACTTGGTTGTAGATGACCGAAGAAACGCACCGGCCTCCTCCTGCGACTCTGCTCTGCTAGCACGAGGGAAATTCTGCCCCCTCCCCTCCCAGCACCTTTAATAAAACAACGACTGGTACTGTATTAACTAGGCGGATGCGCGATCTTGGAAGGTTAAGGCTTTGGCAGACAAGGGGCGAGACTGGGAGGTCAAGCAACACCTTGCTGTAAAGAGCCGGTGAATTAAGAATTTGTCGAAATGACCTAAATCATGTACAGATTTTTTAAAAATCAACTGAAAATGGGAGACCGGTTGGATTGACCCCAGGGGCAGGAGTCCCCGGTTGCTGCAAGAAAATGCCTGAGGCGAGGTACCAGGCTCGGCGCGAAGTTGCAGCCCCAGAGCTCTCAGTAAACACTTTTTTTTTCCTGGAGTAGATTCCGGAGCGCGCACACCAGGTCAGTCCATCACGCTAATGCCTGTGCGGGTTCACCTACCCGCCTCTCCTCGCAGGTAGCACCTGGTCAGCACTTGCCTGCCCGCGAAGAAACCGCGAGGCCAACTTCTCAGCCTCGGAACACTGCTGCACGGAGAGCTACTAGGAGAACGGCTCCACTGCGCCAGCAGCCGCCGGGAGGCTGGTATTCCGCCTCCCCGCCCCCCCTCGCCGTAGTTAAAGTTTGCTCCCCATTCGCCGCTTCCCACCCCCGCCCCCTGCCTCTGCCCTCGGGCTGGAGGACCACAGAGGAGTTCCTGGGTCCTCGGTGCACAAACACACCCACCAACAAAAAAAGCCCATTAAATCTTCCCTCCTGCGAACTCGCGCCCCAGCGGATACCTCTTTGAACTGACCCCACCCCCGAAGCTCCCGCAGCCCCCGCGCGGTCTGGGGATCGCCCAGCCCTCCTGGGCTCACTCCCTCCTCCCGGCTGCGTACTTTTGCAGCGCGCTTGGTCTTTGATGTCTCTTTACATTATGGCAGAGCAGCCACACGCTCTTCCCGGGCGCAGGGCTTTGTGTAACGGAACTGACATTTGGCCTTAATACCTGTATCTCTTGGTGATTGCAACAAATTTCAAAAATAAATATTGTACTTTGATCTCCCGGCATTTCATTTTTAATGGACGCTCCGAACAGTACTTCATTAAGGATAAGTTTTTCAGGAGCCCCGAGTGCAAAGGGAGAGCGGCTAAACAGCACTTTGTGAAAGTCTCTCTCCAGACTTCAGCTTGCGCCTGGGAGGGCTGGAATCCCGGCGGGTGTTCACAAATGGAGGAGAGGCCCAGAGCCAGGACTTCAAACAGTCAAGGGAGGGCCTACCGTGCACCCGCACAATCCTAAATACTTTGAATGTATTTACCTCTTTTAAGCCTACAAGGACTCTACAAGGTGAGCATTGCTATAACCCCCATTTTACAAATTGGGAAACTGAGGCACAAAGCGGTTGTGTAAGTTGCTGGCCCAGGTCATCAGCCAGGTCATCAACTAGAAAGTGGCATCTAGAAATCGGCCTTCAGATTCTCAGAGTTGGAGCTCTTAACACCAACCCACTACTCTCTCCCTGCTTGCCACTGATGGTGGCTTATTGGCTAACGGGGCATCTTGGAGAAAAAGTTCTCTTCTATAACAACTATGGAGATGTGAATTGGCTTCTCTTGCCTTTTTGTTAAAATAGTGAACAGATTCGGCAAACGAGAATGCCTCCTAGCCTGCTTGGCCCAGCCTGGCCTGCAATCACCGATAGTGGAGGTCGAAGAGCCCAAAGGAGCCCGAGAGGAAACTCACTAAGGGACCAGGCCCGCTTCGACAGTGCCGACAGGTGCCTGTGTGTGTGTGTGTGCACCATGGGACCCCCGGCCTCTGACTTGCAGGCGGGAAAGGGCTCCTTCCCCTTCCAGGCTTCGCGGGTAATCGATTTTCTGGACGCAGTGTGGACAAGTGTAGGTCTTCCGGGCCTCCGGAGCAAAACACTAAGTCCCCTCTCATTCCTAGCTCCCAGAGCACTCGGACCTCCTCTTCAGGAGCCAGACCGCGTCGGCCGAGCTGTGCAGTCACTGCTCACCGTTCCTGGGTGACACCTTGTTGCAGAGAAGAGGGGCGTGCAAGGACGGGACTCGAGAAGTGCTCAAGCATAGTATTGGGGCTGCATTCGGCCCATTCGCCTTCAGCAAGATGTTTCTATTTTGCTGGCCGGCCCTGGGTGTGGGGAAGTGGCCTGGTGGCATAGTGTCCTGACCCCTAATGCGAGTGCAGAGGGCACCAATACACAGCCCAGACTCCGAATCAGAAGCCTTTTGGTGTTGGGGTAACCGCTGGCGCCGCACGGCGAGTTGGACCACCTGATCCGACCTCTCCACGTCAGTCCCGGCTGCTGTGCGGTACCCGGGAGGACCATACGCAGGAAGCCTGGGCGCGAGTTGGCTCAGAGGATCCCTGCCCGGTCGGCCGCGTCGCAGAGAGGAGGCGGTGTACCCGGACGCCGCAAGTGGAGCGGGGTTGGCCAAGCGCAGGCGGCCCACTCTGCTGCGCCGTTCCACGGAGCGTGGCCGCCGGCTGGAGGCCTCAGAGGCCATTCCCGGCCCTAATGCCCTCCAGCGCGGTGAGGACACCGAGACGCCGCTCCTGCTCTCCCGGGTGAGGAGATCTGGGTGTCCGTACCTCCCCTGCAGGACGCATCTTGCGCCGTGGGCCGGAGGAAGGCAGGTGGCCTGCCGTCCCTCCTGGGCCAGGCATGACTGGCAGCGAGGGTTTGGGGAGACCACACTCTGGAGAGCGTTTTCCTGACCCCAGCGAAGCACGGCCCGCGCCTGAAGAAATTTCTTTTCTTTACAAAGGTGCTGGGAACAACAGTTTTTATTGACATTTCTTTCCGATTAGGGAGCCACCCTCGTACTATCTGTGGTTTGCTCAACAAGAACAGCTACGGTCTTCCTCCACCGCGCCTTACTTTTTTCGGTTAGTTCCCTGTAGGTGTGTGCGGCTTGCAGGCGTGCGCACTTGCCTGGCCGGGCTTGGCGCCGGGGTGGGGATTTCTAGCATCTCTGTGGGTTTCGGTGGGGCTTAATAGCGGTCAGCTTGCCTGCTCCGAGAGAGAAGAGCAAGACACCAAACATTTCCCCCTCGAGTTGCTCTGAGTGTCCCGCCAAGCTTAGCTTTGGGGGTAAGCGTGGCCCGGGTGTATTTCGCAGGCTCACTATTTGCAAAAGTTGTGGCCCGAGAACTTCCAGGTCGCCAGCCGGAACGTCGCAAGAGGGGCGGGCGGCCCTGGAGCGTGCGCGCCACCCACCGCCGCCCTGGGCGGCCGCCCGGCCCCGCCCCGGGTCCCAGGGCTGCTCACCGCTCCGCGGGGGCTGGGCTGGGGGAGGAAGGGGGAGCATGAGGCGGGCGGGGCGCAGGGCGTGCCACGTTCAGCCCCGGGAATTCCCTCGGGTCCAAGGTGTGCTCGGGTTGACGACGTGCTCGGGCCGGTGCCTGTGCTGTCCGGGTGCCGGGTGTGTAAGTACCGGGGGCGGAGAGGAGAGAATTACCCTCATCTTCGTCTCCAAGTCCCGCGCCTGGAAGCCGAAGGCAGATTTCTCTGGAGATAGCAAAGATACTTTGTCACTTTGGGCGCTGCCTTGGCGCAAATCTTTAATTGCAAGGGAGCGGGGGGGTGGCGGCGGGAGAGGGGGATAGAGTGTCTCAAGCAACCCAAGCGCGGGTCTCCAGGCGGCAAGGCCCCCTTTGATCAGGAAAATCCAATTATTTGTGTATATACATTTCCCACATAGTGATTACTTCATTAATTGTCCCGCCTTTATCTCCTCCCTTCCCATCCCCCCTAATAATCAGTTCTTTTATCCAGACCAACAAACACACCATAGGAGCTTTGTGGATTCAAAGGATTTGCTTTCGCTTCTGAAAGAGCCGCTATTCTTTGATGATTGGGTAGCGGCAAACTTCAAAGCCATAAATCTTCCCTCTGACTGGCTGGCGGCCCAGCAAAGTCCTTATCAAATTCTTGGAGGTGAGCCTGAAGCGCTCAGACCGCTCGCAGGGCGAGCGAGCGGGTTGCGGCGAGGGGCGCGGGCGGGGAGGGCCCCTGCGCGCAGAGAGGGCGCCCGGGAGGGACGCTAAGGCGGCCCTTCGTCCTCGCCTTCGGGTCTCCATGCCTCAGCAGCGCCCTGCTCCTCAGCCAACGGCCCGCAAGCCATAGCCATGGCCGCCGTGGCCGTCCTCCGGAACGACTCGCTGCAGGCCTTCCTCCAGGTCAGGGCTGGGCTCGGAGGGGGCGAGGGAAAGGTGGGAAGAGTCATGTCTGGATCTTTCCTGATATTCTGTGCACCCTGAATTTCAAAGGGAATCCCGCTCGGTGGACACCAATGGAGTGAGACCTAGGGGTGCCCACACCAACTTCACACTGAACCCTGGTGTCAAGAGTGTGGCCTTTGGGGGAGGGGCGCGCGTATCCAGGGCTTGTTCGGAGGTGCGCGTCTGGCTGAGAACCGGTCCCAGCTCACCCCGCTGGGCCCTCCTGGGGCGGGCGGAGGAGGAGCGCGAGAGTAGCGTGGAAATGAGAGCTTAAAAGATGGGAGGGAAGGCGGATGGGCATCCGGGCTGTGGGTGTTTCCAGACCCTTTCTGGCCGCGGAGCCGGGAGTGGCCCGTCGGATCTCTCTCCCCTCCCACTTTGTGCCTGTCTTCCTCTGAGGCTAGATGGCGTCTCTTTGCACCAAGTAGTTTCACAGGAAGCGCTCCCGCGTCCAGGTAGCGCAAGCACCAAAAGTTTCCCGGGACTGGTGGGTGCGTGCGTGGTGTGCGGTGGCGGGGGAGGGACACCCAGGACGGGGGAGGGGCGGCGGTATAATAGCCGGCGTGGGTGTGGCGGGCCGGCCCGGAGACCGCGCTTGGAGCGCTAACCTTTTGTCTCTTCTCCGCCCTCCCGTGCCGCCGCCTATGCAGGACCGCACCCCCAGCGCCTCCCCAGACCTGGGCAAGCATTCGCCCCTGGCGCTGCTAGCCGCCACCTGTAGCCGGATTGGCCAGCCGGGCGCTACGGCGCCCCCGGACTTCCTGCAGGTGTCCTACGACCCCGCGCTGGGCTCGCCCTCCAGGCTCTTTCACCCGTGGACCGCCGACATGCCGGCGCACTCGCCCGGCACGCTGCCATCCCCGCACCCCAGCCTGGGGCTGACGCCGCAGAAAACGCACCTGCAGCCGTCCTTCGGGGCAGCGCATGAGCTGCCGCTTACACCCCCTGCAGACCCCTCGTACCCCTACGAGTTCTCACCGGTGAAGATGCTGCCCTCGAGTATGGCGGCGCTGCCCGCCAGCTGCGCGCCCGCCTACGTGCCCTACGCGGCCCAGGCCGCGCTGCCGCCCGGCTACTCCAACTTGCTGCCGCCGCCCCCGCCGCCTCCGCCGCCCACGTGCCGCCAGCTGTCCCCCAACTCGGCCCCCGACGACCTCCCGTGGTGGAGTATCCCGCAGGCCGGCACCGGTCCGGGAACCTCGGGGGTTCCGGGGGGCAGCCTCTCCGGCGCCTGTGCGGGGGGACCCCACGCGCCCCGCTTCCCGGCCTCAGCGGCCGCCGCTGCCGCCGCCGCCGCCGCCGCCGCGCTGCAGCGGGGCCTGGTGTTGGGCCCGTCGGACTTCGCGCAATACCAGAGTCAGATCGCTGCGCTGCTGCAAACCAAGGCCCCCCTGGCGGCCACGGCCAGGAGGTGCCGTCGCTGCCGCTGCCCCAACTGCCAGGCGGCGGGCGGCGCCCCGGAGGCAGAGCCGGGCAAGAAGAAGCAGCACGTGTGCCACGTGCCGGGCTGCGGCAAGGTGTACGGCAAGACGTCGCACCTGAAGGCGCACCTGCGCTGGCACACGGGCGAGCGGCCCTTCGTGTGCAACTGGCTCTTCTGCGGCAAGAGCTTCACGCGCTCGGACGAGCTGCAGCGGCACCTGAGGACTCACACAGGCGAGAAGCGCTTCGCCTGTCCCGAGTGCGGCAAGCGCTTCATGCGCAGCGACCACCTCGCCAAGCACGTCAAGACGCACCAGAATAAGAAGCTCAAAGTTGCTGAGGCCGGAGTCAAGCGGGAGGACCCGCGGGACCTGTAAGCCCACCCGGGGGCGCCTCGATGCCTCTCCTGCCTCGGGCTCCCTACCCAGCACCTCTTCGGAGAGGTTCCGGTGGCCTGTGGGCAGCCGGCCGAGAGGAGACCCAACTGAGGCACTTACTTGCCCCTTCCTGCTTGCCCGCCTCCCAAAAACGACGCCAGGCCTCCAGCTCCCTGGCCGGCCTGCGGACAAGGACCGTGTGCCCAGGAAGAGCAGGGGAGGTAGGGTTGAGAGCTCTGTGTCACGAAAGAGCAGTTTCAGGCTCTGAACCATTCCCACCATCTGGGAGACTACAGTTTGGGGGGACTACCCTGGGCTGACCTCTGTATATAGGAAACGCTGCTGAAATCAAAGCGGAAGAACCTTGAGAGATTTGAAATAGTGCTGTGTTTTTTGCTAGGACTGGGCCGGGCTTTGTACAGGTTATTTAATAGCTTTCTTAAAGAATAATTATAATAATTATAACATTAATTAAAATGTTACTTTTGTCCTCAGCTCCATGCAGAGCTACAGCATGAAATGTCTCTGTAAAGCAATCAGCAGTTGCAGCGTGAAAATAAATACGTTAACTCCGGGGTCACCTCGGGAAGACCCCGCTGAGCCGGTCTCATTTGATCTTTTCTCCTTCCGGGAGGCTTTACAAAGCTGTCAGGTTTCACCGGGAATTTGAAGGCTCCTGTAGGCTGCCTCTGTCGGAGACTTCTTTGGTTTGGAAGGTTCTGGGCAAGTGTGTCGGGTGCAAAGATGCAGAAAGTAGGAGGGCAGGGTCAGTTTTGTGGTAAAGAGATTAGGGCAAGATTTTCCAGTCCCACCTTGAGTTTCTCACGCGGCCTTAGGACTTGACCAGAGACTGTCGGGCTTCTCTTAAAAGTTGATACCTGCTGCACATACAATACACGATCCTTTTATCTGGCGAATTGCCTGTGGCTTTTCATTTGTTGGTACTCCCAGAGGTCACAGGCGAGCTGCGCTTTCTCCTGGCAGCCGGCTATGCTGCTGTCTGCAGGGGTACTACTATCTCGAGGGTCTGTTCACAGATGAGATTTTGGAGAGTTACAGAGAAACTAGGGGCCCTTGTTCAGGTTGATCTTTGCTTGGGAAAGAAGCGGCTCTCCTGTATTTCAGCCCCGTCATGATACACAACCTTGTCTTGCTTGTTTTCTTCTTAATCCTTTTGCTGTGGCAATCTTACCAGTCTTGTTTCACAATAGCCTCTTAGGGATTTCTGTTTAGGCCTGGAAGTTTAGTTCCATTTTGTGTCTTGGGACTTTATTTTTTCAATCACTGCAGTAGACTAAGATTTTCTCAGGGAGGAGCCAGGAATACTCATATCTAGGTTTCTCACCTGTCTCTAAAATGTGAAGTTTTAAATGTAAAGTTTACAAGTGTTTTTTCAACTCGGCTGACTCCTGGATGTTTTCTAATATGTGAGTTTTTAACCTGAAACCAAAACCTTAATCTTCTGATTTAGAACTAGCAAAGAAAAGAAATTGTTCTCAATTTTGTTACTATGTTAAACTGGCTGGCATCATTAATGCCAAATTTCAATCGAACTGAATAATTTTTTCATGGTAGTAGAAGTGTATATAAATTGATAGGATTTCACAGTTTACACACTGCTGTTACCTTGCCTTTCGTTTGAAGTCAAACTGAAGGGTAAGTTCTTAAAAACCAGGAGGGTTGTGCTTGAGACTTACTGTATTAAGTAAAACTCAACCAGCAACATAGTTGAGATGAAAATTACTTTTATACTCCTAAGAAATAGCATTTTTACTTTGTAACTTGGGACAAGGTGGTAACTACTAAAATCATTGTAGGACTATGCCTTAGAACCTGTTACTATCATTAGAGATTTTGGAACTATTGAATGACAAAATGGAATGTGAGTCTTTAGGGTTCTTTACCTGGAAAGGGCAGTTTGGGCTGGCTAAATTCTCAAGGCTGTGACAGTTTTGCAAGCAATAGCAATAAGAAAGTTGCTACACAGTAACATTAATATGCATTTAAATGTGTAATCTTAATCTACATCAAGATTGTTGAGAATAATTTCTATGAAGAGTTACAGAAACTCTCACATCTGAACCATGCCCTGGGATTGACTTCAGAGCCGGAAAAGGTTTTTTGGCAGATGACAGGGAAAGAGAAGTCCTTGTTAGAGAGTGAAAAGACCAAGGACTTTCTTTGGAAAATTTGAAACGATTCTCTCACGTGAAAGAAAATGCCCTTGGTAGAGAAAGAAAACTGGCAATTTTGAAGTGACTCTACTAGCTATTATTGACAGCTACGATCATTTAGCATCCAAACAGGTGAAGTGTTGAAGATAAAATTTCCTTATAACTTTAACTTTGTTGTTAAGAGAGAAAATAGGTAAAATGTATGAAATTTTGTATCTAAACAGATAAGGTGTTGAAGATAGTTTTCCTATAACTTTGTGGTGGTTAAGAGAAAGATAAAATATATGGAATTTATCTAAAAATACAATATTTATAATTTTAAAAAGCAGAATGAAGTCATTTGATGACAAATCACTTTCTTAGTTTTTAGGAAATTGAACCTGCAAATTTTAAAAGTTTGGTAAAAGTATAGACTCTAGACTAAAGACTGTTCCTTATTGTCAGTGCAAATCTGTGTTCCAATTACTTTAGAAAAAAATATTTATGCCATTATCCAAATAGAAGCCAGGAAGTCACAATAATGTGATATTATTATCCAAGTGTAGGAAAACATTTCATGTTTATACTGAAAAATAAGCTAATAAATGCTCAGAAATACAAGTTTGACAATGAAGAAATGTATTAGATTCTGTAAGCTTTTAAAATGTGAACTGCTGCTGCATGCTTTATTTGGTTCATAAAACTGCAACCTACTATGGTATTATCCATTTATAACTTTAAAAAATTATTATAAAATAAACCAGTATGCAAGAAATATATGCATAAATGATGTAAATTAAGCACATTTAATTTAATTTTAATGACATTCAAATTAAAAGAAGTTCAGAAGCAAAGTACTTTTAAATGTAAACTGAAATTTATTTTTTATTTGGAATTTTGCCATCATCAAAAAAGAAAGTTTAATCCACCAACTGAATTCAAGGCTTTACTTAAGAACCCCAGAACCAAATTCAATTGAATTAAAAACCAATTGAAGAAACTATGTTAATGATGGCCTCAAATGTCAATAGACATTTTGTTTTTTAAGCAACTGTTTCAGTAGCATGCAAATATAATGTAAAGTGTCATATTTTAGAAAATTCTAAAATAAGTGTGATATGATTACATTGTTTAACACAATTGATAAATGAACCATTTGACCAAAAACTTGGAAACAGAGAGAAATTGAGTTATCAGTAATTTAGGTAATTTGGAATTATATGTTTCTGAACTTATTAACAACACTGTATAGTTTTCTGCTTTTCTCAAGGGAAAATTGTGCAAATTTGTCCTTTGCTGACCACTAATTTGGAATAGTTTTGGTAATGAATGAAAGTAAATTATATTAAAGAAAATACAGCTACATTATTCACCATCGTGTTAAATAAGTCTTTTCTAGTTTCAGTTAGAGTTTAAATCTTATAACTATGTTGTGTATGTTGTTTTAACTTATTTTCCCTTAAGTCAATCAGACAACACATGCCTATTTAAAAAATTAACATTGATGAGATTGCTTCTGTCAGAAACCTACATGAAACAGTATTTGTAGAAAAGGCAGTTTTTCACTCCATTTCTATTTTAATACTATTGGGTTTTAGATATTCAGTTTAAAGCGGCATCTTCAGTGTTTCCCGTCTGTTTTGGTTCTGCTGTGAGACTTTCACAGAACCTTTAGCGGTAGCTATATCTTCACACTAACGTGAACACCTACTAAGTTGTTTATGGCTCTAAAATTGCAAACCACTTTTACTTGTGTTAGCTAACCACATTAAATAATGACAAGTTGTGGTAAATTGACATTATCTCACTGGGAAATCATCTGTTGTGGAATCAGATTCAAACCTCAAGCTTTGTTTTCTAGTAAATGTGATTATGCTTTGCTAATGTCCCAAATTGAGGGCCACTCAAAACAAGTCATACCAATGTTCTATTAAATATCATTTCCTTCCTCTGGTTTGCATGGTAGAGGGGAACTTAAAAGAGTATGAAACCAAGGGCAGCTTTGACATGAGGACATGTGCCAACATAGTTTGATAAACTAGGAACAAATAAGGAAAACATCTAGATAGAAAGATGTATGTTGGTAATGAGACATATATTTAGATTAATACACCAAAATGACAGGTTTCAGTATTGGGCCAGTATAATTGTAAGCTGATTCATGTGGCATTCAATATATATAAACAGGGACTTCCCTGGTTGCGCAGTGGTTAGGAATCCGCCTGTTAATGCAGAGGACACGGGTTCAATCCCTGGTCCAGGAGGATCCCACATGCTGCGGAGCAACTGGGCACATGCGCCACAGCTGCTGATCCTGTGCTCTGGAGCCCGCGAGCCACAACTACTGAGCCCATGTGCCACAACTACTGAAACCCGTGCGCTTGGAGCCTATGCTCTGCAACAAGAGAAGCCACCGCTGTGAGAAGCCCGCACACCGAAAGGAAGAGTAGCTCCCGCTCGCTGCAACTAGAGAAAGCCCGTGCATGGCAACGAAGACCCAACGCAGCCAAAAATCAAAAAAATAAAAAGTATATATATATATATATATACACATATATATGTGTGTATATATATATATATATGTAAACAGTATATTTTTCTCTGATGTTCAGACTCGACACATTTTTGCATAAAGATCTTTGTGTCAGTTCCTCCTCCCTTGATTGTTTTTAAAGAATCAGCAATGTTTCAAGTTAATTTATGGACATTGTAAAATAACTTACATAATGTTACTTCCTAAAATGAGTAAGTGATACTGTTCAGCAAAGATGTAATCAAACAGCTATGGACCTTCATAATTTTTTTTTGATAGTTTCACAGTTGTTTTACTGTTACAGTTTATTACCAATTGAAGATTTGCATGTGATGATTGATATAGTATTCATTTTCATGCTGACGTTTTGATGACTTCCCTTGCTAGACTTTATATACTTCTCCTTCCATGTCTTTAGTGATTATGTTGAAGCATAATCCTCAATGGGGTATTTGACACTTAATTCGTAATTCAACCCATGCATGTGAACTGCAGTAGTTTCTGCACAACACATAATAAACTATATTAACTAATATATTTTGGTTGTCTACCTAATACCAAAATTCAATTCAGGGGAAATAAATCAGTTCCTAGTTTGATACAGATCTTCCTTGACTAACGATGAGGTTACCTCCCAATTAACTCATCGTGAGTTGAAAATACCGAAGTTGAAAATGCGTTTAATACGCCTCACCTACCGAGCATCATAGCTTGGCCTAGCCTACCATAAACATGCTCAGAGCACTTACATTAGCCTACAGTTGGGCAAAATCTAATACAAAACCTATTTTATAATAAGGTGTTGACTATCTCGTGTAATTTATTGAATATTATACTGAAAGTGAACAACAGAGTGGTTATATAGGTACAGGATGATTGTGTTTCGGTTGTTTACCTTGGTGGTGGCGTGGCTCTCTGGGAGCTGTGGCTCGCTGCCCTGTCCAGCATCACAGGAATACCCTACAGTATATCGCTAGCCCAGGAAAAGACCAAAATTTGAAGTTTGGTTTCTACTGAATGTGTATCACTTTCACACCATCATAAAATCAAAAAATTGTATGTCAATCTATCGTAAGTCAGGGATGCCTGTATATAAAAGTCTGCAGCTTTCACTTCCCAAAAAGTTGTTTCAGCATTATGAAGATTTGGTTTGCCCATTATAAAATGGAAGTTTGTTTTGTAGGAAAACTATTTAATTTTTTTTCATTAGTTGCCAAAACCCTAACATCAAAAATACACTAAAATTTTCTGAGGTCTAAGGCAGTGTCTAGATATCACCTGATTTGTTAATACAATGTTAAGCCATTCAGTCACATGGATGCTTTCTAATGATTTTGTGTTTAGCATAATCTAAAACACGGATGAAAAACATCTGGCCCTTAGCTTAATTTCATCCAATTCACAAGGCAAGTATCAAAGCTAAATCCTCATTTATGCTTATGGTTGGGAAAATGTGTCTTAATTTGAAAAGTGTTTGGTGACAGTTTCCTGAAACTCTATGTAAGGTACCATGAAAGCTTATTTCTCTTATTTCTGTCTTTGTAAGTTTTATTCTTGTATTCTGTATGTCTCTTTACTTGTGGATGCCACGTCTTCGAAATATTCGTGTTCATCTCTAGCACGGAAACTCGTTTTGTGTCGTGTGTCTCTCTTCCTTTTCTTGATGTATCTATGCCCATTATTTTATTTTGCTCCCTATAATGCAGGACTTGACAGGATTCTAAACTCCAATTATTTAAAACCTGTTGTACGTTTAACAGACACATATTCCTTGGTCTAAATTTTACGTGAGTGAGTTCAATTTAGAGTTCTATTTATAGATTCAAATCATGTTTTATTTATGCATTATATGACTGCTGTTTACTGTGGATTTCTGAACATCATTTTACTTTCAGTTGTCATGGAAAAAATATTTCCGTGACAATTGAGAGTAAAATTGTAAAATATGGTAGAGAATTATGGTTTGAGGTAATACCAGGTTGGATAGATTTTAATTAGTAAAAAGCATACAAAAGAAGTAGATGACCTAAATCTGTAAACATAGCCCTTTATTTATCGAGCTAAGGTTTTAATGAAGGGAATGTGAACTAAGACCTATAAGCATTTATCTATTTTTATTCCTTGTTAAGGTTATTATATTTGATGGAGGTTTCTTTTTCTCTCAAAGCCTTTATTCTCCTCTGTTTGATCCTTGGTGAAGTTCATGTCATCTCTCCATACCTCAGACAACTGCCAAGAAAGTCATTTTGGTAACAGATTTTGTACCGAGACTGGGTTTGGAGTAGAAAGTTGTTAAAGTTTTCTAAGGAGAAAGCACTCCCTTCATCGATCATGATTCAGGCGTGTCAATGGCAAATCTGTGTGCCCTGGGTAGCTAGTAGCTGGAAGCTGCCCCCTTGCTTCTGTAGCACAGAGGTCTAGAAGTAGTGAAAAGGGAAACAGATCAGAGGGAATAACATGACCATGGGGAATAACAGACATTTGGAAGATCCTGTTTAGACAGGATGTTCCTAAAGGGGTGGAAATAGGGCCATTGGGTAGGAGCTGAAGGAAAAGGCTTGATCACTTTCTCAAAGTTAGAATGGACCCCGGGAAAGCGCCTCCCTCACCCCAGGTTGTTTTTGTCTTCCTTAAACCAAAGCTGAGTATGAGTAGGCTGTAGGGGAGATGCAGCCCTTGACTGAGTTGGACTTGGAGAATCTTTATGGTCTCTTCCAAAGCTGAAATGCTTCAAATCTAAAATCTGTACATCAAAAAATCCAAATACATTTTATTAAAGCTACTAAAAATGCAACAGTTGTATGGATATTCCTGGCATTCTGGCATCTGATTTCAGAAATCCAGTTTGGGAAAATATAGTTTATTCTTAAATAGTTAAAGGTATTAAAGAGCAGCAGAGTAATTTGGGATAAATCAGTCAGCCTCTCTAGAAGTAATATCAGAAGGTAGTCACATGATCTTAATATTGGTTTTTGAAAAGAACACTTCTGGGGGTGTCAGTCTTTGTAAATGCTGTACCATGATGCACATCACCAAGTCCTGTTTTTATGTATGGAAATTTCACAGTACAATGACAGGATGGAAAAGTATAGGTAACTTTTCAGTAGTTATATAGGTGTAATCATTTAGATTTACAAACTGTGGCCTAGCTAAATTTAAGGAAACCATTCTTTCCCCATACCCTCGAAGTCAGTCAAGTTGATATATATAATTAATACCTGAGCTGCATACTTAATTCAGTATTTGTTATTTATAATTATTAGATGCAGAAAACTCAGGCAAAACAAATTCAAAACATGTATACATAACTAAATTCAAGGCACCAAACGTTTATTTGAGTTTACAAGATGTAAGGTACGTTGAGGATTGGAAGATGAACACAATGCAAAGAGCTCACAGTCATAAAGGAGTTAAGACATACACACAAATGAATGTAAGACAAGGCCTAACTAAAAACCCAGTAACGAAATTCCTATTATAACAAAAAGGAAAGAGAAATTACTTCAGGTAAAACAATGTTAAACTATTTTATGCCATAAATATTTCTGTCTTCAGAAACAACAGTCCACAGACTCCACCTGCAGCCTTCAGAATCCTTTTAGGTTTTTACATGGAGCTGAGAGTTCAAGACAGTGTGGTCCCTAGACCAGCAGCGTTAGCATCACTTGGGAACTTGTTAGAAATGCAGATTCTTGGGTCCAGTTCCAAGTTACTAAATCAGAAACTCTGGAAAGGGGCCCAGCAATCTGTGTTTTAATAAGCCCTGCAAGTGATTCTGATGCACACTAAGGTTTGAGAACCACTGGTCTAGGAAATGGTACCTTTTATAATGCATAAGATTAACCTATGGAAAATAAGCAAATTCAAGCCTAACACATTTCTCATAAGCTATTCTGGGGACATAGAGAATGGACAGGTCACTTGGCTGAAATCCCTCACCCCGTCAAGAGACCCAATTGAGAACCTTCTAACTCCTGATGAGAAGACAGCAATAGTCTTAATTACAGAGTGATTCTTCTGTGTATCTTCTACAATTATGTAGACAACTGTCCTTTTATAGTAGTATTTAATACACATAGAAGATTTACATTTTTGAATCATCAATCATATTTTATGTTAGTGGAATTTTCCCAAGAAAGTGGAACAGTGACTTTTAACAACATCTGTTTTCTTCAAAGGAGTGCTCAGCTAACTGAGCAGTTTGGATTTTTAGTGTCATTGGATGATGAATAGCTAATTATCTTAGGGCATGTATAAACTCCACCACTAAGAGTGAAAACTACATGTACACTCAGTGCTGCAGAAATACAAGGATGGCACTTCTAAAACACAAGCACAGTTGCTTCAAGCCTTTGTTTTGCTAAAAAAAAAAAAAAAAAAAAAAGGGCTTTTAAAACTACTGATAGGGAAGTGCAGAGTCCTAGGGCTTCTTCGTAGAGGCCCAAACTTAGGAAGTTGTAGATATTTATCTAAACCCGCGGTCTTCAATTCCTCTAGTTTCACTGCTGTCCTCCTCAGCCCAACCCTCTCCTCCACCAAATCTTTCTTGCTCAAGGTGCATCTCAGGGCTGTTTCTCAAACCAGAGCATGATTTTGTAACATTTCTTTGAAAAACATTTTATTTCTGACCTTTGCAATTATAGAAGGATGCTGGGAATTACCAGTACCAGGGAAACTTGTAACATCAATGAGAATAGCTCCAAAATTTTTTCCAGTGAATGAACCTCTGCCTCCAAATCTAAACTATCCATCATTGATTTGGGGGTACTTTAGGAGGACACTTAGTGAATGACAACAAAAATCTAGGTTGATGATGACTATGGCATATCCCCAAGGAGTTCCCCAGAGCCCTGAAAGATCAAGGGAGCTCTCTATGACCAGATAAATCTCCCCAACCAGGATTCATAGAAATAGAATTTGACAGGTTGGAGTTGGAGAAGACCTTAAAAATCATCCAGTTTGACCTTCTCATTTAACAGAGGAGACAACTGAGGGCATGCTTAATCAAATGAAGCAACCATTATCTAATGTATCTATGATACATTAAAGAGTAAGTACACTCAGTAGAAACTCAGCAGCCTAGAAAAGGGAGTGATAGTTAAGGATCATGAACAGTGGGAGAAGACCCAGGGATCAAGACCAGGATCCCTTTCTACCCTTAGCTATGTGGGTGGAGGTAAGGTGGTGGTCCTAGGAAGCTGCTAACTGGCTCCCTCTACCCTTCCCAGTATCCTGGGCCTCTTGCCTTCTCTGAGGCAATCTCAACTTCCCAATGCCTTAACAGTCATTCCCTGGAACGCCTAAGTCTCATTGCTTCAGCTTTTAAAGACATCCCCCCACCACAATCTCCCTATGTTATCAAAATGTAAACTCATTTAGAAGATTGTTAAGTGACCATTCAAAGGCAAAAAAAAAAAAAAAAAAAAGCAAAGACCAGAAGGGCAGGGGGTAGAAGAAGCCAGAGCTGAGGAGAAAAAGAGAGGCTCTCTGATGGAAAAGAGCTGATAATGGTATGGGTGTGTGTCATGTGATGGACAGATCTATCTGTCCATCAGATAGATCTGGGGACGTGGAAGGACCATATTTCAGAAGGAACAGGTAAAAAAGTTGTAAAAAAGTCTAGATCCAGAGCTCTTAGCAACTGTCTCAGCAAAGATTCCTCTGTATTTGTTATCTTTTGTTGCATAACAAATACCACAAATTTAAAGGCTTAAAACAGCATATGTTTATTATCTCACAGATTCTGTGCACCAGGAGTCTAGGCAGAGCTTAGCTGTAGCCTCTGCTTAGGGACATTTATAAGGCTGCAATCAAGGTGATGGCCAGGACTGGGGTCTCATCTGAAGGCTTGACCAGTGAAGGATATTCATCCAAACTTAAGTGGTTGTTGGCAGGACTTGGTTCTCTGTGGGTTGTTGGACTGAGGACCTCAGTTCTTTGTTGGCTGCAGTCTGGAGACCACCCACAGTTTCTTGATACATGGGTCTCTCCAACATGGCCACTTGCTTCATCAACATGCAAGCTGGGAAGGCAATAAAGTCTACTAGAAAGATGGAAGCTGGTGGCGCAGTGGTTAAGAATCTGCCTGCCAGTGCAGGGGACATGGGTTCGAGCCCTGGTCCGGGAAGATCCCACATGCCGCAGGGCAACTAAGCCTGTGTGCCACAACCACTGAGCCTGTGCTCTAGAGCCCGTGAGCCACAGCTACTGAGCCCGCGTGCCTAGAGCCCGTTCTCCACAACAAGAGAAGCCACCGCAATGAGAAGCCCATGCACCACAACAAAAAGTAGCCCCGGCTCGCTGCAACTAGAGAAAGCCGCATATAGCAACAAAGTAGCCAAAAATAAATAAATAAAATAATTTTTTTTTAAATAAAGAAAGATGGAAGTACATCTTTTGTAATCTATTCACAGAAGTGACAGCCTATCAACATGCTACTCACTTGAAGAAGGTTACTCAAGAGAAGATTACACAAGGATTCGAATACCAGGAGGTGGGAATCATGGGAGGCCATTTTAGAGGATGACTATCACACCTTGTGACACAGCTTGTCAAAAACAATAAAAATAATGGAGTCATGTTATATAGACCATAAAGGTTTGGACAAAGAGTTTCTCAGCATCAGCTATGATGCTTCCTCACTCGTGAGAGACTGTCCCCCAGCATCCATCTTTCCTTTCTTCCTTATTGTAATAGTAATCCCCAAATTTTAGGGAGGCATATGGCTGTCCATCTAGAGACTACATATGGCAGCCTCCCTTGTAGTTAGGTATAGCCATATGACTAAGTTCCCACCAATGGGCTGTGAGCCTGTGTGATATATGCCACTTCTGAGTGACATCCGTAAAAGAAAGTTGCATGCCCTCCCCTTCTTTTTTATCCCCCTTTCTGAGGCTGGAATGCATATATTGTGGTGGGCATCCAGTTCAATCATGTAGATAAGACCAACACTCTGGAAGATCTTGGAAAAATAAAACAGAAGGAATAGGAGTCCCCAGACCATCACTTGAAGCAGAGTAGCCCAACTTTCCTGGGCTGCCTACCAGCTGGACTTCTATCTAAAAGAGAAATAAACCATCTTGTTTAGGCCATTGTTATCTGCTATCTGTTACCGTAACTAAACCAGTATCCTAACTGGTGGATCACACAGTGCTTCCAGAGGCAGGTATTAGCAGTGCTCCTGCTGAGTCTTCCTGTGGCAGCTGTGAATTACATCGCTTTAAAAGATGTCACAATGTGTCACCTTTCCAGCTCCTCCTAGGCTATGTCTGCTGGAGTCCTCAAAATGAGTTCTCGCCCCCAAAAGGGTATCCTCTTAGGATGCTGCTATGGAAAACTCTATCACTGCTTTCCAGCTTTGCCCATGCTCAGGTACCCAGAGGACTTCAGTCATTCAGTGATTCATTTATTAGACTATTTATGGGAATTTCTCATGTGGCAGTCACATGAGCCTGGGGATACAGCAGTGAACAGGACAGACCAGTTTTTTGCTCTCAGGTGACTGACATTCTAGTAGGGCATTAAAGACACAATAAACAAATAAACCAACAAATAAGATAATTCAGGGAATCATAAAATAGAACAACAACTTGAAATTCATCTTCATTTACCCTACAAGATCACGCAGGGAAACTGAGTCTCAGCCACATTGCTGGATAATTCACGGTCTCCAGCCTGAAGAATGGCCCCCAGTAGTCCTTGTCTCATAACTGCCTCAGACTGAAGGAGACAAATTATTTCCACCTACTACCCTTTGGTGAGAATGAGTCCCATGAACACACCTATATGCGTGGTGGATGGAAAATATAGAGATGCACATGGATATCTGTTGAACACTAACAGTGTTCCACCAACATACCCATCATAAAAATCCAAATAAATAAAAAACACATAAAGCAGAAAATAAAAGGGGCACTTTATCCTTTCCCTTCATAAATAACCACTGTTAACATTTTCATTCAACCAACACATCTTTATTGATCTCCTGCACTGTTCCCGGCCCTGTCCTTGATGCTGAATATGCTGGAGATGGTTCCTAACCTCATGTGGCTTCTAGCTTGAGTGTGTGTGTATGTGTGTGTCTCCTCCTGGGTTTGTAAACTGCCTGTACCATACCTAGCTATACGATTTCAGGCAAACCACTTAACTCCCGAAGGCTCGGTTTCCTCATTGACAAAATGGGTATTAAAATAGTAGCTAATATATAGGGTTGTTGGAGGGGATTAAATTTGATAATATAGGTTAAATAACTTAGAATAAGCACTCAGTAAAAAAAAAAAAGGCTGCTACTATTGCTATATGGATAATATAAATATTTGCTTTTATATAAACAGGATTATACTATTGATACTTATATACAACTACGGTCTACTCCTTGAACCCTTTCAGTGATGTTCCTTTTTCCATTTCAAAACATAGAAGGTGAAGTTCATCGTTTTAACTGCTTTATGGTATTCTGTTGTCTGTATTTACATTTGTGTGTATATTTGGTGGAGAGATTGATGGACATGGAGTCCATGAATGGGCATTGTATGCCAAGTTCTTTCTTTCTTTCTTTCTTTCTTTTCTTTCTTTTCTTTCTTTCTTTTCTTTCTTGCCAAGTTCTTGATGTACTTTTTCTTCTGGACAGTGGATACAAAACTTAGTTACATTCTAAAAGGGTTCATAATCCAAAAGCAGGGCTGTGATTTAAATGGGCCAGTGCTTGACTTGATCACATAATTTCACCTCTTTGTGCTCCAGTCCTTCCATCTGTGTGTTGTTTAATTACTCCTCTCTCCTTCCTAGAAATGTGAAAACTTTCTAGAAAACAGGCAAAAACAGAAACATAGAGCCAAAACCAACAATTTCACTACGTTTAAACTTAATGATTTCATTTTACGTCCCAGCTCCTCATTGGAGCAGGATTAATTGCCAACCTCTACGCTTGGGTTTAGTTTAGACAACCCCAAATACCTTCCCAGCTCAGTCTTTAAAAATTGGAGTTTCTTCACAAGGCCTATTTCTTTTCCTCCATAAAGTGTGTCCTCATTTATATTTTCCTCCCTTTGTATCCATCTAAAGTACGACTCTTGAGAAGATACATATGCTCCATTAAACCCTACAATTTAAAGCCGCTATCTATAAAGTCTAAATTTGTGATTTGAAATCACAAATAAAGTGATTTCTATCTATAAAGTCTAAATTTGTGATTTGAAAATCTACTCTTTGAATACCAGTGACTTTAATATTAAACTGCCACAGATAAGATCTTTAAGGGGAAAAATACAACTGCCCATTTTGATTTGGGGGGATTTTAGTCCTGAGATCCACACAGAGACACCAAGACTTGTATGATCACAGACAAATCACTTCACTTCTCTGAGATCAGTTTCCTCCTCTATTAATGGGAGGGAGCTTAAGGGGTTTCCAAATGTAATTCCTTAGCACCCCTGGTGACAGATGAGATGCTTCAGGAGTCTCGTAGATGAGATGTTCTCCTTCTGTTCCATATTCTGAGCTCCTCTGATAACCACTAACCAGCTGGTTGATGATCCCTTCCACTCCTGTATGAGGCTGGACCGCATGAACTACAAGTATAACCATTCATTGATACACAAGGTTTCAAAACATAGTGCTGAAAAAGGAAAATGGAAGAAAATAGTGGAGTGGGAGAAGCCAGGAGGAGGAGGGGGAAAGAGACCAGGGAAGATTGAGAAAGGAAGAAACAAGGTGGCCAGGCTAGTAATGTGACCCAGGCAGAGGGCTGACTCCTTAGACAGGCCCTATGGGGAGCTTCAGCTGAAAGGTTTACCCAAAGTCAAGACCTTTTCCCTCCAGAGAGGTGGAACTTTCGTGAGGAGTAGCTGTTTCTGTTCCAGTTCATAGGTGACTGCACTGTATAATGGATTCATCTGTACTGCAATGGAAGAGGAGTTCAGACTCTTGGTCTGCTACTAACTAATGGCATGACTTTAGGCAAGTCCTGTGATTCTGTGAGGGTCAATTTCTTTATCTGAAAATGGAAGGAGTAGGACTGGATGATATCTTGAGGTCCTTTCCTGCTTGAAAATGGTATGATTCTTATGAACGCTTGTATATATAGCCAGGTATTCTGGTTTATCCATTGCTAAGTAGAACCCCCTCAACATTTAATGCCATAAAATAACAACCATTGTATTATGCTCACATAGTTTGGGGGACAGGAATTCACCCAGGATGCAGTGGGGGTAGTTTGTCTCATAGTCTTGGGTCTCTCTTCTGAGAATGACTCCGTTGGAGGTAACTTGAATGCCTAGGAGTTAGAATCACCTGGATGCTTCACTGACATGTCTGGTCCCTGAGCTAGAATGACTTGAAGTCTGAGCTGAGTACTCCATCCACCGGAGCACCTATTCGTGGCCTCCCCATGTGACTTGGGTTTCACAAAACATAGCAGCTGGGTTCTCGGAAGGAATGTCTTGAGATTGATCATCCCAATAGTGAGCCTTCCAGAACAGGCAGAAGCTACTTGACCTTTTCAGACCTAGCTTTAGAAGTCACTTAGTGACAATTCTACCATATTTTGTTGGTTACAAGCACATCACCAAGGCTAGCCTACATTCGAGGGAAGGGAAAGTAGACTCCAGATCAGCAAGTTCACGTTGCAAAAGAACCATCATTGCCGCCATCTTTGGAAAAGTATGATCTGCTCCAGTCTGCACTCTGGTAATGAAGGTTCACATGCCTCCCGAATACATTGCCTCATCCCTCCCTCGAGATCCCCAAAGTCTCATCCCCAAGGTCTTCAAAGTCTGCATCAATTCAAATTCCAAGATCTTGGTATCTAGTCGGGTCCAATGCTGATGAGGTTTCTCAGTGCCTTTCTCAGGCACAGCCCCTTCACTGAAGTTCCTTGCAGTCTGAAGACTTGTGAACCAAAGAGACGAGTCTTCTAGTCTTAAGATACTTTAAAGACCTATTAACTATCTGTCTGAAATGGTTCATGAGGCACCATCTTAAATCTTTCTGAGGTCTTAAAAAAAGTATTTAAAATCACATCGTTGGCCTCCTCTTTACTCTGAGACCGTGTCTTCCTAATCAAACCCTTGATTCGACCTTTGCACTGAGGGCCTTTCTTACTTTGAGGATGCTTTGCTGATTGGAAAGACTGACTTGAGCTCGCTATACTTCTTCTAAATGTTACTGCAAAATTGAACATAGCCATATTTTGTCATCAGTAACTAAAAGAAACCAGTTGACACTTTCAGCTTTCCGTCAGGAAAATCCACTAGTTCACTTAGTATAGTTTCTATTTTTCATGTTACCACAGGTGATGGTGTTGCTAAACATTTTGCTGCAACTTAGCAAAGTCATCTTTTTTCCGCCTTCCAACAATAATTTCCTCTTTGTCCCTCTAGCTTTCACTGACAGTCTTCTCAAGGTCCATCCAGGTTTCGCTAACTTCTAACGCCCTTTGACCTTGAGAAACTGAATATACAAACAGATAATGGCCAGATAATATATAAAAGTGGAACTCTCACCCACAGTCTGCAGCAGCCAGCCTAGGAGACTAACCTATTATCTACAGTAAGCAGCCCAGAAAGCCAACCTACTATAAGACAGACTAGGAAATCAGACAGCTATCTCTAGCAACAATCTAGGAAACAAAACAATAGCTCCTGTAAAAATCGGCCCCAAGTGACCAGGACTTAATTAATAACCAACTGCTTCCCTAATTTTTGTCCCCGTTTCCAACTTAGGACCAACCAGAGAAAGCCAAATATTCATTCTAACCAATCAGATAGGATTTCCCACTTCTATTCAGTCTGCTTATAGTATCCCCATGCCAACAGCCTCCAACCAGGGCATATTTGAAGTCTTCCCCTTTTTTCCACTGTAAAACTGTCCCACTCCTCTGCCTGCCTTTGAGTGTCTGCCAAAACGCAAGTGATGGTGGCTGACTCCCTTGCTATAGCAAGTTTTGAATAGATAGCCTTTGCTTGTTCTCATTTGGTTGGTCTTCCTTTATTTCCACATTTCCTGCTTCCCAGTCAAAAGCTAATGGGTTATGGTTTGGGGTTTTGTTATGGGAGAATCCCATGTCCGGGTACCAAAGTCTATTCTCGTTATCTATTGTTGTGTAAAAACCACCCCAAAACTTAGTGGCATAAAACGACAGTCATCTTATTATGCTCACAGATTCTGTGGGTCAGGAATTCCGACAGGGTTAATAAGAATGGCTTGTCTCTGATCCACAACATCTGGGGCCTCAGCTGTGAAAACTTAATGGCTGAGGAAGGACCCACCAGGAGGCTGCCTCATTCACACATCCTGATGCCTGAGCTGAGGTGACTTGAAGATTGGGCTCAGGTGGGGATGGCAACCATTGGCTTAGGCTCTTCTCAGCTCTTCACAACCATTGACTGAGCTCTGTGAGGGAGTGTCCTGAGACGCGCAGCCAGGCAGTGAGTGTTCTGAGAGAGACAGGTGGAAGCTACAAGCCTTTTCTGACCTGCCTTGGAAGTCACATGTGTTGGTTAAGTGAGTCACTCAGCCCGACCTAGATTCAAGGGGAGGGAATCAGGCTCAACTCTTTTTTTTTTTTTTTTTTTTTTTTTTTGCGGTACGCGGGCCTCTCACTGCTGTGGCCTCTCCCGTTGCGGAGCACAGGCTCCGGACGCACAGGCTCAGCGGCCATGGCTCACGGGCCCAGCCGCTCCGCGGCATGTGGGATCCTCCCGGACCGCGGCACGAACCCATGTCCCCTGCATCGGCAGGCGGACTCTCAACTACTGCGCCACCAGGGAAGCCCCCAGGCTCAACTCTTAAAGGGAGAGTGACAAAGTCCCTCTGCACAAGGACACATGGGATAGGACATACTGTTGCAGCCATTTTTGGTAACTCTAATTTGCCACCCAGGCCACCCTCTTCCTGGCATCCCTCTACTCCTTCACTCCTACATTACTTATTTTTACTCTGCTTCCTTTCAGGAAGAATTTGAAGACACTCAGAAGATGGATTGGTGGGCATGGAAACAAAACAAAGGAAGTTGGTTGATGTCAGGTGATAATCTCATACAGGTATTCATTTATTCATTCCATGAGTCTTTTTAAAGCGTTAACAAATGGGTTCCACATTGGAAATATACGGAGGAGATGTGAGATGAGCAAAATCAACACACATCCTGTTCTCATGAAGTTTAAGCCCAGTGGGAGAGGCAGACATTTAAAAATAATTCCACAAGTACATAACCACAGGTGCTCTAAGTTCATAAGCATTATACAGCAATGGCCCAGGAGCTGTGTAAGTGCACAACACAGGAGCTTGGTCCTGTTAGGGAATGAGAGATTTCCCTGGGGAAAAAAAAAAGAATATTTAAACTTATAACTCAAAAATGAGAAAAATGTCAGGTAACTAAACTAGGGTGTTGCAAAGCATGTTACATGGACCACTAGTGATACAGAGAGATATAGCATTGGCCAAAAAGTTCACTCGGGTTTTTCATAACATCTTATGGAAAAACCCAAATGAACCTTTTGGCCAAGCCAGTATTATTATTGTCCTTGTTATGTATTTATTTTACAGTTTTGCAGTTTATGACAGGTGATATTTGTTTTCCATTGCTGTTGGCAGGTAAAGTTTCCTTGTAAAGTGAAAGTTTTTAAGTTTAACAAAGCTATCAATTTAAGGTAAAATAATATGGTAAGCATTACATCTTGAGTTGGCAAATATCGTGTAGATGATATGTGGAAACTGAAGCTCAGTATAAAGACTGGAGTTGGTATGTTGAGAGATGGCATGGGGAGGGGGATCATGGGTAGTAAAGAGAGCATTCTGGTGCAAAAGCCCTGAGGTGGAAGAGTTGGGGGGGTCCACGAAACAGAAAGGTGACCAATATGGCTTGAGCAGAAAGCAAGAGGGAATAGTTTACAGTGAGCCAGAGAGAACTGCAGGCCCCTGAGAGTCAGGGACTTTAGTTCAAAACTGAAACTTCTAAAACTCAGCATGGACAATTGCACTTTTTTCCTTTAAATATTGTACCTGTGGCAGGGTTAGTACAAAATCACTGGCATTTGAATAGTACATTTATAATAGAACAAATTTAGATGATACAGATATCAAGAATATTAATTGGCAGTATCTGAGAGCTAATGTTTCCTTTGGAAATACTTTGTTCAACATGTTTAACTATCCTACAAGCAATGGGGCGTCATTGAAGAATTTGGGAAAAGGGAGTGATAAAACCTAGTTTGTGAGGTTTTAAAAAATAATGTTTACAATGTAATTCATGCATTAATAAAATTGTCCAGAAGAGCTAATCATAATAATAAGCAACATTCTGCTTTCCAACCTCTTCCCCACCCCAGAGGGAACCACTTTAAATCTCTTCTGGTTTTATTCTTCTAATAGTCTCCTTCTTATCTCCAAAAAATGCTTATATCTGTGTCTCTTGATTTATCAGATTTGGGCATTATATCAGATACATCATACGTGCTTACTCAGATTTCCTCAACCTTACCTTTCTCCCAGTCTCCCAGCTCACTCCACCCAGGCCATCCCAATGGTCACCAACTAAGTCTGAGCTTCTGTTTCCACTGCAGGAAGCCATCAGGCCACATGCTGAGATCTACTTCCCCAGTGGCTACTACAGGGCCCAAGTGACACAACCTGCATGTGTGGGAGATTAAACTCTCCAGGCAGCAAATTTTGACCAGTGGAAGAGAGAAGGCAGAGACAGATGGGAGATATGTTTTCTCTTCCTTTTTCCCTCTGATGGATTGTTCTGGGCACAATATTTCCATCCAGCCTGTCCAAAGAGGTTCTTTGTGACTGAGTGGTCACCTGCTGAGGAACCAGCTCTGGTTATTCATGGCATTTTATGAAGCAATGGCCAGTGCAGTAACTCAGCACCTTGTACTTGCTGCCGGATCTTCTCTGCCTGTCTTCCTCCCTAACGCTCACAGAACTGGGGTTGTACCTCCTAATAAGGCATAAGCCCTTAAGCTTTGCCTCAAGCTCTATTTTCTAGGGAAATCAGGCCAAGATAGATATTGCCAATATTATCTGTTGACTTACAGCTGTGACTTAAGATCACCACTCGCATCTCTCTCCCATGTTCCTGTAGTCAACTCATTGTTCTTAGTTCTTTTAGTTATGCTTCTAACTTTCGATTTTGTGCTTATAACTATACTTCTTTTTCCAACCACCAGAGAGAGTATCTCTTGGCTCTGATATTTTGCAGGATGGAGATACTGGCATCCCTTCCTTCTCTGTACGTCTCCTCTTCCTTCCATCCCTAAACCGCTGCATCATACTTTAACATCCTTAAGGTTGACAGCACTTGCATTCTGTTCTGTAATCATGATTGTCTTCTGTTATCTTCCTAAGTGCTGATTCTATATTTGAAAATCAATGCATGTATATACTATGTATAGTATATACAGTGCATATACTATGATGACTGTTCATTGAACAATAAGTTTCCTGAGAGTTTGCTGTGTCTCAGGCACTGTTCTCTAGGCTCTAGGGATAACACAATGAACAAAACAGACAGAAATCCTTGCCCTCTCAGAACTTTCATGTCAGTGGAGGAGACAAACAATTAACAAGGTAAATATATAGAATGTATGGTATGACAGATAATGAAAAGTACTGCGAGGAAAGTAAAGCAAGGAAGGAGAATAGGAAGACTCAGGCTGGGGGTTGCAATTTTAGGTGTTCTGAGCAGGGAAGGCCTCACTGAGACAGTAGCCTCCAGAAAACAAGGCAGCAAAACAAACAACCACCTAGGCAAAGGGGACAGCATTCTAGGCAAATGGAACAGCATTCTAGGCAAAGGGGACAGAAAGTACAATAGCCCTAAGACATGAATGTGCTTACTGTGTTCGAACAACAGCAAGGAAGCTCATGTGGCTGGAGCAGACTGACCAAGAGGGAGACTTAGAGAGGAACAAAGAAAGAAGTAATGGGGAGCAGAGAGTGCAGGACTGTGTAAGTCATAGCAAGGACTTTGACTTTTATTATAGGAGAGATGGGAAACCTTGAGAGAATTTTGAGCAATGGAGTGACACAATTTAATGTACATTTTAACAGGACCACTCTGGATATTGTGTCGGAAAGAGGCTGAAGGGGGCAAGGGAGGAAGCAGGGAAACTAGTTAGGAGATAATTGAAATAATCTAAGCAAGAGATGACAGTGGCTTGAAGTAGGGTTGTTGTAGCAGTGAAGGATAGGAGAAGTGGTCAGAATCTGGATATATTTGGAAGGTAGAACCAACATGATTAGTGAATAGTTGGATGTGAGAGGGAAAAAATAGAGCCAAGAATGACTATAAAGGTTTTGAACTGAGCAACTGGAAGAAAGGAGCTGTCATATAAGTAGAAGGGAAGACTGGGAAGAATAGGTTTAAGGGAAAAGATCAGGGACCCAACTTAGGCAGTTTGAGTTGCTGTTTCAGTTCTCTATTACTGCATAACAAATCACCACAAAACTTAGTGGCTTAAAAAAAACAAGAATTAATTATCATGTCTCATGGTTTCTGTTGGTCAGGAATTCAATGGGGGTTAACCAAACAGTGCTTGTTTAAGGTCTCTCATTGTAATAATCCCAGTTTTAGCACTGAAAATCTTGTGTCCTGGGAAGCCCCTCCCAAGGATGCGAAAAGTTATGGGATTCAGTGATGGGTGAAGAATTGAGGAGTAGGGGTAGTACAACACCCGTACAGTGGCCAAAAATATAAGGACTGAAAGCAGGGCTGTTTTTAGTGTCAAATGGATACTGTCCAGTCGTTACCATCACTCACTGATTTTTCGCCTCACCACTGATGTTGGCAACCACGATTTGCAGTTCACAATAATGGGTCACCCATTGTTGCCTCACTTCCAGTGATGTGAGTTAGGTGTGCAACATAAGTGTGTGTGATCATGGCGTTAACAGTCCAAGTTTGACCTGGCCTATGAATTAACTGTTGTGCTTTGAATTAAGATTATAGAGGCCACCTTGAATAATCAGGATAGATCCCCACCCCGAAATTGGGTCCGGATGTTGATACTGATGCACACACCAAGAGGCTATGGAAAGATTGAATATTTACACCACTGAGGTCCCTGAGAAGGGCAGGGCAGGCCTCTCAAGCAGGTCCAGAATGCCTTGAGAGAGCTGAGGTAGGAGACGTACTGGCTTGGGGTTTTTATTGTGGTGAGGGGATGGGGGGGTGAGGGTTCCCAGTACGAGCAGGGACTTGTGTGGCTTGAATCTCCGCCAGCACCAAAGGAGAGAGCGCTCAGGCTTTCTTAGCAGCTTACCCGGATGTAGGGCTGTCGGGGAGATGAAGGGATAAGGTCTAAAGCTCTTGGCTGTCAAACATCAAAATGGAGCCACTCTCCTATTGCAGAGATAGTGCTAGGTTAATTTTTTTTTTTTTTTTTTTTTTGCGGTACGCGGGCCTCTCACTGTTGTGGCCTCTCCCGTTGCGGAGCACAGGCTCCGGACGCGCAGACTCAGCGGCCATGGCTCACGGGCCCAGCCGCTGCACGGCATGTGGGATCTTCCCGGACCGGGGCACGAACCCGTGTCCCGTGCATCGGCAGGCGGACTCGCAACCACTGCGCCACCAGGAAAGCCCTAGGTTAATTTCTTTGTTGTTGTTAGTTTCTGCTTTATTACAAAGTGAATCAGTTATACACATACATATGTTCCCATATCTCTTCCCTCTTGCGTCTCCCTCCCTCCCACCCTCCCTATCCCACCCCTCCAGGCGGTCACAAAGCACCAAGCTGATCTCCCTGTGCCATGCGGCTGCTTCCCACTAGCTATCTGCCTTATGTTTGGTAGTGTATATATGTCCATGCTTGTCTCTGGCTTTGTCCCAGCTTACCCTTCCCCCTCCCCATATCCTCAAGTCCATTCTCTAGTAGGTCTGTGTCTTTATTCCTAGGTTAATTTTTTTTTTTTTTTTTTTTTTTTTTTTTTTTGCAGTACGTGGACCTCTCACTGTTGTGGCCTCTCCCGTTGCGGAGCACAGGCTCCGGACACGCAGGCTCAGCGGCCATGGCTCAACGGGCCCAGACGCTCCGCGGCATGTGGGATCTTCCCGGACCGGGGCACGAACCCGTGTCCCCTGCATCGGCAGGCGGACTCTCAACCACTGCGCCACCAGGGAAGCCCCCCTAGGTTAATTTTTAATGTGAATATTGTGACAATGTTTTCTGAAAGTTCAGGATCATGAAGATGGGAACTACTGTGATATCACAGGCATGACCCAGATATCACTGAAACAGGAGCCTAAATGGATTGGGTTTTTTGGTTTGTTTTTGCTTTTTGTTTTTTTACATTTTGCCCATTCCGTGCAGCCTGTGGGATCCTTGTTCCTGACTAGGGGTGGAACCTGGGCTGCTGTGGTGGAAGTGCCCCTGTGGAGTCTTAACACTGGACGACCAGGAAAGTCCCAGACTGGGTTGTTTTAACGATAGAAGGAAGGACACACTGGATTAGGGAGGAAAAGAGCTGAACCAGAGCATGCTGTACAATATGCAGAAAATAATTTTGTATTGGACGTGGCAGAGGAGGAGACTGTGAAGACACATACGGAGAATGAATTTCACAAGTCCGGGATTAGACAGGGAAATACCTCTAAATTAATCAAACGGTTTTGTGGTCTCCCAAAGAAACACCACTGTTCAGTTGAAAACAGTGAGCACAGAATTAATTTGGGCTAACCACACGACCAACACGCATGATTGTATCCTCCCTTTGTGGCGCTGTGGAACTGAGTAGAGTACCATATACTGATTCACAGGTTGGAACTAGAAATGTCCTGTGGGGAAATTTGAGAACAAGTACATCGGCCTCTGTATTAAGTTGCTAGGGCTGCCACAGCAATGTAGTGCAAACCAGGTGGTTTAAAACAAACAAGCAAAAAATTAATCCTTACAGTTCTGGAGACTAGAAGTCCAAAATCAAGCTGTTAGCAGGGCCATGCTGCCTCTGAGGTTCTAGGGAAGAATCTGTTTTGAGCCTCTCCTAGTTTCTGGAGGCTCTGGCACTCCTTGGGACTCCTTGGCTTCTAGGTTCATCACTCCAATTTCTGCCCCCATCTCCCCGTGGCCATCTTCCCTCTGTGTGTGTGTGCAAATTTCCTTCTTACAAGAACACCAGTCATATTGGATTGAGGGCCCACCATATTCCAGTATGACCTCCTTTTAACTTGACCCTATTTCCAAATAAGGTCACATTCACAGGTTCCAGGTGGACATGACTTCTGGGGGGACACTGTTCAATCCAGTACAGCCCCTTATGGTGCAGAGCTCATTCTGTCAAATCTTACCTATGATCATGCTTTCTACAATATATAGAAATGAGTCAAATAACAACAACAAAAAAATGTTTACCCACTCTTAGGTATTTTAATTTGAAAATGGAGTTTCAAATCATTTTCTTGATTTTTATGAAGATTTTAATAAAACTGTAGAAAACACAAAATATTGTTGATATCTTGTCCAAATAAAAGCTAGAGTTTATCTGTCTGCAGAGAGTGCAAATGTAAATCTTGGCAAGTTCTATTCAGTCTATAAACTTCTATAATATGGACTTGATAATAGCAGAGCTGCAAGTCAAAAAAAATTTACATTTGACTGTATTCAGTTTTACCACTACATAAAAGGAAAAATGGATGTCTTAAAGGGTGTAGGCAGTTCATAGAAATATTACTGGAAAAGAAAATAGAAAGATTAAAAATAACCTACTATAGGACTTCCCCGGTGATGCAGTGGTTAAGAATCTGCCTGCCAATGCAGGGGACACAGGTTCAAGCCCTGGATGAGAAGATACCACATGGCACAGAGCAGCTAAGCCCGTGTGCCGCAACTACTGGAGCCCGTGCGCCTAGAGCCTGTGCTCCACAAGAGAAGCCCCCGCAATGAGAAGCCCGCGCACCGCAACGAAGAGTAGCCCCCACTCACCACAACTAGAGAAAAGCCAGTGCACAGCAACGAAGACCCAACACAGCCAAAAATAAATAAATAAATAAATAAATTTATAAAAATAAACAAATAAAAATAACAAAATAAAATAACCTACTACATCATGAAACAGAAGAAAACATGTCATTGTTATTTTTTATTAAATACAGATAATATCTGTTTAATTAGTACTTTGTATTTATATTCTCCTTTTAAAATATGTTTATAGATCTTAAGAATATACAATAACATAGCCTACAAAATTTAAATATCCAATATAGAGTATTTTTAAAAGATAAAATAAGTTGCTATATCAAAGGAGAACTATTAAAATATTGTTATATTTTTCTTCATATATTTGTTTAATTATTCCTACTATTAATCACTTCTAATTGTCATTGCTAACTATCTTGTTATTGTTTATTTAAATAATAGCATTTATATTTATGTGCATATATTGATCTCTAACATTCTGTTTTTGAGAATAATTTAATTAAAATTTCAAATAAAAATTAGAAACAACTCCATTCATTTAATTAGACATCATAATTAGATTTTTCTATTTGTTTTACAAAATTGAAATGTATAGCCAGCTAGAAAAAAAAAATTTGAATCTAGCAACCATTATTTTAATAGGAGGTAGACAATATTTAACACTTTAGAAGATGAGGATTAACTGTAATTGAAATAAATACTTCATGATATGATTTAATAAAATAGGTACTAACTACATTATTTAATAATATACACCCAATCTGGAGGAAATCACATAAAAGTTTTATCTGTAGCTTTTATCTAATGCATCTACTAAAAATTAGTAGTCCCAGAAATCATTCCAGTTACACTGTAAAGAATCAGTGTTATTAACTTACACTGATTTGCTGTTCAAATTCTTTCTAGCTAATGGCATGGCCCTAAGGATGAATACTAAGAATAGCTAAAAAGATTTGCCAATACTAAATACATCTTAAAAGCCATTTTTAGCATTCAGTATTTTTCACCAATCCTCTTTGTTCTCCTGAACTCCCCCCAAGAATGCTCTAGGATCTTGACAATAGTCCCAGGGGTGGAGGAGTCTAGGTCTTTCAACAAAACCTGTCATCACTTCCACCGCTCCACTCAATGATATATTACACTGAAAACATATCAGTGTGGGCCAAAATACCCTATTTCTAATGCTGGTTTCCCTTTAACTGAAATATACTTAGAACAGAGGAAGACAGACAATCCAACATGTTTATGACAACTTGCTCCATCATGAAAAATAACTGCCCTTTGGCTTGGCCCAGGAGGCATGTACAGCATGGGGGCCACCTCTGAGGTTTAAGGTGGTTGAGAGGTATGCCTTTATTTTGTAAAGTGAGAGGAGAAGCAGAAACTTTTTAGGAAAGAGTCCAGACAGATGTTGAGCATCCAGGAGCCCATTCCCTTAACTATTCTCTTCTTGAAAGCAACCACAGTTTGAAGACCACTGGTGCAGGAGAGGGAGAGCAGATGGACATGTGGCATGTGGCATGATGGTAGGGCAGCATTGACCACCCCCTTGTGGTTAACCATAATGAATTTAAAGTGAAACTAGTCATGTGTTTTCCATTAGCCACAGTCGGCTGAGCTGATACAGAGAGGAAGAAGGTAGAGAACTGGATTTAACCAGGGATGTGGATTTAACCAAGCATGTAGTTTTGAGAATTTAAAGATATGATACAGGCAGACAATGAACAACAGAAAGAAAAAAAAAACAGAAAGAAAGACAAAAAAAAAGACTGTTCAAGAAAGAAAATGTAATCACAATGCACTACTAGCTTCTGTAGCAGTACATTTTTCAATAGACTTCAGCTCCTGCCTCATCATACTCTCTAAGACCAGTCTGTCTACCCCCATTCTCTTTGTTGTGGATTTAGACTTTTTCTATTTTTATATGATCTTTATAAAGGTGTTGGCAGGAAGAGGTGATAAATATGTGTGTAGTTTGTCATCTTGAGCAAAAAGTTCTCAAATCACATTTTAAAAGATCACTCTGGCTCTTGGAGAATGGATTTGGTGGAGGAGACAAGAGTAGTTATAGTGACCTTAGGAGAATGTTGCGGTAATTCAAGTAAGGGGTGCTGGTAGTTTGGTCTAAAGTGGTAGAAGTAGACATAGAGAAAAGCACATGGCGTGGAGAATTATTCAGGATGACATGACTTAACTCAGTTATGGAGAAATGGGAAATAGAAATGGGAATAGAAATAGAAATGGAAATAGAAATAGAAATGGAAATAGAAATGGGAAATAAAAAAGAGGTATTTGGGGCTTCCCTGGTGGCGCAGTGGTTGACAGTCCGCCTGCCCATGCAGGGGACACAGGTTTGCGCCCTGGTCCGGGAAGATCCCACATGCCACGGAGCAGCTGGGCCCGTAAGCCATGGCCGCTGAGCCTGCGCGTCCGGAGCCTGTGCTCCGCAACGGGAGAGGACACAACAGTGAGAGGCCCCCGTACCGCAAAAAAAAAAAAAAAAAGAGTTATTTGTCCAGGCTTCTTGCTGATGGTTATACTCACTAAGATAGTAAACACTGAAGTAGGACAACATTTCTGGAGGAAGATCATTATTATATTTTTAGAGCTAATGAGCTTGAAGTATTATTGTTATATCCAAGTGAAGAGGTTAAGGATGAACATGCTATACACGTTCAGAGGTAAGGTCTGGAAGGACACATATATTAGCGAGTTGTTGATGGTGTTATCCATGGGTAATGAGCCAGATGAATGTATGAGCTCTGTTAGGAAATGAATACAGAGTAAGATTGTAATGCACAGTAAGAAGGGGGTTGTAGTATAGTGTAAAAAAAAGCCCACACATTCCTCTCATCCTGGTTTGCATGACTCTTTACAACATGATTTTGCATCCTATGAAGAGGTAGACTTTATTTCTCCAGATCTCTTAAAGCTGGACCAGCGTTGTGACTTGCTTGGACCAACAGAAAACAGGGAAAGTAATGTTGGGGGACTCAGACCCTGGATATCAAGATGCCTTCAGCTTCCACTCTTGCCCTTGAGCCTGCCACGTTAAGAAGCCTAGATGAGCCTTCTTAAGCATAAGTGACAATGAGAGGGAGGTTCAGCCAGCAGCTGTCGCTAACCACCGCGCATGTTCATAAGTTCATGTTCGATCAGCCAGGCCTCAATTTGCTATTAGATGACTTTTGCTGCCTGAGTGACCACAGGCAAGAGCAGCAGAACCCCTCAGCCAAGCCAGACCCAATTTGCTGACCCACAGAATCATGAACAAATAAAATATCTGCTCGGTTTACGCCACAAAATTTTGAGGTTATGCAGCAATAGATCACTCACTGATGCAGGAGCCCAGGAGAGAGTCAAGAAATTCTAATATTTAAATTTCAGGTAGAGAAATAAAACCTGGCCCAAAGAAAAAAAAGTGGTAGCTAGAGAGATAGGATGAAAATCAGGAAGGTATAGTGTCACAGCAACAAGGAATAGACCCACAGAAACCAAGAGGTGTTTTGTGAATAAGGGAGTATTAACAGTGTCAAATATGGCTGAAAGGTCAAATAAGATGAAATGAAAAATTCCTGATGGATTTAATGACAGGGATGTCATGGTGACTCTGACATTTAGGGCAGAGGGAAAATTAATAAGTTCAGGTTTAGACAAAGTTTGAGATGCCTATGGGATATTTAAGTGCGTCTGTCCAGCACATAGTTAGATTATATGAGCCTGAAGCCCAGTGGAAAGTTTTTGTTTGTTTTTTATTTAAAGTAGCCTTTGCGTTGATTCTTTTTTTTTTTTTGGCTGCGTTGGGTGTTCCTTGCTGTGCGCAGACTTTCTCTAGTTGCAGCGAGCAGGGGCTACTCTTCGTTGCGGTGCGTGGGCTTCTCATGTGGTGGCTTCTCTTGTTGCGGAGCACGGGTTCTAGGCTCAAGGGCTTCAGTAGCTGTGGCATGCAGGCTCAGTAGTTGTGGCTCGGAGGCTCTAGAGCTCAGGCTCAGTAGTTGTGGTGCACACGGGCTTAGTTGCTCCTCAGCATGTGGGATCTTCCTGGACCAGGGTTCGAACCCATGTCCCCTGCATTGGCAGGCGGATTCTTAACCAATGTGCCACCAGGGAAGCCCCCAGTGGAAAGTTTAAGGCTAGTCAGCACGTAGGTGATAGAGCCATTAGTGTGGCTGAATCCCCAGGGAGATGATGTGGCGTGGGATCTTGGGGCGCACCAAGGTTTTTAGAGGGTCCACACTGGCAGGAAACACTACAAAGAAGCCCATGAATTAGGAGAACTGAGAGAAAGATGTGTATGAAAGCTAAAAGATTAGAGTTTCAGAAAGTAGTGAGAAGTAACTGTGTCAAATGCAGCCTCTGTTCCAGTAAGGCAGGAACCAGAAGGTCCCCGCCCATTGAAGCTGGCACTGTTTACCAGAGCAGTTTCGGCAATGCTGGGCAGTGACTGAAAATTAGAAGATGGACGCCGATGGGTAAGGAGACTCGCACAGAGAGGAGAGGGAAATAGGGAACTTCCAAGGGCCAAGTGTCCTGGTTTTTATTTATTTTAGTTTGTTTTAAGGCTATTTGACTTAAGCTTGTTTATTAATTGAGAGGAAAGAAGTAGTTAAAAAAAAAAGAGGGTTACACTCTAATGGGATATTTTTTCCAACATGCACTTTTCCAGCTTTCATGAACAATTCTTCTACTTGTACTTAGTTTTTACAATATCACCCTTCCTCTTATAAATAGTTGGTTAAAATTCCCAGATTTGTTTGCTTTTTCCATTAGAATTTTAGGTTAGCTGACTCCTGATTGAGTTGGGGAGAGACAGGGCATTTTTCTCACTTGGAGCTATCTTCCAAATCACAAAGGAAGTATCTAGTATTCTAAGAATTCCCAAATGACGCTAAGAAAAGAAGTGAAATTTCCTAGTAAAACAAATTTGAGAAAGGCTATACATTTGAAATCTCCCTCTGAGAGACTGACAAAGTATATTAGACTGACAAAGTCTTCCTCTGAGACTCCCTACATTAAGGAAAACAAAAATAAAAGCAAACCAAAAAAACAAAAATCCCCACCCTGGTAAACAAACTGTTTTCCTGGAGAATACTTTTTTCTCTGGTTGTTATTAATACATCGAAAGAATTTCCCCTTAACACCAGTTAGGAAACCCTGCCACAGCAAATTGGTTCTATCTAAATTCTGTGGATTCCTGTAAGGTTTTTACAGTAGAGCAGGACTTCATCTTACCTCTAGATTTAGGGACTCATGTTACCTCAGGGACTTGGAGCCCTCTGTAGACTACCCACAGTGAAGAAGAGTGGTGTCACCACCAACTGCCTTGGGGACCTTTCTGTAACAGCAGGGTAGGGTGTGGAATTAACAAAAGATTGGACTGAGGATAAAGATGGTCAAGGACAGGTCAGCAAGAGACAATGTCGTTAATTAAGGCTAATGAAGTTTCCCACTCTGTGAAAGGATTGGTCATTTATTACAAACCTTCCCAGAAGGATGTGAGTTGAAGACAGGATCAAAGTGCCTCCTTATATGTCTGGAGGAAACAATCAACTAAACTACAATCACCTTAAATTAAGACACACAATTGGAGGTGATAACATATTTTGAAGTTCTGATGGAATAAAGAAGAATCAGGAGGGACTTCCCTGCTGGTCCAGTTGTTAGTACTCCGTGTTTCTCCGTGTTTCCACTGCAGCGGGCACGGGTTCCATCCCTGGTCTGGGAACTAAGATTCCGCATGCCTCGCTGCGTGGCTAAACTGAAAAAAAAAAAAAAAAAGACGAAGAAGAATCAGGACATAATGCCCATGGAAATGGGGTGATCCACCTTATGGGTTGAAAGAGGGAAATCTGTGGAGCACAAATTTGTCAGTGTGGCCACGTACTGTCTTCAGCATGACTCAGAGAAGAGCAGAGAACAGTGGGGTTCAGGTTGGTTCCACTGTGAACTCTGATGGGGTCTAGCCTGAACTGGTGGCCAACCTTCCCCTTCCCATCTTATTGAAGTGATTAAGTACAACTAACCTTTAAAAAAGAAAAAGATTGCTATTTCACATATATCCTAATATTTAAATTCATCCACACATCAAGAATTGGAAGACAATTATCATTTACACAAGACTTAAAATAACAACGTTTTGGCTCCAGGCTCCCTCTACTGTCTCTGCAATAATTAACAAACATTTTATGGTACTCTCCTGACTAGATTCCAACATTTATGAAAGTCAAAGCAAACATAATCTTGTACAATAATAAAGGATATCCTTAGTATCCTTAGTATGGTAATCAGGAAGTTAACTATTTGGAGAAAGCGGAAAAATTATAAACTAGTTAATGAAATATTTATATAGACAGAACCATATGAAGTTGGTTGACCATTTTTCATTCACAAATGGCAATTTCATAGGGTTCAACCTTATATATGAACATTTAGTCGTCAAAGAATAGTAGGGGGTGTGTGTGTGTGTGTGTGTGTGTGTGTGTGCGCGTGTGTTTGGGGGGGATTATTACCTTTAATAACCTCTACTATGAAATTCCCTAAATGCATTGGTTAACTTACATGATGTTTCTTGGCCAAAATTAACTACAGAATATGTTAAATCTAGTGTCTTATAAGAATGTATATGTTATAACTTGGGTTTAGAAAAAAGAAGTCTGCCTTTAGGTTAAAAAGTGTAAAGATACAAAATGTTTCACACAGGAAGGTAAATGAAAGAAATGTAGAAAAGCCTTATGTTTACAAGAGGAAAGCTGGAAATAGTTAACATTTTAACTGTGAGAGGAGGAAGCAGGGCAATTTACATATACTTCAAACGATCTCACACTATTGAGAAAACCTGCAAATCCTGCAAAGAATTAGAGGGAAAAGCCAAAGTCAATACACTTCAAATACCCTTGATGTTTCACAGACACTAACGAGAAAGCATCTTCTGGGTAAGTTCACACTTCGCACAAAATAAATATTAATTCTGTTGTTGGTAATTTTCCAAAAAGTTAATATTTTACAGTTCAGAATTTTATTCCTTAAGTTTGCCTTTGAAGCTGGAAAATTGCTTTTTGAAGTTATGTTTTCATAATCCTAGGAATTCAGTCCAAGAATGAAAGATGCCATTAAAGATTTATTTACAAAGATGTCATCAAAACCTTTTTTTTTTTTTTTTTTTTTTTTGCGGTACATGGGCCTCTGACTGTTGTGGCCTCTCCCGTTGCGGAGCACAGGCTCTGGCCCAGCTGCTCCGCGGCATGTGGGATCTTCCCGGACCGGGGCACGAACCCGTGTCCCCTGCAACAGCAGGCGGACTCTCAACCACTGTACCACCAGGGAAGCCCCAAAACCTTATTTTTATAGTTACTGTTCACCACTTAAATCTTATGCCTAGCGTAGTGTCTAATATAAAATAAGCACTCAATAAATATTCTTGAAAGAAGGAAATACCGGAGAGGAGTCAGAAATTTCCGAATTGGAGACTGGTTGAATAAATTATGGATAAATTGTGGTTTATACATACTATATAATGTATAGCCACTAAAAATGTTTTTGAAAACTTATTAAAGACATTGGGGACGCATTAAGACATTGGAGAGAATGTTAAGCAAAGAGGGATGCTAACAACGTGTACGCTATCTAATACAAGTTTTATAAAGTAAATATACACATGCACACAAAAAGACTAGAAGGAAAAATAAAATTATTGACTAAGGTGGTTTTTATTGTTTTCTTTGTTTCTCTTCATCTTGCAAGCTGTCTGTCATGAGCATGTACTACTTTTATAATCAGAAAAACACTATATGTTAAACATTTTTTATGATGCTCTGCTAACAATTAGGTCTGTGATAAAAAAAAATTAACCATTGGGCTTCCCTGGTGGCGCAGTGGTTGAGAGTCTGCCTGCCGATGCAGGGGACACAGGTTCGTGCCCCGGTCTGGGAAGATCCCACATGCCGCGGAACAGCTAGGCCCGTGAGCCATGACCACTGAGCCTGCGCGTCCGGAGCCTGTGCCCCGCAAAGGGAGAGGCCACAACAGTGAGAGGCCCGTGTACCGCAAAAACAAAAAAACAAAACAAAACAAAAAAATTAACCATTAAAAATTGTGAGTTTAAGATAGTTGTCGTGGGGTGATTCAACATTTTTATAAGTGTGTTTGGCTTTTCCCCTTCACTTTGTTAGAATAAACTCTCACTAGATACATACTTTTGTAATTTATTCAGCGGCCTGAATGCACCAGCCAGAGCTAAGTTGTGCTCTACGTTTGAGTATAACACCAAAAATAACTTCTGTACAAAAGTTACAGAGGTAGGTAAATTCTTTCTTTTTTTAAGCTTGCCATCCTTTTATTCACTATAAAATACACCACTTATGTCCACATTGCTTAGTCCTCTGCCTACAGGTGTAAAGCTCCAAAGCATCCAAAGGTCTAGGGCCCCAGAAGTGGCCAAAGTCACTCAGTGTTTGAGGAACAGTGACATAGAAGCCCACAACTGATAGAAATTATACACCAGTGGTGACATTAACCACAGAATATTGAGGGGCAGGGACATCTCCCCTTCTCTCATAATTTTTTTTTAATCTTCCAGTTTTATTGAGATATAACTGACATACAGCACTGTATAAGTTTAAGGTGTACAGCATAATGATTTGACTTACATACATCATGAAATGATTACCACAATAAGTTAGTGAACATCATCTCATGTATATACAAAATTTTTAAAAAACAAAAGAATAATGTTTTTTCATCAGAGAGAAATAAAATAACCAACATGAGTTTAAATAGGCCCTGGGCCAGGCACTTTACCTAATGATGTTTAATCCTGACAGCTACCCTGGATGCAGAGACTTTTATTCACATACATAATATTATAGTAAAAGTAATCATAATAGCTAAGCATTATTGATCAATTGTCATGTGCCAGGCTCTGTGTCAGGGGCTTATTTTCTCTCAGTTCATGTTCTGAGCAAGTAGTCTTATCATCCCCACTTTGCACTTGAAGACCCTGGCCCAAAATGGAAACCATATCTCTTTAACCACTTCTCCATGTGGAGAAAATATTTTTATTCTCCAAGGTCATTAAACCATTTTTGTCCCTTCTTTCAGGAACAATAAATAAATAATGAGGGCTTCCCTGGTGGCGCAGTGGTTAAGAATTCGCCTTCCAATGCAGGGGACACGGGTTCGAGCCCTGGTCCAGGAAGATCCCACATGCCGCGGAGCAACTAAGCCCGTGCACCACAACTACTGAGCCTGTGCTCTAGAGCCCATGCTCCGCAACAAGAGAAGCCACCGCAATGAGAAGCCCGCATACCACAACGAAGAGTAGACCCTGCTCACCGCAACTAGAGAAAGCCCACGCACAGCAACGAAGACCCAATGCAGCCAAAAATAAATTAAATAAATAAATAAATAATGAAATCACTACATTCTACAAATGGGCTTGAGCTCTTCTGTTGCAGGAAAGAGGGGTGAAGAGGAAGTTTAATCAGTTAGATTTGGGGTTTCTTACATTTCCTTGGAGCAGGACAATGGGAATTGTCAGACATTACCCATTTATCAACAGTAAGCAAATTCATCAAAACGAATGTTTTAAAAGGTATTGATCAAGAAATATAATGAATTTTCCTTGGCCTTTATTGAACAAAAAGTCTTCAGTCAAACTTAAGATATAAGGGTGTTCCTATAACAGAGGAGGTAGTAGTTTGCTATGTCCTTATCAAGCTAGGGATGTATTTGTCAAGGATTTCACTGAGCGCTCTAAAAAAACATCCATGCTGAAACTTCCATTCTGGCTTTTTCCCTTTGCCTCTTTCCTACCATCCAGGGCTCCAAGGAGATTTAAAGTGAATGGGAATAGATGATTAAGAGATTTTTTTTTTAATTTATTTATTTTTGGCTGCGTTGGGTCTTCGCTGCTGCGCTCGGGCTTTCTCTAGTTGCCGCAAGAGGGGGCTACTCTTTGTTGCGGTGCACGGGCCTCTCATTGCGGTGGCTTCTCTTGTTGCGGAGCTCCGGCTGTAGGTGCGCGGGCTCAGCAGTTTTGGCGCAGGGGCCCAGTTGCTCCGCTGCCGGACCAGGATCAAACCCGTGTCCCCTGCCCTGGCAGGGAGATTCTTTAACCACTGTGCCACCAGGGAAATCCCAGGAGAATTTTAAAATAGCAGAATCTCCGTATACCCTTGGTTCCTGAAATGGTCCACCTGGTTCCATTTTATTAAAATATAATTATAAAATTCACCATTTTTTTAAGCATCTCTACATGTCAGAACTTTATATACTTTATGTCATTTGAGTCTGACAACCATCTACCAAAGTTCATATTCCCAGAGGGCACCTAAGAGGTTAAAGAGCGATTATACCTCATATAGCTATTTAGTGAAATTCGCATCCAGATTTGATTCCAGAAAGTGGGCTTCCTTCAAAGCACGGTGCCTAGCAACAAATCGACCCTGGTGACTCCCTGCATCCAAAGTGGAGAAAACCAATTCCTTTCTAGAAGCCAAGCTTGAGGGACAATTAGAATTTTCTAATAGAAATGCTCTCCACCCTCTTCTGTGACCAAACCACTTATTTAAGCAGTAAAACCTTCCATTGGCCAATGTCAATTTCATATCCCCCGCTAGTGGGAGAGGAGGGTCCCTGGTTCTAATCATTTGAATCTGATCTGTGGGGAAACACGTCCAGAGCCCTCCAGGAAACCCATAATCTTTTCAGAGCGACCTAAGGTTGGGGGAACAAGTCCTGCAGGGTTCATCCACATCCACGGACAACCCTCTCTCCCAACTCAAGACATCTTTTACTCCATAGGTTAGGTTTAAAACCAACGAATCCGCCCTGTCTTTTCCCCTCTCCCCGCCATGAATAAGATCAGGTATGGACAACGAAATTCCAATCCCCCTCCATTCTGCCCTTTTCAGAGTAACTGGTGCACATGCGGACTCTCAAGTGAGTGTGTCCGACGGTGCATGCAGTCAATTCTCTGCACGGTAGGAATCCAACCGCCGACCTCTACTGGCCACGGGTCACTGGCGGCGTACCTTCCTAGACTCCCGGATCATGCTCCGCCCCCGCCCTGCCCCGCCCCTCAGCCCTGCCCCGCCCCTCAGCCCTGCCCCAGGCTCGCCCCGCCCCTTCCCCCTCGTCCCTACGCAGCTTCCTAGTCTCCCGGCGCGCGCAGTCTCGTCTCCATGGCGACGCGGCGTCTATGGCTCCTAGCTCCCAACACCAAGCTGACCAGGAGCTGGGCTAGCTTTCTGTGTCAACCCTTCAAAGCTGGTCGGCGTGAGAGGGCCACAGGCGAGTAACAGGCGCCTATTCGACCACGGTCGCCCTCTCATCATCCCGGAGAGCAGCCTGACCCAGTCCTCACCTCGGACTCCCCCAAGCCCGGCGCCTGAGCTCGCAAACTTCTCTGCCTACTCCAGGTTCAGGCTCTGGCGCCCCAACGCAGCCGAGGCAGCGCGCGAGGAGGTAGGTTCCGCGCGGCCGGAGGTGCAGCTCGTAATTGGCTTCCTCCTCTGGCTGCAGTCGGGCACTGAGAAAGGGATATTTGTGTCTGGGTGGGTGTGATAACTGGGCAGTTTTGACAGACGTGTCTACACCACCATTCTCTGACCTGCCGAGTCGCACGCGCCAACTCCTCCACCCCCCCCAAAAAAAACAATGAAAATAGCCACGTTCTTCCATCCAAGGGCTTCCGGCTACTTCCCTCTGTCCGCAGGCACCACCACCCCCCTTTTCTTTTCTTACTTTTTTTTTTGAAACTTCTTAATGGCCAATAGGAGCGAGCACTCAGCTGGCTGTAGTTAACACGTCATTACTCCCTAGTCGACTTGCCATAAAAAATTTCTGTGGAATTTGAACAAATCATTTAACCTCCCCGGGCCTTGTTTTTATCTTCTGTAAAATGAGGGGCTTGGACAGCGGATCACTTCTAAGGTCTAGTCTCAGCCTTCTGTGAGATAACGAAATTGACTTGAGATTTCTAAAATCAAGATCCTGGGGTCTTTTGACTACTCAAACTACTCTACACAGTGCCCCTATAGCATTTTAGTTAACACATAGCATCACTATAAATTTATCGTCTGACTTCCCAGAGGGCATAGGTGAAGTGGAGGAATCTGTTATGACCCCCAAGAGACCCTGGAAGTTGCTTTTTAAAAATAAATCTGAAAAAGACACTGAAAATGTCTTTTGATTTGTTTTATTCTCCTAAAAACCAAGTACAGTGATCACCAAGTCCACCTTGTTAAATTTTTTTTTTCTAGTTGAAGTTTTGTTTTTTTAAATCTCGGGAAAACAATAGCACACTGCTCTCTTTAAGTGTTAAGAGTTTACCCAAGCTGAATCCAACACCTTTGTAGGATTCCACTGCACCACTCCAGAATTCCAGAGCTTCCTATCTCACCACCACACACATTCAGCACCACCATTTGAGCTCACTCTTCAATGTTTTCTCCCCCTTCATTGCCCAAGCCAGGCCCAATTATGCACTTAGAACGGACTTCCTTAGTCAGAGTTCAGCTTCCGCACTGTCCTTGCTAGGCTGTAGGTAATAATAACAATAGTAATAGGAAGAGTTGGAGTGATTATCATTGTAGTAGGAGATAGGTGCTACTGTTATTTATTATTAGCTATTTATATTAACCCTCACAGTAACTGTAAGGCAGGTAGTATTGAAACCACTAGGTGGCGTTTGGGGGGGCTCCAAGGAGCTCTGGTGCTTTGTCTCCGTGAAGAAAGAATTTAGCGAGAGGCAAAGTGATAGATAAGAAGTGATTTATTAGAACAGGACGCCCTTGAAGCTTACAGGAGGGCAGGCGAGAGGGTGCTGTGCCCAGAACTAAGTGAGCTACAGTTTTGTAATCAAAGGAAAAGTGGGGAAGGGGGAGCCCCCCTTCTTCCTCATTCTTGAGTAGACATTATGCTTCCATCATCAGTTCCTCCTCCATGTTGGGCGGGGGAGTTTTCTTATCCTGCATGGTCAAACTGAGACTCTCATGGTGCAATGGAAATGAGCAAAAAGGTGGTAACATATACTAAAATATGGTAAATCATCTCAAGTTTCAGTATAATGTCACCTTTTCCTTATATGTTTGTTTTTTATGCACGCAGAAGAGTGTGTCCTAAGAATCATTAACTTACTGAGGTCACTGGGCAGGATGTGGGTCTCATTCCACTATTGTTTTATTGTCTTGGGGCTTGTCTCAGGCTTCTGTCGCATGGTTTTGTTGTTAAGCAAACCTGCCTTCTTGAGTGATCATTAACTTACAGGGGTCTCGCATACTTTTTTCTTTACTTGCAGTCCCCTAGGGGGATTAACTATTTAATCACTCTGTCCCTATTTAATCACTCTGTCCCTATCAGTATTTTTATCCTCATTTTACACTTTAGGAAAGTGAATCATAGAGGGATTAAGGAACTTGCTCAAGATCACACAGTTTGCTGGGATTTGAACATAGGCAGTCAGACTCCAGAGTCTGAGCTCCTTGCACTATATTCTGCTGTAAAGGAAATATATAAAATTTACAGATAGTCATTTTTAATTATGAATGTAACTGATCACTGAAACCATTTTATACACATTTGAGACTATACAATGAAATATTGCCCTCTGCCTGTCCTATTATGTTTCCCCACTAAGCTCCTCTAGGATGGAGGATGGTGCTTAATCATCTCTGTCTCTCCTCACCACAGTTTCAGGGCCTGAGCATGTAGCTGCCTACTTATTAAATCATTCTTTGCCTATTAGAATAAAAAGTAGCTTATAAAAACAAATAGCACAAAAGGATAAAATAATTGCACATGTGGGATGAAACAATATATCTTTCAGTGTTATAAGAGAAACCTAAAATGAGAATTTTGTGAAATCTGAATTTTAAATATTGGTAACTCATTTTATAAATCAGTTTTCTGAAGCTTTATAGAATCCAAATAAAACCTATTTGGCCCTATTGGGTGCTGGTTAGTGAACACTTACCTGAAGAGTGGGGATATGAGATGTTTTACATTCTTTTTTTGGTACCAAGTCTTTATAATCTGGTGTGCATATCTCAAATTGAACTAATCATGTTTCAAGTGCTCAATTGCCACACATGGCGTGTGGCTACCATGTTGGACAGCAAAACTCTAGTTTAATGTGTACTTTTCCCTTTGCTTTCTTGTTGCCTTCCTTCCTGTTCCATTCATTTAACAGATATTTATTGAGCACCAGTTTGTGTGACATGGAGTGGATTAGGTACTAGAGTTTTTTGGGTTTTTTTTAATGGCTTGAATTTATCTGTTCTTTGTAGCCAAAAAAAACTAGCTGAACTAACTAACCCCTCTTCCCTGGGGTTTTGGTTTTTGAGAGAGGCAATATTTCCTTAAAAGCTAGAACCCTATCACATAAAACTTAAGAATTGCTGGGAGCCATGTTTTGCATTACTTATGGAAAATCTGTCTGCAATGAGAGAGAAGAATGAGACCCAGGTGGGGAGAAGCGGAGGTGAACAAGGGAAAGCCCCCACCTAAGCCCTGTCCCCACCTAAGCCCCACCCTCTCCTTGAACACAGGTGTAGCCACTGTGTCCTGACTTCCAGGCAGCTTGGGTATTCAACTCCTGGATTCTATGAGCTAGGGCATCCCGTTTTGTGCCTGAGCTACCTTGAGCATGGTTTCTGTAACTTGCAACCAAGAGTCCAGGCTCACACAGCTAAGAAGCTAAGAAGCAAGACCTTTCTTTTAGAAAGGAGTCCATGATGACCCCCCACCCTGCTGTGACCTGAACCCCAAAGTACATTTTTATTTACATAATAGACAGAATTTTTCAAACATGTAATCACATAATTATGCCTTTTCAAATCATTTTGTCATGTACATTTTTATACTTATCTAATATCTAAATACACTCATCTTCTGATTAATACTACCTATCTTTCTATGTAAGTCTTTCAGTACTTTTTTTCTTAAAATAAATCTATATCTGCTTTTCCATAGCTCTTTTCTTAGAATTATCCTCCCCAATTCTATGGGCCTTTTTAAAAAATTATATGAGCATTCTAAAGCCAATTAAATTACTTTATATCATTCCAATGGTTTTATTCAATCAGTGAATATCTGAGTACCTTTAAAGTGGTGTAGCACCCACACTCATGGGTAACAGCCAGTTTCTGCTCTCCAGAAACTTCTGGCCTGGTGGTGCATTCATTCCACCTCTCTGTGCAAGGAAATGCACATATTGTATTTGTGCATTTCCTTAACGGATTCTTTTCCTCTACCAGGATTCTATGCTTGGCCTTTTCTTCTTCTACATAGGTCATGCCATCCATCCCCACTTTCTCACAGTTATCCCATACATCGTCTTTTCTCTTGAGTTCTAACTCTCTTTTCAATAGAACACTTGATTTCAGTTGACCTCCAGGCACCTTCAACTCAGAATTTCTGAAAACAAACTCATTATCCCCCAGAGTGTGCTCCTCTTCTGGTCCTTATCCTGGTCATCCAAGCTGGAAACATCAAACTCTTTTGTTCTCCCTTCTATGTCCACTGAGTCTCAGTTTCACCTCTCTTTTTGTTCCAAGTGTACCTTCCTGGCTTTGTGCATCATCATTTTTCCCTAGACTAGAGTTTGACAGACTTTTTCTGTAAAGGGCCAAATAATAAGTATTTTAGGCTTTGCAGGTCATACAGTCTTTGTCGAAACTTTTCAAGTCTGCCACTGTAGCTTGAAAGTTCCCATGACAATGTACAAACAAATGAGCATGCCTGTGTTCCCATAAGTTTCATTTATAAGGGTAGGCAGAGAGTCATATTTGGCCCATAGGTGATAGTTTGCCAACCCCTGCTCTGGGCTGTTGTAATAGCCTCTTAACTGGTCTCTCCAACTCCCATTCTCTCTCGGGTTTACCCTCCACAGAATTTCTTTTCTAAGATAGATCTAATCATATGATTGTTATTCAGAGCCTGGTTTGCTCTCCATTGCCTACTGGTTAAAATATTTAGCACATGACAATAACTTTTAAAATTTGATCCCACATACAAGAAGCAGGTAAAGGAAAAGAATCTATCAAGGAGATGCACATAAGCAATATGTAGACAGATAACTACAGAGTGGTGGAATGACTTACCACCAGGAGAGGCTACATCCTCTGCCATTCTCTAACACATGGCAGGAGTACTCTTCCCATCTACTGACTTGATCTTGACTTGGTTAAATAAATGCCACCTTCACTGTGAAGCCTGACTCATTGTTGCCGCATTGCAGGTAGAACTGATCACTTCTCACTCTGTGCTCCCATGGTCTATGTTAATTCTAGTGTTGTAGCTCTTATTACGTGACAGCAGGTATGTTAGCTTCTTTTGGTTTCAAGGAGTAGGAGCTGTATTCGTCAAGGTCTCTTGGTTTCAGATGACAAAACTCCAGCTTGTTTTGGCAAAAAGAGAAATCAGTTGGCCCATGGTAAAGACAGAGGTTGATCTGGAAACAGGAACTCAAATACCATCAGGAATGTGTCTGTGTCTGTCTGTCTCTGCCCCACACACACACTCCACCCCTCCTCCGTCCCTGTCCTTCTCTCTACCTCATCTCTTCATCTCTCATATCTGATTCTCTTGTATATTCTGCTTCACTCAGGCCACTTTCTTCCTGAAACCTAGAACCGTAGCAGTTGAAAGCTCTACTCTCATATTCTCTTTCCTTTGTGACAGTTCCACTTGGAAAAGCCTCAGAAAAAGGTGTGGTGAACTTAGCTTGGATCACAGGCTCAATCCTTGGTTCAGTCATTGTGTTAGCTTATGAATTACCATGATGGGTCTGTGCTAGGACAGCACTGCTCTTGTGTTCAAGGGGGATGGATCTGTCAACCACATAAGGGGGGATGAGCTATAGGCAGACAATACCTTATTCTAGGGATATTTGTAGAAATTACAATACGTGGCGGGATATAGCAAACCCAGAGAATAGGCCTCAGAACTGGATTCTGGAACTTGAAGGTTGTTCAGGGATAGTTCTGTTGACTGGACTCTCTCCCTCTATCTTTCCAATTCTGCCTCCAATGCCTTCTGACTCTCCTTGGGTATCTTCAGTCCATGAGCTCAAAAAAGAAGGGATTTGAGGGACTTCCCTGGTGGCACAGTGGTTGAGAGTCCGCCTGCCGATGCAGGGGACAGGGGTTCGTGCCCCGGTCCTGGAAGATCCCACATGCCGTGGAGCGGCTAGGCCCGTGAGCCATGGCCACTGAGCCTGCGCGTCCAGAGCCTGTGCTCTGCAATGGGAGAGGCCACAACAGTGAGAGGCCTGCGTACCGGAAAAAAAAAAAAAAAAAAAAAAAGAAGGGATTTGACTGATCCTGTTTGGGCAGTATGGAAAATTACATTGGAGCCCCTAGAGGGAAGCATTTAGTATATTACTTTGAAGCTTGGTCTGTTCCATATATATAGGAAGTTAGTACTTTGTTTCCCCTGTAAAATTCTGAGCTTCTCTTGTATCCCCAGAGCTTATCACAGACATATCTGATACATACTAGGTGCTCATCAAACGTTTGTTTTAAATAGACATTGAATACTACATGAAAGTTAGGAGTTACCTAACTGTGTTGTTCCTATTACCACCCGGATTGTTGAAAGACATCAGGAGAGTCTGCCCATGTTCCAAAAGGCAGAGGGTGTATTTGGTAGAGAGTCGAAGTGCTGATTAAATGAATATTGTGATGTTAACATTAACCATAATCAGTAGTTATGAATCTACAAGGTGTGCACTTACATACTGTTCTTTCTGGAAACCATGACTCCAATTTGAACAGGTACCACTGGGTGGAGAAGAGAATTGAAGTAGCACAAGGCCAACATAACAGCTCACATGCCTGTAAGAGGTGGATAAACAAAGAGGTGGATACAAACGATATTGCAAATTTTACATCGTATTTTTTAAATAGATAATACATTTATTTTATTTGAAGTTCAAGAGGTACAATGGATGTAAAGTAAAAAAACTCCCTCCCACCCCAGTCCTGCAGCTATCTCTATTTCCTCCCCAGTCAACCAATATTATCAGTTTCTTTTATGAAAACATTTCCTTTCAGAGAGATTTTTTTGCTATTAATACTCATTTGAAAAATACATAGTTGTGCAATGGCCATACCTATTTCTGACCAATTATCAGTCTCTGCTTTAACTGTACCTGTGTTCTCAATTACTCTCCTTTTTCCCTGGAGTCAGTGATCTTTCTAAGCAAGTATCATTACTTTAGGGCTTATGTGATTAATTAATTAATTAAAGGTCCTTAGAGCTAGTTTGCTTGTCTCAATTGCAGTAAAGCCTCCTTTTTGTTTCCCTAAGCAATCTTAATCAGCCCCATAGGGCAACGTCCCAGTTTTTCGTTTGGATAAAACATCAAGTTGTTTCTACCATGTCCCTCCTATGTGCCGGGCACTGTGCTAAACTCTTTACCCAGATCATCCTATTTAATCCTTATAATGATCCAATGAAGTTGGTACCATTGTGATCCCTGATTTACAGACAGAGGGACTGAGGCCTACAGAAATTAACTTACCCAAGCTTACATGGGAAGTGGCAGAACTGGGATGTGAACCCAGTGTCTTTACTCAAGAGCACAGCTCTTTTCTTTTTTTTTTTAAATTGAAATATAGTTGATTTACAATGTTGTTTTAGTTTCTGGTGTACAGCAAAGTGATTCAAATATATATATGTGTATATATATGTATATGCACATACATACATATATGTATACTTTTTCATATTCTTTTCCATTATGGCTTATTACAAGTTATTGAATGTAGTTCCCTATGCTCTAGAGTAGGATCTTATTGTTTTTCTATTTTATATATAGTAGTTTGTATCTGCTAATCCCAAACTCCTAATTTATTCCTTTTCCTACTTTCCCCTTTGATAACCATAAATTTGTTTTCTGTATCTGTGAGTCTGTTTCTGTTTTGTAAATGAGTTCATTTATATCATGTTTTTAGATTCCACATATAAGTGATATCATATGATGTTTGTCTTTCTCTGACTGACTTAGTATGATTATCTCTAGGTCCATCCATGTTGCTTCAAATGGCATTATTTCATTCTTTTTTATGGCTGAGTAATAGTATCCCGTCATATATATATGATGGAATATTATATATTTATGTTATATATATATTATATGTAAATATACATATATATATTATATATATATACCACATCTTTTTTATCCATTCATCTGTTTATGGACATTTAGGCTGTTTCCATGTCTTGGTTGTTGTAAATAGTGCTTCTATGAACATTGAGGTGCATGTACCTTTTTTGAATTAGAGTTTTCTCAGGGTATATGCCCAGGAGTGGGATTAGCTGGATCATATGGTAGTTCTATTTATAGTTTTTTTAAGGAACCTCCATACTGTTCTCCATAGTGCCTGCACCAACTTACATTCCCACCAACAGTGTAGGAGAGTTCCCTTTTCTCCACACCCTCTCCAGCATTTATTATTTGTAGACTTTTTCCATGATAGCCATTCTGACCAGTGTGAGGTGATACCTCATTGTGGTTTTGATTTGCATTTCTCTAATAATTAGCGATGCTGAGCATCTTTTCATGTGCCCGTTGGCCATCTGTATGTCTTCTTTGGAGAAATGTCTATTTAGGTCTTCTGCCTATTTTTGGATTGGGTTGTTTATTTGTTTTTGTTTTGGGGCCATGCCTCACAGATTGGGGGATCTTAGTTCCCCAACCAGGGATTGAACCAGGCCCTCGGCAGTGAGAGTGCAGAGTCCTAACCACTGGACTACCAGGGAATTCCCAGGTTGTTTGGTTTTTTTAAATATTGAGTTGTACAAGCTGTCGTATATTTTGGAAATTAATCCCTTGTTGGTTGCATTGTTTGCAAATATTTTCTCCCATTCTGTAGGTTGTCTTTTTGTTTTGTTTATGATTTCCTTCGCTGTGCAAAAGCTTTTAAGTTTGATTAGGTCCCATTTGTTTATTTTTGCTTTTATTTCTTTTGCCTTGGGAGACTGACCTTAGAAAACACTGCTATGACTTACGTCCGAGAATATTTTGCCTATGTTCTCTTTCAGGAGTTTTTGGTGTCATGTCTTAAATTTAGGTCTTTAAACCAGTTTGAGTTTCTTTTTGTATATGGTGTGAGGAAGTGTTCTAGTGTCATTGATTTACATGCAGCTCTCCAGCTTTCCCAACACCACTTGCTGAAGAGACTGTCTTTTCTCCATAATATATTCTTGCCTTCTTTGTCGTAGATTAATTTACCTTAGGTGTGTGGGTTTATTTCTGAAGAGCCCCAGCTCTTGAGTATTACTCCGTACTGCCTCCCAAAGAATTCAATTTTATGAAAGGAGATTATGAAAGGAGGTAGGTAATGATAAAGCTAGGTAATGATAAAGCTAGACCTAGCAGAGACTGGGTTTCCATCAAGGGCTGGGATCTGCTCACCCTAGGTTTTTCTTTACTAGGTAAAAATGGGAGGAGAATTTTATGCACTGATGTTTCATCCAGGTAAAGGGTAGAATGTAGCAATCCATAAAGACCCTAGAGCTAGAACGGAAAGGAAATCTCTAAATATAAAGGGGAGACCCAGACATACAGGTACCCACAGAATGTGGGCATCTGTGGTATGTAAGTACCTCTCAGGAGAGGCCATCTTAGATTTCTTCTGTTAAGATCTTATTTGGTTCATTATTGCACTGTTTGGGCTTCTGAGCTCCACTGCTGTAGAGAATCAGGAGTAAAATCTTTTATTTATCCTAGAGTTTGGTCTTCTACAACTGTTTTTCCCAAAAAGATGCCTTGTTTTTCTGATGGACTTTAGCTCTCTGTGAGCTTCTCAGAGGGATAATCAAATTAATACATATATAATGTCTGGCTTGATCAGGGTTCCCCAGAAAACAAAGCCTAAGGCAAAAGTTTGTGCACTACTGCTTTATTCCAGAGTGCAAATCAGTGTGAGGGAGACACATTTAAAAAGAGAAAAACTTAATGCAAATAAATGAAGCTTCTCTTTTATTGTCTACAGTTTTGGTCCTGAATTTTATATTCCAGAAATCCCTAGGTATTACTACTTATAATTTTTAAAGCCTGGCTTGTGATATGGGGACAAGTGTTAGGGGAGGAGAGGCAAGTGAATTATTGCTTATGAAAAATTTAAGTGTGGCATCTCTCATACATTAAAAAAAAAACCTTAAAAATTGATTTTTCTCTTTACAATTAGAATGAAATTTATCCAGGTATATAAAGGGCTAAGTTATAGGAAAATAAGTCTATATAGACTAACTTTAAAAAGGGACACATTCAAAGAGAAAACATTGTAAGTATTAATAAACTCATAAGGGAACTTATAAGGTAAGAATTATATTTTTAAATGCATCTTTGGAGAAAAATGTTAATTTCTAAATGCATTTGTTGAAATAATATTTTATTAAAAATACTATCTTGAAATATCATGGAAAAACTTCTAGTTCTGGCTAATATATACTCTGTAAAGGTGTTTTTAATAACACGGATAAACTGGAATGTGGCAGGTAGTTTGGTTTATGTGTTGTTTTACTTTGTTAAAGTGGGAGGGAAAAGCAGTGTTGTAAACATACGCCACACTGAACTTATGGTTTCTGGGGGTCAGCTCAGTAGGAAAGGGGCACCTCAACCTGCTGTATTGTATTTGGATCCAGATCTAGGGTCCAAGTTACATAAACCCAAAAAGGTAACAGAGAATTAGAGGCTAATTTAATACATCACTTTTCTAACATGCAAAATTTTTCCAGTAGCTCTTTTTACGTAAACTCCAAGGTGAACGGGGAAAAGGGGAAGCATTAATTTCTCTAGGCTTTTTTAAAATCTCATTTCATAAACCAGAAGAATGATGTTTTTCACTTAGGATGAAAGTAATGATACTAAAAACAAAATCAAAATACATGCTTACTACCCTGCTGACAGACCGAGTTCTGCATTCTATTTTATTTATATTCTAAATTTATACAAGTGTTTAAAGAAGTAAATATTTTGGTTTCTTGCAGGAATCATCTAGACAAGACAGAAGCTGTAAAGGTAATAGTATATAAAATAGTTTTTAGAACGCTTTAGTTCTATTTTACCATCAGTTTGTATAGTTTTGGAACAATTGGCTTTAGTATAAAATTACATTTTAGCCTAGATAATAGAAATGTTCATATAAAGGTTATGAATAAATTATTTCAAATACCTCAAACTAAAATAATACTGATAATGCTAGTTTTTATTTCTGTTTCTCTTTTAGGCACCAAAATAAGGACAGAATGGCCAATTGCTAGTGTTTGATCCAAAGGGTAAATGATTTATTACTTAAAAAGAATATGTTTGACCACCCTTTTGTCCTAAATATTAAGAAGATAGTCTACAGGAATAGTTGAGTGTGGTTGAAAGACTTAGCAATTAAATCCTTTATTATACTGTCTGTCACTCAAACAATGCCTAAATATTTGCCAGTCAGGAATTTCTATTAAGCACATCACTACTGATAAAATACTGGGTTGATTTTTTTTCTTTTCTTTCAGAAAAAGTGATGATTGAACCAAATGGAGCGATGTCAGAGTAAGAAGATGTCTCTGGTTGTGCATCTGATCTATCACATGCCTTTTAAGCAATTAGAACTAGATAATGCAATCATTTGTCACCCAATTAAATTTGAAAGTCCAGAAATGCATGGATTAGCACTTAGCTTTTGCTTCAGTCAAAGCAATTGTTACTTAGATAAGAGGACATTTAAAATGAAAACTGAATTTTGATAAAAATGTAGGGGTATAGATAATATTCAAACCTACTTTTTAAATGCTTAAACAGCAAGTATTCTGTATTTTACTTATATAACTTTCATCGCTCATTTCTGTTTCACTTTGATACTTGCTCTCTTCTTTGAGAATATCATTTTAAAGGAATACTTACCTTAAAATCAAACAGATTCTTTGTTTACTATGAGAAGAACCATTACTACTAAATTAGGAAAATAATCACCCTATCTAGTTGAAGAGATTGATATTAAAAAAAGAATCATAGTCCAGTTTCAATTTGGTAGCTAAATATTAAGTACCTGCTTTGTTCAAGGCACTGATTCTGATAATTCATCAGAGCCCTTCCTGATACGATCATCTCCTCTCCCCTTAAAAAAAATTCAATTATTTATTCCATGAAAAATTACACTTTGAAAGTTGATTGTAAAACACATTCATGGGGATCAATTATTGATAAATTGGCAGGTGCCATTCTAGTGGGATTCTATTCAAATTGATACTATTTTGAATTATTCTGAATATTATTGGCTGGGAAAAATTATACCTTATGCAACATATATTTCAATTTTCATACTGTCAAAGCTAAAAATTAAAATTAGGGTCCACCTTGACTTTTGTTGTAAATTATATATTAAAGATGTATTTTTATACTAAAGAGAAGGTAATGTATTACAGATCAATGACAGACTCTGTGCTTATTTCAGATTAAATGTTATAGACAACCAGAAAAAACTAAATGCCCCATTAAGTATATTAATCTGGATGTAATTATATATTATATATCCTATTACATGGTTGAATATCTTTAAATTAAAAATCTAAGAAAATTTTAGTAGTCTTTGAGGGAAATAGGATATAACTTTCAGTAATACTAATGGGAGTTAGTAGTCATTAGTGAAAATACATTCTATCATGTCTATGAACCCCAATGTTCATAGGCTGTGATAAGCAGTGTGGAACTGGAGCAAGGGGTAACCCACATCCTGAGGTAGTTAAAACCCAGGGGTAAATCAAATGCAGTCTGGGCCGAAATAGAAAAGCAGAGTGATGGCCTGTTCTCTTGATCTCATTAATAATTGCATCTGTTTATCAAACTGCTTTTTGCAAGGGCAGTATGATCATGTTCCCTTCACTTGCAGAGAAGAGTTTAGGTTTGGGTTTGGTTTGGTTGTTGTTTGGAGTGAGGGACAGAGGGATAGGTAGGTAGCCAGTAAGCTTCACAGGTGCATGGCTTTGTTACCTCAGGTACTCCACCCAGAGGTGAAGGTAAACAGAGCCAGTCCTGGAAAAAAAAAAGATCAAGTAGGAAAACAGAAAATCATGGGGGACCTTTACTTGAGGAACAGTGTGACTGACCTACAGAGTTGATGGATTTTCTCAGTATAGCTTTACATTCCACTCTCCACCCTGCTTCTGGCTCCATAGTCTGACAGGCAAGGGGAATTTCCCAAAAGGTCCTATCCAGGTTGGATTAGGGAAAACTAGAAATTTTCTTTTCCCACCAGTTCTTTGCTTTAATCTGCTGATTGATTCTTTATTCTAATCAGAGCCACAAGGAGTGTGTGAACTTTATAAACCAGGAGTTTCAAACTTCTCTGTACACAAAGCCCAAATAATTCATTTCCGTTTTTCCTCATGGATCCTCTCTGTCAAAGATTTTGTCTACCCAAAAAATGGCACTTAATTAACAAACTGTTTTCAGCAGTAAAAGTAAAGTATGTCTTTAATGCTGGACAAAGTGTTATAGATCTTGGACCTTTGATCTGTTGGTTTTTCGTCAGGCTTTCAAGTACACATAAAGATGTGAGGGGAAAATGGGTAAAGCAAACCCACAGCACTCAACTCTTGGAGTTTGAAAAAATTGCATCTATCGGTTATTCCATAATCGTATATTTTATCTTTTCTAAAATGTATGACACATTATTTTTTACTCCCATTTTTACACTTTAAGTAAATGCCTCTTTAGATGCAGACCAACATTGGCAAGCAAACTTTATACCTCACCAACACAAGTCTCTCTAAATGTAGCGAAGACAGTCTCAGAAAAGTAAGTTTTAATTAATTTTGTTTTTAGGCTCATGGTTTTTTTGGGTTTTTGTTTTTGTTTTTGTTTTGACCGCACCTCGCGGCATGAGGGGTCAGGGATCAAACCCTTGTCCCCTGCAGTGGAAGTGCGGAGTCTTAACCACTGGACTGCCAGGGAAGTCCCTCATGTTTGATAAATGTAAATCATTTTAAAACAAAGTTTAAAATATAAACTTTAAAAAATTATTAATTCCAATAGAAATCTGGGGACATTTCATAAATATGCCTAGTGTGCTTAACATACTAATTAATTCTAAAACCTAGGTTATCCACCCTCTGGTGTAAATATGTTCCAGTGGGATATCTAACTTGACTAACTCTCTAACCTTAGTAGATACTAAAGTAAATACTTCCCATCTTCCAAAGTAAAAATTTGAATTTTTCCTCAATTGTAATTGTATTTAAAGAAAATATATTTTAGAGTATGCTGGTTATCTATTTTTGTTAAATGGTTAGAAGCATTGGTATCATAAGTAATGTCACTTTCTCAAATGAAGTCAACAGATGATAGTTGAAGAGCAGGTTGGAGTTTGGTCCTCTGCTTCTTTGAGACTGTATACAAGATAGACTTTATATCAGAAAGTGAGCAGAAAAGGAATTCACATTTTACTGTTAAAATGATGATTTGGTCACTTCTCATATGTATTTTTATGGCATGTTCACTGCTTCTCAAATAGTAATATCCTATTTATCTTCAGGTCATTGAGTATGTTGGCTTCCTCCATGTTAGGACATTAAGATTATTAAAGGCATTTCAAATTATTCAAATATCCAGAACTAGACTAGCTAAATTCCCTTCTTTAGTGATATAACTTAGTGAATATATAAGTACCATATTTCATAGATTCTGAAGCATACATATTTTAACATCTCTACTTGACAATACTTTTTCTTTCTTAATGTCTTATAATATGTCTTATAATGTGTAATATAATATGTCAGTATGTCTTATAATAAATAGGTGACAAATGTCTTATAATAAATAGGTGATATCTTTGGATGGACCTAGAGATTATCATAATAAGTGAAGTAAGTCAGACATAGAAAGACAAATATTATATGACATCACTTATATGTGGAATCTAAAAAATAATACAAATAAACTTATTTACAAAACAGAGACAGACTCACAAACCTAGAAAACAAATTTATGGTCACCAAAGGGGAAAAGTGGGGAGGGATAAATTAGGAATATGGAATTAACAGATACACACTACTATATATAAAATAGATAAACAACAAGGTCCTACTGTATAGCACAGGGAACTATATTCAATATCTTATAATAACCTATAAAGGAAAAGAATCTGAAAAAGATACATATATATATGTGTGTGTATATATATGTATCTGAATCACTTTGCTGTACACCTGAAACTAACACAACATTGTAAATCAACTATAGTTCAATATTAAAAAAAAAAGAGGAAGAAAAAATGGTATCTTAGATTCAATGAAATACTGTAATTCGTGGCTGGGAAAAGGCAGTGAAGTCCTCCTTTTATCTAGATTAGATATTAGACCGTATGAATTCTAGTAATTACTTGTGGTGACCTTTGGCATAATAGGACTCTAACCATGCTAGAAACTGGATACTTAAGTGACTTCTCAACTTTTCATGTGTAGGGTTTCTTCTTGGATGCTCTCTTTCACAATTAGAAAATCAAGGAGGGCAGAGGTAGAAATGTAAATCATCTTTGCTTTGTATTTTTCATCAACAGAGTGGGGTTTTGCTTTAGCAGCATATACTGGGGAAGTGAAGATTCCATTCCCTCCCATAGTATTAAGAATATAACAAGCTGTTCAGCATACTTGCTAAAGCACTGTACAAATCACTAACTTTACTACTAATGTTCTAGATTCACGTTTCGATAGGGATAAAACAGAGCTACTATAACTTAGGGGAAAAAATAATAACACTTTACATCTTTTTATATCTTTCCATGAAAACTAAAAGTTGAATTTTTTAAACTCAGTAAAGGAGACATATTAAAAGAATCACATTAAAGGAGATACAAAAAACGAAATTGGGGTTATTTTTCCACCAGCATGGGTGCCTGTCTTTGTAAACAGAGTGCACCACACAAGACTCGTCTGTCTCAGTGTGTTATCTGTTGACAAGAGGTATCAGGCTTGAAGGCTAAAAGAGAAAATTAACCCATTTTTATCTCAGCCATTTAATGAAAAAGCAGGCTACTTTGTATTATGACCAGGGGTTAATATTAGTGTTGGACTCCATAAGCATAGCATTTATTTTTTTTAATTTAAATTTATTTATTTATGGCTACGTTGGGTCTTCGTTGCTGCATGTGGGCTTTCTCTAATTGTGACAAGGGGGTCTACTCTTCGTTGTGGTGCGCAGGCTTCTCATTGCAGTGGCTTCTCGTTGCGGAGCACGGGCTCTAGACACGCGGGCTTCAGTAGTTGTGGCACACGGGCTCAGTAGTTGTGGTGCATGGGCTTAGTTACTCCACAGCATGTAGGATCTTTTCAGATGAGGGATCGAACCCTTGTTCCCTGCATTGGCAGGCGGATTCTTAACCACTGTGCCACCAGGGAAGTCCCAAGCATAGCATTTAGCAACGGTAAGAACTGACTTACAAACTTGAAAAAAAAAACCTGAAGGCTAGTATTCCTTAAATAGTTTTATTCCATCATATCACAATGATATGCCAGGAACATTCAGGTAATGGATTGCTTATATACTCTATGTTAACTCTGAAAAGATTCTAAGAATCATTACACAATGACAAATGCCCAATAGAAATAGAATTTTAATCATTAGTAAAACTTATTTTTAATGCTTTTCCACAAAGAAGATATTGCATTTTAGCTATTTATTGTTGGTGTATTATATTGTGTGTTTATATTAAATGTGTGTATGAACCCATATAGAACCTTAAACAGAATTGTGACCTAGAAAAGTGTTTTTTCACTATCTACTTTAACATTTAGTAAGGAAGTCTCTTCAAAAAATATTGAAAGTAAAGTTTCTTTAAAGAATTTAGAGTGAGTATCTCCAAAGACTATTGAAAATAAAGATATAGAAACAAATCTACAGTCTAAGATATGGTCATCTTCCTTCTTAAAAGAAAGCACAGGTAATAATATTTGTTTTATTTGAGTAACTGTAGCTTCTAGTTCAGCCCTCCTTCTCTAGGACCTTTAGGATGTTGACAACTCGTAGGTCTGGAGCGGGTTGTGGGAATCAGTAATTTTTCAGACTCAGGTACCGGATGATTCTGATATGCAGTCAGGTGGGATCCATGGGTATACATTACATAAAATGATAATGATAGGGTATTCAATTTTAGAATGAATTGAAATACCTGTGAAAGCATGAACAAGTTCCGCCTATTCAACAATGGTTTACTGAGTGCCAGGCACTTGTTTAGAAGCTGTGGATATAATAGTTAGCAAATGGCCAAGATCCTTGCCCTTATGGAGTTCACATAGATAGCCAACTATTAAACACTAATAATAAACACAAATAAGACAGCCATATATAAATAAATGGCACCTGGAGGAGGGAGAACTATCTTAGATCTAGGGATCAGGAAACCTCTCTCATGATACTCAGTGTTTGTGAATTGAATGAGTTCCTGTGACATCACATAAAGTTCTTAATTCCCTATTATGACCATCCCTGATGACACCAGTGTGATGAGTCGGTGAACAGGCTGGGTACACACTGGAAGATTAGAGTGGTTATGAGCCGACGGAGACTGTAAAGGAAACAGGTAGATAGACTGAATAGCCCAGGCATCCCACTCTTGGAAGGACTCGTTATCCCTTTTGAGGATAGATAGTACCTTTTGCTTAGAGTGAGGAGTTTTCCCAGCTTTTTCTTTTTTTGGCCTGCTTTTTCTTAACATTGTCTTCTCTCAACCTTTCCTAGATTTCCTCATTTTCTTCTTTCTAACACCAGTGTTTCTACATTATTTAGAGTAGCTCATGGCCACACTCCCATCAAAGAAGACACCTCAAGACTTCCCAGACACTCAAAGTCTTACAAGAAGGGGATGATGTAGCACAAGTTAAGGTTGAAACTGAAATTCATCTGTAGAGCCAAAAAACTGGGCAAACTCAGTAGTGTTTCCCAAAGAGATAATTTTAGGAAACAGAGGGTAAATTTTTTTTAAATTACTTTAATAGTAGTATATTTTAATGTGTATTAGAAAAAAATAATATAAGACCTGGTTAAGAATATGGACTCCAGAGCCAAAATGACTCCCAGATCTACCTTAATTAGTGGTGTGAAGTTGGGCAAGTTATTTAACCTGTCTGCCTCTCAGTTTCATCTATGAATGGGATAAAAATAGGACACACCTCATTGAGATGGTGAGAGAATTAAATGAGTTAATATATGTAGTATTCAGAAGAGTAATGGCGTATAATATTTGCTGTGATTATTATATCTTACTTTTATTAGTACCTCCATCAGTTTTGTGGATGATAATATTTATGATCTGGCAAAATTTCTAAGTTAAAAAAGTAAATTTAAAAAAAAGTAAATAGTATAGGTGATACTCTCATATGGCAAAATGGATGAAGATAGTATATTACTGAAATTTGGAAAATGTTTCAATAGCTTGTGCCATGGAGGTTTTACCTCTTAAATATTTCTCTAATATATCTCCTCCTCTCAATCCCTATTTTAACAATGCCCTGTCATCCATCTCTTTCACCTGGACTTTTTAAAGACACCTCTAACCACCTCTCTCCCTGCTCTTTTTTTTTTTTTTTTTTTCTGTCTGCCTTCAAATACACATTCCACCCTGGTATCCAGGTATTCCTTCAGAAATTCAGAATTGATCATACTTGTTTCCCTAGTTAAATCTTTCATGACTACTTTGTTTCCCTACTTTTAAATCCTTCATTCTTAGGATAAAGTTCTAACTCCAAGGCCCACAAGACTCCATTATCCAGCTTGTACCCCTCTGGCTACATCTGTCACCATTTCAGCCTCAATTTTGACCCATACGCAACAACAAAGTGCTTGTAGCTCCACACACATTCTTTTTTCACTGGTTCATGCTGTCCCCTCTCCTTGGAAAAACAGATCCACTCAGACCAGGATGGGGCTCTCCTTTGGTCTCCCATGTACCTAGTACACATCTTTATCACTTACTGCCATACTGTTTTATAATTATCCATTATGTTTCTGACTCCCCAGTTAGAGTGTGAGCACGCTGAGGTCAATGACTGTTCATTTTTGTGTTCCTAGGGCTCAACATAGTGCTGGGCACTGAATGGGTAGTCAGAGTAGTGCTTATTTTTTATTTTTCAGTCATCTATGTTTGGTCATAGGTACTGTGACTTGACATTAAGAAAAATCATTAATAATGTTATGTAACTTCTGGTTATATCTGGAACACTTCACATGTATCTCTTCCTAATCTGTGTGTGTGTGTGTGTGTGTATGTGTGTGTGTGTGTGTGTATGTGTGTGTGTGTGTGTGTGTGTATGTGTATACAGAGAGAGAGAGAACTTTATTCTCAAGTATCCAAGCAGTGACTACTTGCCTAAGAAGAATTACTTTTCAACCTCTATAGTCTTACTTTTACTTTCCAAGCTCTTTATTTTGCATTTACATTCCTATAAGAAAAATTTAAGAAAAGTATTTCTGTGGATAGAATAGCATTAATTTCTTTTTTTCTGGAAGTTATTATATTCTTTATAAACAAAACCGTTTTCCATTTATTACAATTTCAAGCACCAAACAACACTAACATCAGCTCAGGATTATCGGTTTGGGTTTTTTCCTGTTTCACTTAGCAGTTTTATTACCTTTTTTGGAAATGGAAATCAGGTAAATTTATTGCAGTGCTGTTTAGTCATGAAAAAAAATCCAGAACAGGAGGACATGTAGTAAACATGTACACTTGCTACATTATAATTTAGGAGTGACCATTTTAAATTTTTGAATACATTTCAATATTTATTGATTAAATTATATGTATTCTTTTCTAGGTGAAATGAGCAAAAATGTAGTCATTACAGAGCAGGAGAAAAATAATGAATATTCCCCTGAGGATACTGATGACAAGTTGTCTGAATCAACAGATGATGATGATGAGGATGATACCAATGATGAAGATAATGAGGAAGACAGTAACCCTAATAAGGATACTCATGCCCCATTAGAGTTAATGACAGAAGTAAGTTTTACTCGTATGTTATAACTCAAGAAACTTAAAAATATTAAAATAGCTGAATAGTATATAGTCTTGCAGACTAAAAAAAATGGTCAAAATATCCTTGCCCACACACAGATGCTTACCTCGTTACTCATCTTTCTTACTACTTTCACCAGGGTAGAGGTGAGTGAAGATTCTAGAAGTGACTCAGAGTATTCTGGTAAAGGCAGAAGCAGGAATAAGAGAAGTTTGGGCATAAGACTCTTCAAGGACTACTTTAAGGAAAACTTTTTACTTACTGGGTACCATGCTAGTTACTTGGGATATTTAGAGATAAATAAGAAAGACATGACCTTACCCTTGAGAACTAACAGGCACATATTATGTATATAATGCAATTTATAATAAAAGGAAATATGTGCTAGTAGAGGTGTTTGGAAAGTTCTCTGGGAACTGGGAGGATTGAGTGACTAATTGAGAAAAGAAGCAGGAGAAATGGGTAAAGGAAGGATTTTTAGAGGAAGAGACATGAATGGAATCTTAGAAACTTGAAGAGGGATGTGTAGGAATTCATCTGGTAAACATATCAAGGAGGTGTTCCTGGCATAGGAAACAGCATTGGCAAAGGCATTGAAGCCTGAAACGTCACATGCGAAAATTGTACATAAACGTTTACAGATAATTCTATGGAGAACAAAACAGTTGTACCTCACTTGTTGTGGTGTCACAGTCTACCTTTAATTAATATTACACAACTTCATGTATATCATAAGAACTTCATAACAGTACATTTTCATTTCCCCCTTCTCATCCTTTGTATTTTTGTTGTCATGTGTTTTACTTGTACATGTGTTATAAGCCCCACAATACATTGTTCTTTTTGTTTTAGATGGTTAGCTATCTTTTAAAGAGATTTTCTTAATGGAAAATATCTTCTTTTGGAAGGCATTTCTGGAGTTCCACGTAGTTCTGTGTAGATCCAAATTTCTACCTGATATTATTTTCCTTTTACCTGAAAAGCTTCCCTTACTATTTCTTATAATGCAGTTCTGCTGGAAATGAATTCTCTCAGCTTTTGTTTGGCTGAAAAGTCTTAATTTCACCTTTATTTTTAAAGGATTTGATAGCTGGAGATTCTATGGTGGGGGGCCATGTTTCTTTCAGTACTTTGAAAGGTTGCTCCATTCTCTCACATTTTGCATAGCTTTAGACAGGATGTCTGCTGTTATTCTTATTTTTATTTACATGTATATGTCTTTTTTATCATCTTTCAAATTTTTTTCATATGTATTAGTTTTGGCAATTTGATTATGATATGCCTTGATGTGACCTATTTCTTCTGTTCATTGAGATTCTTGGACCTATGAGTTTATAGTTTTCACCAGGTTTGGAAAATGTTCAGTTATTAAGTCTTCAAATGTTTTTTCTGATCTCTGCCCTCCCTCTCTTCATCTGGGCTACAATTATACATATGTCAGATCACCCAATATCATCACTGATGTTCCCTTTTTTTCATGTTTTTTTCTATATATTTAAAAAATTATTTATTTTTGGCTACACTGGGTCTTAGTTGTGGCACATGGGCTCTCTAAAATTGTGGTGTGCAGGCTTAGTTGTCCCACAGCAACTATGTGGGATCATAGTTCCCTAACCAGGGATCGAACCCATGTCCCCTACATTGGAAGGCAGATTCTTTACCACTGGACCACCAGGGAAGTCCCTCTATGTATTTTATTTTAGAAATTTCTAATGCTCTTTGTTCAAGTTCATGATCTTTTCTTTGCAGTTATAATCTGCTGTTAAGTCCATTTCCCTCCTTCTCTCCCTCTCCCTCCCTAGCCCCATATATATGCATATATATTATTCATTTTAGGTATCCTGTTTATCATCTCTAGAAGCTTTCTTTAAATATTTTTATAACTATCATTTCTCACCTCATCATGTTCAGATTTTCTCTACTTTTGAGCATATGGCATATATTTATAATGGCTATTTTAACATGTTTCTCTGCTATGCTATCACCTCTGTCAACTCTAGGTCAGTTTCTATTGATTAAGTTTTCTCCTGCTTATAGGTCATATTTTCCTGCATCTTTGCATGCCTGGTAATTTTTTACCAAATCCTAGATGTTGTAAATTTTATGCTCTTGGATACAAACTTTTGTTGTTGGACTTTGATCTGGGACAGTTGAGTTACTTGGAAATAGGTTTCTCCTTTTGAGTTTTGGTTTTTAACTTTGTTGGGAAGATCCAGGGCAACCTTTACAGTGTAGGGACACTACTAAGGCCCCTTAAGTCCCCTTATGAGGACTCTTCCCAGTGCTCTCTGTATTAAGAGGACCTTCCACTCTGGCTGGAGAGAACATGAGTTCTTCTCAGCCCTGTGTGAGGTCCAGTGAGTATTCCATCTGCTCATTCTAGTGATTCTTTCTCCAGCCTCAGTTTCTTCATACTCATATGCAGATCAGTACCAGCCAAAGACTCTTTAATATTACTTCATGTCCCTATCTCTTGCAGCGTAAACCTAGTATACCTGCAAATGGTTCAGAATATGTGACACACAAGCAAGAATAATTATCTGAGTGTAGGCTTCTTTTTTTAATGGAAGGTGTCTAAATAACTAATAATAGAAGATCAGTAAATTGTGGAGCCTAAGTAAGTAAAAAAAATAAACAAGAATATTTAATTCCATGGGGAGAAAATGACCATGAAATGTGGTGTATTTTTTAAAAGTTACTGAATAATCCTAGTTTTTGTAAATATATATGTGTTCATTTATGGAAAAAATACTGAAATGATGTTCATGGAGATGTTAAAAATAAACATCTCTAAATGGTAAAAATGCTATTTAATGCTATTAAATTGGGGACAGAATGTGTTTATTTAGCATTTAAATTTCCTACCTACAAAAATATACATACAAATATGCATACAAATATTACTTTGTAGTAAAAAAACTACAATAAAAATAGTAAAAGCAAAACTAGATGGTATAAGGGCAATCAATACTGGAAAATATTGAATATACATAATTGTAAATCTATATTTTTTACTAAGTATTGTCGTGTAATTATGGATTAAGTTCACAAATAAAAGCTGTATCTGAACCAAAGGGATATTAAGGTGATTAAAGTCTTCAGAGTCTATGCCAGTTGAATCAACCTACATATTCTCAAATTGTTCGGTAGTGTGTACACTGTGTGGCTGCAGCAAAGCAGAGGTATCATACTTATTCTGTGTGGCCTTAAATAGTCCTTAAATAGTCCTCATTAACTGACTGATTACAGACTCAGCCCTGGAAAAACAAGTAAAAGTTAAAAGCAAAATAGTTAATCATTAATGGAATATCTTCTAGGGAGTTTATAATTGACATTTAAATTCTCTGTGAAACTACGTAGCTGAAGAATTTCTGAATGTTTTCCAGTTCCTGAGATCAGAAATGGGCCAAGACTACCATTTGGCAAAAAAATTATGTCAGAAGAGTAAGTACAAAATACTTTTCCTTTTTCCAATCTTCTCTGTTTCCAAATACATTCCATAATATATAAGATGGTCTGATTATCATACATCTAATGAATTCTCTGATAGTGTCTCAGTGAATCCTTGATAGTAAAAATTGGTATAAGGACTAATTTAGACTTCTAGAGTAACTTTGAGTGGGATAAAATGACAGAGACTAATTACACCATTAAAAAATAAGTCAAAACCCTTAGCCTCATGATAACAGGTTGGTAGCATTGTGCCTTTAGATTCAAAGAAGTGTTGTGTAGTGCAGAAAGCCTTACTTAACAGGCAATTATTCCACAAATATTTGAGTACCTACGTGTGCCAGGCACTGTTCTAGGCACTGGACAGATAATGATCCCACATTTATATCTAGTTTCAGACAGATAAATTTATCTGTAACTAGTGTGTCACAGATGATAGGTGCTATGGAGAAAAATAAAGCAGGGAAGAAGGAGTAGAAAATGCTGGGAGGGAGGCAAAGCAGTTTTAAGTAGGATGGTCTAGGAAGGCCTCACTGGAAGACTAGAGCAAACACCTGAAGAAGTTGAGGAAGTGAGTCCTGTCATCTGGAGGAAGTGTGTTCCAGGCAGGACTAATAGCAAATGTGTTGAGAATAAGCCAGGGAAAGTATGATAGGAGATGAGGTCGGAGAGCTTACAGCTTACAGGGGTTGTGCAGATTGCATAACCTTTCGCAGCTTAAGGACCTTGGCTTTTTCTCTGAGTGAGGTGGGAAACCACTGGACACTTTTGAGTAGAGGAATGATATGAACTACCTTATTTTTCTGTCTTTGGGTTTTAGTGGTTTGACTTGACGTTCAAAATGGTGGTGGTTTTCTTTGTATTTATTTGAGGATTTCTTGGCCATTAACCTTCAAAGATTGCCTCTGCCAGATTCTCTCTCTTCTCTTCCTGCGTCTCCAATTACACATAAATTAGACTTTTTTTTCATGGTGTCCCACATGTATCTTATACTCAGCTCTGTTTTTTCCATTTCTTTCTATTTCTATGCTTCAGTTTGGATATCTTCTATTGACCTGTTTTTGAGTTAATTTATCCTATCCTTTTTCTCTTACTTCATTAGTCTTAGTTATTTTAAAGGAGAAAATGGCAACTCTACAATTAAACTTTATTAATAATGGACTTGAAATATTAACTATTGTAGACCTGTCTTATGGTTAAAATCTTTTAGTGAAAATGTAGTGTAGGGACATGGGGTCTACTCTCCCTTGCCTCACAGAGTCCCCACTGTGGATACAGAACTTCTTAAATCATTGGCTAATTTTTAAAATGGGTTTTTTGAATGCTTTAACACTACCTATTTTATATCCAAAATAATTTGCCTTGTTTAATCCTTTTAAGCATTTTTGACCTTTAGAGCCATCGAATAAAATATTTCAATCAAAACTGTTTCTGGTGGCCCACAAACAGAATTTCCAATCAGAAAGAATCCTTAGAGAGAGAATCATGTCCAATCCTCTGTTTTTACAAATAGTGAAACTGAAGCAGAGAGAGGTTAAGCAGCTTGTGCAGCCCTGCTCAGGGAGCAAGTGACACAGCCAGAACTGGAACCCCAGCCTCCTTTTCCCTCAACTACTTTTCTTCTCTGTGTGGCTGGTATAGAAGGGAGTGATTTTGTAGCTCTAGCTCCCAGTTCTCTTGAGTTTTTCTTGTGGAGCCTAATTGTAGGAAAATTTACATATTATATTATATTTATATATTCATCAATCATTTTAGAAAAGCCTCTGGCTAAAGCTTACAAAATATAGACACTGATATCACCACATCTGTCAGTAAGTTTTGGCTGTTAGCCCAAACTGTAGACAGCAGGTGCTCAGTATAATGCGTATGGACCTGACATACCAGTGCACGTGCATTAAGGACCAGGTCAATGGGGATGAAAAAGTTCAAACTGATATATCTTAATGGGGTTATATTCCTTTAGAAACTCACTCCCTTCCTTCCAACCAATAAATATTGAGCACTAACTCTGTACCAGACATTATGCTGGGAGCTGGAGAGAAAGCAGAACTCAGAGCACACATGCTCTAAACCCTTTTGGGGTTGATATCAGACGTGGTTTACACTCTTACTGACTCATCCAGTAATGCTGTTTACTCTCTTCCGTCCATGGCAAATAGTGGTGCCTCTAAAACTAAGGACTAAACTCTAGGAAAAGAAGCTATGGAGTGCCCTAAGGCAGGCACCATGATCCAGGGAGCCAGATGGGAAAGAGCTGCTCCCAAGAGGAAGAAGAGGCTGATGGGAAATGTGAGCAAAAAGGCCCCGAGAATGGGCGTAGAGAGCAGGGGTGTGCAAAGTAAGATTGGCTGCCCCTGAGGCAGATTGCCAGGCAAGGATGTGAAAATTAGGGAGGCCCTGGTTTTGCAAAGCCAGGCAAGTTCAAGGAAGAACAGAGAGTTGTAGACAGACTGTTCCAGGGAGAAGGAAGTGCTAGTTCTTTGATGCAAATAGGAACGCTTGGCTGAGGGCTTACCCAAAGTCCCTCTCTGTGTTCAGAGCAACAGACAAAACAAATTTTTTTCATCTAGCATGGACCCTAAAATATTATATGTAAATTCCTACAGCATAGATATTCTTTTTCTAAAAATTTTTTTGAAGGATAGTTGATTTACAATGTTGTGTTAATTTCTACTATACAGCAAAGTGATTCAGTCATACATATATATATACATTCTTTTTCATATTCTTTTCCATTATAGTTTATCACAGGATATTTCATATAGTTCCCTATGCTATACAGTAGGCACTTGTTGTTTATCCACTCTATATATAATAGTTTGCATCTACTAACCCCAAACTCCCAACCCGTCCCTCCCTCATCCCCCCAGCTTGGCAACCACAAGTCTGTTCTCTCCAGCATAGATATTCTTTTGTCTCTTTCTTTTTCCCCCCATCTTATAGCTCTTCCATGAAACACTCCACCTTTCTCTCTATATATATATTTATAAAGTTATGCATATAAACATAGATTGTGTATTTACATTTTTATGTATTTGTATATGTATATATTGAACACCTACTATGGGAACATTAAACATACATTGTTTAATTCTTACAGCAATTCAATGAGACAGATATGATTAACCTCATTTTACAGATGAGCAAAGTGAGGCTAGCAAGGAGAACTAATTCACCCCAAGTCACGCAGCTACCCAGTGGTAAAGCTAGGATTAGATCCCAGGTCTGGCTTGAGAGCCTATGATTTCTTGCTATATTTCCATTTCCTCATTTGACTAATAAGCTTATATTTCTGGTTAAGTAGGCAGAGACTTGGAAAAGAGATGCTTTTATGAATCAATCAGATTGAAATGGCTCCTATAAGTTGACTAATATATTTTTTATTTGTATCTAAGGCAACTAGTTTATATGAAATAGTGCATCTTTGTCCCTGCAGAAATGTTTTGCAAATCCACTCCCTTGAATAACCAATCACCGTATAATCATTTGTATCTTCACTTGGCTGCAGGGCTTCCCATCCTGCATCCCAGGTACAAATGGGTTCTTTTATTTTTATCCTGCCTTCTAAAAAAGTTGTTGGTGAAGCCTTGGAAAAGTGGTTTTTAAATGAGACTGCAAGTCAAGAGTCCCAAGTCTCATGATTGACTGTGAGATTTTCTGTCAGTCTTCCCATTTCTTGGTCTCTTTACCTGCAGCCCAGTCATCTCAGGGTGACAACACTTCCGCTCACAGGCAGCCCGAGATTCTACAAAAATAACTTTTAAGCCTTGAAGACCTACTCTGTCAATTATAATAATTGTAAATGTTTTAAAATAATGGCCTGAAAACCAAAATGCTTCTCATCATCATGGGTCTAACACAAATACAGATGTATCTTCAGAAAAGAAAGTTCCTGTAAAGTTTTCTATTTATTTATTTATTGCGGTACGCGGGCCTCTCACTGTTGTGGCCTCTCCCGTTGCGGGGCACAGGCTCTGGACGCGCAGGCTCAGCAGCCATGGCTCACGGGCCCAGCCGCTCCGTGGCATGTGGTATCCTCCCGGACCAGGGCACGAACCCATGTCCCCTGCATCGGCAGGTGGACTCTCAACCACTGTGCCACCAGGGAAGCCCTCTATTTATTTTTGAGTAAAATAAATCACCCTTTCTTATTAGCCTAGAGTATAATTTTATCAAGGCATAAAAGGACTGCTTCCTATTCAGTTGTCTATATTCATTTATTCCTTTTTTTTTTTTTTTTTTTAATGTTTTGAAGGCTCTGTGTCAGGTACTCTCTTAGGGCTGCAACAGTGAACAAGACCAACAGTCTGTGTACCCTAACATAGCCTCCTGTCTGAGGGCCTTAGAGCTCCGTGGGCAGCAGAATCCCCAGCTCCCTGCCCCAGCCCTTCAGCCAGAAGGAGGCATCCACTGCACACTTAAGAGGGAACCAAGCCTTTCTCCAGGCCCAGAACCACTCCAGGAAAACTAATAATCAAATTTATTCAGCACTACCATGCACCAAGGACTAAACTAAGTATTTATCTTTATCCATATTATCTGTTTGATTCATCAGAACAGCCTGATGTGGTCAATAGTATTATTACAGATAAGGGAACTGAGGTACAGAGGCATTAAATGCTTTCACCAAGGTGACCCAGCTAGACAGTGGCAGAGCCAGGGTTCACATCTGACAGTCTTTCTTCAGGGTCCATACCGGCCTCTGCTTACGGGCCCCGGTTGGGAAACAACTCCCAGAACATCAACTGCATGTGCTAAGGGCTTCTCTTGCCTTTTTACAAACCCTACTAGCCTGTCAAAGCGTTTTTTATTTATCACCTAGGATGGATATTGCAGGGCTAAGCTTCAAAGCAGATACCTTTCTGTCACTCTGACAATTGCCAGCATTTTTTGTTAAACGCTGAGAATAGCTGATGCCATGCTCCACTCCCATGGAATAATCCTAACTCCAACATGAAACTTTCTAAGCTGTGTTCCAAGGAATATTAGTTCAAGATTTCTTAGTAAGTGTTCCACCAAAAAAGGATTCCATGGGGATAATAAATTGGGGAAACCACATTCTCCTCTCTGTAAGATCCATAGTAGTTATGAGCATATTAATGGCTATATAAAATCCTGCAGTTACTCCTTACTATAAGCTTTACCTGATTAACTTCATTAGCCTAGTTTCCCAAATGCATATTAACATCTTAAGAAACTAGTATCTCCAGGAGCAAGTTGGAGAAACTCTGCTCTAGAAAGAGGCTTAGCCTCAGAGAAAGATTTAGACTGCTAAATTATTTTAGTCTAAGTTAAAATGTACAAACAGTCACTTTTATCAGAAGCCTTAGAAGATGTATAAATACCCCTAGAAGCCTTAAAAGCATGTTCTGAGCAGGTGTACATTCATGCTAACCCAGATTGATGGTACATTGTTATATATTAGGAATTAGGAAATAAAGACCTTGGTTTAGTGTGTCAGGATGAAAGCCATATGGGGTGAGGCCCTCTGAGCCATTGGGGCCTAAGTGAACCATCCACAATTCTGTCTCACTGTTAGCCAGGCAAATAGCATGCTTGATGTTTCAGTGCCCCCTGGGGGCCATCAAGATATTACGCAGGAGTCACAACATTTAAATGGATGATGCAGAATTATGAATACACCTCAAGGCAGGTAGGAAGAAGGCAGAGAGAGAGATCTGTAGGGCAAGATCTGAAAAAATAAATAAACTAGCCTAGAAAACTCTGAAACAAAAGGTGTAGATCTTTCTGGGCTCTAGGACATTGGTAATATACTAACAGGCCTAAAAAGAAATCTATTGATATGGTCCAAAGGAAAGATGACACATTCACATAAAGGATCAGCAAAAAGGAATAAATAGCTCTTAAAAACAATGGGTCTGATGAAGAGGTGAGGGTGCTGTTAAGTAGGCGATGACTAGGTGTCATTAATAAAGTCTCCATGTTTTGCGGGAGTTGCACCTTGTTTGGGGAATGCTTATAGTCAAGAAACACTTTGGCTACAGGCCCATGAGGGAAGCCTCATAGTGATAGAGATTTCCTTCTTTGGACAGGAGGTAGAAACTAGAATGAGGATTATTTCCCTTACAAAGCACCTAAGATAAGTAGAACATTTTCTCTATTTGCGCTTAGATATACCCATGGTATAATTGTTGGTGGTTTTGCTTTGTGCATTTTCACTTACTCTCATTGACAGTTTCAGTCTCATTCTGAAGAGGCTGTTTGCTGAAACACTTCAAACACTAATAATATGCATTCTGTTGTCCATTTTCAGTCCTAATCTATGAACCAGAAAATCCTGAGGCCAAGGAGTTTTCCTCACTTATTGAAGAAATGCTGCTGATGGGTAAATTTAAAAATTGAAATTACTTCTTTCTCATAGAACTATGAGCAGTCACTATTTAAAAATCCATTGCCCCAGGAGATTGGCAAAGTACATCCTCATGAAGTGGTTAAGAAAAGGCTAAATGGTTGTCTTGGATGGTTTCATGAAACCGGCTTGTCCTCTGTGGATGGTCAAGATGACTCCCTTTCCTCTGTGGGGTGGAACTGCCCAAGCAAAGCAGGCTCCCTGGGCACAAGGTATTGGGCACTGACAGAGTCCTCAGAGGGAACAGAACCTGCTAATTGTGCCAGGCACTAAAGGGATTATCCCACAGTTCCAAGCAAAGCCAGTACCCTCTAAATCACCCTGAATCTCACTTTACTCTTATTCTATTTAAGTAAGAATTAAGTTGACGGTAGTAAAAAATATTTTTGTAGACCAATGTTTTAAATTTATTTTAAATCCACAAACATCTTTATGCCAGTAAGAATATGTTCTTCTTTGTACTACTGCTTTGACCCTACATGCAGTTAGCAAACTTCAGCTCAGTTCTCACATTCCAAAAATATGTATTTCTTAGTGGCGGGGAAAACAAGGAGAATTGTGATTTTTTGAGGGTAGAAATACTAAGAAACATTTAAAGCAAGTCTTTCCCTTTCTGTGGCAGAGAAAGCTCAAAATCTGGAGGAAGATGATGAAGAGAGTGAAGAGGACAGTAGTGGTGAGAGTGAAGGGGAGAGCAGTGAGGATCCAAGTGAAGAAAGCTCTGATGAATGTGAAGATGGGTGATGACAGTTGCTGCTATAGTTTAATCTTCATGTATGTTCATTACTGTATACTATGGAAATATAAAGAAGAGAGCTGCATTTCAGTCTAACTGTTCTTTATTTGGTACAGAGTTCTTTTAATTTATCCATATTAGTTTGAGCTACTTCTTAATATTTAGATTTTAGCTCAAGGTGAGCTACTCAGAGAGGGAAGTAATCATTGAAAACACATAGCACTAACTATGTGCCAGGTGCTGTTCTATATACATTAATTTGTTGAATCCAACAAACCTATGAGGTTAGCACTATTATCATCCCCATTCAACAGATGAGAAAACTGAGGCCCAGAGGGGGTGAGTCATTTGCCCAGCATCATATACCTGTTGATCGGTAGAGCCTAGATTTGCATACGGACATTATGGCTCCAGAATCCATACTCCAAGCCCCTCCCATGTCCACTACTTTAGGCATTTTATATCATTTGTTTCATGTTCTTTATAGCACATATCAGTACCTGAAGTTCTTATTTAATTATTCTTTTTTTTTAAGGTTTTATTTTATTTTATTTTATTTTGGAGTATAGTTGATTTACAATGTTGTGTTAGTTTCAGGTGTAAAGCAAAGTGATTCAGTTATACATATACCTATTCTTTTTCAAATTCTTTTCCCATTTATATTGTTACAGGATGTTGAGTAGAGTTCCCTGTGCTGTACAGTAGATCCTTGTTGGTTATCTATTTTAAATATAGCAGTGTGTATATATATGTCAATCCCAAACTTCCAATTTATCCCTCCCCTAATTTATTCTTTTTATCTTCTCCCTTCTTGTCAGAAAATGTAACCTCCATAAGCAGGACTTTGTCTTTTCACTGTTATATCCCTAGCAACTGGACAAGTGCCTGGAAAATAACGGGATGTGTATACCAAGTGAATGAATGAGGTGAAAGTTAATGACAATGTTTATATTCTTTCATAAAATATTTATAAGACTTTATTATACTATTTATGTATCAATCTACATTATTTTGCTGATTCTGTATTCCTTGATGAATTTCCACCACCTTCAAATTAGGTTGTAAGGTAACTGATGTAAAAATGAGAAAAATATTCCTAAGTAATTTGTTTTGAGTGTGCCAATCTGATTTGGGGTTAGGCAGTTTGAATTTTTATTCTTATATCAGCAGAGTATCATGTCATATCCAAAATGCTTAAAGCATAATTCATTCTTTAGGCATTTTGTAGCGTGCTAACATTCAGAGGGAGGAATTAGGCTACACCATTTTATAGGAGTATCTGAAAGAAATGAAGACAGGTATGTATAATCATCTAGTTACATAAATAGTCAGATAGCACTGAAGGGCTGGCTGATGGAGACCGCAAGAACCACTTGTTCTTTTCATTTGTGGGGTGTTTGTTATTCCTTCCTACCATAGGAAAACCATCGTATGTCAAGCTGATGTCACTTACCTGATTTTGGAGCCCTCCCCATAAGAAGGTCATTAAATACTCTAAAACTGATATTGCAGGCTAAATTAGTTACACTAGTGAAACTTTAGTTTTCTTTTAAAGGAACAGGCAAGTTCTGAGGGAAAAACTCTGAATAAAAGACCATGATATTACAGACCGTATTATAGCTACATCTAAGTGTTCGTGAGGTTGGCTCATGCGGGATAATCCATATTTATGGGTATGTACCCTTTATCCATATTCTTCATCCTACTTGCACTCCTTTTGGTTTTGTTTTTTTAAGTTTTTTTAATTTGATGTGGACCATTTTTAAAGTCTTTATTGAATTTGTGACAATATTGCTTCTGTTTTATGTTTTGTTTTTTTGGCCGTGAGGCATGTGGGATCTTAGCTCCTTGACCAGGGATCAAACCCGCACCCCCTGCATTGGAAGGCGAGGTCTTAACCACTGGACTGCCAGGGAAGTACCCTACTTGAACTCCTTAATCAGTGTAATTTAGGGTGTTGGCGTAACCTGACATAGGCATGTGTGTCTGTATGTGGTAGCTAAATATAAAATCTAATAGCTAAACATAATCTGCAAAGTATTTTTTATTGTTTTATGTAAGTATTTTATATTATTTAACTCACTGGCTTCTCAGTCCTATGAGCAAGCTATTATATTGTCCCCATCAGTTACACAAATTGAATTTGGGATGCTGGGCATATCCAAGGGTAAATATTGACTGGGGTAGTGGAATTCAGATGAGGAAATTAAGACTACGAGATGCTAGGTCATGTTTCAGTATGAGAGATCTAGTGAATCTTGAACCCGTGTTCTGTGCTGCTTCACACGGAGCTAAACTGTAGAAACTGTTTAATGAATCAGCAAACAAGTATCTATATAGACAGTTCAGTTCCAGACCTTTGCCTTCTTCAGAACGTTACAGTGGTGGGAAAGAATCCAAATATTCAACTATTTGCAAATGTACAAAATGTCCACTCAATGGACTTAAGATGGGAACCCACCAAAATAGTTTCATTTATTCAATCAGTATTTACTGAAGGCCAACCAAGTATACCTGCTCTCAAAGAACACTGGCACAGTCGAAATGCAGGGTGATAGGAAGTCCAGGGTGCTAAGGGAGCATGCACCCTTAGGTACCTAACCTGGGCCAGGTGTCCAGGGAAAGCATTCAGAGGGAAGTGGAGTCTAAGCTGAGAAGGTAGAATGAGGGGGAATTAGCTACAAGAAGAGGATGTGGGGAAGAGCATTCTATCAGTAGATACATTCTGAGTCCAGAAAGTAAATAGGTATGGTTGGATCGCAAAATGAAAATGAACCAGTTAGAGCCGAGACAGATGAAGCTGTTGTGTTCATAAAGAGGCTGGGAAATGGTGGCTCTTACAAGCTGTGTTAAAGTTTGAACTTTATCCTTAAAGTAGTGGGAGGCCATTGAGAGATTTTAAGGAAAATGATGATTGTATTTTAGAAAGAGCATTCTAGTAGCCAGGTAGAAAAATATGTTCTCAAACTACAGGTCATGATCCATTGGTCAGATATGAAATCACTGTAGTGAGTCACCAATAGCTGGGTTTTTTTTTTATTTAAATACATAGAATAGAAAATAGCACACATTGCAAAAGAGTATATGGGAATTATGGTTTTGTGAAACTTTTCATTCAGAGTGTGTGTGTGTCCTAGATCTTGATGTGAAATGTATTTCTTCCTATAGATCTCCATTTTTAAATATATGAAAGTATAGAGAACAGACTGGAGTGGAATACAAAACTCCGCTGTTACATAATTCTAGCAGTTCAGTACTGTAGCCTGAAAGAGGTAGTAGCAGAGATGCAGTGGAACAAAGATGTTATTTTAGAGGTAGAAAGAACAGACAGAAATTAGTGATGAATTAAATGTGGGGAGAGGTAGAGGTCAAGGATGACTCCCAACTGGGTAACTGGATGCATGATAGTGGTGATATCACCTGAAAAAGGAGCACAGAAAGAAAAGCAGATTTGCTGGAGAATATGGTGGTTCACTTACACAGGTTGAATATAGGAAGTATATTGTTTTCTATGCTGTAACAAATTAAAGCAACTTAGTGGCTTAAAACAGTACAAATTGATTATCTTACAGTTCTGGAGGTCAGAAATCCAAAATGGATCTCACTTGGCGAAAACCAAGGTATCAGCAAGGCTCCATTCTTTCTGGAGGCGCTAGAGGGAATGTTTCCTTGCCTTTTTTTTCCAGCTTCTAGAGCCCTCCTGCATTCCTTGGCTCAGGGCCCCATTCTTCCGTGTTCAAAACCAGCACTGTCTGACTGATGCCTTTTCACATTGCCATCTCTCTAGCCCTCTCTCCCTTGTTGTGATTTTTGTGAAATTAGCATTTGTTAAGTAGACCACAAGGGAAAGTGAAATAGAGAAATTTATTACTCATGGGTCCTAGAGGAGGTACATGGCACACGTCAAAGGGGCCACGGGGTGGGGGGTGTCAAGGTGCAGGAGAGAGTGGGCATCAGGACCCTGGGTACATGTCTTACTTAGGGTCTACAACTGAGTGCTTTTGGGTTTCCTAGGCTAAGTCCAGATTGGTGGATTCAAACTAAAAAGAGCAGAGTTTTGGTAACCTCTGTGGAGGTCTTATCTAAGTGGGGTGCACAGGGGAAGGAGCTGGGAAGCACGAGAGACTATTTATCACCAGGGGCACTGGGAAAGTCATATCTGGGATTTATACTTACTTGTGAATCTGCAGGCTATTGTCTAGTACATGGGCTGTTATCTGGGCATGCACTTGAGGGAGAGGCTAGTGTCAGTTCAAGGCCCCTGTAGGCCACTTAGCCACTCAAAATGAATGCCAAGGCAACAATATTATGAAATAGTTCAGCTAAATTCTCAACACTCTTCCTCCCTCTTCTACCTTAAAGGCTTGTAATTACTTTGGGTCCATCTGGAGAGTCCAGGGTAATCTTCCCTATCTTAATGTCAGCTGATTAGCAACCTTAATTACATCTGTAGCCCTAATTGTCCCTTGCCACATAACCTAACATATTTATGGGTGCTGGGGATTAAGACATAGACATCTTTGGGAGGTGGGGGGATTATTCTGCTGGCCATAGGTAATATTGTGTGTTAGTTGTTTTGGAATTTATGGTATGGAGCTTGGAAGAGACACTTTGGCTGATGATATACACCTTATTTAGGAGTCTTAGGAGCTTAGACTCAGCGAGATAACACATAACAGAGATATCTCTTTAATTCAAGATAGTAATAAAGGTAAGGCATTGGTAGCCCACAGAGAAAGTGTAGTCTGAATAGAAGAGGACTGAAAGTAGAATTATCTTAAATGATAAACAACATTTAAGTGGTAGTCCAGGAAAGAAAAATGCACAAAAGAGAAACTGAGAAGAATAGCCAAGAGGAAAACCAGGAAAGCAAATATAGTAGATACCATTGGTCGCCTGCTTAGCATCGTCCCTCCCTGCTTCTTTGCTAAGAGACTCCTGATTCTGTTCAGATATTCACTCCACACACACATAGCCATGGGACTCAGAAAAGATACCCTCAGCCAATCAGTGTATGGCATTTCTCTGGTGACTATTACGGTTCCAAAAGTGGACATGTGACCTCCGTTGGCCCAGTCAGATCAAGGACTTTATTTCATGATTGGGAGGAGAGGTTCCTCCATTCCTCTGGTTGGGAACCAGGAAGCATGCTGCGCTACTTACTGTTGGCAGCCATTTTGTGATCATGAGAGGAACTAATCTTAGGATGTTGTGGACAGTAAAGCAAAAAGAACCTAGATTCCTGGTGATTTTCAATCATGGTATCCATTGCTCTGGAGCCAGCCCTCTATTTGAGCTTACTGTTAAGTGAGATAAACTTTCTTATTGTTTAAACCAGTTTGGATTGAGGTTTCTTTTACCTGCTGCCAAAAGCATCCTAACTGACCTCTGAGTACAGAAATCCAGAAAAGAGTTTCAAGATCTGGGAAGATCTACTTGGCCAGAAGTTATAGAGAGGACAAGTAAGGTAAGAACTAAAAAGTGTGATTGGACGGCAACAAAGAGGTGGTTGGTGACATTAGGGAGAGCAGTGTCAGTTGGCTGGGGGAGGAAGGAGAGCCGTATTTCAGTGAGTTTGAGTGAATTGGAGTGAGGAAAACAAAAATAAGGAGTTTGACATTGAAGGTAAGAAAAAAGATTAAGTGTTGTGGAGGACATAAGGCAAAAGGAGTATTATTTTTTAAATATTTAAGATGAGCATGTTTGGTAGGAAGGATGATAGTCATATGTACTGATAGCCTATTATGTGTTAGGCACTGTACCATATGTTAATTCCATATGGTAATGTTATATGTTAATTCCATATGTTAATATTTTTAGTCTTCATAACACCTGCATGGGGGTAGATGTTATTACCCCCATTTATGTGTGAAGAAATTGAGACCTAGGAAAGATTGAGAGTAACTTTCTAAAGATCATAAACCTGGGAATTGGCAGATTCAAATCCAGGTCATTTGTTTTTGATGGTTTTATAACTTTGTCAATCACAGGTCAGTTCTCATCCACACCGACTGAATGTAGATTTTTGGAAGTGGTGACAGATACATAGGTGACCAATGTATAGAGCTTGTTTGGTGAATCTTCATCCTCATTACATTTTCTGGACAGTCACACATGGATACAGTATGGGACATTCCTTATTCCTTCAGCCCAGACAGCTTTGCTGAGCCTGGCGTCAATGAGCATATCTGGAATTCGCATCTCCTCCGTGGCAAATTTCCGAATCTCTATGAGTGCCCAAGGGGTGTGTTTCTCAAAACCCACTCCATGGATGTGCTTGTGAATGGAGATGGTGTATTCTCTGGTCGCTACCTTATTGTTGGCAGAACGGCCCTTGTCCTTCTCACCACGCTTCTTTCAGAGCCGTTCACAGGGCCCGGGTTAGAAAGGAAGAGCATAAGGTATTCCAAATCCAGATCATTTTACTCTAATGCTCTACCCTTCACTGTACTTCCCTCCCTAAGGTTCCAGTAGAGAGGAGCAGATTGAAGAAAGGGGAGTGATTTATTAAGTAAAGACCATCTAATACCTTAGAGAATGTATATAACATAACCTCAGTGAGTGGCAGTTGGTTGCATCTGGACCACGCTCCAGCAGTCCAAACGTGGAATCAGAATTGCCTCTCTTTTGTGCTCCTTATATAGCCTTCAGTTACCCTTCATTTCTTTATATGGTTGACCCTTGAACAACGCAGATTTGAACTGTGCGGGCCCACTATACGTGAACTTTTCTCAGTAGTAAATACTACAGTACTATACGGTCCACAGTTGGTTGAATTCACGGATGCCAAACCACAGATGCCGAACGGCGGTTACTGAGGGCCAACTATAAGCTATACTCAGATTTTCAACGGCACGGAGGATTAGCACCACTAACCCCCATGATGTTCAAGGGTCAACTGTATATTAAGCAAGGTGATAACCTACATTCTCTTTAATCGAAGTGTGTTTTTTCCCTTTAACTATACCCTTGGTTAATTACATGCAAGGTATATGTAATTTTGGTATTTTGCCTGGAATATTGATGTTGGACAAGCAGGAGAGGTGGGTGGGAAGCACTTGACCAGAACTCATGTGCCAGATGTGAAGGAAAGCCTGGATCCACTGGAAATGTTTTGCAGTTCTGGGCAAGTGTCCTATATTGTGCAGTATTGAGACTTCACAAGAGGCAAGTAAGATGTAGCCTCCAAGGCCACGCTAAGGAGGACAAAAGTCTCTCTGATTGGCTTTCCTAATAAACTACCCAGCTGACTTGGGATATGTTACAGTGCGGGGTGGGGCTGTGTGTGTGCAGAAGTTGGAGGGGCTTGTTAAGTCAAGCACTGGGAGATGAGATGGACTTGCATAGCCTTGTTCATAATGCACCCTTCTGAACCAGGAGACAGCCTATAGCAGACACTGGTTGATTCCCCCTCCAGCCTTTTCAACCTAGGTGATAAGTCTAAGCTAATCACGGTACTCCCATCCCACTTGCTACTAGTTTGTTTGTTTGTAACAGCTTTGAAATGTCATTGACATAAAAATTATATTTTTATATATATTTAGGGTGAACAACTTGATACACATATACATTGTGAAATGACCACCACAATCAAGCGAATTAACGTATCCATCACCTCTACATAGTGACGTGTGTGTGTGTGTGTGTGTGTGTGTGTGTGTATGTTGAGAAGATTTAAGATCTATCCTCTTAGCAAATTTCAAGTACAGGCATACCTCAGAGATATTTCGGGTTCAGTTCCAGACCACCACAATAAAGCTAGTATCACATTAAAGTGAGGCACATGAAGTTTTTTGGTTTCCCAGTGCATATGAAAGTTATGTTTACACTATATTGTAATCTATTAAATGTGCACTAACATTATGTCTAAAAAAATAATATGCATACCTTAATTTAAAATACTTTATTGCTAAAAAATGCTAACCATCATCTGAGCCTTCAGCAAGTCATAATCTTTTTGCTGGTGGAGTTCGAAATATTGCAAAAATTATCAAAATGTGACACAGAGACACAAAGTGAGCAAATGCTATTGAAAAAATGGCCCCAATAGACTTGCTTGACCCAGGGTTGCCACAAACCTCCAATTTGTAAAAAAACGCAGTATCTGTGAAATGCAATAAAAATGAGGTAGGCTTGTGTATACAATAAGTATGTTAACTATCGTTACCATGCTGTACCTTAGATCTCCAGAACTTATTCACCTTACATAATTGAAACTTTGTACCCTTAGACCAATATCCCTTTACTACTAGTTATTACTAGACATGGACAGAACTCAGCCAGTCTCAGCTAATAAAACATGAGACAAGAAAGCATAGAGCCCTCATGCATACTTGCAGCATCTTAGAACCATGGGAAGCTTTATGCTGAAGCCAATGCTAAGGACAGCGGAGGAGAGAAAAGAAGAACCTGGTCCTTGATGACATTTTTATTGACAGTCATCTCTGGTTTAGTGCCTGCCCTACCTCTGAATATCCTACGTAAGACAATAAATTTTTTTACTGTTTAAGCCAGTTTGTTTCTGATTTTCTATTACTTTGCAGCTGAGAGCATCCTACTGTACGTATCTGCCACAGCATAGCAAGCATAATGACACCAATAACATCCTCTAAGACTGTAAGCCTAACTGGACTCTTTAGGGTACCGTCAGGTCCCCAAGGGTCATGGCCACTCAAAGCCAAGGAAGAGGAATTGGCGGATCCTTGTGCCAGTTACAGGTGCAGGTATGTCAAAAGTAGAAATATGAAACTGGCTAGAATGTTTATCTCTGGGTTGTGCAAGTGAGGAGGGGAGGTAGGTAAGAAAAGCTTTACTTTTCAATGTATGCATTTTAATTTTTTTTATCATAGGCATGTGTCACTTTTATAACTAAAAGCTTTTTATTGTGCTAAAATATACAATTTACCATTTAACCATTTTTAAGCACACAGTTCAGTAACACTTAGCACATTCATATTGTGAAATCATCACCACCATCCACCTCAAGAACTTCTTCCATTTTCTCAAACCAAAACTTCGTACCCATTAACAATAACTTCCCATTTCCCTCTACCCTCAGTCCTTGGCAACCACTGTTCTACTTTCTGCCTATGAATTTGACCTAGGTACCACAAGTAAGTGGAATCCTCCAGTATTTATCCTTTTGTGACTGGAGTATTTTACTCAGCATAATGTCTTCAAGGTTCATCTATGCCCTAGCATGTTTCAATACCTCATCCCTTCTTATGGCTAAATAATATTCCATTGTGTATGTATATCTCACTTTGTGTATCCATTCATCCATTGATGGACAGGTAGATTGCTTCCACCTTTTGGCTATTGAGAATAATGTTGCTGTGAACATGTGTGTACAAATAACTGTTCAATACTAAGAACTTTTAAATTAAGCCTCTAATAGGACAGGATGAAATCTGGGGGGAAAATTAATGAAAATGTTAACTATGGTTGTGTATGGGTGATGAGGTTATTTCATTTTAGTTCATTATAAAGTCACAGACTTTAACAATCATATATTAATTTAAAGGAAGAAATGTACTTTTTTTAAAAAAAGAAACTTAAAAAGAAAGGATAAACAACAAGGTGTTACTGTATAGCACAGTGAACTATAACTAATCTTCTGGGATAAACCATAATGGAAAACCATAATGGAAAAGAATATTAAAAAAAGAATGTATACATGTGTATAACGGAGTCACTTTGCTGTACAGCAGAGACAGGCACAACATTATAAATCAACTATACTTCAATTTAAAAAAAGACTAAAAAAAAGTTAAAGTAAAACTGACCTTAGGAACAGAAAAGTTTACACAAGGAAGGGAGGATATAGAGCAACATTCACGAATTGCCTATTGTACGTGAGGCATATTAGCAGGCCTTAGTACACTTTTTGTTGTGCTGGAAGCTTCTGATGAGGATCAATACTAATAAGTAAATAAATAGGTCATTAAGTTCAGAAAAGAAATGTTGTCTGAGACAGAAATGCTGATCTTCATAGAATCTTAACCAGTTAGTACACTCACAAACTTGCTTACTCTTATGCCCAGTTGGATAAATTAAGTAGAAACAATTGCAAATCATCACCTATAGCCTCCAAAAGACCTTGTTATTTTAGAATTGATTATGTGTTGGGTTGGCCAAAAAGTTCGTTCAGGTTTTGCCATAACCTCTTCCGAACGAACTTTTTGGCCAACCCAATAGTTCCTATTGTTGCAGAACTGTATCAAAAAAAAGTTTAATAGTTGGTTAACTTTCCTGAGCTCCTTCCCCTGCCTTTCAAACACTTTAGCTTGCCCCCTCTTCTACTCTGTAACAAGACTTTTGGTGTTTCATGCCCCCAGGTCTCTAAATGTATCTTTGCCTCAAAGAAAAATTATTCTGAATGTCTTTCCATGAAAAGGATTACTTGAAAACAATCATCCTGTTAAGATGATGCATTTCACAGTTCCTTGTCTACCACTGGATAGTGTGTTAGGAAGAAAATCTCTTTCCCATCATACTAGGCACCAAATTCAGTTTCATCCTGTTGGCATCTGAAGAACTGAGCCAAAGATGGGGCAGAATACTTAAATCAGCAGACAACATCGTCATCCTACAGCCACCTTCCCTTAGCTCACATCCCACCAATGAAAGAAAATAAGAGGAAAAATATTAAAAATCCTACGTACTAAATGGAATTAAAAGAATACTTTTGAGAAACTTGTCTCAAAACAAACTTGCAAAACTGAGATCTTTTGCCACCTGTTAAGGCAGGGGTTTGAATACTGATGTAACTGGCTGCTCCTTCATAGGCTAGTTGAGGTCTCCTAGGTGGTTCTGACTTTGGGGGACTTACTTCTTCCTTGTCTACTTTTTCTTCTCACCTCCTTATCTGAATCCAGATGAAGAAAAGAAAGTGATGCAAAACGACTGCCCGTAGTCATTCTGCAGGCACTAGGTGCCTTCCAGATGGCCACCTGAAGATCTTAGGAATATATTGTCTATTCAGATGCACAAAATAAAAACCAGCCAAATATGTAGTGGGTGGTTATAGTGCTCCAGGAACCATTCTGTGCTGGGGATACATTGATTTAAAAAGAAATCCCCGCCCTCATGGAGCTTACATTTTAGTGAGAAGAAAGAAGCAATAAATAAGTAAAATATACAATAGGTCAAGTGGTAAAGAAAAAAAGAAAGTGTTAGAGGAAAAAAATAGGGTGGCATAGGGATTTCTATGACCGGGGGAGATTTGTAATTTTAAATGGATAAAGGAAGGTCATTGAGAAAATAACATTTGAGCAAAAACCAGAATGAGAAGGAACAAATCCTATGGATACGTGAGGGAAGAGCTTTCCAAGCAGAGGAATATTTATTGCCAAGTCCCTGAGACGGGAACATGCCAAGAATGTTTAAGAAACAACAAGAAGGTCAGTGTCATTGGGGCAGAGTGAAGACATTGGCACAAAACTGGCTCCCTTTCACCCCTTCTCAGCTGAGTCTGAATGTTCCATCAGAAAATTTTCTCCTCTAGGAATCAAAACTCTCTATAGATTAAAAGGCCTCTAAATCGCTGAAGAGAAAGCCTTCAAGTCCGTGTCAAGGGATGATGAAGCTCTACTGAAATGGGCAACAAAATAAAACACATATTAGGCTTAGCTTATACATCCAAGGAGAAAACATTTAAATGGATCAAAATCACTGTTGAACTAAGGGGAAAGAACAGGAGCCGGAGTTGACATACATTGAAATTCATAAACCAGGCAACACTGAACTTGTGAACATGGGTTTTATGGACATCAAATAAGACAGCCCACAAAGCTAATGTTAGCTCCCATTTTATTGATGAGAAAATTTAGACTGAGAGCATTTAAATAATAGCTGATAAGTAGAATTGAGATTTGAACTCAAGTCTGACTAAAGTTGATTTTCTTTCTGTAACAAGCTGCCTTGAAGACCTCAAGAGGTCCTTGAGTCCATAGCATTCACAACAGGAGAACATTGCCCTGTGAGAAGAGTCATGAAACACTACTAATTAATTATTTTAGATGAATGAAGCCTTATCTGGTCTCATCTGATACCCTAACCCTGCCATTATGGGAGTCCAGAGTGATTAAGTGATTTTCCAAGGCCAAATGATTATTATGTGGCAGAACTGGGAGGCCTCACTGAGCAGTGCACAGGGCACTGAGATGTAAGGGAGAAGAGTTTCCAGCCTGATTCTCACTAAGTGTGTGCTCTGGGAAATCCTGAAACTTCTCTGGACTTCAGTTTCTTTGCAAAGCAGACTATCTCAGGTGATGCTTAAATGAGAATTCAGACAACAAACACACCGCATAATTTCCAGGAGATTTATTTTTCACCTCTATAACTATTTCTGTAGTCATGATTCTAAAGCGAGAGACAGGCACAGAGAAGAAGAGAGAGAGACAGAGACGTCAGAGGTCGCTAACGTGCCCCACCCCCTCCACCACCGCTATTAGGCCAGACTGGGCCCACCCACAGTAAGCAATCCTGGACAGCCAACGCCAAGACCTTTCTCTGAGTTCCACCTTGGTTCTCCCTGGCAGCCTTGGTGTGAGAAGCTGTATTCGTCAGCTACTGCCACAGAAATGATGCATCACACATTACCTCAAAACTCATGGATTTGCAGTTCAGCTCTATTCATCCGTGTCCAAAGCAAATCGCATGGCCAAGTCCAATATCAAGGTTGGTGTGTGTGTGTGGCGGGGGCGGGGGGGGGTGGTGACGGCGGGGAGAGTATACGGTTCTGATTCAGGGAAGTAAACAAAAGTTTTACCAATTCAAGTCTTCCTGTGCTTCAATGCATGTCTGTGGTTTATCCCTAGCTATGTAGTTGAGACAATGTGACCCAGTGAAAAGATATTGACTATCATTTAATCTGCATATTTAGGGACTTCCTGAGATTTCAAGTTGTTGCAGTTCTAAAGGATCCTTGACTCATCCAAAGGCAGAGAAAACAAGACCTCAGCCTTGCACCTGAAAGTAAGAAAGAATTGGGAAAACCCAAGGCACTGATTTGCAGCTGACACAGGTGAGAACCTTGGGTGTGAATAAATTCCAGTGACCTCTTACTTGTTAGTTCTTGACAAGAAAGAAACTAAGCTAGAACAGCAATGATGAATCCCACCTGTTAAGCTTCTGTTTTCTCCCGAGTAACTGGCCAAGGATTAGGCCAGATAGGGAAGGAATCTGATCAGGAATAGAAATTTATCAGATTCTCCACAACTAAGTCAGAACCTTCCAGAACCTCTCATACACAGCAGTCCTAGGCACCTACATCTGAAAGCAAGGGCTAAATACCTGTTATTCTAAATAGTTCAAGAGCTTTTACACTGAAAAAAAAAATAGATAAAATACAGTTGACCCTTGTACTACACAGATTTGAACTGTGAGGGTCCACTTAGATGCGGACTCTTTTCCATAGTAAATACTACATGATTTCAGGTTGGTTGAAAGTGTGGATGCAGAATCTAAGATACAAAGGAACCATGGATGTTGAGGAACTCTGTACATGGAGGGCCGACTCTAAGTTATCCGTGGATTTCCCACTGTGGTGAGGGCTGGCTCCCCTAACCCCCGGAGGTGGTTCAAGGCTCAACTGTATCGCTGTTCCATACTCTGTTTCACTAAAAAGCATCTCATTTGGGAAATCATCTTTCTTCATCCCACTCTTTTGGGAAAGGACTGATTTTGCCTTAGTTTTTGTTGAGAGAACTGAAAACATAGATACATCTTAGAAGCTGTCAGAATTGCAATCCAGACCTGTTATTTCCCTGGTGTCCAGTTTCGCAGTGGAACACCTTGCCTAATTAATACCAGAGTTCCTGTCCTGAGGCTACCTTTAAAGAGCAGCTCTGTGGGAAAGAGTTGGATACTCTGCATCCCCTCCTCTTTCACCAAAGGGACAGAGATTCTGAGTGTTTCCAGCCACTTCCGGCAGCATCTCTCGGCATTTAAAAAAAAAAAAAGGCCCTGCTTTGTGAAATATGGCAGAGTATGAGTGTGAACTGGAAAGGGCCTGCCAGCAGTTTTCCTTCAAGAACTGCTCCCTTGTGGAACCCGTTGTTCCCTCAGAAATTGTAATCTATCGCCACCTGGCGGTCCCTCCGTCGTCGTGTTTGAAATAGCGAGAACTGGGCGTCTTAAGATGTGCCCCAATACAAATTACTCTGTCCTCTTTGATTAATTTCTTTAATATTAGAATATTTTCATCTTCTGAATAGCAAGGGGGAAGGGACCATATGACGATTATCTGAGGAACTCAGCGCTGTTCTTTAGAAGAAAAGGTTGTAATTTCCGGAGTCCTCTCTGGCGGCGTTCTGGCTGGAATTCTCCCTCTCTCGCCACACTTTTAACCCTTTCCCATCTTCCAGGAGTGAGTGTGACGTCGTCTGTTGTGAGTAGGGGTGTTGATTTAGCTATGGTTCCCAAAGAAAGTCCAGAATGATTTGGGGAACTATCTTTAAAGTACACAAACACACCGAATAGACCTTCGCTCCCACTTACGAAAAGCCGAGTGTACGGTTAACGCTGCCCACAGCCCTCGTCTCGGGAGACAGACGTTTAAAAGGTGAACACTGCCATTTTTTCCCCCTCTTTTTTGGTCGTAAATTAGATGCTTAAAATAGACCTTAACGAGCAGGCTGAAATGAACCAACACTGTGGCTCTAAATTACCTTTCCTGGAGGCTAAAAATGCTAAATGCGTTAAAAAAAAAAAAAGATTGACGTTTCATATTTACTCACCTTGACGCGGACCATATTTTACGCATAAAAAATCTCCCCCGCAGCCCATTTGGGTGCCCCTTCCACTCCTTACTCCACCCACTCGCTTTTTTTCCTTTGACGAAAGGCTCGTCTCCAAATCCAAATCCACTTGGAATATCTTAAAACCTCCCGGGGAAAGGGCATTGTGGGCGGAGGGTCGTATTCCCAAGTCCCAACCATCCTTGACCTAAAGGAAGGTTGTCCTCGGAAGACATAATCGAGTAGCCTGGGTTGCAGGCTGGCAAAACCTCCACGCCCGGCAGAGAGAGACCAGAGGGGTCGCCCTCGCCCCCTCCTTCTTCTGCCTCTGGACGTCTTGTTCCCATTTCTTCAAAGCGCTAAACCTTCGATCAAATGCAAACGAAACATCTGGGCGGATACTACTCCCTTCCGAGCCACCCCTCACCACCGGGAAGAGTCCCCAGAGAGGATATCTTTTTCCCACCCCCAATATCCAAAGCATCTTCCCCCGGGAGTCATAAAAGATAAAAAGAAGAGTGGAAAAATACAGACAAAAATATAGATCCCCAAATATTCTGAAGAGCCGAAAGACAACCACAACGACCCTCCTTGCAAATTCTTACCGGAGAGGCAAGAATGGGGCGACATACTTCACCACCACCGCGCCCCAACAAGGGAAACAAAACCCAGCAGTTACTGCGGGGAGGTGGATGGGGAGAGCTGGGCGGGTTTCCTAAATGCTGGAGACCTAAGCGGACTAACCGGAGGCTTAAGCGACCAAACCGTGGGCTCTGTCCTTGGTGCTGAAAGAGCCGTGCCCTAAGTCCGAACTCGCTGTGCTGAAACTGGAATTCCAGGCCCTCGGTTCTTTACCATCTCCGCTGAGCCCAAGAGTCTGGGTTGGAATGAGAGATAATTGGAAACTAAATCAAAGCCATGAAGTCCCCAACTCTGTTACTCTTCCCGCCTAACTGGAATGTTCATGAGTGCAGGGATAATATAAATTGCTGGACAGTGTAAGCTCCATGAGAACAGCGCCTGGCACAAAGTAGGTGATTAATAAACATCCGTTTAATTAATTACTAATATTAAACATTTTAAAATTAAGGACGAGCAAGAGCCTTCATTCCTCCCTTTCCCCCTACATAAAGGAGAAAGGGAGAGATGTCCTTGCAGCTGGACGGACTCAGCTTTAATTTGAGACACACAGTCTTGTAGGAGATTTCTTTCTCCGGCGAGATTATTTTATTGGCTAAAACGTTAGGGGTGAGCGTTTTGGACACCGGGGTCAGAAGAGGGAGTGGGTGGAAATTTCTCAGTCTGATGCCACAGGTTAAGGTAAACGAATCTTCCTTTCTGGGGAATCTCGGATCTTAGGAGAAGGCAGAGGAGACAAGGTGAGCGGGCGTCTTCCTGGTACGGCACACCCTGAGAGGAGCGGGGATTTGTTGCCTCCTCCCGCCGGCCTCCTTGCCCCAGGGCGTCTTGAATGATCGAGCCCTAGCACCGGGCTCCCTGATTGGTGCAACCATTTCTTTTAGGAAGGCTCGAGGAAGGGGCGTGGGTGGAATTCCGAGCCTAGTCTCGTAGTAAACCGCGCATTCCAAGCGTGGCAGAGAAGCTGCGCGGTGCGCGGTTTGAAGGGTTGTTTCCTGCGCGGAGTGGGCACGCCCACCCTGCCCAGTCCTGAGCTCTGGCGCCCGGTGCTGCTGTTACCCACGCCCGCCGTTCGGGATGCTTTTCCGTCCTTAAAAAGTGCCCGAGTTCTTACTGTAAGATTGAAGAGAGGGCAACAGTATTTCCTTTAGTATCAAGGGCAACGCGGTTATTTCAAACCTCACAACGAGATCCCTCGTACTAATCGAACTCCGTCTTCTCAGGGCTGAATCTTCGATCTCCCTTATGGAATATTCAGTGCTTTGTAAGATTTTCGGCATCCCCACTGTGTCATGGTGAAAGGCAATAAGATATTCAGAGAGAAGGGTCGGGACTCCGGTGGGCCAGCAAGGCCGCAGACGTGTCCACATATAACCCCTGCCTGCTGCACCGCAACAGGGAAAGGAAAAAGAAAAACTCACTGCGAAAACGAGTAAAGGAATCACTGGTTACACGGTGTCACCCAGACCCAAAGATCAACTTTGTTTTGCCCTCAAGAAAAAGAAACTGAGGTAGAGGAAAGAGGAGAACAAAAATTAGAGACGAGGGTGCCTGAGGGATGGCTTGAAAAGGCCAGAGAATAAACAGCCCCGCCAGCCAGTCTAGTTGTTGGCTCTGGCGCACGAGGAAAGACCCGGCCAGCGTAGGGCCTCTCGGTCTCTGGCCGCCTAGCGCCATCTGGTGGAAATTTTTCCGTGAACGTCTTTTTACCGTGAGGGGCTTTCCGAACCAGGCAGTTCGTTAAATACGTTTAAATATTGCAAAAGGAGAATCCTTAAAAAGCATGAAATCGAAGGGGGAGTGGAGGGGAGTGGGCCTAGGCATAGAGGGCCGGTCCGCTCCCCCCACCCCACCCCCAGGACACCTCTATGCTCGGGTTCCCCTTGTGTGTGGAGCGGCACTCGTGCGTGTTATTAACCTTCAGATATGATCAATCAGGAGGACTCCTTTCCCCATCACCAAGGGAACCAAAGCTAGGAGGGAGCGTACAGTCGGTTGGAAAGCGGACCCTTTTCTCTGCGGAGGCAGTGGGTAGCTGAACTCAGATGAAATACTTGGGGAGGCTCTGAGCTGGATGAGGAAACTGAAATGAAAAGGAGATGGAATCCTCTAAGGTCTGAGTGTTCACCCCTCGTCTCTGCCTCCTTTGCTTTCACGACAATCCTGGCTCAGTAGAGAGCCAGCAAGGACACGACCCAGAACGCGGTTTCGCTCAAGGAGGCATCGTGGGGTCGTAGAGCTGGAGGAACCGCGGGGAGAGTAATTGAGGCAAAGATACTGCTCTTGTCTTCTCGAAGATATGGTAGTGGGGGAGAAGAAAGGGAGGGAGAAGCGCTCAGCGAGGCAGAATTCTTCATAGAAATTCTCTCTTGCCTCGCCTTACCCGACACTCTGCCTATTTCAAAAAATAGAGCGTGTTGAGTACGGTCTGGATTACTCATAGGGCTCTTTCTTTTTCTTTCTTTCTCTTTCTTTCTTGCTTTCTTTCTCTTTCTTCCTTTTTTTTTCTTTTTCCGGGCGCAAACCCGTGATCTGGATTTATAATCGCCCTACAAAGCTCCAGAGGCGGTCAGGCACCTGCAAGGAGCCCCACCGCTCTGCCGAGCTGCCCCCGCAAGCAGCGGCCTCGTGATTCCCCTGCTGAGCCGGTCCCCGCCTCCCCACTCCGCCTCCGCCTCCCCCGAAGCCAAGAAGCCGCCTCTTCGGATTGCTCTTTTCTCTTCCTGGAGCTCCCGTGCGGGACGGTGCTAGCGAAACAGAGGCGGCAGCTGGAGGTGACGCCGGGCAGATTACGCCTGTGGCAGAGCCGGGCCGAGCCGGGCGGATTGCTGGGCGCTACGCAGAAGAGCGACCGGAGCGCACGGCTTGCTGTCTCCCAACCTAGGTGGGTAAGCGCGCGGCCGCCCGTACATTCCCAGTACCCAGCCGCGACTGTTAGCTGGGTCCTCTTCACCCGCGGTTTCTTGACCAATCCCCACCCCAGTGTCTGCCATCTACCCTCCCGAGCTGAGTGCGTCCCACCCGCCCCAGTCCTGACTCTCCGTTCCTGCGCGGCGCAGAGACCTCAGCCTTCGCAATCATCCTATCCCCATCAGCGAGATTCATGCCCCGGGGACGCACAGAGGCTGAGGCTCGCGCAGGAGTGGAGCGAGAGCGATTTTCCCCTCCGCCTCCCGGCTGCGAGCGCCGGTCTCACCAATGGGCTCCTGGCCAGCAGCAGCCGAAGGCGCGACTCAGAGCGGTAACCTGTTACTTCCCCAGAAGCCCCGGCCTCCCCGCTGCCTGCTCTGCTGGGCGAGTGCGCGCGCGGAGCTAGATGCGGAGTCCTATGCAGGGTCTGGAGGCCGTGGCCGGCGGGCGCTACTCTGCAGGCTCTTAGATGTACCCAGATTCGCCCGCACTCTCTGTCCCCTGGCCTTCGGAAGCCATCGCACCAGCGCCGAGCGCGGAGCAGGGGCGCCGCGCACCTATCCTTGTCTGCCACCTCCCGCGCGCTGGGCGCAAGTTCGTTTCCCCGGTGACGTTCCCCTTTCTTGCCTCTCACCCTCTCCGGGTCTGTACAGCTAGAAATCCGGGGACCTCAGAGAGTTGGGTGGAGAGGAAATACAGAAACAAGGATAGAGCCCCGTTCTTGGCTTCGAGATGACTCAAAGCGGGTGGGGCAAGAGGGAGACAAGCGAGGTTCCGACTCGCTGCTTTCTGGCTGTCTGGACTACAAGGTGACTGTATTTCTACCCCAGCGAAGTCCGAGGGAGAACGTAAAGACGTGGACCTTTTTTTCCCTCTCACCTTGTCTCACCAAAGTCCCCGGTCCCCGGAGCAGTTAGCCTCCTTCTTTCCAGGGAATCAGCCAGACACAACAAGGGGAACCAGACACCGAACCAGACGTGCCCGCCCCGTGCGCCCTCCTCCCCCCCAACACCCGCCAGCCCGCCCGCCCGCCGGCTGCTGAGAGCCCAATAGTGCTTGTCGCGGCTAGGCTGGAAAACCGCGCACTGAGCCTCCCTAGCCCTCCTAGCCCAGTCCCCCGCACCCGCGCGACCTGCACTGGCCTTGGGCTCCTCTAGTCTCAGCGCTGCGCTCCAGGTCGCCCCGCCGCCAGACTGGAGAGCCGCCCCGGGCTACGTTGCGGGCGCCCGAGTCCCCAGCTCGCGTGCACGTCTCTTCCTCCCCCCGTCCCCAGCCCGGCGCACCCCGACCCAGCCCGCTGGCTGCCGTTCCTCTAGCCTCTCTCTCCTGAGCCCGGACTTAAGCGGGAGCGTCCGCGCCCCCGACCGCTCAATCGCCTCCCGCGCGCCGGACCCCTGAATCCCTCCCCGTGCAGCTCTCGCTTCTCTTTGCAGCCTGTTCCTAAGCCCGGCCGGCCGAGGACCCCGGACAGCAGAGGACCGGGGACAACCGAGCAGATGGCGTCTTCGACCCCTTCTTCGTCCGCAACCTCCTCGAACGCGGGAGCGGACCCCAATACTACCAACCTGCGCCCCACAAGTAGGTCCTGCTCCAGTTTCCTATCAAATGGACTGCGGGGAAGATGGGGGCGCTGGGACGTGAGGAGGCTGCGCTGGCAGAAAGGGAAGGGGGAGCGCGGAGATGATGGAGGCTAGAAAGAAGTGGGGCCCTGACCCAGGTCCCGACCAAAGGTCGTTCGACTGCCAGGGATGCTAGGCGATTCCAGGGCGCTAGCGCAGTGGGACCCACGCAGGGTCGGAGCGGTGGCGATCCTTGGAGGCTTCGCTGCGGGGGAAGGACGCGCGGCGAGAGTGTTGTTTTTGTTGTGTTGTGTGTGGTTTCTTTGCTAGGTGGGACGACGGGGGTCAGCGCAAGGGGCGGTGTGAGGAGCTGGGAGTCTCAGCGGGAATAGAGTCTTCTGTCTTCGGCTTTCGTTGAGCCGAGATCTGACCCCTCCCCCCCTCCTTTACCCCTGCATTGTGCTCGAACTCTATAATCAGCGGAAATTTCGACGTTAATTGCAGCTTTTAGAAAACTCGGGGTCCCTAATTGCTCCAAATTTGCGTCGAGCTATTGACGAGTGAGGAAGAAGCCAGGAGCGAGAAAGGAGCATAAAATGGTTTGAGATTAAGCCTCGACATTTTAGACAATTACATTTCAGAGACAAAAAAAAAAAAAAAGCGGGCATCATCCTGAGTGGCAAGAAGTGGGGAACCAGGAAGAATCCAGAAGGTTTGCCAGGGCGGTAGGAGAGAGCAGCCCTCTCTTTTCTCCAGGGCAGGAGACCTGTCAGCAATGAACACCTCTGGAAGAGAGAGGAAGAAAAGGGGAACCAGATAAAAGCGGGTGGGGAAATGTATGCTTCCCCACCCCTAGCTCCATGCGGCGACTCAACCCATTTCCAGAATCTGTCTTTAATTCGGATTGATTTCCAGCATCTTTGTAGAGATGTGGAGATGAGGGAATTGTTTTCCTTTTTCCACTTTGGATGGAAATGCGCTCCCTCCAAATCCATGAGCTCCGGATAGTAACGGCCCCAGAATTTCTATACAAAAGGGCTTAGGGATGGCATTGTGGTTAGAAGGAGAGCTCATTGCTTCGCTTTTATAGCACTTTCTATAAGCTTGAGAAAACATCAATTGTTCCCATCAACGAAGGTTGGCGTAGGGGGGTATCAGGTAAGCCCTCTATCCAACCCCTAGATGCTGCCCTTGGCTTCCCGGCAGGAGGCCTTCTCTTAAATTCTTAGGCGGCGTTCCAGTTCCCTTTGCAGCTCCCTCCCCCAGCCCCCCAGGTAAGCTACAATTACCCACACAACAAAGAGGGGCTCAGGAGAGCCGCCAGCCTTGGTGGCGCGAGAGCCGGGCACTGGCTACCAGAGCTGGTCGGACCAGGCCAAGAGAAACGGGAGGCCTGCGCGCCTTTGTCTGTTGCTCTGGCCCTGATGGATTTCTTTTCCAGTTCTCTCCACATTTCCTGCCCCTTTCTTTGCTGTCTGGCAGGGGTGGGCGGCCGTTGTGTTCACCCACCCTCGAGTCCTGAACCCCTACTGTGCCCCTGCTTCCCAGAGGCAGCCAGCAGCGGAGCCCATGTGCCTAACCGCGGGTCCCAGACCCAGTAGAGGAGCTGACCCGAGTTCGCTCATGGCCGGGCGCGCCCGGAATTTGCCAGGGCGGAGGGAAGATAGCCGAGAGCTGGGCCCAGGAAAAGCCTGCAGCACCTGTCCTGAGAACGCCGCCGTCGGCCCCGACAGCCCAGCCGCCGTGAGCATTCTAGGCTGTGCGCGCCCGCCTGGCTCTCCACCCATCCTTGCCCTCCCTGGCAGACACATCCTCGCCCGCCCAGCTGGCTCTGCTTCTCTGCCCCGCCAGGGTCTCCTGGGAGGTGGCGTTGCTCAATTCGCACAACCTTACTCGACCTCTTGCTCCGGCGACGCCTCCTCCTTGTTCTCAGCCACTCGGTCTTCCCTACTCTGGCTACGTCGAAGGATCTCTCTCACTTCCTCTTCCCATCTCTCTTTCCCTTTCTTTCACTGCAATCCCCAACTCTAAAAGGCAGTGCCATGGGTCTGAAGTCCAACGCCACAGCTGAGTGACCTTGGAAAACTCTCCTAGCCTCTCTGAGCTTCAGTGTTTTTATTTGTAAAGTGAGTCTTAGATTAACACTCCTCTTTTTTCCTAGGGTTATGAGGATTAGGTGAGATGGCCTTTAAAATGAAAGCACTCTATCGGATGAAAATAGCTCTTTACCTGCCAGGCATTTTTATTAGGGTTTAGCTTTCGCCCCGATTTACTACTGTCTGTTGCAGGAACTCCATCTGTGACACGCTCTCTCATTGACGTCGGGCTAGTTCTTCTCCCCGCTGGGGCTCTGTTGTGCCTCGGGTTTAATGGATGTCACTCTCCTTATCGCAGCAAACACTCGCGCCCGGCTGAAGGCACCCGCCCGGATGGGGTGGGGGATGGGAGTGATTGGAGGCGCCTTGCTATGAGGAATCCGAGGGGAATTTCAGGCTAGGCCCACTACACCGGCTCGCATACAGGCTCTGCAGGCACCGCCGTGCTTCTGGCTGGAAGTTGAACCCCGAGGGCAGGATAGACGCTGAGGAGTTTGAGAACACGGCAGCGCCTGAATCTGCGATTCAGACCTGGAGAAAAAGTGTCTGATTCCCTTCGCCTTCGCCTGCTCCAGATCCGAGACGTCCGAGGGAAGGGTTAATGAGGGGCATGTTGGGAAGAGGGGGCAGGGGGTGAGACCCGAGGCGCACTATTGTCTTGCCGACTCCCCGGTCCCACTGAAGAGCGGCCATGCCAGCCCGACCATCTAGTCAAATACTATTTTTCACCCAATTAATTCCTGAACTCTTCCGCGACCCCATTTCATGCCAGTTTATTTTAAGCTGCCACTCAGCTGGAGACCCGCCAAGAAATTATGAGATGTGTTGGTCCCAGATGTCTCTGTGTTCCCTTTCCCAGCCGCTGTGGTCGCCCTTCGAGTCTGCGGGACGGAAACCAAGGGACAGGGCCTGCGGGTGGGTGTTGGGCAAGTCGAGGAGCCGGGCCTGGCCCTTTGCACCTGTGGTCAGCCCTGTTCCACTCCGACCCCGCCTTGGCGGCTACCCCATCGTGGTCGCTGGGAGCCGCGGGTGGGGCGCTGGGTGCGTGGCCTCTCAGAAACACTGTTCTGTACCTCAGGTCGGAGCAGGAAGGGACTGTGATGGGGTCTCGGGGGGCACGAGTCTCCCCATCGGCCCAAAGATCTGGCTCTTAGCTCCTTTCGGGAAAGAGCTTTTTAATGAGGCGCACTGGCGAAGACCTGCCCCTACCCTCCCCAGAAAACCTTTGCCCTCGACCGGGTGCCGGACTGTCGAGCCTCACTGATCGCACGTCTCTTGGTTTCTAGCGTATGACACCTGGTGCGGCGTGGCCCATGGATGCACCAGAAAACTGGGGCTGAAGATCTGTGGTAAGTGAAAGGGCCGGCTGGGGCCCCAAAGGGGCTGCGAGGCGAGCGGGCTTTGCGGGTTTGGGAGAGTGGGACGTACGCGGAAGGGAATCCTGGCTCTTGGGTCTGTTTTCTAGTGTCTACAGCCCCTACGCCCGGCAGAGACGCTCCTCTACTGGCCTTGACCTTCCTCTGCCCTCTCCTGACGTGCCCCCGAGGGACCTTTTCCGATGGGGGGCCCTGGGCTACTTGAGACCTCGGGGCTCCCCTAGCTGGGCGCGAGCACAGCGCCCCCGCGCGACAGCCCCGCTCATCTTGCCCGGCGCTTTGGCTGTTCTGACCCAGGCGCTCTGCCTACGCGACGCGAAGGCGGCATAAAAAGGGTCCGGGTTTACTGGAGAGCAGGCCCAAGGCGAGACATCCGCCTTAGACGGTAGCTGGCGCGTCGTATTCCTTCCCTCTCCACCATCGCGCGTTGAAAGTGGCTTCCTCGGCTGGATATTTTTGCCCGAGATGTCAAAACGGATTCAAATTTCGTTCTTTGAGGCCTTGGAGGTCAAGAGAATGGATTGCCTGCAGCCCTCGGTGGCCTATCTGGAGGAGGTGCGGGCGGTGCAAGCTAGAGGGTTTGAGGAGCTTGCCCTTGAAGGAGAGGAGGGAAGGGAAAGGGGGCAGAGGGGGCGTGGGGCCGCAAGACGGAGAGTGGGTATCGGGCACGATTTGCTAGAGAGGAAGGAAAATAGATCTGGGAGCTGGACGGGAGAAAGAACTGCTCTCCGGAGACGTAAGGATCTAAAATGAAAACGCCCAAGGGCTGTAATTTTTTTTTTTTTAAGGAAAAAGGGAGATTTGTTCGAAGGGACACAGCTGAGTGGCTCCGACTGAACAATGAGAACTTGCTTTCCTTGCTACATTTCACCGTCTAAAATTTCTAGCCTTATCGGGCCAGAAAATACGGACGTCCCCGGTCAGGGGGTGGAGAGGCGGGGTAAGATTAACGAGGGGCTTATTAAAAGGCCATCCGTCAGCTGCTGCGCGCTGGAGATAGTGGCGGCGCAGGCGTAGGCACGCCCGCCCAGCCCCGGGAGCGCCCGAGAGTGGGCCGGCGAGCCGGTGGCCTCCGGGCCTGATCTTCCCAGCTGCCCTGCATCCCGGGGCCCCAGGGAGGCGAGAGTTTGTGGCCGGAGCGAGAGGAGTTACTTGGCAGCTTTTGGGAGTCACCCTCCCTTCCCCGCCTTGCGGCGCGGCGCCCTCCCTGCGTTTCTGGGGCTCTGTCCCCTTGATCCCAGAAGCAGCTTTACGGTGAGGAAGGGCTGCTCGACTCCAGGACCTAGCCGTTTTGCAGGGAAAGCCCAGCCCTGCGGCGGGGAGGCCCCGGGGTTTGGCCCTCTCCCCAGCACGCGAGGCCCGCGGGGCGAGGCCTGGGCCGCGTCCCCGCGCGGGGGCAGCTGGCGGCAGCCGAGCTTTGTTCTATAAATAGCCCCCTTCTCCCAGCCGCCATTCCCGGCTTAATGGCCCGTTTCGCGCCAGGTCCCTTCGGCGGCCGCGGCGCTCGGCTTCAGCAGCCGTCATTGTCATGCAGCCGGGCAAGCAGAACTGAGCGAGCCCTGGGCGCCCGCCACGGTCGAGGACAGGGTGGGGGGAGGCTTGGGGTGAGGGCTGCTTTCCTCGCGGTCCTAGGCCTGCCTAGCCAGCGGCCTTCATCCATCCCCATCCCCGCTTCCCGGCCTCGGCCCTGGGCGGTGCCCCCTGCTGCCCCGACTGCAGACCCTCAGGGTCGAGGGAGAAGAGAAGGTCTAAACGCCGCTTCGGTGACACACCCGAAGTGACCCGAAAAGGTAAAGGGGCAGTAGCATCCCTGGGTCCGGGAATAGATGTCCAGGCACAGGGGTACGGGAATTGGGGAACAGAGGTTTGCATCAGCTTCCCCTGAGGGAGAGCTCTTGGGCATTTGGGGGCTACCATCCTCAGGGAGTTTCTTCTCTGTTTTTACCCACCTCCCCAACATTAATTTCAGGAAAGCAGAAACACCTGTGACAGGAGAGGGCTGGTAGTGTGTTGAGGGGAAATTGCCTTCTGCTAATACACATGCTCTGGGGGCCACAGGTTAGGAGGATTTACAATAGGTTTGATTCTGAAAGGAAACAAAACAACAGGAGGATTTGTTTTTCATACTTTGCGCCAACTCTGGCTTTCCATTTTAGTCTAGTTACCGGAGGCAAAGTGCAGTCTTTGGTTTTGACTTGAATCCACAGACCCCTCCCCTCGTCCACACATAGATTCCCCCACTCCCTTCATCCCAGACCTTCACGGGCTTGAAGGGTGCCCTCTTGACCTGACACTCTCCAGGTTGGTTTGACTTTTCACCTTAAGAGAGTTGAGGGACTAATGGTCATCTTCTCACTTCCAGATCCATTGCCCTGGGGGACCCATTCATTGCCCTTGCCAAGATTCCACCCCACCCCCTCTCCTGGATCCTCCCCCCCCCCACCCCGCCCCAGGAAGACAAAGCTCCAAGGAAGGCCCCTGGTCTCACCAGTGTAACCCTTAGCTCTGGAGGCAGAATCCCGTGGGAAAGCAGTCAGCCAGAAGACACCCAGGGTCTTGCCAAGAGGTAGAGAGCCTGGTGGCTACAGGCATGATAGCATGACCTAAATCGAAGGAGATGCAGGGAGCCCTAAGTGCTGGCTCTGGGCTCTGCTAACTTCCCAGTGTGTCCTTGGGCCTCAATCACTTCTGTATTCAGAGGTCCCAGACTGGCTACCAGTTACAGCCCCTGAGCTGTTTTATTTAGCCCATGCAGTGTGTGTGTTTGTGCGTGTGTTTAATTTTGTGTCAGTCACCAACTTTTAAGTATACATTTCAAATATTCTGTATTTATTATGGCTTCTCTTGAAATTAAAAAAAAAAAGTTTGAGGTGGGGGAGAGATCTGGCAGGGTACTTATAGCCCAGAAAAATCAGGGAAAGAGCCCCATCCTCTAGGGAGATGCAACTCCATGCTACAGCTTGGTGAGAGACAGCAAGGGGGTTGGGCTTCAAGCCTCACTTGCCCCCTTGGCCAGGTGCCCTTATGCTAGGCTCAGTTTGAAACCCCACTTGGAAACAACCAGCTTGAACCAGGTGCTCTAGTTCCTCACACCTCCCCCCCCTCAAAGGGCTGATTAGGCCTTTGAGTTTGGGGGCAGCTGTGAGGACCAGCCGCAGGATCGCCCCTCGGCTCATAGGTGGAAGCTAGCGAGGGTGCTACGACCGGGCCAAAGCTCAGCGCAGCTTCAGCTCCCCTCCGCTTGCCTCTTTGCCTCTTAAGAATGTTCAGCTAAGTTACCTTAAACTAGATCCTTATAGCTGAGGTATAGAGCAAAAGGGAGTACAGTCTGCTTTAGTCTCAGGGACCTCTGCTTCCAGGACCCCTTGCTAGCCAGGGAGGTCATCAAAGCACTGACCTCAATGTCATCCACCGCCTCATTATCCTTGGAGAAGCATACGAACTTCCAGAGCCTCTCAGAGCCCAGAGAGGCCTGGCTCCTTGACCTTATTTTTGAGGCTCCCAATATTTTAGAAAACAACTACCTTCCAGAAAGGTGCTATTCCAAAAATAATATCCATTAAGTGTTTATATTAGCAAATTAATATTAGCAAATTATAATGCAATATAAGTGTGCTTTGCATAGGATAGTTATAAGATGTATAGAAAACACTAATTCCTTGTGCACTCCAGGAAGTATGGTCCAGGAATGGGATGCAGGTTTAAAGTGTCGTAATTGGCATCTTTCATTCCTATCAGGACACCTCTGGGAATGCCTGTGAGAAGAACTCCTTTGGAGATAATATCCAAAGCCCAAATGCAGGTCCTAGGTCCTTTGCCACCTAGGAAAGGAGTTGCTAAGGGGTTTCAAGGCAGAGACTTTCCCAGGGAGTGAGTCAAAACCGACCAGAGGTCAGAGACCTAAAGAGCAGGAGTTCAGCTAGGCAAGACCTCACCTCCATTAGGGCATGTGGACTTGGTCTTTTCAGCCTGTCTGAAACAAATTCCACTGCTGCCTGTTTGGGTGGAGGGGGGCAGTCTCACTCAGAAGCCAGGTGATACTGCATCCCTCTGGCAAATGAGTGCTAGCTTCTCATTTTGGACTCTGGGGATTTGGAGGAGGAATTCAGAAAGTAGGAGCGGAGGTGAAGGGGAGGATGCACCCCCCATCTTTATATCCAAGTGTGGAGCTCTATTATAGTGTATTTCCCCCCTTCTGATGTCCTTTAGAGCTTTAGTGATAAGTTTTAAAGGTGCTGAGAACAATGAAAGGCCTGGTGCCTCTGCCTTCCTATTCTTCCCTCCAAAAATAGACCCTGCTTCTGTGTGTGGGAGGATTCTAATCACTGCAACTTTCCCCCTGCACCCCTCCTTCCTCCACCCCTCAACACTGAATTGCAGTCCTGGGGAAGTAAAGCTGAATTCCCCAGATTAACTTGCCTCTCGTGGAACCTCCCGGGACTTTCCTCCAAGCCTGCCTTGTGACGTATGTGACTCCCCAAGGATCTTGGTATCTACAAATACAGCTTTGGGGTCACCAAGAAGCTTAGAACTTCCTTCCTCTTTTCAGGGTGTTGCATTTCAGACTAAGATTGAGGCCGAATTGGAGGAGATGCTGAGGGAAGGAGTGGGTCCGCAGGTCCCGAGCCCCAGAAGGGACAGGTGGAGGTACTGAGAGAGGAAGTGTGCTCCTGGTTGGCAGAGCCTCAGCCCTTTCAGCCCAGCCTGCTTCTGGGTTTGCCACTGGTAGTGTTTGCACTGCTCACCTCAGGCAGGAGAGATTTCCGCTCCTTCTGAGGGGCAGGGAGGAGGTGCTTTGACTCCCACCCTGGGCTCAGAGCTCATCTCTGTGGAGTTCTTGGATGGCTGTCTAGCTTTATTACGTTGTTGGTCACCGTCTGCCAGTCTGCAAGCTCCTGGAGAAGAGGGGCTCTGTCTCATTTATCTTTACCTGTCCCTGGTCCTAAATGCTTAGTAAAGTCCTTTTCCACAATAGGTGCTCAATAAGTATTTATGGAATTAAATGTCACCACACATAAGATTTTAGGCTTTCTTGTCTCTTTCTCCAATACCTTTATTTAAGGAGAGAGGGTGGTACAGGGAAAGCTGCCCTTCAGTTTTGGGTGAGAAAAATTAAACTTACATTCAACCCTGGTAACATTTACCTGGAGTCCAAGGAAGGCATCTTCCCCAATCCTCAGTGCTGGTCTCACCCCCTCCTCCCTCTGGTTGCACAGCCCATAAACCCAGAGCTGGCAGCATCCTCTCCGTTTGTGTCCCTTCCCTTAAAACCCCATCCTGGGGCTGGTTACTGGAGTGGAAGCTGTCCAATTGACTTAATTCTGCGTTCACTGTCATGTTCAGAGAGGAGAATGGGCTTCACTTACTGTTTTTCTCTCTTGCATGACTGGGTCTGCGCCACTGATGACACTTGGTACTGCCCCCTCCCCGCCTGGAGGCGAGCAGTGCCAGAGCCCTTACATATAAAACAGACACTCGGCTTCTGTTCGGGAAAAGTGAGAACCCTGCTTGGAGAGTCGACCTGGGCCAGCAGCAGACCCTCCGAGCCTGGGAGTTTGGTGCCCTTCCTCTGACCCAGCTTCTTGTGCTACAGGCTTCTTGCAAAGGACCAACAGCCTGGAAGAGAAGAGCAGGCTTGTGAGCGCCTTCAAGGAGAGGCAGTCCTCCAAGAATCTGCTTTCCTGTGAAAACAGCGACAGGGATGGCCGCTTCCAGCGCACAGAGACCGACTTCTCCAACCTGTTTGCTCGAGGTAGTCCCCAACCCCAGCCCTAGTGCTATCCAGTAGGTTGCTTATTGGAGTTTCTTTACTTTTTCCTGAAACCTTGCTTCTTTTACAAAAAAAAAGCCATTCTCTCTGAACCATCATGAAACTGCTTTCCCAACATTTGAATATAATATACTCCCTCCTTCCCTGTTGCCCAGGTCTCCATCATTTGAAAGCTGGATGAGGGCAATCCGTAAAACAGCCAACTCTAAAGATACTTGCAGGGACGAATACACAGTCATAGAATCTCAGAATCCAAAGAAATCTTTCATATAAGAAAATCCAGCGATTCCCTCCATAGCATTTATCCTCCAAGGGTGGTGTCCACAACAACAAAAGCACCCTGTAGGAAGCTGTGTAGCTGGGCCTCATGACCAAGTGCTGTCCTGAAGGTCATTTTCCTTTTGAAGATCTTTCACTCATTACCACTGCCCCTACAACAACAGTCTCAGGAGTTGCTTTCCCAGTCTTTCATTACCAGCTCAAAGGTAAACCCACCCCCCTCCCCCCTCCCCCTTCCCCCTTCCATGAACTCCCCACAAGCCATGGAGGCCAAACCAGAACAGAAAACAAGATTCACTAAACCTTGGAGAGAGAATCCAAAGAATAGACACAGAGCATTATATACAGCCAGTCTGTCCTTGAGCTATGGCTGACAACTTCAGTTGGGGCCCCCTACAGCTTTCCCCCCTGGCTACCCCCCAGCCTGACTCTACCTAACACAGGCCGGAACCCAGAGTCACCTTCTGGCATCCCAGAGGCCAAGCCCTAAAAGGTAAGGTCAAGAGAGGGGCAGGAGTTCCCTCTCCCACCTTCCTGAGCCCCACTTTCCAGTTCTAGTTTTCTGTCCAAGGACAACATAAAGAACCATCCTCTTCGGTGTGACCTCAGCCTCTACCCAACAGAAGCCTCACCCGCCACCAGCAACAGATCAAGCACATCATAACACCAAACCGAAAGCCCAGTATCTGAGCCAGATGTACAGAGACACACCTGGTACTAGGGGAGCAAGACAGATGCCCCGTCCATCACACGCCTGACAGGTGCCCAAATGGATAACTGCAGGGGAGGCTGCTCGTGACTTCTCAAAGCGTTTCAATTAAGAGCAGCCTAACTATCAGAAACTCTGTGAACCCCCAGAGAATATATGCAGCGCTTCTGTGTGTACGCCGATGTACATTGTTCTGGGGAGATGGTACGTCAGGTTCTCAATGCATGCATATCCTGGAAGAAAATCAGTCCTATAAAGATACGGATGTTAGGGATTTCTAAGCTGACTGAGGAAATCCGGATAGGAGTCAGGTGATAACCCCTCATGGGCTTCCCCCCACCAGATCTGCTTCCGGCTAAGAATGGGGAGGAGCAAACTGTGCAGTTCCTGCTGGAGGTGGTAGACATACTCCTCAACTACGTCCGCAAGACATTCGATCGCTCCACCAAGGTGCTGGACTTCCACCACCCCCACCAGCTGCTGGAAGGCATGGAGGGCTTCAACCTGGAACTCTCTGACCACCCTGAGTCCCTGGAGCAGATCCTGGTTGACTGCAGAGACACCCTGAAATATGGCGTCCGCACAGGTAAGGGTGAGAGCCAGGTGGACACGCAGTGGCAACCTCGGCCTGCGTCAGACCTTTGCCAATTGCCAGGATGTCGAAGTCATTTTGAAGGAGAAACACAAACCCGGGTGAAGGAAGGCAGCAAAGCGCTCCATGACCTCAGAACCACCAGACTCAGTGACAAAATCCCATGATTATTTATTGTTGTCAAAATAGATTTAAAAGATACAGATACATGGTGCTGTGTCAAGTTCTGTATAAAGAGTTTTAATTCTTGGTTTGAGGCTATTCACAACCTTAAGAGAGCAGAATGATCCATTCTCTACTTCTTCTCCCGCTTCCATTTTCACGCCTGCTTCATTCTGATAAATCTGACCCTTGCCTGTCCCTGAAACTGGGGAGAATTGGGCCCATTTTCTTTTCTTTCTGTACTAGTTTCCTAGGGCTGCCACAACCGATTACCACAAACTGGGTGACTTAAGACAACAGAAATTTATTATCTCACAGTTCTGGAGGCTAAAAGTTCAAAATCAAGGTGTCTGCAGGGCCATGCTGTCTCTGAAGACTCTTGGGAAGGAGCCATCCTTGCTGCTTCCAGCTTCTGATGGTTGTGGGAATTCCTTGGCATTCCTTGGCTTGTAGATGCATCCCTCCAATCTTTGCCTTCATCTTCACATGACATTTTCCAAGAGTCTGTGTCCAGGTTTCTCTCCTCTTTGGATTAGTGCCTACCCTAATCCAGTATGGCCTCATCTTAACTTGTTTACATCCACAAAGCCCCTATTTCCAAATAAAGTCACAGGAATCAGGGGTTAACACTTGAACATATCTCTTACAGGACACAATTCAACCCCCCACACCCTCTATTTGCTAGGCCCCAAAGCCACACACTTACACACCCTTTGCATTCTACTCCATCCTCTGGAGTTCAGGTATCCTGAGGCACCCAATCCTATCTCCACCAGGGAGCCCTGGAGGACACCCTCTTGCCTCCTTTCCACGTTATAGGAACTCTCTCTACTCAGCAATCCTGGCCAAGTGGTTACTCTCCAGTTGCCTCAAGTTCAAGGACTTTTGGGATCTCTGTCTGGCTCTTTCTAAGCCTAGGAATCAAGCAGTGGTTTCTTCTCCCTACCGTCTTTCCCCACCGCAGCCTGGCTCTCCTGAGCCCTTGGGCAGACTGATGTACAGGAATGGGCAGTCCATAGCATGGTTGTCCCCACAGAGGAGCCCCTGACGCCATGACTGGTAGCCTCTTGTTCTTTTTTCTTTCTCTCTCTCTCCTTTATTATCCTGCTCACTCTTCCTAGTCATTTGAAGATATGACTGGGGAGGGTGTCGTAATAGGACTGAGTAAGGCTATTGGATGTCAAAAACAAGGGTTATAATGAAATAATGAGGCTGGCCAAAGAGGCATTTTTAAATAATGAATCCCAAACAGCTTTTAAAGTCTGCTAACACCACTGGTATAGCTGTAGCTTTCTTGAATAACTGCAGGATGGACAAGACTCAATTATATTACAAAGTCTGTGTTTGATTTTTAAAGAAAAACATGCTCATCAATTTAGTTACATCTCACCTTGGTCTGATGACTAATCTGTTCCTGGTGGAGATCAAGTTGTTATTTGGCTAGGAAAAAAAACAGAGTTCTCTGTGTATGTTTTAGCTTGACTAGCTTTGGTCCACTATTTTTATTTTGTCAGTTCACGCCACAAACACTTTATCAGAGAGACGAGACCATGTACGTTTATCACGAAGCTCAGAATAGTGTTGCCCCTCAAAGAAAAATACATGGATTTGTCATAATAGCAACTCATATCGCCTACAAAACTGAAGTATCACGTGGTCAGAGAAGCATGGACTCTTACTAGAGTCGAGTGTGTGAATCCAATTAGATACTTAGCCTGGAGCCATTCATCCCTGTTCTTCAGAGCAGCTTCTAGAAGCAGATATTTGCATTTGTAGAGTTCATAGTCTTCAGGCAATGTGAAACCTGCATCGCAGGGTGCTGACTCTGGCAAAGTGTACTGTTGCTTTCATGGGAAAACACATTTCCTAGTTGCTGGTCTGTAGTTTAGATGTAGTTACTGGAGCAATAGAGTAAACCCACAGGTATTCTGCAATGGAAGTGGAAGATATTTCTTAAGAGTATTAATGCACAGCCAGAATAATGAATAGGGTTTTAGAATGAAAACATACTGATCTGGGAAGCGTCTGTGGAGGGATGATGATGGCCTTTGGAAATTTCTCTACAAATTAACAAAGACTTCTGAAAAAGGAACCAATGTATATACATTCTCCAAGAACTGAGAGAAACGCTAGTCAGCCCTCAGTCACAGTAGACATGCTGACTTCCTTAGTTTTCCTTTTTTGAACTTTTTATCATGGAAATTTTAAACTTATACAAAAATAAAACAGTGTAATGAACCCTGTATACCCAACACCCAGCTTCAGCTATTAGTAGCTCTTGCCGGTGTTGTTTCACCTGACACCCCACCCACTCCCCTCTCTTCTATACTATATGGAAGCAAATCTCCAGCATAATATTATTTCATTCATAAATAAATATTTTTTATCCTCAAGGACTCAAAAAAAACACATTATCATTGGTACATCCAGAAAAATTTATAATTTTTTAATATCACATATTCAGTCAGTGTTCAAATTTCCAGTTGTCTCATGAATGTCATAAAGTTTTATTTTGTTACAGTTTGAGTCAGGATCCACAAAAGTCCCCCACACTGCAATTGCTTAATATGTCTCTTAATCAATAAATTTCTTCCTGCATCTCTTTTGTTTTTTGAAGCTTATTCAAAAATTTTACTTTAAAAAATTACTCTTTCTTTCTCTCCAACCTGACTCTAAGCCATGTGCTGCTCAGTACCACGTCTATCACCTGTTAGTATTTTTGTTGACTATAGACAGTTGAAATTGAAATTTAAACTAGGTCATTTTGTTGCTTGATAGAAATTCTGGTATGAGATTTTGGGGACATTAAGCTATAGCCATAAGAGGAAAGTAAGGTTTGGGGGGACTTTGTGTCCTTTTATATTTTAATAGACCATGAGATATTGTTTCGCTTTTGTTTGAGGGTATTTGTATCAGTCTGTCTGTCTGTCTGTGTCCATCTTTTGTCTCTGCTATGCGATGTGCTTTTGATACATTGTCAAATGGTGTGATTGCATTTATTTATCATTCAATCTTGTCTTAAAATGAAATGTTGTTAAAAGTTTTCAAATGGGTATTGTGTGTGTGTGTATATATATGTACATACATATTTATATTTAAATGGACTTCAACAAAATTAGTTATGTTGTAGGAGATCTCATAGATTTTGTTGGCACTGAGCCGAGTAGAGCAAAATGGACCAGTTTAAGCTATTTAGAGTAATCTACATGAATGTCTGGAATCTGGCCTTGAATTTACACCGAGCTTACTGTTTATGCTTCTTTTATTCTTTCTAAAGCTCAGTATTATTTTTCGAGGACTCTTGAGGTGCGGGGATCTGTATATCCTGCTATAAGAAGTCCTAGTCTAGATGTTCTGAATGAGTCCTCATCGCAAGGAGGGAAGGATATACTTCCTCAGAGAGGGGACTTAGACCAGGAACATTCCAACATTAGCTCTCTGACAGTTATTTCAGAGGCAGAAGCAATTTCCTCTGGAAACACAGCAGTCAGCACATCTTTCTAACACCAGTTCTCTGTCACACACCCCTAGATAATCTATTGCGTTGGCGCCTTCGTGTCAGCCAGGCCAAGCCTGCTGTATGGGGTTGAGTTTTTCTGTGAAGGCCAAGTTGGCCAAAATTTGGCAATAATCCCGAATTTGCTGAGAACAAAGCCTGATAAAGCATAGAGTAGGTTGAAAAGGACTTTTGAGTTACATAATAATAAAAATTATTCTATCAACAACTCAATGAGTGAATGAGGCTGTGTCTGCCCCTGTTTCACAGAGCAGATGCCAGGTCATCTCAGCAATACATCTAGTTTAACAGTCACCTGACTATATGTGGGCAAAACACACCAATGCTTGGCGTTGTATTTGACTGACACAGAGGCCCAGGGAGTGATGGCTGCCTCGGCATCAGCCTCAGAGCTGGCACTTACCCTGGGCTTGGTTCGGTTCACAGAGCCACTGACCCCTTCTGAGGCCTGCAGCCCCTCCTCCTCCCTCAGCATACCTTGATTTGGAGAATAAAAGCTTGAGGTGTTAAGTTAAAAATTGAAATATTTATGGAGAAAAAGAGGACCACCACATCCAGATTTGTATTTTAAAAAATACAACAGAGGAGCTCATCTGGAAATCAACAATACTGGACAGATTACTTGTTTTATGACATTGGATTTCTTTTACTTGAAAAGCATTATGCTTTAGAAACATGTAAGTTTGGGAGACATCTTCAATGTTAAAGGTTGGTATAGGGTGGGTCAAAGTGCCCTTCCTTCAGTATTCTTGGGCAGCCCTATTAGACCATTGGGATAGAGGTCCCATCACTGTGGCCTAGTGGAGTGGACCTTCTGATTTGAAGACAGCTTGAAAACTCTGGATTTGCCTTGATGCTTGTCTGTTACTTACCTCCTTAGGTCATCCTCGATTTTTCAACCAGCTCTCCACTGGATTGGATATCATTGGTTTAGCTGGTGAATGGCTGACATCAACTGCCAATACCAATATGTAAGTCCCACATATTATTTCCACGTAAGCAAACATGATGTCTGAGTATGGCTTGTTGTATTAAAAGTCCAATTCCAGTGGTTCTATAATAATTTTATTACAGTTTGCCCTAGTCATCTTTTCTCTTAAAATCTTTTAGGTTTATCACAGTTCTGAGTTAAAGGTAGATACTTGATAAACTATTTTTTAATTGAATAATGCAGTTTAATAAGAGCATGGTCATAAGAAGTCATGACTCTAGCTTTCAAAATTTAGTGTGAAACTTCATGTTAAAAGACTCCATATTTCTTAATGATATATTTAAAGAGATCATGTTCTGGGATATAATCTTGGTCCATTTTCCCACCCAAGCATATTGCTCCTTATCATTTAGGTCATATTTTCTTCATAATTAAAGAGGCCATAAAGCCACAAACCAATTTGATCAGCCTATTGTTCAATTAAAAATTCTAAAACAATTCATGTAGTGATATCCCTTTGAAAGGAATTATATATCCCTTTCAAAATAACTGTTTTTCTGAATGTGAAATTTTTTTCATACTTGAGTAGGCAAAGCCTTTGTTTGTTTCTATGTTCTTGTAAATTTATTTGAAACTGTCTCTAAGGTCCTGGCAGTAGGAGGGTTGTGTGTGCAAGTAATACCTGGGTAGTCTTCTGGTAATCACCCCACAGTTTCTTCTACACACAACGTGCCATCTTTGGAGACAAGGACAGGTTACAAGTTGATGGAGGGGCATCATAGCCTACTAAGTACTGTCTTTTCTTTCAACGCTAAGATTATGTTTTACCACTATGTATCCAGACAGTGGTACCACATTCTATGAAAGTGTCCAGAGGGAAATAATAAAACAAGGTTATCGCAATAAGTTAAAAATAACTACATAAGAATTATATGGGTTTTAGTCACTGTGGAAATATTTGGAAAATAACCGTACACTTTTTAGTTCATGGTAAAGTAGATTTGAAAAATGAATTTAGGTGAAAGGGTGGTATTATTTAAAATGAGAAATTCCATTTGACGTCAAGATAGAACGTAAGTTATTAAAGTTCAAGGTATTCTATTTTTCTTAAACTACTACCAGCCACAGAACCTGAAAGGGCATTTTAAACTTATATATTGATTTGTGTGTGTTCCAAAGCTGTTTAAGGCTGTGACTCAAAATACTTAACTACATTCAGAAAAGTTTCTATTAATTAAGGCCTCCTGCTTTGTTTGCTAATTTAAAACAACAACAACATTTAAAAAGCAAATGTGACAAGTGACACCATTAGTGCCAAAAGGCATAAAAGATTAAATTGATGGAAGTCAAATGGTTTTCCTGCTCCCTACTTGCAAGTCAAGGTTAACTTCACAGAATGTTCATGTTGGATCACTGAGGCTCTGAAGGGCTGGGAGGAATTCAGGTCAAAGATACAATCACCTGTATGATCTCCTAAACAAAAAAACTCCCCTTTGCAGTCTTTATGTTTATGGTTTGTGAGATAAAAATATATCAGCAAGCATAGACATAATATATTAATTATAACTTGAAAAAAGACAGTGATGTTTAACTGAAACATCTCACACTAAGGAATGATTTTAATTAGAAAGTACAGCTTTAAAAAAAAAAACTTAACTATTTAGAAAATAAATGAGAAAAATAGAGTAAAAGGTACATACCCATTAAGGCCCAAGTACCCTTATTCATACAGGCACCAAATTCACCCAGTGTCTTTGAGTGTGTATTCTGTAGGCCTCTCAGCTGTGACTTCCTAATATATATGGCTCAGTCTCAAGGTAAATAGAAGGAATTCACCCCGTTGAACCATTTATGACCACATATTCTCCTAAAAGACTTTTCTTTAACCAGGGAAATCTCACAAATTCTCCTTTTTTTTTTTTTTTTTTGTATGTGTTCATAAAATGAAAGTCCCTTACCCTTCCCTTACCTCAGCTCAGCCATATGAAGCGCTAAAATATTGTCCAACCATCTGAGGTCAAGGTCAGTCCAACTAAATGGCACATAGTAATTGCAGCTGTACTGAACAGTGGATATTTATAAAATATGATCCGATTCCAACAGATCGATAGCAAAGGTTATTTAAAATACTGAAATAGTTTCTGTCAGTTCTAGAGACAAGGCATTGTCTGAAGAAGTAATAACTATTATCTAGAAATTGTTCTAAGCCAGTTCCCCTGGAAGATCATGAACTGTGGCAGCACTGTCAGGAGGTTATGCAGAAATTTGCTCCCTTGTGACAAGTCCTTCTCCAGCTGGGAACAGTGTTCACAATAGGCCTGGGAAAGAATGGCAAAAGGATCTTTTTTGGCAGAGTAGGATTTAATTAGTGATACACTCATTTTTTGGACCTGTACTTCATTGAGTTTGGATGGCACTGGTAATAGAGAATAATAACTACATTCCTCAGTATACCCTCCCTAAAAGAACTATCCAATATTTTAATCCAAGTGGCAAAGTGTAAGGTATCTGATGGTTAGAATAGAAGGAACATTTATGCCCATGCTTTCACACCCACCTGTGCATTCAGCTTTGAGATATATTCTTCCAAGCTAGGATTCAGTGAAGATGCAAAGAAAACGTCACCAATGTGTAGTTGGCCATGGCATGTACAGCTCTTTTCTTCCAAAACACGGGCACCGAGCAGGTGTAAACAACAGCCTACCCTCAAGCACCTGACGGTAATACATAATCCTAGTGGCAAGATCTATCACAGCCCTTTGTTATGAGGTTATGATTTCAAGTATCTAGCACTTTATTTTCATAGAAATTACACAGGAGAAATTTTGTATGGGGGTTATCAGTCATTTTACACTAGTAGGCAGGTCGTTACAGAGGAGCCTGCAGTAAGTAGTTCTCATTTGTCATAGAAAAGCAGCTGTGATGTAAAGGACATGGAATTCCAGCTTGGAAACATCCTACATGTGAGATCTTGAAACAACTCACTGAATTTCTCTGAACCCCAGTTTCTTCTTCAGAAAAATGAAGAATAATTGCATCCACCTTACATAGTGATTCTGAAGACTAAAACAGACACCAGTCTTAAGTGCCCAGTGTATACAAGGTACAATGCACACACCCAGGAAAGGCAGCCAACCCATAGGTCACTGTTGCCATTTGCAACCCCTCCCTTCAACTTCCCAGCTCTTTTGTTTCTGTCTCTCGTCATCTCTGGACACCAAAGGGGCTCACTAAGCTCCCCCTCAGGTGTGTTATCTTTTAAGGTAGAGATGGGCCACCCACCACATCCATAAGGAGGATAAAATCTAAGAGGAGTGTCAAGTTAGAGAATCAACATAGAAAATTATTTCTTCCTCTCGTTAAAGAAGTTCCTGGTTTGGCAGTCACCAGGGATGCAGGATCCTTGTGCCTTCCTGGTTCATACTGAGGCATGTGGCTCTCATCTTCAAAGTTACTTCATGGTGCAAACTAGCTGCTGGAGTTCCAGCCATCATTTATGTGTTCCAGATCTCAGGAAGGAATGCAGGCAGAGGGAGGAAGGAGGAAGGAAGGAAAGAAAGAAAAGAGGGAAGGAGGAAGGGCAAAAGGGAAACACACTCTTTCCTTCTAAGAAACCTTCTCAGAAGCTCCACAAGACATTTCTCATAGCATCTCTTTAGCTAGAACTTAATCCAATGGCCACACCTAGGGAGGCTAGAAAATACAGTCTTTGATCTGGATGAACTGCAACTCCAAATAAAATTGAATGAAGGAAGGGAAATTTTGATACTGGTTAGCAACCAGCAGATTCTGCCATCAGAGAAAGTCAGCTTAACAATCAATTTGCCTCCGTTAATCCCACTGGGAAGGTGAGTTGAACTACTAAAACAGGGCTGACTCACTACCCTACTCAGAATATAAAAACTCTCCTTTAGTGTCACTCCCTGAATGTCACAATCATACTGTTTTTAAACCCTTACTTTCAATCCCATGTTCTTATGCTTCAACCTAGAGCTTTTAGCAGGTTTAGTTTCTTATCCTCCGATTCTGAAATGTCATCTTGTACTATGACTTTAGCATCAAACTAGCTTCTTCTGAATCCAAACTAGCTTCTTTCATCTCTTGCCTTTATCCACTTTCATCTGTCATTTACGGAAGGGGTACCAAACCTGGAGTCCCAGTTGCAAGAGGAGACTCTCCTACAAATGTATACAAAATGATGTGCATATCCTCATTTTCTTCCTGGAGAGAGGGACCATAGCTTTCCTAGGAGTCCCAAAAGTGTCTGTGATCTCAATTAAGTTAAGAACCACTGCTCTAGGGTGAACTTCAAGGTCTTCTCTAAGGCTCTGGATGCAGGCAGACTCCCAGTTGTAAACACGGCTGAGGATGAGAAGGCAAGTTCAGAGGAAGTGTCAGGAATGGGGGCACCACGTTAGCCCATGTGTCAGGTCCGGCTGAGGATCAACAGCCGTGGGGCAATCTACCAGCTTCTAGGAGAGGGTGTCAGGACTAAGGTCACGAATCGGAATAAGCTTGGTGTTAGCTGTGGGGTAACTGATCCTTCAGACCCAGGCAGGGACTGTCAAATAGGATGCAGCTAAGGCCAAGATGCTGGATTCATCCTAGTAAGCTTCCTCCTCAAGGTTGGGAATTGTGTCTTATGACATCTTTGTCTCCGCAGTACGTAAAAAGCCATTTGGAAGAAAATAGTCATTCATTAAATATTTGTTGAACAGAACTGAAAGAAAGGTTTCAGAATCAGGAACCTGGCATAAGTAAGGAACCTGAGATAGATGAGATCAGATAATCTCACGATCAAACTCTCTAGACTCTTCCTCCTGATCCTGAGAGTAATAGCCATATTCCTGGTAAGAAGACTAATTCATGCAAACCTGGGCCCTAAATTGATTCAAATCCTGAAGTGGACCAACCCTCTGGCCTTCAACCCCATCCTTTCTCCCTTCCCCATGTGGTTCCTGCACTGACTTGACTCTGGTCCAGCTTTCATCCAATCCTTGATAAGGTTCTGATATTATGGTGTATGATTCCATTGGTTCCTTGCCTTACCCTAGAGAGCCTTCTCATTCGGTACTGTGAGACTTAAACACACACACTGCCACCAGTACCTCTTCACCATGCAAACATTTTTGCCATTCCAACATTTCCAACAATCAGTGGCACTGTTGATAACGCATTTGTGCAAGAATGGTTAGAACCACATCATGAGTTTGCCCCTTGGTACACTCAGCAGCACAGGCTAAACCAGGAACCCTTCTCTTCTTCTTCCTTTATCAGGCCATCAGACATGAGGGAGTGTTGGTTGCTACGGTGATGGGGCTCAGAGCAGAACCAAAGCATGATTGTGACCTCCAGAGGTGATGGTAACTGAACACATGATTTCCAAGGGTCTTCCTCCTAAATTTCAAGGTTCCTCCCAAGGAAAATGGACATATTCTTTTTGCAAACAAAATTCTTCTATGAGGAGATATACCCTGAGGATCCTTCAGGATCTTTTTGTCCTCTTTTACCACCATGTGATTAATTTGATTATTTTTCTCCATGATTAAAATTTAGTACCTTCACCTGGGTCTTTGTACAACAATTGTTATTTCATCCTTGCAAATAGCTTCTCTAAATCATGAAGCCAGCAAAAATTCCCATTAATTCCCAGCATTGGCATTCAGCCTAAACACCCTAACCAGGGATGAAGTCTCCCCATATCACTGGGCTGAGTCAATCTAGGAATCTCCCTTCGGCGAGCACTGTCTGAGCCGAGCCCACAAACTCTAATGCTTAAGAAGGCCAAGTGAAAAGAAGAAAGACAAAGTCTCATAGTCAGTAAATATCTTTTTGTTTTCTGGTTTAATTTTCTGTAGATGGACCTTCTTTGATTTCTCTTAAGCCCTTTGCCTTGGTACCATGATTTTGTTTCAATGATTCGTCACCAGACTGTGTTTTGAATGGCTTTGAGAAGAGCATGGCTCGCTACTTTTAAGTCCGTTAATTAGAAGACAAAGCTAACCTACCAGAATATCTTGATGCCCACAGTTAGCTGTGTATGCCAGTTGACATTCTTCTTGTTTTTTTGTAATTGGTAATTAGAAAATCATCACTTACAATTATTCTTGACAGATATCGATTTCAGAGAATTATAGAAGCATTGCTGTCCTTAGGGATTATCAGTAGAAAAACCATGTAGATAATTATATTGAGATCTTTAAAACCTAGGTCAATACTTCCAATTATCTTCATGGTTAGCTTTCAGGTATTTACATTGTTTTTAAAAGATAGACTTTTTGGGAATTCCCTGATGGTCCAGTGGTTAGGACTCCGTGCTTTCACTGCTGAGGGCGCGGGCTCAATCCCTGGTCGGGGAACTAAGATCCTGCAAGCCACCTACCTCGGCCAAAAAAAATTAAAATATAGACTTTGGCTCTGGGTTTTATAAATTCTACAAGTGTGAAGTTGGCAATCAGTTTTTTTTAAAATGTTGCAAACCATTTATATAGAATTTAGAATACATTTTTTCAATTAGCATTTGCATCACCCTACAATCTTAGAGGTGAAAGGGACCCAGAAAAGTCATTTTCTTTCCTTCTGTTTCTCTGGGTGGACCACACCTAAGACATTCTGTTGAGATGAAAGTCTGTTTTGCTGGTGAAGAATCACAGAGCAGGTACTTCCACCACCTCTCTCGATAACCCAGGCTGCTTTCTGACATTTTATGATTGATGACAGTGCATTTCCAGGAAATTAATTGTTTTAGTGGTTTTAAACATCTTTTATTCGAACCCAAGTCCAAATGCTAAACCAGTTATGTGTGTTCCCCAAATAAGTGGTTTGACTTCTTTATTTTCATTCTTTTTCTCACCACCTTTCCAGGTTTACATATGAAATTGCACCAGTGTTTGTCCTCATGGAGCAAATAACACTTAAGAAGATGAGAGAGATAATTGGATGGTCAAGTAAAGATGGTGATGGGATATTTTCTCCTGGTAGGTTTCTGTTCTCTTTCCCTGGCTCTCCTCAAGGTTTGCAGTATGGGTCCTTGGGGTCCATGAGAACACTGAACACAAAGTGAGTTTGTAGAAGAATAACAGTTTTTTCAATAGTCCTGCCTTCTTACCTTTGTCAGAGTGAAGGCTAGCAAGCATGCTACATTCTATGTGGACTAACCAACAAAGGCTGTGCCTAAACCTGTACTCACTGGCAAAGGCTGTGTCTAAATCATGCTAAACAATTCTGGTCTGTCGATAGCAGTTTGATTAAGCTGGGGATCAGAGAATCAAGATTATCAGTGGACAGATCAGTTTTGGCCAAAATAGTATATCTACTTTAAATCTCTAGTTCAATATAGATACAATAAGAATCTTTAAAACAAGGACAGATAATCTTGTAGAAGGGAGGGAGTTTGGAGTGGTGTCAGAGACAGTGTGACTGTGTACAAAGGGAAGAGAAAAAATAAAAATTGCAATTGTTCAGGCAACTGAATCAGTCCATGAATTTGCCTGTTTGTCAGGTAACTGATGCAAACATGACTTGTTTGTGTTGGCCAGACGTACCTAGTTACCTCAGTTCTCCTTGCATCTTGATTTAAGTAAACACGAGTTTGGTTTTATTTTAATACACTTGGAGTTCTTCTAAATGACTCAATAACTCAGTTGGGCTGTTCTTTGAGGAGAGTATCCAGGCAATGTCACTGTTTCCTTCCATAGGCTCTATTACTCTCTCTTCCTCTGTCTTTCTGACTCAGAGAAAAGATTCATCTTTGTTCAGTAAATAGATTGAGCAGAAAATGGAAGCAGGAGGGTTGTAACTCACCTATCTCTTTGCAGCCGCTGCTTCTGCCACCCCTTATATTCCTGTCTAGGCTTCGAGGTGGGACAGGCACCAGAGTACGTGAATCACCTCCAGCCAAATTGCCTAAATGGCTTTGGTAATAAGTGTGATTATTTGTATCTCCAGGGCAAAGGGACCAGAGGGAAGCCCTGGCAATAGGGAAGCCAGCAAAACCTATCACGATATTGTCCTTCCCCTTTCTGACCTCCCTTGTCTCTTGAGACACCACGTCAGCCTTTTTTGTTAGAAACAGTAATGAGGAAGTCCCAACAGCTCCCAATGTGTCTGCTTGCCGATAGGGGGAGCCATATCCAACATGTACAGCATCATGGCGGCTCGCTACAAGTACTTCCCGGAAGTTAAGACAAAGGGCATGGCAGCCGTACCCAAGCTGGTCCTCTTCACCTCAGAACACGTGAGTTGGGTGCTCTTGCACATGGATTGTGGTGTTTTCCAAGGGACTGTCTAACATCTAACCTCCAGCCTCTGTTGCAGAGTCACTATTCCATAAAGAAAGCTGGGGCTGCACTTGGCTTTGGAACCGACAATGTGATTTTGATAAAGTGCAATGAAAGGTAGGCAGGGGAGAGTGAATATTAGGTTCTTGATGTATTAAATGTGCTCATCTGTTAAATTTGTTTTATTGTGCTTAAGGACTGACTCAGTACAGTGTGCCAAGCTGCTAATGGTCTGTTGAAAATATCTCATTAAATTACTTTTTGCTGCTGTTGAAGTTTTTTTCCATGTGCAATCTCACTGATTGTTCATTTTAATTTCTCTCCTTTTACAATAATTACAGGGGGAAGATAATTCCAGCTGATTTAGAGGCAAAAATTCTTGAAGCCAAGCAAAAGGTATGTACTCTATGGTGCATCTAAACTCTGGTGAATATTGATTTTTTAAAATACCTTCTTTCTGCCCTAGACAATAAAAGTGTTTGATAATATAAGAGATAATTTTATTGTGTTTCTAAAATTCTTTTCTCAGATGTTTGCTTATTTTCAACTTGTGTGATGACATGGCTTTAAAGCTGTGTCTACACAATATCAATTTTTTTTGAAAAGTGGAAAATTCAGTCATTAAACCACTTGTTCTGTCTTCACTGCACCAAATGACTAGTTTGATGTACTTCAGTAAATCCACTATCCGCGTCTCATGAAGATGCAGCCTAATTGAGGTTTTCACTTGCTACTTGTTAAGTATAATCTCATTTTAACAAGTATCATTTAAGGTTAGGATTCTATTTAGCAAACTGCTTGCATGCCCTGGCAGTTGGCCCATGATACTTGGTGAATCCAGCCTCAATAAATTCTCTTAAACAGAAAAATCGCATAGAACAGATATATGCACAAGGCACTGCCAAGTAGCTGTCAGGCCATTTACCAACTCATTGTTGTTTTGGTTACATTCTTGTACCTCCTTCTCTAACTATGGTTGTTTGCCAGGTCTCAGCAGAGGAGACAGAAATGTCGCTAGGACTGAGCAAGGGGCAGAGGAGGAACTCCTAGAACTCATAGACTTCCCCAACCCTGTCTGAGCTCTATTACTTCACTTTCTCATTTATTTCTTGTTCACACCAAAATTTTACTGTATCTACTCTTAGGGAAACAGTGTATAGACCTGTTTTCAATAACCAAACAATGCTTCAGTATTATTATTATTACTTCAGTATTATTATTACCTCAATACACTTAGAACAGCACAGCTTCTAAAATGTAGAATGTCCAGATGATACTCAGATACCTGCCCATCACTCCACTTACTACTCTTTCCTGCTTTATTGTTTGCCATAGAACTTATCACTACTAAACATGCTATTTATTTTGCTTATTCAATTTTGTTGACTGTCAGTCACTCCCGACAAGAATGCAAACTCCGCAAGGACAGAAATATTCGTCTTTTGTGCTCACTGCTGTATTCCCAGCATCCACAACAGGGCCTGGCACATGAAAGTCTTCAAAAATGTTTGTTGAATAAATGAAGGAATGAGTGAATGAGCTAACAGAGAATAGTCCCAGATATAGTATCTGATAACACACCAGCTTAGCTGATCTCTGCTGGAAATAAATGCTACAGTAATTCTTCTCCTTCATGTGGAAAGGAGGGAGGTTAGAAAGACTAATCAGCTTGTCCCTCTTACCTTATAGGGATACATTCCTCTGTATGTCAATGCAACTGCCGGCACGACTGTTTATGGCGCTTTTGATCCCATACAGGAGATTGCAGATATATGTGAGAAATACAACCTCTGGCTGCATGTCGATGTAAGCGCTGTAACTCAGAGTGGCCTGGTCCCGTCGGGGGGGTGGAAGCAGCTCTGCTTTATAATTTGCCTCCAGCTTCTCCCATTGCCTCTCTCTCCACTACATTTCTCTGGCCCCTAGCAGGCCATTCATGACAGGTGCACACCACACACCTGTCCATCCTCTGGGGCTCACCCAGTCCTTACTGGCCAATTGCTGTCATCTGTGATTCATCCTAGAATTTCATCTCTGTCACTTTCCCGGAAAGCTTTTGTCTGAACAAATGTCTAAGAGTGAAGGACAACTGATTTCAGAGGGAAAAGATGTAAGATACAACGTATAGAAAGTGGCCATGAGTCTGAATCTGGGCACTCAGCTATCTGCCTTCAGTCCAGCCATCTATGACACTTTTCTTCCAAAAAAAAAAAAGGAAGGAAGGAGAAAGGAAGAAAAGAAGAAAGAAAGAAATGCATATCTGGTACATGTAGGAAAAATAAGGCAGCATATTTTGGAAGGTGTTATCAATTAAGAGATTTAGTTCCAAATTTTCCTAGGAACATAAGAGATACGTTTTCACATGTGTGACTGGATGTGTTTTTTCCTTTTTCTCTCTCCATTCTCATATGGGTTTAACTTCTCACAACTAGACAGTGGGGTGATCTGCCCTGCTATTGGACAAATGATAACAAAGGCTGTTCGTGTGTCACATGGTGTCCCAAGATATTCGATCCCCATGCATCAGAGGATGCATAAAAATGTCTTGCTATTGCAGGAGTGGTTGTGGGACCTCCAAGCCCACCAGGGCTGCTGCCTTGTGAGTTTTTCAGGAGCCCTTAGAATTCTGCTCTGGGCAGAATCAGACAGCAGTCCCTAGTCCTTTGTGTCGCTCCCGGAGCTCCGCCCCTTGTCTCCTCAAGTGTCCCTGGCTTTCCAGAGCACTTTGGGCCTTGGGTCTCAGCACCACAGACTCAGCCCCTATTTACCTGTATCACTTGCACTGCGACTCTGACGTTAACCAGGAGGAACTTTTGAAGAAGTGATAAACGATGAATAAGCACAACTGCCCCTGGTGGAACAGTCAGCGTGGGTTCCATTTGTCAGAGAAGCTCACGCTTTTCGCTGTTTACATTCTCGCTCATGTTTCGCTAGAGATGTGAAGTGACCGGGCGTGGACTCCTCAGCGCCACCTCCCTCTCCCTCTCTTTTTCTCTGTCCTCACAGGCTGCCTGGGGTGGCGGGCTGCTCATGTCTCAGAAGCACCGCCATAAACTCAGCGGCATAGAAAGGTAAGGGCTGAGCACAGGGCCTCCCTCCGTTCAGGCCATGCAACACGCTGTGCCGCTGAGTCCCTAATGTCCCTGCCCTGATTCCCAACGTCTTATTCACTCTAAGCTCACTTTTGTTCAGTAGGCACTTATTGAGCACTTACTGTATGCCAGGCACTGGGAAATTAAAGATGATGGATTTCCCGGTCAAATGAGTTCTCGCCTCAATTCACGATTTGGAAAGAGAAAAAAACAAGTATGCAGATAGTTACCACACCATGTGATATGCTCAACAACAGATGTGATTGCAAGGTGCCCGGGTAGGAGAGAAGAGAGACTTACCAGTGTGGGGATTTGGAGGCTAAATGGGAGTTTGTCAAGGGCACAGAAAGGGGTGCTGATTTATTTCATTCTTTATTCTCACTAAGCTTACGTTTCCCATTAAGCTGGGAAAAGGGTAAGACACTCAGCTTACCTAACTTGTCTCATGAACAAAGATATTTCATCTGCCAAGCCATGCTATTTTAGACAGTGTAGTTGGAGGCCTTTCTGAGGAGGAGGCGGTTCAGCAGATACTGGGATAAAGGGAGAGAGGAAGCATGAATACAAGGAAGAGTGTTCCAGGCAGTGGGAAGGGCAAATGCAAAGACCCTGAGGTAGGACTGTTCTTGGCAAGTTGGAGGAAGGACTGTCACCGAGACCATTGTGGCTGGAGCAAAGTGAGAGCAGTGAGAGCAGACCGAGGGTGGAGAAGTGGACGGAGAGCAGGCGTCAGGGAAAGCACTCCAGTGGCTTCAGTGTTTGTTACCTCTCCTGTGCCTCTTCCCTTGCATTTCAGTTTTTTGTGTTTTTTTGTTTTGTTTTTGTTTTTGTGTGCGGTACGCGGGCCTCTCACTGTCGTGGCCTCTCCCTTTGCGGGGCACAGGCTCCGGACGCGCAGGCTCAGCGGCCATGGCTCACGGGCCCAGCCGCTCCGCGGCACGTGGGATCTTCCCGGACCGGGGCACGAACCCGTGTCCCCTGCATCGGCAGGCGGACTCTCAACCACTGCGCCACCAGGGAAGCCCGCATTTCAGTTTTGAAAGGCCAGTATTGAAGCGAGTGAGACTGACTCGTTGAAGCATAGTTATATGACCCTTAACTTGGAGGACAAGATCTTAAATGTAGATAAGCCAGTCCAGCTGTACTTTAGATTTCTCAGGCAATTTCCATTTTCTATCTTTGAGTCAAGAAAAACTTGAAAAATTTTGCACTAGACTTTTTCTTTTCTGACATTTTAAAGTACATATGTCTTCTGAAGGACATTGAATCCACGTCATGTCTTATTACTTTCCACCTATAGCACCAAAGAATCATTTACTTCAGACCTTTAGGACATTCAAAAAACATTTAAGACATTTTGTGAGATCTATGTATAACTGGTTTTTTTAAACTTATTTATTTATTTAATGTTCTGGTCTGCGTTGGGTCTTCGTTGCGGTGTGCGGGCTTCTCATTGAAGTGGCTTCTCTTGTTGCGGAGCACGGACTCTAAGTGCACGGGCTTCAGTAGCTGTGGCACGCAGGCTCAGTAGTTGTGGCTCACAGGCTCTAGACCACAGACTCAGTAGTTGTGGCACACGGGCTTAGTTGCTCCGCGGCATGTGGGATCTTCCCGGACCAGGGCTCGAACCTGTGTCCCCTGCATTGGCAGGCAGATTCTTAACCATTGCTCCACCAGGGAAGTCCCTATGTGTAATTGTTTAATGATTCAGTGAATGATAGCAATGAGAAAATGGATTAAATTCACTACCTTCTAAATAAGGCTTGACAGGGATTTTTTATTTTAATAAATTTATTTATTTTTGGCTGTGCTGGATCTTTGTTGCCATGCGCGGGCTTCTCATCACAGTGGCTTCTCTTGCTGTGGAGCACAGGCTCTAGGCGCACAGGCTTCAGTAGTTGTGGCTCGCGGGCTCTAGAGCGCAAGCTCAGTAGTTGTGGCACACAGGCTTAGTTGCTCTGCAGCATGTGGGATCTTCCTGGACCAGGGATTGAACTCGTGTCCCCTGCATTGGCAGGCAGATTCTTAATCACTGCGCCACCAGGGAAGTCCGACACTGACGTTTTTTAATGAAATAAACATTTAGTCAACTTTTCTTAGAACTTTTCACAGTCTCTTTCATAAAGGTTTTCTTTATTATGCACATGGGGGAAAGTACATCAGGGCTTTCTTTCTTCTCCTTGAGATACAACGTACGCCTGTGGTCATGTATACACTAAATTATTTTCCCTCTTATGCACCTAAGCAAGATGAAGAGGTTAAAAATTCACAGCAGGAATTTAGCTCCAGGGAGAGCAGAGGCAGTATAATTCCGAGCCAGTTGCTATGTCTGGGGAAAACATCCTTCACAGGTATTAAAGCATAGAGCCCAGCTGTGGGCTAGGCCATTGGAAAGGAGCTACCTAAGCTTTAATCATCATACATTACAGTTGTTTCCCTAATGTCCTAGCTAGTGTGCTCCTTAACCATTTAATTGTGTCTGACGGAGTGTTGTGGTTGCTAGGAGACCATGCTTGTTAAGCTATCATTGCAGCCTAAACAGGCAAGATTCTGTTTATTTAGCATTTAAACAATGCTGCTAAGTAGCCAAAGTCTAGAATTGTCCAACGGATCCTTGCTTTTATGTGTCAGTCTTCATACTACCTTATAAGCAGGTAGGTCAGCGTCACCAGTCCAATTTATTAGTAAGAATGGGAAGGCAGAAAGAAGCTGAGTCTGTAGCCTAGAGGGAGGCAGTCTAGTGGAGAGGATATGAACACTGGCTCGACAGTTACACTCCCTGAACTTGAATCTTGGCTCCAGCGCTTCCCAGCTGTGTGACTTTGGGTGATGTATTGAACCCTTTTGTGCCTCAGTCTCTCCACCTAAAATAGGGGTGATAATAGTCCCTATATGATAGGATTGTTGTGAGAATTAAGTATTCAAGCATGGTTATTAGCATTATATATTTACTAACTCATTTTATTCAATTCCTTGAGGCAGATACTGTTCTCCCCACTTTACGGACAGGAAAACTGAGGCTCAAAGGAGTTATGTAACTTGCCCAAACTAGCAAATGTCAGAGCCAGGTTTCGGACTTGGGTACTCTGGCTCCAAAGCTTGAGCCCTCAACCATGACACTGCACTGATAAATGCCTGTAACACTCTTAGAACAATAGGATACATAATAAGTGATGTTCATAAATGTTAGGTAGTATTAATACAGTTATTTAGAAGAGGCAGTCTGCCACTTAGTGCTCTGAGACTGCCTGCAAAATATTTGTTTACCACTTGATTAGTCAATTTAGGGGACGAGGTGTCGAAAACTTGTCTTGACTTGAGTTGCGGTGGGTGATGTTTTCCTCAAGAGGACGGTTGCCTCTTGCCGACTCCTGCACCTCCTCCTCAGAGCATCATGTGTTTCTTTCAGGGCCAACTCAGTCACCTGGAATCCTCACAAGATGATGGGTGTGCTGTTGCAGTGCTCCGCCATCCTGGTCAAGGAAAAGGTCTGCCCTTCCCCCAAAGATGAGCTGGTGGCCTGCACACCCTTTAGAAGGCACAAAAAGAGAAAAGCATGGGTTTTTTTTTTTTTTTTTTTTTTTTTTTTTTTTTTACAGTACTGGCTGAGGAACTCACAAGATTGACAGCCCCACTGGGCCTGCCATGGCTGTTCTTTCCCACCTGCGCATGTTAGCCTTCGGCTAACCCAGCATATCCTGTTGGCCCTTGCTCTGAACCGTCCTTCTTCCTTGTTCAGCCCCCAGGGCCCTGCCAGTGATAGAAACTACAAGGGCATTATTTGAGTTTGTGGTCCCAAGAGCTGAAACAACTTACTTGGAACCACAACTACAAATGTCAACTTAGGGCAACAAGGAATGTTGACCAAAAAGCTTCTGTAAATGACAATAGTTGTATAACTTGCCCAAATTAGCAAACGTCAGCCGGATTTCAGACTTGGGTACTCTGGCTCCAAAGCTTGAGCTCTTAACCATGTCACCGCACTGACAAAATGCCGGTAAGGCACTTAGAACAATAGGTAGTATATTCTCTTCCTAAGAATCTAATAGGGCCCTGCCGTGGAGGGCCTTGTTCCTCCAGTAAAACTGTTGCACACTGAGGCGTCTTCAAAAGCCTGTCACCAACCCGTGGGGGCCAGTACCTGTACAAGCTTTTTACTCCACTCCTAAGTAGAGCGCCTGTTAACTTCATAGGAGCTCCCGGAAAGGATTGGAACACTTTTTAGGGGGTGCTTTGGCGGAGGAAAATTCTTCTACGCATGAAACTGTCCCACCCTCTACAGGAAGTTTATATCTCCAACCCCTGCTGACTGAATGCCCTAGCACTTCCAGTCTGTGAAATAACCGAAAACACCCATGGACGTTTCCAGATGCTCCTTAGAGGGACAGTAGGGTGGGCTCTTGTTGTTGGCATCTGAGACAAAAGATCGTTTTCCAATCAGAGTGATAGAGGAGAAGGGGCGAAGGGTTTTCCAAGGGTGATTTTGGAGAAGGACATCAGAACAAGTGCACGGCCTCATGAGACGTTAGAAGAAAGATTGTATGTGACCCTAAGTCCGGCCTGCCCTGTTTCAAAACCATCCACACCTCTGCCCTGTGAATACAGATGCACGCCTGTCTTGATTTCCATTACAGGGTATCCTCCAAGGATGCAACCAGATGTGTGCAGGGTACCTCTTCCAGCCAGACAAGCAGTATGACGTCTCCTACGACACTGGGGATAAAGCCATTCAGTGTGGCCGCCATGTGGACATCTTCAAGTTCTGGCTGATGTGGAAAGCAAAGGTACGAAGGAGGGCATTACAGGAAATAGAGCAGAAATGTAATTTGCACAGGCTAGCTGGCAAAAGTGAGGCAAAGATATATCCCAGATAATCCATTATGTACGAAATCAATATCTAGATAATTGAGTTAACTGTATTTTCTTTGCAAATGAAATCACTTTATCCCTTATGTCAAATTCTCTCTCCTTCCATTCAGTCTCCTCAATTTGAATTAGCATGACTTTTCTTATCACTTTCTCTTATAAGCACTAAAAATTTTGTCAAGATAAGGACTTCCACAGCAGTCCTTAGGGATGCTGAAATTGTTTAGTGCAGATGTAGAGAAAGAGATAAAGATAAAATTACTACATTATTCTGTGCAGAACCCTGAGTTCCTTTATATGGCCTCAAATCATGGCATATATATGACAGTTTTAAGTTCTCTTTAAATAATGGCTTTCCCATTATGTGTACTTCTATACTCTCTTCTAGAAAATGCATACTTTATTCTAAGAAATTCTAGACTGAGGCATGCTATGTCTGCATTCATCAGTCTTTCAGGATGCATTTCTGTGTCTAGAAAAAAAAGCAAACTACTGGAACTTCCCCCAGTGGGGGTGAGGGAGAGGAATACCATGGGACTATTTATTTCAAAAGTATTTGTATGCAATCAAGTAAGGGCAATTTTTATTTCACAGCTTTATATTGCAGCCATCGTTTTATTTTTCTACTGTTAAAGTAATTTAAATAAATTTCCATATATAAGATCGGGTCACCTAAAACCAAAACAAAAAAGGGTTTCCAGCCAAACATCTAGTCCAATGTTTTTTCTGTAAGAAGAATTTGATGGATTATTAGTTTTTTTCCTCATTAAGTTATTTTGTCTTAATATAGAAACAGTCTGAATTTGACTTCTACCACAAAATAATCATAGGTATTTTAAGCATATAAATAGTCATAAATTGCAACAAGAGAAAGAGCCCTATCATTCAGAAATATGATAACCACATGGCCTGTCTCAGTAATTTGTGCCTTGGTTTTGCCTGACAATAACCGCTTTGAACAGTCTGCTGGAAGTTTAGCTCAAAGAGTATTTATTGGTTACCGACGTGGGACCTGGTGCGGGCTTCCTTCCCAAGAAGAAAGTGGACTGGCCCGAGCGCTGCTCAGCGGCAGCTGCTGCTTTGCCAGTGTTGGGCTTGGCCCAGACACATTAGCAACCCACAGGCCTCGTGCATCTGCTCTCCTTGTTAACACCGACCCACTCAACACCCCCCATGCTGCTGTTACTAATCAGCCATGCTGGCTTTGGAAACTCATGCTCAATCAGTTTGTCAATAGATGGAGCTACTGCCATCTCAGGGCACATCCTGAGACCAGTGCTTCCCCATCTGCCTGCCTGCCTCTCACTAGAAAGGGGTAATACCATGTTACATGGAAGGTAGCCTGCCTGGGAGTGAGGGGGACGTGTTTGGCCAGGACTTCCTGCTGCGGAAGGTGGGTTCTAAAGTAGTATTTCTCCAACTATCTGTGGTGAAGAACCAGCTGGGGTGTTTTTAACCCCTCATAGACCAGTACGATAAATTGGTCTTCACTTAATTCATTTATTGTACACTACAATAAATGAATGGCTAGAAAGGTGAAATAAAAAGCCATACAAAGTATGAACACCGGTTTTAAAAATGCAGTTCAGTAGGCATAAAATTACTCTGTCAAGTGACCATAAAAGTTCCTTATTACTTAATCTCAATTTTTGGACTCATCTTATCATGGACTGGTTACATTTTGTGGACTGGCCTCAGTCCATAGACAACAGTTTGGGTGGCATTATCCTAAAGCAAACCAGAAATGGGCTTCAGACTGTGAATTACTAGCAAGAAGCTAAAAGCCCTGTTGAGAATAACTGCCCAGAGACTAGAGTGCCTTCAAAAGAGAGGAGGCACACTTTGTCGCATGCAGAGCTATGAGAAAGCCATACATATTTAGTGAGATGGTTCTTGCTAACCATCTCCAAGAATACTCTTACATATATTTCCGATAGACAAAGACAGCATAGCCCTCTCAATGCCATCACAGGGAAATTCAGCCTGTCACCAACAAACATGACTTTTCCTTTTTTAAAACAGGGCACAGTGGGCTTTGAAAATCAGATCAACAAATGCTTGGAGCTGGCAGAATACCTCTATGCCAAGATTAAAAACAGAGAGGAATTTGAGATGGTTTTTGATGGTGAGGTAAGTTATCATCCTGGACTAGATGTATAGCATTTCTGGAAAATCTCTTGAGGGAAGCTCCTGAAGCTGTAGTGTCTCCCACATTGCCAGAAGCTGCTTCTGAATTTTCATTCTAGCACTCTTCATTTACTTCCCTCTGTGTCCATGAATGTTTCTTCTGGTAGCATTGGGATGACTTTTCCCCTTCACCTCTTCTAGAAAAGATATAGTTCTCAGCCAGCCCTTCGTAGGCAAGAGGTGTTTCCTTGGCAGGTCTGAATCCTGTATAATTCTGGGGTCTTATTATGGTGTTGTACCTCCACGATAAAGTGTTCCTCAGTTCCAAGAAACTTATAGGATGGGTATATCCTTGTCTTCCAAGACTGGTTCTAAAATGAAGTTCTACTTTACAATAGATTCATTATGAAGAGAGCAAGATACAGTTGTCTCTGCCCTGAGTTCAGATCCGTATTGCACACAGTAAGGTACTTGTCATAGCAGTGTTGGCTGAGTGCCTGCGGTGTGCCTTGCCCCAGGCCAGGAGCTGGATTATAGTGTAGTGACCAAAACAGGTACTGTCTCTGCCCTGTTGGAGCTCGCAGTTGAATAAAGAAAGTTGGGGGCTTCCTTGGTGGCGCAGTGGTTGAGAGTCCACCTGCTGATGCAGGGGACACAGGTTCGTGCCCCGCTCCGGGAAGATCCCACATGCCGCGGAGCGGCTGGACCCGTGAGCCATGGCTGCTGAGCCTGCGCGTCCGGAGCCTGTGCTCCACGACGGGAGAGGCCACAACAGTGAGAGGCCCGCGTACCGCAAAAAAAAAAAAAAAAAAAAAAAGAAAGTTGGAATAGGAGCCAGTGCTGAACAAAAGGACATCCACTCATAATTCAGTGTAATAAAACACCACCTGCATTCAATTCAGTCTATTTATCAGGCACCTAAACTACTAGGAACACACCGGAGAGTCACCAACTGAGCAAAAGAGCCCTGAGCAGTTCAAATCAATCATACAGTGCTCATGCGTTTCACCTCTGGGACCTCACTCTCATCATTTACACTAATTTAAACATTCTACTAGCAGGTTAAAACAAATGTAATGTCTCTAGACCATGAGAGGCAGGCACAGTGATGGCAGACAGCAACTAGGAAGGAAACTGAAAAACTATAGCAAGAATACAGAAGGACTTAAAAAGCATGAGTCTTTAGGGCAGGAATGCTAAACAGTTCTAAGCATCTCAATAAGCCCTGTCTTATAGATTAGAACCGGTTTTAATTTTCATTATCATAATCCTGAGTCTTCAGAGAAGGTTCAGTATTGATAGAGTAAACTCAGAATATTCAGTACCAATAAAATTAACTATGTTTTGAGCATCTTCTAGACATGAGGCACTACAAAATGGCAAGATGGATAATACCCTTTTTTAAAATGACCCAAATGTAATTTTTTTAACCTTTCAGTGTTGAAAGGTGGGTACCTTTAGTCATCTAGAAAATGGGTTATGGGAAACAGTTCTCTTGTCAGATATGATGGGATTAACCAGGCTTTGTTCTCCCAAGTATAGAAGTAACATGAAGCCTTTTTTTTATCCTTTTTTTTTTTTGTCTGAGAGACTTCCACCAAGGGTCCATAGGGGTTTTGGGACAGCTTTCTCTCAAGTTCTCATAATTTTTCTGTTTTGTTTGTACGCATGCTTGTCTGTGAAAATCTCCACAGCCTGAGCACACAAATGTCTGTTTCTGGTATATTCCACAAAGCCTCAGGGGCGTTCTGGATAGCCCTGAGCGCCGGGAAAAACTACACAAGGTATGGAATCACTCCTTGTCTCATCTAACCCTCTGCAATTTCTCTGGCTAGTCAGAAGATCCTCACTCTGATGTGTCTTTCTAACGGAGGAGAAATAAAAGCTAAAGGCTTGGGGTGGTAGGGAGACATCTTGTTATAGTCTTCTTGGGTCTGAATTGTCCCCTCACTGCGGCTCAGATCAGTGGGAACCTCTGGAGGACGCATCCCTGCCTTAGGTTGGTGTTCGTCATTAGAGGGGTCATATGCAGCACAGTTGAATAATATACATATTCCTAGGAACTTTTGTATTAAACTATGTCTGTTAAAATATCTTTTACTAAGTTCAAGGCTGTTCTAATGCTGATTCATTCTAGTTGTCGGTTTCTATATCTAGTTTATATATTACTTATAGTTGTTTGTATTGTATTTAATTTATATACTATTTCATTCATCTAACCATTCAGCAAATATTTGTTGAGCAGAGTCCATGTGCCAGACAGTATCCTAGGCACTGGATTATACAGAAGCCCTAATTTGTGTTGTTGCCCATGTGAATTTTTTTGGTTTTGATTTTGAATTTATTATCATTGTCCTATGTCCGACTTTCAAAATTCAGTTGCGCAGTGCTTTCTGTAGGAATATGTGATTGGGTAGACTTAAATAGTCATTAGAGGCCATCATCAAAAAGCCTACAAATAATAAATGCTGGAGAGGGTGTGGAGAAAAGGGAACCTTCCTACACTGTTTGTGGGAATGTAAATTGGTGCAGCTACTATGGAGGTTGCTTAAAAAAACTAAAAATAGGGTTACTATATGATCCAGCAATCCCACTCCTGAGCATATATCCAGAGAAAATTCTAATTTGAAAAGATACGTGCACCCCAATGTTCATAGCAGTAGTATTTACAATAGCCGAGACACGGAGACAACCTAAATGTCCATAGACAGAGGAATGGATAAAGAAGTTGTGGTACATATATACAATGGAATATTACTCAGCCATAAAAAAGAATGAAATAATGCCATTTGCAGCAACATGGATGGACCTAGAGATTATTGTACTAAGTAAATCAGACAGAAAAAGATAAATATCACATGGAATGTGAATGTGGAATCTAAAAAAATGATATAAATGAACTTACAAAACAGAAACAGACTTCACAGACATAGAAAATAAATTTATGGTTACCAAAGGGGAAAGGGGATGGGAGAGGGATAAATTAGGAGTTTGGGATTAGCAGATACAGACTACTTCATATAAAATAGATAAACAACAAGTTCTTACCATATAGCACAGGGAACTACATTCAATGTCCTGTAATAACCTATAATGGAAAAGAATCTGAAAAAGAATATATATATATGTGTGTACAACTGAATCACTTTGCTGTCCATCTGAAACTATCACAATGTTGTAAATCAACTACATGTCAATTTAAAAAATTAGTCACTAGATATTAGCCAAGGAAGAAACTTGTACAAGTAATAAAAAGAAAATTGCTCTTTTTTCCAACTAAGAAATGGGTTGCATTTTGAAAAAGAGCATGGTATATCAGTCTTGAGTTTTGTTTTGTGTTTTCCCTCACAAGGTGGCCCCGAAAATCAAAGCCCTGATGATGGAGTCTGGCACGACCATGGTTGGCTACCAGCCTCAGGGGGACAAGGCCAACTTCTTCCGGATGGTCGTCTCCAACCCAGCCGCTACCCAGTCTGATATCGACTTCCTCATTGAGGAAATAGAGAGGCTGGGCCAGGATCTGTAATTGCCGTCCATAGAACATGAGTTTCTGGGACTTCCCTTTCCCCTCTGGTATTCTAGGACAAACTCTATATGTTGCTGAAACACATAGGCCATTTCATTGAGGGAAAACATAATATCTTGAAGAATACTGTTAAAACCTTACTTAAGCTTGTTAGAGTTAGCAGGAAATGATGTTCTTTTTCAAAAGTTGCACATTAGGAGCACAGTATATATGTACAGCTATATATACCTCTCTCTATAAATATATGTCTGTATAGTGAGTGTGGCTTAGTAATAGATCACAGCATGTCTCCCACTCCAAGAGAATTCACTTTACCTTCAGCAGTTACTGAGGGCCAAACATGCTGCAAACCAGCTTGCGCAACAACCCCAGGAAAGATGTTTTTCAAAATGCCAGGTGTCGGGGACCAAGGGAAATGCTGTTGGCAGGAGTTGACTTCATTGTCGGTATTTCTCCCGCCTGAAGTGATGATGGATGAGAAAAAGCACCACTGGCTGACAAGAGTCCCGCCCTTCCCATTAGTATCCTGTGAGGGGAAAACAGTAGCAGAGTCATTGATTGTTTCAGGTGTACTATTGCTGTATTTTTAGAGATTAAGTTGTATAGATTGTGGATATTTCTGTTGTCTGACCTTGGGGCGGAGTGGAAGAACACATGTAATGATTTCATTGACTGTTTAATAGTAGGTATATGAAATATTTGCTTATTTATATTCAGAGATTTACCATGTTAAAGAGGCGTCTTGTATTTTCTTCCCATTTGTAATGTATCTTATTTATATATTAATGCAGTAAGTTCTAAAAACTGATTATGGTATTTTCGTGCACTTGTGAGCCAAAGAGAAAAGATTAAAATTAGTGAGACTTGTATTTATATTAGAGTGCCCTTAAAATAATGATTTAAGCATAAGTTTACTGTCTGTAAGAGAACTCTGATACTGTACATAACGTATATATGGAAATCCTGTTACTTACATAGCATCTGCTCTTCTGTTACCCTCTCTGTCTGGCTATATGTCTGGTGTTCTCTACGCTTTTCTAGTAACTGTTGCGTAATAACTAGATCCCCTGTAATTTTGTAGTAGCTCATGACCAATCTCTGTGACTTGCTTAGCACAAACCTAAGGCAATGTTTCCGAAGACCTTCTGAAGTCGGATAAACTGACCAGGCTCACAACTGTTTTTGAAGAAAGGAAATTCACACTGTGCGTTTTAGAGTATGCAAGAAGAATATAAACAAATAAAAATATTCTCCATGGAGAATTTGAAAAAAATTTTCTTTTAGTATCTGTTTCATGCAGAAAGAGAGGTTTCCAGTTATAGTTACGGGGATCACCACAGCCCATTCACTCTCCACTAGCTGACTTTAGGTGATGCTCAGTACCTTTATTAAGTTGCAACTCAACCCACAGTCTTAGGTTCCCAAGCCCCTTGTCTAAAAATCATTGGGATTCTAATTAAATAAAATTTGCAATTCACACCTGGAAAAAGAAAAGCCATTCCTGTTTTTCATTTTCCTATCTGCATCTTGGAGTTCCATTCATTCAGTTACTCAACAAATGTTTTCTTCCTCTATAGCAGGCAGTGTTCTAGCACTAGGTAGGGTTGCAGAGGTGTGCATGGCAGACAAATTTTCCTTCTCGTGGGGATCTTCCATCACTTGGTGTCTGTGGTATCTGAATACGTCTGAGAGCACAGAATTGTACCTTCCTGCTGTTTATGCTTGTACAGTGGGCCCAGTTCACTTCCTCAGGAAACATATTTTGGTGCTGAATCATTATGAAATAGGGTCCATTTTCTACAATATTCTATTAAGCTATGATAATACTATCTTACTCATTTGGAATACAAGTAGTTCCCTATCTGGCACTTGTAGGGATTAAATGAGTCATTTGTAATTAACATACTGATTGTACAAGTAACCATTGTATTAAACAAACTGGGCTCCATAAGGAGGTGATGATAAAGTCACTTTGTTCTTTCTCTTACTGTTCCTTCAAATCCCCTTGTGGGCTGATTGTTTCCACGCGTCCATTTGAATTCAGGCCGATCCCGTAGCTTTCCTGGCCTCTCAGTCACAAGAACAGTCTCATTTTAGCAACTAAATGTCCAGGTCAGTGTAATAAGCAAGACCTCAAATTTGTATACAATATAGAGTTCCTCCCCTTCCTCCCTCTGGTACCTTTCAGGCTGCAATTCCTGGCGCGAGGGGTGGGGGGGCGGGTGCCAGGCTGGTGGGGGGGTAAAGTCAGCTGCTTTTTTTCCTCTTTCAGCCTCATTTCTACTCCCTAGCTACTGTATTTTCCCATCTAGGGTCGGGTCTAGGGGGAGAAGGGGTCAAAGTCGCAAAGACGCAATTTTAGGTAACTGTTAAATTGGCATCTGACATCCGTGCCCCTGGTCTGAGATTTTCTTCTCATGGGACAATATTTTGAGGGGAATGGTTTATTTTTTTTATTAAGATATAATTAAGGTACAGTAAGAGTCACTCTTTATAGTGTACTGTGTATAGTGTTCTGTGAGTCTTGACCAACCCATTCAGTCATGTAACCACCACAATACTTGGAAGAGTTCCATCACACCAATAAATCCCCCGTATCCTTTGTGTGTAGCACCTTCCCCGAGCCCCCGTTCCTGGCAACCTCTGATTTGTCTGTTTCTAGAGTTTTGCTTTTCCCATTTTGGTAATAGAATCATATAATATGTAACCTTTCGAGTCTATCTTCTTTCACTTAACACAGGGCATTTGGAATTTATCCATGTTGTTGTCTGTATCATTTGTTTGTTCCTTTTATTACTGTGTAGTATTCCATTTGTATGAATGTACCAGTTTGTTTATCCATTCCCTCATAGAAGGAAATTTGGGTTGTTTGCAGTTTGGGGCAATTAAAATAAAGCCACTATGAACATTAGTGAACAGATTTTTGTGTGAATATAGGTTATCATTTAACTTGGGTAATTAACTAGGTATAAGATTGCTTGATCATATTGTAAGAGTATGTTTAACTTTATAAGAAACTAACTAGTTCTGAAGTGGCTGTACCATTTTGCATTCTCACTAGCAATGTACAAATCTTCCAGTTGCTCTGTATTTTTGCTGACATTTGGTATTGTCAATTTTTTAAAAGTTTAGCCATTCTTTTTGTTGTTACAGCTTTATTGAAATATAATTCACTTGCCATGTAATTCATCCATTTAAAGTGTACAATTCCCTGGCTTGTAGACTATTCATGTAGCTCTACAGCCATCACCACAATCAGTTTTAGAACATTTTAATCATCCCACAAAGAAACCTCATACCCATCAGCAAACACTTCTCATTCCCACACACACATCCTCTCCAGCCTTTGGAAGCCACTCCTCTGCTTTCTGTCTATAGATTTGCCTATTCTAGACATGTCATATAAATGAAATCACACCATATGTGGTCTTTTGTAACCACATGTGACTTAGGATGTTTTCAAGGTTCATCCATTATATAGCATTTATCAGTACTTCATTCCTTTTATTGCTGAATAATATTCTATTGTATGGATATACATTTTATTTATCCATTCACCAGTTAATGGACATTGGGGTTGTTTCCACTTTTTGACTATTATAAATAACACTACCTACTATGAATATTTGTGTACAAGTTTTTGTATTGACATTTTGTTTTGTATTGTTTTTACTCTAATAGTGGTATCTTGCTGTGGTTTTAATTTGCTTTTTCATGGAGCACTTTTGAAGGATCCCATTGGAGTCCTCCCACCTCATTGCACATGAGACATCAAAGTCTCTCCTCCTGTGACCACTTAGGACTCAGACTCTCAGCTCTGGGCCCCTAGCAATATACCCTGTCCAGCCCTTATGTTGATACCCCTTCTCCAGGCAGTACTCCTGGGTGGAATCTCTTTTATTTAAAATCAATTATGTGGATTACATAAGGAGGGCTTTTAAAATATACGTGTACAGGATAAAGAATGACGATAACAGAATACTTGACTACCCACTGCTAAGCCAAAGAAATAGAGCATCATCAGTACCTTAAGAGCTCTCCACCCCCATCAGGAACTCTTCCGTAATTGGTTGCTCTCCTTTCCCCAAGAAATGATCACTATTCTGAATTCTGTGTTAAACACTCTCTTGTTTTTCTATATAGTTTTAACACACGTATATGAATCATTATGGTTTAGTTTTATTTGGTTTTGCACTCTGTATACATGGAATATTACAGAATATATACACTTCTGACTTGTCTTTCAACGTGATGATTTTGTAGGGCCAGAGCTAACCCATAAAGAGCCTTTGGAGAGTTAAAAAAATTTTTAAAGGCACCGCTTCCTTCAGGGATGGGCATCCCTGTGCCAGTGTGTTCAGCTTGGCACGTGGAGCATGTAGTAGATTCTAGCACCTACTGAGCCCACTCCCATAACTTGCAGGCACAGCCTTATGTGACAGCCTCATGTTTTTGAGATTCATCTTTGATTATGCTGTAATGCATTCATTTTTATGGCTTTGATGCTATTCATTGGTATGAATATACTTAAGTTGGTTTATTCCTTCTATGAAGGTGGATATATGATTTTTTTCCCCAGTTTTTGCCTTTAGGGACAGTGTTGCTATGAGCATTCTTCTTTCTTTTTTTTTGATTTTTTAGGTTTTTTAAAAAATTTATTGAAGTATAGTTGATTTACAATGTGTTAATTTCTACTGTATAGCAAAGTGATTCAGTTATACATATATATACATACTTTTTCATATTTTTCATTATGGTTTAATCAAAGGATATTGAATATAGTTCCCTGTGCTATACAGAAGGACCTTGTTATTTACCCATTCTATATATAATAGTTTGCATCTGCTAACCCCAAACTCCCACTCCATCCCTCCCTCAACCCCCTCCCCCATGGCAACCACAAGTCTGTTCTCTACCTCTGTGAGTCTGTTTCTGTTTCGGAGATAAGTTCATTTGTGTCGTTCATATTTGAAGTTCATATTTGAAGTTCATTCATATTTTAGATCCCACATATAAGTGATATCATATGGTGTTTGTCTGACTTTCTTTGCTTACTATGATAATCTCTAGGTCCATCCATGTTGCTGCAAATGGCATTATTTCATTCCTTTTTGTGGCTGAGTAGCATTCCATTGTATATATATATACCACATCTTTATCCATTCATCTATCAATGGACATTTAGGTTGGTTCCATGTCTTGGCTATTGTGAATAGTGCTGCTATGAACATTGGGGTGTGTGTATCTTTTTGAATTATAGTTTCCTCCATATATATGCCCAGGAGTGGGATTGCAAGATCATATGGCAACTCTATTTTTAGTTTTTTGAGGACCCTCCATACTGTTTTCCACTATGATCATTCTTTGCACTTGTTTCCTGGTGCTCATGTGCAAAAGTTTTTCTAAGGTTTAATACTTAGAAGTGAAATTGCTGGGTCTTAGAGTACTTGTTGAACTTGACTGAGTAAAGCAGAGTAGTCAAACCAAGTTGCACATCAACCAGCAATGCACGTTTTCCATAACCTCACCATCACTTGGCCCCAAATTTTTGCCACTCTGGTGGATACAAAAGAGTATCTCCTTGTGGTTTTAATTTGTCTTTCCCTGATTACAAATGCGATTGAGTATCTTTTCACATTTTATGAACCATTTGTTTTCTCTCTTCTTTGAAACACCTAATTCATACCCTTTGTCCAATTTTAAACTTAGTTGTTTGCCTTTTTATAGTTTTTAGAAGTTCTCTATATATTCCAAGTATAAATTCCTTTTGAGTGTATGTTTGATAAATATCTTCTCCTAATTTGGGGCTTGACTTTACATTTAACTAATGGTCTTTTTGTGAAAATATAATTTCTTAAATTTAATGTAATAGAATTTATCAACATATTTCTTTACAGTTTTTGGTTTTTTGTGTGCCTTCTTTAAGAAATTCTTCCCTATCCCAAAGTCATAAAGATATTCTCATATTCATATTGGCTTCTAAGTTTTATGGTTTTATACCTTTCACATGTAAGTCCTTAATCCACCTGGAATTGATGTTTGTGTTTGGTCCTTCTTCAAGAATGAAAGGGCTATTATTAGCCCTTTAGTCTTCCATATAAATTTTAGAATTAACTCATCAAGTTCCACCAAAAGATCCTGTTGGAATTTTTGTTGGAGTTTCACTGAATCTGTGAATCAATCTGAAGAATATTAACATTTTCAATATTGAATATCATAACCTTAAACAAAGTTTATATCTCCATTTAACTGGGTCATCTTTAACGTCTTTCAGTAAAGTTCCATAATGGACATGCACAGCTTTTGATAGACTTATTCCTATGTGCTTTATATTGTTGTTATTTTAAATGACATCTTTTTTAAAGTAAATTTTCTAACTGATGGTTGCTAATAAATAGAAATGTAACTGCCTTCCTTCAGTAATGATTTCGTATCCTGAAAACTTGCTAAAACTCAAATAATTTCGGTTCTTCAGTGTTTTCCAAATAGAGAAATATACCGTCTATGGATAATGACAGCTTTGTTTATTCCTTTCTGATCCTTATACCTTTGTGTGTGTGTGTGTGTGTGTGTGTGTGTTTTGTTTTCTGTTTTACTCTTTATTATTATTTATTTATTTATTTGATTTATTTATTTATTTTTGGCTGCGTTGGGTCTTCGTTGCTGCACGCGGGCGTTCTCTAGTTGAGGCAAGCAGGGGCTACTCTTCGTTACAGTGCAGGCTTCTCATTGTGGTGGCTTCTTTTGTTGCGGAGCACGGGCTCTAGGCCCACAGGCTTCAGTAGTTGTGGCACACGGGCTCAGTAGTTGTGGCGCACGGGCTTAGTTGCTCCGTGCTCCTTATACCTTTTTTCCCCTTTTCCTTGATATACTGCACTGGCCAGGATAACCAGTATGATGAGGAAATGAAGTGTTGGTAGTAGGCATCTTGCCTTATTTCTGATGTTAGAGGGAATGTTTTCACCAGACACCATGAAGTTTTATGTTTCCTTTAGGGTTTCTTTTTTTTTGCAGATACACTTTATTGAGTTAAAGAAGTTTCCTTTTATTCCTAGTTTGCTAAGAGTGTCTCTAATATATGAATGTTTAATTAATGTTGTATTATACATAAACAATTTAAGTTTTCCATGTCTTCTTGAGTCTGTTTTTGCAAGTTGCATTTTTCCAGGAATGTATACATATTTTGAAGTTTTCAGGTTATTATGAAGTTGTCCACAATATTCTTTTTTTTAATCTGTTGCATCTGTACTTATATTCTCCATTTTTCCCCTAATAGAGGTCTTCTTTCTTTTTTTATTGATTAACCTTAGCAGAAGTTTGTCAGTTTCATTAAGCTGTTCAGAAAATATTTGTCTTGGTCAATAGTCTCAATCATATGATTGCTTTTTACCTAATTAATTTCTGCTTCTATGTTTATTATTTCCTTCTAATTTTTTGAGGCTTATCTGCTAATCTTTTTTCTAACTTCTCAAGTTCTGTGCTTAGGTCATTAATTTTGAACGTATCTTCTTTTCTAATGGAAGCATCTAAGGATATATATTTCCCTACAAGCATTCTTTTAGCTGTATATTACAAGTTTTGACACACAATAATTTATTATCATTCAATTCTAAATATGATGTTTGTCTGTTTTTCCTTGTAGTTTAATTTTTGCTCTTTATTGGGTATAAACAAGCTTATAATTGTCATATTTTTCTGGTGATCTAAAACTTTTATCATTATGTGGTGACCCGCTTTTTTTTGCCTTCTTGTCTATTTTGTCTGACAGTCAAATATAATTTGCCTAATATATATTTTCTCTTCCTTGAACTATAATGTTTCTGTATCCTTATGCTTTAGGTGTGTCACATATAAATAACTGGATTTTATCATCTTTTCCATCTGACCATCTTTGTATTTTAACTGAAGAATTTCGTTTATTGTGATTACTGATATATTTGGATTTAATTCTACCATCTTATTTTGTGCTATCCATTTGTTCCACCTTTTCTGTTCTTTTTTTCCTTCTTTCTTGTAAAAGATCTGGATTAATTGAGGTTTGTTGTTTGTTTCTCTTGCTTTTCAGTTTTAACTTATGAGGGTATAATTGCTGATAAATGATACTCTTTATGTCTACCCTAAAATATTAGCGTGAATACTTTACCATTTCAAAAGTTAATTTTACTCTCCTCATGAATCACAAAAGAACCTTAGAATTCTTTTGCTTTGATCATCCTCCTCCCAATATATACGCCATTGTTATCCAGTATTTCAGGTATCTCTTTTTTAACCCTATAATTTATACATTATTAGTAGTTTTATTCAATTGATTATTGCTTAGATATACCCACATATTTACCACTCCCTTGTGCATGATTCCTTTTTACATCTCAGACCTTCCATTTGGGTCATTTTCTTTTTCCTTGATCTGCATGTGTTTGAACTTTTCTCTATTGAAGCTTATTAATAACCCCTCTCTGAGAATGGGCTCTCTAACATTGCTTCCTCGGCATCGTTTGTGAGGCTGGTTTGAAAGCATAGGGATTCAGGCGATTTGCTGCCTTCAAGCTGGAAAAGGTAACTCTTAGATAAGGCAGACTTTGTTAAAGAGAAGATGTTCCAGTCACATCAAGGGGCCCTGCTTCTAAGCCTTATGAGGATCCTGTTATCTCTTACAGATAAAAGAAACTAGATACATGCATCAAATTTACCTGCAAGAATCTTAAAATCCTTTAATCTGACCAAATGATGCAAAGCAGTTTAATAAAGGGAATCTCACTTTATTTTGGGTTGAAGAATGGAATTTTTCATAATACAAGGTTGCTTGAATATTCCAGTAAAACCACTTCAAAACTCCGTCTCCTGATTACCTCAGTCTCCATAGTGGACATCTGGGTTTTATGCCTGCCCGACATCTATTCTCTTTTTTTCTGATCGTAACACTCTAATTTGCCTTTGAGGGGATATCCTTTCTTCATTCTTGCTCCATGTAATGGGAGGAATGAGCCCACCCTCTGATTCCAGAGCTGGTCATCTGACTCAAGTGTGGCCAATCAGGGTATTCCATCCCCTGGGCTGCAGGGATGAACTCTTGACCCTGGACAGGCTGACAGGTGAGGTGATGAAGCCCTAGTCAATAAGGACTTAATGAGCAAAGCAACATGTGAGAAGCCTTAGCAATCTTGGCCTTGACACAACAGATGGAACAGAGGCCCCATCTTGAAAGCCTAGACTAGGTTTATCCAAGATTCTTTAATAATGGCTGAACTTGTCTGGAGGGCTGTATTAGTTTCCTATTGGTACCGTAATTAATTAACACAAATTTAGTGACTTAAAAAACAACATAAGTTAATTTTTTTGCAGTTCTGAAGGTACAGCTGCATTCTTTCTGGGGGCTCTAGGGGAAAAGCCGTTCCCTTGCCTTTTCTAGTTTCTAGAGGCTGTCTGAGTTCCTCGGCTCATGACTCTACTTCACATCTCCGTCTTTGACTCACTGCCTCCCTCCTTCCATGATAAGGACCCTTGTGAATATATTGGGACCACTTAAAAAATCCAAGGGAATCTCCCTATTGTAAGATCCATAACTTAATCACACCTGTAAACTCCCTTTTACCATGTAACACATTCATAGATTCCAGGGATAAGGATGTGAAGATTTGGGGGGGGGGCTATGGGTAAGATCCACCATGAGTTAAATGTGCACTGGGGCCAAGGTACCTCCTGACAAAATCCTCATCTGAGGAAAAGAGACAGCTGATGGTCCAACTCATTGGTGTGACAAGGAATCTGTTAAGTTCATCAGGGAATGTCTTACTGAGATTAGTTTTTCAGAGAGGGAGACCTTGCGTTATTCCTAAGAACTGATACCAGAAATCTGTGAAGAGGAGGTGGTAAGAAAAGAATTCATTTCACTACAAACTGAGAAATTTAGAACACAAGCTGGCATAGCTGTGGAGCCACATAGCAGAGTGGAACCCCCATGGGGGTGTTTGGGGACTAGAGTCCAGTGGCTCTGTGGGAAGGGCTATGCCTTCTGCCTGGACCTCAAGTTACTGGCTGAAGTTTGGCTAGAGCAAAGACTCCCATGACATGGCTTCAGAGTGGTTAACTTTTGAGGGTACTTTCCCCACTCATACGTACATTTCATAGGCCTCCGAGAAAAGGCTGAAAAAGGACAAAGGTATCCTGCTGCCAGGGCTCCGGATGCTTCTGCTCCAACACCAGGACAACCTGGCCATCATTGCGCTACTCAGGCCACTCCAGCAGGCGTGAACAAATGGCAGGAGGATGTGGCTTGGTGAGCTGTTTCAGAGTCCGCCTGTGTTGCTGGTCCTCGTAGCATGTGGAAGGGGGAGGGAAGCGGGTGTGAAGGATGGTTCTGTACTTTGTGGCAGGTTAACAAGTGGGATTTTTCTCTTTGCCCCAAAATTGGTACTTAGGATCCAACTGGAGAGATAAAAAGCCGTAAGTACTTCACATGCTAAACCACCGCCACGTCGCTCACCTTGCCCAGAGCTTACTGGTAGGTGGTAGAACTGGTCCTTCTAACAGCAGCCGTAGCTGCTGACCAGCCCTCCAAGCCCACCACCTTTCCAGACAGGAGAGAAGGGATTTGTCAGGGTTGTGAGCTGAGACCCAACACCCTGGAGCAGCTGGAGCCTGGAGGTTGAAGGGCGGGCGGCCTCCCAGAGGAGATACAAGCCCTTCCCTGATGAGGTGAGGGCAGAAGGAAGAAGGACCAGCAGTTCGCGGCCCTGCCCCCCCAGTCAGGTCGGTGAGCCGCCAGCCTGTACGGATGGGGGAGTGGACAGCTTTGAAAAGCTGGACTGTCTTTTAATAATCAAGAGTGAAAAGTAAGTTATGGAATCTAAGCTATTGCCAAGGGACCCCCTACACAGGGAGAAAGAAAGTTTCAACATCTGGGGCTACAGATTGGAAGACGAATAGAACAGGTTCATGTTTTACCCCCCCAGAGTTAGGGTTATTAGAAATCTTTACAACGAATTTACAGTAATGGCAGAATAAGCACCAAGAATCTTATTTTCTCCTGATAGTAGGCAAGCTGCCCTACCCTTTCCTAGAAGGAAAACAACAAAATACAAAACACCTGGAGAGAAGGGACGAGAAGAAAGGGGAGGTGGGGAGGGGAGCGGAGAGGAGAGAAGAGAGAACAGAAAAATAACACCTGTGGCTAAACTTAGTTGTGGGCCTTGGAGAAAATCAGGTGAAAGGAAGGAATGGAATGGGGTGAGGGTTACAGGTTCTCAGCGGGCTCCAATTACAACCTAACAGCACGCGAAACTCACTGGGCCGTCGTTTCGGACTTGATGAAAAGAACAGCCTCCTTGCCTTAACTTTAGTCCGGGCAGTCAGAGAAGCTGGAATCCTCCCGGGAGGGAGAAGTAGAAAGGTGCCTTGTTTTCATGTTATTTTTAGGGTTGGAGGTGGTGGCGGTGGCGATGGTGGTGGGTGGAAAAAAATAGAAAAGAAAAAGAAAAGCAGCAGAACAATTCCTTTGTGCTGTTTTAACAGAAAAGCTCTCCTTCTCTCCTCAGGCTCAATAGACGTCACCTAGTGGGCAAACGGCGGACTCACACTCAGCCGGCTTCCGTGGCCAGCCCAGGTTTGACTTCCTATTTCCTTGCTTCACCTACCAGACGCAGGGGTGTAAACGGTGTTTCAGCCTCTCAAAAGCTGCCCCTCACATTGCGGTGGAGGCAGCAGATGATTCGGGCTGGCAGAGAGTGGCCCAGAAGAGCCAGAGAGCCCCGAGAGCTGGGGTAAACAAAGGGGACTCCGCGGCTGCCGGACTCAGGGCAGGAGCTGGGAACCAGAGAAGCTGCGGGCTGACGGGGGCTTACACGTAGCTGTGGTCAGCAACAAGCTGAGGGTCTGGAATCTGGGGTGCCTGATGAGGCAGGTTGGAACTCATTGGTCCTCAAGACAGAGATCTGACATTTAGAAGGTCATTAGTATTCAAGGCAGTGGCACCGGCCAGCAGAAATACGGTATATTCATTCTAGCCAGGGACCATCAGTCCTCTGACCCGTTCTGTATTTTATACACTGCATGCACATTCTGGGCCTGGCCAAAACTTCTGGGGCCCATAGGAGTGTGGGTATAAGGAGTGTTTCAGCCGGTGTGAATTGAGGTGTTTTTTTCCTGAGGTATAGTTGACATATTAGTTTCAGGTGTACAACGTAATGATGCCGTATTTGGATATATTGTGAAATGATCACTGCAGTAAGTTTAGTTAACATGCATCACCACATGTAGTTACAAAAAAATGTTTTTTCTTGTGATGAGGACTTTTAAGGTCTACTCTCTTAGCAACTTGCCAATAGGCAATACAGTAGTATTAACTATAGTTGCCAGGTTGTACATTACATCCACATGACTTATTTATTTTAGAACTAGAAGTTTGTACATTTGACCCCCTTTCCCCATTTTTCCCACTCCCCAACCCCCAGCTCTGGCAACCCCCAATCTGTCCTCTGCATCTATGAGCTTAGGGATTTTTTTGTTTTTGTTTTTGAGACTCCACATATAAGTGAGATAATGTGGCATTTGTCTTTCTCTGACTTATCTCTGGCTGATTTCACTTAGCATAATGCCCTCATGTTGCATAATGTCCATCCTTGTTGCAAATGTAAAGATTTCCTTCCTTTTTATTGCTAAATAACAGTCATATATATATCACATTTTCTTTATCCATTCATCCATCAATGGACGTGTAAGTTGCTTCCATGTCTTGACTATTGTAATGCTGCAGTGAACATGGGGGAGTATTTATCTTTCTGAGTTAGTTTTCTTTTCTTCAGATAAGTACCCAGAAGTGGAATTGCTGGATCATATGGTAGTTGTATTTTTAAATTTTTGAGGAACCCCCATACTGCTCTCCACAGTGGCTGCACCTATTTACATTCCCACCAACAGTGCACAAAGGTTCCCTTTTTGCCATATCCTCACCAACACTTGTTACTTCTTATCTTTTTGATGAAAGCTGTTCTCACAGGTATGAGGTGATATCTCATTGTGGTTTTGATTTGCATTTCCCTGACGAAGAGTGTTGTTGAGCATCTTTTCATGTGTCTGTTGGTCATCTGTGTATCTTCTTTGGAAAAATGTCTATTCAGATCTTCTGTCCATTTTTTAATCAAATTGCTTGCTTTTCTGCTGTTGAGTTGTACGCCTTCTTTATACTTCTTTGGATATTAATTCCCTATCAGATACACGATTTGCAAATATTTTCTCCCACTCAGTAGGGTGCTTTTTCATTTTGTTGATGGTTTCCTTTGCTGTGCAGAAGCTTTTTAGTTTGATATAGTCCCATTTGTTTATGTTTGCTTTTGTTGCCTTTGCTTTTGGTGTCAGATATGAAAAATCCTCATCAAGACCAATGTCAGAGAGCTTACCACACGTATTTTCATCCAGGAGTTTTATGGTTTCTTACATTATTTAATGTATTAGTATTTAATCCATTTTGAGTTAATTTTTGTGTATGGTGTAAGATAGTGGTCCAGTTTCATTTGAATTGAATTTATGACACAATCAAAAAAATTCTGACTAATACATCTGCTCAGTCCTATTGCAGAAGACTTTGGAGAGTGCCAGTAGTCAGAAATAAAGTGGCAGTAAGGCAGTAAACATGACCTATACTTACCTGCCCGCATCCCCTTCTCTGGGACTGTCCTGCCTAGACAATCTTGATGAAGGTATGGGCCTAAGCATGTTATTCCAACCCAGCACTTGGCCAGGGGCAGGTGCTTGACGCCAGGACAGTCTAGATAGGTTAGGTTATGCTACCTTAAGAAACAACACCCACGTTATTAGTGGCTTAAAAGAACATGGGACGGGAGAAGAATATAGGCTTATTTCCGGATCATACTCCCTGCCCATAACATGTCAGGTGGGGGTTCCTCTCCAGATTGTCCTCAATCCAGGAGAGGTTGAAGGGACAACCACCTACTGGAGCATTGCTGGTCACTACAAAACAAAAACCAAAAAAACAAAAACAAGAAAATGGCTGAGATAATACAAGGGGTTGAATTGTCAGACCAAACACGCAGGGATTATAGATCCTACCTGATACTAAAATGTATTAATAATTCAAAAGATATAGGCAATTCCAAGATGGGTTCAAGATGGAAGAGTAGAAGGACGTGCCCTCACTCCCTCTTGCGAGAGCACTGGAATCACAACTAACTGCTGAACAGTCATCAACAGGAAGACACTGGAACTCAACAAAAAAGATACCCCCCATCCAAAGATAAAGGAGAAGCTACAGTGAGATGGTAGGAGGGGCACAATCACAATAAAATCAAATCCTGTAACTGATGGGTGGGTGATTCACAATCTGGAGAACACTTATACCACAGAAGTCCACCCACTGGAGTGAAGGTTCTGAGACCCACATCAGGCTTCCCAACCTGGGGGTCTGGCAAAAGGAGGAGGAATTCTTAGAGAATCAGACTTTGAAGGCTAGCGAGATTTGACTGTAGGACTTTGACAGGACTGGGGGAAACAGAGACTCCACTCTTGGAGGGCACACACCAAGTAGTGTGCACATCGGGACTCAGGGGGAAGGAGCAGTGACCCCATAGAAGACTGAACCAGGCCTACTTGCTAGTGTTGGAGGATCTCCTGCAGAGGCGGTGGGTGGCTGTGACTCACCGTGGGGGCAAGGACACTGGCAGCAGAAGTTCTGGGAAGTACTCCCTGGCATGAGCCTTCCCAGAGTCCCCATTAGCCCCCCCAAAGAGCTGGGTAGGATCCAGTGCTGTGTCGCCTCAGGCGAAACAATCAACAGGGAGGGAACCCAGCCCCACCCATCAGCAGACAAGCGGATTAAAGTCTTACTGAGCTCTGAGTCTTACTGAGCTCAGAGCAACACCCAGCTCTACCCACCACCAGTCCCTCCCATCAGGAAGCTTACACAAGCCGCTTAGATAGCCTCATCCAGAGGGTAGACAGCGGAAGCAAGAAGAACTATAATCCTGCAACCTGTGGAACAAAAATCACATTCACAAAAAAAAAAAAAAAAAAATCACATTCACAGAAAGACAAGATGAAAAGACAGAGGGCAATGTACCAGATGAAGGAACAAGATAAAACCCGAGAAAAACAACTAAATGAAGTGGAGATAGGCAACCTTCCAGAAAAAGAATTCGGAATAATGATAGTGAAGATGATCTAGGACCTCGGAAAAGGAATGGAGGCAAAGATCGAGAAGATGCAAGAAATGTTTAACAAAGACCTAGAAGAATTAAAGAATGAACAACTAGAAGAATTAAAGAACAAACAAACAGATGAACAATACAATAACTGAAATGAAAAATACAGTAGAAGGAATCAATAGCAGAATAACTGAGGCAGAAGACGGGATAAGTGACCTGGAAGACAGAATGGTGGAATTCACCGCCACGGAACAGAAAAAAGAATGAAAAGAAATGAAGACAGCCTAAGAGACCTCTGGGGCAACATTAAACGCAACAACATTTGTATTATAGGGCTCCCAGAAGGAGAAGAGGGAGAGAAAGGACCCAAGAAAATATTTGAAGAGATTATAGTTGAAAACTTCCCTAACATGGGAAAGGAAATAGCCACCCAAGTCCAGGAAATGCAGAGAGTCCCAGGCAGGATAAACCCAAGGAGAACCACGCTGAGACACATAGTAATCAAATGGACAAAAGTTAAAGACAAAAATTACTGAAAGCAACAAGGGAAAAATAACATACAAGGAAACTCCCATAACATTAACAGCTGATTTCTCAGCAGAAACTCTACAAGCCAGAAGGGAGTGGCATGATATATTTAAAGTGATGAAAGGGAAGAACCTACAACCAAGATTACTCTACCAGGCAAGGATCTCATTCATATTCGACAGAGAAATCAAAAGCTTTACAGACAAACAAAAGCTAAGAGAATTCAGCACCACCAAACCAGCTCAACAACAAATGCTAAAGGCACTTCTCTAAGTGGGAAACACAAGAGAAGAAAAGGACCTACAAAAAAACCCCATAACAATTAAGAAAATGGTAATAGGAACACACATATCAATAATTACCTTAAACGTGAATGGATTAAATGCTCCAACCAAAAGACACAGCCTCGCTGAATGGATACAAAAACAAGACATATATATATGCTGTCTACAAGAGACCCACTTCAGACCTAGGTACACACAGGGACTGAAAGTGAGGGGATGGAAAAAGAAATTCCATGCAAATGGAAATCAAAAGAAAGCTGGAGTAGCAATACTCATATCAGATAAAATAGACTTTAAAATAAAGAATGTTACAAGAGACAAGGAAGGACACTACATAATGATCAAGGGATCAATCCAAGAAGAAGGTATAACAATTATAAATATATATGCACCCAACATAGGAGCACCTGAATACATAAGGCAACTGCTAACAGCTGTAAAAGAGGAAATCGACAGTAACACAATAATAGTGGGGGACTTTAACACGTCACTTACACCAATGGACAGATCATCCAGACAGAAAATTAATAGGGATACACAAGCTCTAAATGACACAATAGGCCAGATAGGTTTAGTTGATACTTATAGGACATTCCATCCGAAAACAGCAGATTATACTTTCTTCTCAAGTGCACACAGAACATTCTGCAGGATAGATCACATCTTGGGTCACAAATCAAGCCTCAGTAAATTTAAGAAAATTGAAATCATATCAAGCATCTTTTCCAACCACAGTGGTATGAGATTAGAAATCAATTACAGGGAAAAAAACATAAAAAACACAAACACATGGAGGCTAAACAATACGTTACTAAATAACCAAGAGACCACTGAAGAAATCAAAGAGGAACTCAAAAAATACCTAGAGACAAATTACAACGAAAACACGATGATCCAAAACCTATGGGATGCAGCAAAAGCAGTTCTAAGAGGGAACTTTATAGCAATACAAGCTACCTCAAGAAACAAGAAAAATCTCAAACAATCTAACCTTACACCTAAAGAAACTAGAGAAAGAAGAACAAACAAAACCCAAAGTTAGTAGAAGGAAAGAAATCATAAAGATCAGAGTAGAAATAAATGAAATAGAAACAAAGAAAAGAATATCAAAGATCAATAAAACTAAAAGCTGGTTCTTTGAGAAGATAAACAAAATTGATAAACCTTTAGCCAGACTCATCAAGAAAAAGAGGAAGAGGACTCAAACCAATAAAATTAGAAATGAAAAAGGAGAAGTTACAAGGGACACTGCAGAAATACAAAGCATCCTAAGAGACTACTACAAGCAACTCTATGCCAATAAAATGCACAGCCTGGAAGAAATGGACAAATTCTTAGAAAAGTATAACCTTCCAAGACTGAACCAGGAAGAAATAGAAAATATGAACAGACCAATCACAAGTAAAGAAATAGAAACTGTGATTAAAAATCTTCCAACAGGGCTTCCCTGGTGGCACGGTGGTTGAGAGTCCGCCTGCTGACGCAGGGGACATGGGTTCATGCCCCGGTCCGGGAAGATCCTACATGCCGCGGAGCCACTAGGCCCGTGAGCCACGGCCACTGAGCCTGCGCATCTGGAGCCTGTGCTCCGCGATGGGAGAGGCCACAGCAGTGAGAGGCCCGTGTACCGCAAACCATAATTCAAAAAGACACATGCACCACAATGTTCATTGCAGCACTGTTTACAATAGCCAGGTCATGGAAGCAACCTAAATACCCATCAACAGATGAATGGATAAAGAAGATGTGGTATATATATACAATGGAATATTACTCAGCCATAAATAGGAATGAAATTGGGTCATTTGTAGAGATGTGGATGGATCTAGAGACTGTCATACAGAGTGAAGTAAGTCAGAAAGAGAAAAGCAAGTATCGTATATTAACACATATGTGTGGAACCTAGAAAACTGGTACAGATGAACCAGTTTGCAGGGTAGAAATTGAGACACAGATGTAGAGAACAAACGTATGGACACCAAGGGGGGAAAGTGGTGCGGGGTGTGGTGGTGTGATGAACTGGGAGATTGGGATTGACATATATACACTAATATGTGTAAAATAGGTAACTAATAAGAAGCTGCTGTATAAAAAATAAATAAAATAAAATTCTAAAATTCAAAAAGAAATAGATATAGGCAATTCCAAGTTACAAGTGAACATGGAGAAATTTGGGACTGTCACTGCATTTCTCCCTTTCTTTCTGGATTAGAAAATATTCTTGTTTAGATTTAAAATCTAAATCTAGGTTTTAAGAAGGGCATCACTTGGAAAAAGGGAGGCTTTCAGCTAGGAAGTATCTCCAGTTTATACTCTAGTCATGACATAGCTGACTGAGAGTTTCCCAGTGGGCCATGCCCCGTGAATGCATAAATTCCAGATATGTTGACCGTAGGCAACCAAGCAGACAAGTCCCTCCTGCTAATAACATTCTATAGGTGAAGACTCTCCATTATCTGCCATCAGGAGGTGTGCTTAGCACATTTACAAGGAATAGGTTCTGTCTTTGAATCCTCCCTACTACCTGTTGGTATCCCCGGGAGAAAGAGAATGGGTTGCAGGCCAGCTGCTAATCTTTTCCTTTCTGGTGATGAATCATGCTTTGACTCTTAAAAAGGTTTCCATCTGGATATTAAGCATATCAGTTCTATTCACATTTCATTGACCAAAGCAGGTCACATGGCCAAGCCTGGAATCAAGAGGGTGGGAAGTATAATCCTTCCTTAGGGAAGGAAACCAGATATTGCTGAACAGTGATATAGTCTACCACAGGCAGCCAATCCATAGTCAGGAAGGGGGACCCTGATGTACAGATTTGCACTGTGGTAGGGTAACGCTAACTGCTGTAACAGATAAACCTCTCAATTTCACTTGCTTAACCCAAAGAATGCTTATTTCTCTTCCTTTTTCTTTTTAAATTTTATTGTTGATTACAATTTTGTGTTAATTATTTCTCTTACATATTATAATTCTATGTGATATTTGGCAGGCAGCTTTCTACATGGTAACTCAGGATACCAGTCTCCTCCCATTTAATTACCCTCTCCGGTGGCCTGAGTTCTCTTCTGTCTGGTTCACAGGGGAAGAAAGGATGCATAAGTGAGAACAGGTGCTTCCTAAGAGCTTTGGTTCATAAGTGACACACACAGCTTCACTTACATGCAAGGTAGACTAGGAAACGTAGTCCAGATGTACAGCTCCTTCCCAACCACAACTCTACACAGTGGAAAGGGAACAAAATCTCTGGTGGAAGCCAGTCACCTCTGCTGCAAGCATTAAAAGAGGGGGCTAGACAGATCTATCTTTCTCTAAGAAATTCCAACTGGCGAACACTAAATAATTTTCTAATTTGTGATAGAGCTGTAGCTAAAGGAATGTATTAGTTGGGATTGGGTTGAGTTGTGAATGGCGGGGAGGGGGGTGGGTAAATAGCAACTTAAAAAAAAAAGTTTATTTCTCATATGTAAAAGTCCCCAAATGAGCAGTCCAGGCTCTGCTCCATAAAGTCCTTGGGGATCCAGGCTCCTTCGATCTTGTTTTAGAAGACATGGCCTCCATTCCCAAGGAATGGTTTCCTCCTGGTCCTCAATGACAATTCCATGTCCAGCCAAAGTCTATAATCTAACTAATAAGAAGGAAGACAGGACAAAGAAGAGGGGAGAGGGCTCATACCTCCTGTCATTTTCCTTGAAAAGTTCCTGGAAGCTACCAGAGGACACTTCTGTCTATATTCCACTGGGCAGAGCATAGTTATATGGCCAAATCTAGGTGCAAAGAGAAGTCTTTATTCTGGTAGGCCAGAAGTTGACTGGTAGGAAGAGAACTACTCTTTTGTTTTACAAAAACAGCCTGATGGATGGAATTGGTTATGAACAAGTAGGCTCCTTGCAGATTAACCTAGATGGGAAAGAGTTAGTTAAAGAGAATTCAGTTGCTTTTCACAGTAAAATCAGAGAAAATTAGAATCTTCCTGTGTTGTGCAAAAGAGCAAGGTTGCAGGAATATAGGAGAGAAAGAGAACAGTCTTGGTAGAGGGTGGATCTGGGTACCATGGTGTATTGGTTTCCTAGGGCTGCCTTAACAAAGTACCATAAACTGAGTGGCTTAAACAACAATTTATTGTCTCACAGCTCTAGAGGCTTGAAGTCCAAAATCAAGGCACTGGCAGTGTTGGTCCCTCCTGAGGGCTCTGAGGGAAGGGTCCATTCCAGGCTTATCTCCTTAGCTTGTAGATGGTCATCTTCTGCCTGTGTCTCTTCTTATCATCTTCTCTGTATGTGCATCTGTCTCTGTGTCCAAATGTCCCCTTCTTATAAGCACCCAGACATATTGGATTAGGACCCACCCCAATGACCTCAACTTGATTTACTCTGTAAAGACATTATCTCCAAGTAAGGTTACATTCTGAGGTACTGGGGATTAGGACACCAACATGTCTTTTTTTTGGGGGGGACACAATTCAACATATAACAAATGGTAAGGAAAAGGATGGCTGGTGAGAAATTCTCTGGGGACGGATGACAAGGACCTTTAAGAATAGCAGTATTTAATATTCACTGTAATGTTCTGTGTATTTAGAATAAATATGTTCATTTAGATATAAATCCCCTCTGTTACCCCAAAATGTTAGTAAAAAGTCTGCTGCATATGAACAACATTCAGTTTAGGGGTGCTTTGGAGAATGGGATCCTCTGTCTGAGGAAGCAATCTCGCCAGCTTGTCCTCTTCTACACAAGGCAAGCCTGGAGAGTTAATGCCCTGGAAGCATCCCTTAGACACGTCCAGATAAGGTGTTAGTGAATAAATACCCCAACTTCCTTGCCCCCTGTTTGGGACAACTTTGAGGTTCCTTCCTTGTCATCTCCAGATGCCTCAGCGGCACCAACCCCCAATTGCCCACTTCCTTGCCCTCCTGACCTCATGCCCCTCACTGGTGTTTCCTGGAGTTGCCGGACAAGAAAACTACTTGTGATCAAACCTCAGTCTCGAGTTTGCTCAGATGATTCTAAAGCTAAACAATGACCGAAAATCTGAAAACTTAAACTGGAATTCAAGAGCTTTCTTACTTAGTAAGCTTAGGAAAAAGTCCTGATATTCTTTTTTTTCTAATTTTTTTAATTGAAGTATAGTTGATTTATAATATTGTGTTAATTTCTGCTGTACAGCAAAGTGATTCAGTTATACATATATATATTCTTTTTTATATTATTGATATTTTCCATTATGGTTTATCATTGGATACTGAATATACTTCTCTGTGCTATACAGTAGGACCTTGTTGTTTATCCATTCCATGTATAATCATTTGCATCTGCTAACCCCAACTTCTCACTCCACACCTTCCCTGACCCCCTCCCCGACCCCCTCCCCCTCGGCAACCACCAGTGTGTTCTCTATGTCTGTAAGGCTGTTTCTGTTTCAGAGATAAGTTCATTTGTGTCATATTTTAGATTCCACATATAAGTGATATCATATGGTATTTGTCTTTCTCCTTCTGACTTCACTTAGTATGATAATCTCTAGTTGCATCCACGTTGCTGCAAATGGCATTATTTTGTTCTTTTTTATGGTTGAGTAGTATTCCATTGCATATAGGTACCACATCTTCTTTATCCATTCATCTGTCGATGGGCATTTAGGTTGTTTCCATGTCTTGGCTATTGTGAATAGTGCTGCTGTGAACATAGGGGTGCATGTATCTTTTTGAATTATGTTTTGTCTGGGTATATGCCCAGGAGTAGAATTGCTGGATCATATGGTAATTCTATTTTTAGTTTTCTGAGGAACCTCCACACTGTTTTCCATAGTGGCTGCACCAGCTTACATTCCCACCAACAGTGTAGGAGGGTTGCCTTTTCTCCACACCCTCTCCAGCATTTGTTCTTTGTTGACTTTTTAATGATGGCCATTCTGACCAGTGTGAGGTGGTATCTCATCATAGTTTTGATTTTCATTTCTCTAATAATTAGTGATGTTGAGCATCTTTTCATGGGCCTATTGGCCATCTATATGTCTTCTTTGGAGAAATGTCTATTAAGGCCTTCTGCCCATTTTTTGATTGGGTTGTTTGCTTTTTTGTTGTCCTAATATTCTTAGTGAATGCCTATTGATGTCTTTGATAATCCCCTGCCCTGGAAAGTGATGCTGGATCAACATCTCTTGTTTCATTCATGAGCTTTCAGCATTAGATTTGAGAAGGTGGGAAACAACAAATAATTGTATTTTTGAAGTTCATTTTTATTTTGCTCTGTGCTAGTACCTTGAAACAGATGGTATCCATTCAAATGAAAATGAAGTTTAAAAGTGATTTTTATTAAGATTAACATTCAGTTTAAGCTTTGCTTTATTCATACCACAAATAACTATGTGAGTTCCCTGTAAATAGGTTGTATATATCACATAATTCATAATCATTTGTGCTCTACCAGTTACATTGAAATTATGACTGAAGTTACCACAGAACCTCAATAGTCATTACTATGTAATTTGCAGTTTTCCAGATTTGGGAGCTTTTTGGACACTGCAAGTAGCTAGCCAATTGTTTTTAGAGAGTACAGTAGTGAGTGTTATTACTGAGGAGTTGGATGAAGCTCCTTTTTATGCCCTGAAGATTACTTGATAATTACACTTGATGCTATCATTTTTTTAAAAAAGTAACCAACACATAAATAGACAGCAAACTAACTATAATAACAGTCCAATAATGTGGGCCAATATTGTTGGCTGTGAAAATTAACACACTCTTCCACTGTTTTTTATTTCTCTAATGGGAACACCTGCCTATACAAGTACATTTACCTTTAGATGGATTGCCTTGACTCATGAATGGCATTAGATGAACAATCAGTGGAATTAAAGGGAAGAGTTCTGAGATTGTGTTTATCGTGTGAAAGCACAAGAGGCCACAAAGATGACTCAAACTAAGTCAGCTCCCCTTACCTTACCCAAAACAAACCTGGTCCTGTCCTCCCTTCAAAGTTCCTTGACTATGGTGCCCACACCTACCACCACCATTTCGTTTCAGCTATCTGACCCCAGACTAGAATGTATTACTACGGCCCACATCTCAGAAAATATTTTCTATAGATGAGGCCCATTAAAAGAGTTCTAACTTTTAAGTACTCAAAAACAATATTTCTTCTCTACTTTTTTCCCTTTTAAACTAGGCCGTAGTAGACTCTCCCCAGATATTTTTTATTTGCATATGTTTTTATTATGTATATATTTTTCCATTTTTTATTGAAGTATAGTTGATTTACAATGTTTCAGGTATACAGCAAAGTGATTCAGTTATACATATACACATATATATTCTTTTTCGGATTCTTTTCCATTATAGGTTATTACAAGATATTGAATATAGTTCCCTGTGCTATACAGTAGGTTCCTTTGTTTACCTGTTTTATCTCCAGACATTTTTTTATGCAAGGAAACACACTTCTCATTCAAAACTGACCCCAGGCCAAAGTGTTAGGAATTTAAAGTTTGCTTTCAGTCCCATTAAACTCCTTTTCTGCCTTCTCCTCCTCTCAACTTTATACGTTCAATGCACATCTGAGCAAGGCCTGCTTTTATGATAGTCTCTGGTGCCAGTCCCTGTGCTACCTTTATTCGTGGTAATTGCTCTGTACATATACCTCTAGGGAGTGAATAAAAGATTCTTTCCCCATCTAAAAGTACTTCAACCAGGGGGAGGTCACATGAAATTCTGAAATCTGATGTCAAGTTACCTTCCTGCAACTATTAATATGTGTGTAGCCCGTGAAACTGCCCACCATCCTAACTTCCCTGCTGAAAGAATAGAAGTCCCTGCCTGAAAACAGCCCAGTGACGACGTTGAGATTGAGTCTTTGGTGCCCTCATTTGCTGCAGCAGCTATTCCAAAATAAAAGCTCTTGCCTTTCACTGGTAGGTCGCCCTGGGAACCACTTTAATATGTCTATTAAGATCTTTGTTCATGTGCTGTCTGGCTGCTGGTATTGGCTCCCATTTCTAATTTTAATAAGACTTACACTAGCTAACTCACTGAAACAGTCCTCTTATATTTTTATTCAACTGATTAACTCCAACTGTTTTATGACTGAACCATTTTATTTAACAGTCTCCAAAAGTACCCCATAAAATGCTCATGAGTCCTTTCTAGGGGCCTTTTTAACAAGCAGGACCTACTACACTTTCAAAATTCTTGTGATCAAACTCATCTACTTCTAGAAGGCTCCAACTGATGGAACTACTGCCTGTAGAAAATCTGCTGGCTGTGTGGGATGAAATGACAGACTGACAAGATGGATAGAAAGGCTGCGGTTAGACACTGCTGGGATGCCGCCCAGCTCTCCCTCTCTCAGGAATCCCCTTCCACAGAGCTGGGCACTGGCAGCCATGTTTATACTACAAGTCCCCACTGCCTGGTCACAGCTGCTTGGACCTGAGGGAAACTTTTAACCAAAGTCGGGCTAATCCAGTTCTCTAGCCCAGGAATTTGGAATTGAGACTGAGAACTTGGTTGGTCTGTGTATGTTTTGCAATCTCAGGAGCAGGGGCTGGGGGTGGGAGGTGCATGTTACCTGCCACCCTGTGGACAGGGGAAGCAAGAAAGCCAATCTGAAGAGGAAGGAGAATGAAGTGAACAGGAGAGAACTAGAGATAAAGGTGCAGTGTTTTGAGAGCGTTCCAGCCCCTGGGCTCAGCCCCGGCTGACGCTCAGCTTCATTTCTGCCTTCCCTAGGGTTCCATGAGCTCCCCCTGCAGCCTTATAGCAAAGCCCTAAGTTCTGCTTCAACTGGTCTCTTATCATGGCCTAAGTGATGCTTTTAAAATACATCCACAAATTCTTTGACATTCCTCCGTTCCCATGGTGAAGGATAAACTCCCTCCCCTGAAATGTGGGCTGCATTTAGTGACTCACTTCCAACAAAGAGAATGGGGTAGAATGGACAGTGTGTGACCTTCAAAACCAGGTTGTAAAGGGCATTGCCACCCACCTTGCTCTCTTGCGTCTTGCCCACTCTGGAAGACTCCAGTAGCTGTGTCTTGAGGGCACTCAAGCAGCCTATGGAGAGACTCAAGTTGAAAGGCACTGAGGCCCCCCAACCATCAACCAGCTCTTCTTGCCCGCCATGTAAGTGAGCCACTTTGGAAGCAGATCTTCCAGCCCCAGTCAAGCCTTGGCCAACACTTTGACTAAAAACTCATTAAATTCCTAGCCAGAGCCATCCAGCTAAGCTTCTCCCAAATCCTTCACCCATAGAAACCATAAGGGTAACAAGTATTTATTGTTTTAAGCCACTAAGTTTGGGTAACTTGTATGCGGCAGACTTCAAGGTCCCACACTGTCTGGGCTCCCTTTCAAACCTCATTTCTGACCCCTGCTCTCCTTGCTTTTTATGCTGTAACTACATATTTTCCTCCTTGCAGCCTTCACCCTAGTATTTCCATTACCTGAAGTCCTCTTCCCACAAATAGCACTTTCTCATCTTTTAGGTCTTAGCTTAATAGACAGTGCTTCCCAGAGACCTTACCAAGACTTTACCCAAACTATCCTTCTACCCCATTCTCTCACAGTATTCTGTTTTTTGTCTCCATAGATTTTACTGTAACTTATATATTTATTTGATTTGGGGTTTTCTTATTGATATTTGTCTTTCCACTGTAAGTCCAGGGCCAAGCACACAGTAGACTGTCAGTAGTATTTGCAGAATAAATATTGTAAATGAAGTGGGTCCCATTAGCTATGACTAAGGAGTCCTCACTAATAGCCCAACAGATGAACGCTGGGCCAGGGGACCCAGATTCTATTTCCTTGTTTTCAATAAACCAAATGCCCTTTTCAGGGTGTTTTTAGCTCTTCCAAGGTATCTGTAGGACAGGTGGATACTCACCTAATGAAGAGGGCCCCCAAGCCCAGAGGGTTAGCGGTAAGAGACCAAACTGTTAAAAAGCCTTGGATGAGCTGGCTGGCCACTGACTGAGAATCAGCGCCAGCTCTGACAGCCCTCTGTCCTCCCACTGCTTCAGCGTACCTGGCTTTCCAGCCATTTTCAGAGCAGCAGGTCTGACCCTAATCCCAGAGTGCTGGAAAGATTTCATTGTCACTGCACCTGGTGTGGGGTTCCTGATGTCCTTTCTCTCTCCTCTGCCGCCCCCCCCCCCTCAGCGCTAGAAGCTTTTCCCTCTCCTGCTGTCCTCCCTGGGTCCACAGGAGTGCGCTCTTCCCTCGTCCCTCTCATTCCAGCCTCCCCCTGCCGGGTCACACAGTGCCTCCCCGAAGGGCCTCACTCTCCACCGTGTTCTCAGACTCAGTGGTGCCAGTAATTCCCATCTCAAGTCTCTAATTTACCTCTTAGAATATTTATAGCTTCAGTGACCCCCATCCCGAGGGTCACCCACAGGTAAGGTGATTTATCCTCACAACGAGCCAGGATACAAAGCAGGGCCTAAACCTGAGGAGGACACAGGTGACCTCCTGAAGAGTAGCCATTTCTTGGGCAAAACCCATGGCTTATGTGGCTGAATAGGTAGCCACAGCCATCCCTCATCTTCTCTCTCTCTGTACCCCTGCTCCCCTTTCCCAAGACCCCTGGTCTCATCCTCCCTCTCTCACTCTTTCTCTCTGTGCATCTACTCTTCCTTTTTTTTTAGTCTCAACCAACTTCCTCTGTTAATTTATACAAAGCCCACCCTGTACTTCATTCCTACTTCATCCCACAGGTCACTGTAGATGAAGTGTACATCTGTATCCTCTGTATCCCTCTGTATCCTTCAGCTCTAATTTTCAAGACAGCTTGTGAGAATTCATATCATCTTTTCAGGCCAAGCTATGCCTATCCGAGGGCAGTGGCTAACCTCTGCACGGAGGCGTCAGAGGCCATCAGGGGCTGGCAGAAGGGTCCTCGGCAGACTGTGGGCAGGTACTCTCCCAGAAGGGTGCAGTGTGGGCAGGCCTCCTTAAATGCCACTGCTCCACCAAGACCTGCCTCTTAGGAGGGAAAGTGTGATTTGAGGGTCACCCAACAGCCTAAATACCTACTCTATCAACCTTTGGAATTCAAGGAATTTTCTCCAGAAAAAATACTGATACTGGAGGATGTTACACAAGCACAGCTTACGGTCTTACAAAATGGGACTTCAGAGACCAGGAATAGCAAACTTACCTCGTGCCAACTCAGCAGCATTGTATTACAAAGAATTGTGCCCTCATCATTCTGTGATGTTTAGGTGTGAGGATTTGCTGATATCTGCCTGAATGTATTGAGTCACTCAGCATCATTTCTTCGAGGAAACCACCCCTTTCCCAGTGTGCTGGACTGGAATGTCCCTTATGGTGTCCTGTCCCTTCCATCCTCAGTGGTGAGCACATGATCCAGGCTGAATCTGTTCTAACCTGGCCTCAGTGATTGGTACAGAGGTGGATATGGGACCCCCACAGGACCATTTAGTCTTTTCTCTGATAGATGTGTTTTGTTAAACTAACAAGCCCTGAGGCTGCCAGGTGCCCTCTTCCCCACGACGTGAGAAAGTCTGCAGGCAGGCTGAAGACAAGGAAAGTCCTGTAGAACACAGAGATGGAGAGAGAGAGAGGGAGGGAGAACCTTAATAATACAATTTGACCTACTGGATCCAACTGTGCCCAAAGAAGCCAATTCATTCCTTTTTTTCCCCCTTAAACTACAGTAGTCCCCCCTTATCTGCGGTTTTGCTTTCTGTGGTTTCAGTTACCTGTGGTCAACCTCAACCTCGGTCTGAAAATATTAAATGGAAAATTCAGGAAATAATTCATAAGTTTTCAGTTGTGTGCCTTTCTGAGTAGCATGATGAAATCTTACACTGCCCTGCTCCATCCTGCCTGGGGTGTGAATCCTCCCTTTGTCTAGTATATCCTGCCCTTTACTCACTTAGCCATCTCCCTTACCACTATGCTTGTATTCAAGTCACCCTTATTTTACTTACTAATGGCCCCAAGCACAGGAGTAGTGAGGCTAGCATTTCGGATCTGCCAAAGAGATGCTACAAAGTGCTTCCTTTAAGTGAAAAGGTGCAAGTTCTCCACTTAATAAGAAAAATTACATGCTAAGGTTACTAAGATCTTAGGTAAAAATGAACCTTTATGAAATCATGAAGGAGAAAAAAAATTTGTGAAGTTTTGCTGTCACACCTCAGATTGCAAAAGTTACGGCCACAGTGTGTGATAAGTGTTAAGATGACAAAGGCATTAAATTTATACAATAATATATTTTGAGAGAGACCACATTCACATAACCTTTATTACAGTATGTTATAATTGTTCTATTTTTTATATAGTTATTCATTTCTGTGCCTAATTTATAAATTAAACTTTATCATAGGTATGTGTATATAGGGAAAACTATAGTATATATAGGATTCAGTACTATCTGTGGTTTCAGGCATCCATTGGGGTTCTTGGAATGTGTCCCTCACAGATAAGCGGTGGGGGGGGACTACTGTAGTTTGAGCTGGATTTTCTGTCACATGCAACCAACAGAATTCGAACTAATAATCCCATTCATTTTACAGAGGAGACTGGGAGTCCAAGAGAGTAACTGATTTGCCTAAGACCACTCATCTAGTTAGTTATATGGCCAATCAGAAAGCAGGTTCTAAAAGACTGTGACATGAGCCATCTGTCCTTCTGGGTCAGAGAAAAAAACCCTGTTGAAAGCTACCTGGGTGCTGATTCTGTCACTAGCTCTCTCCTCCATTCCATGTCATTGGAAAATTTGATAAGCATCCTATAAATGTCTAAGCTACTATTAATATTCTTAAACAACACTAGATCCTAACCACAGAAACCTTCCCCCATTATGACAGTGACCCACTGACCAATCTTTTTTTTTTTTTCCTTTTTCGGTGTTAGAGCTCTTTCTTGATTCTTCTAGCAAACCTGACACCTACATAGTAATCCAGACACAAGATTTTCCACTGTATTTCTAACCTTTGGGTCTACAAACACTGAATTAAGTTTGTTTTGTTCTTTTCTGCTCCCTTAAAAAATGACATTTTTCCCATTTTTTAATGAAATTCTTTTATCCTATTTTTTTAACATCTTTATTGGAGTATAATTGCTTTACAATGGTGTGTTTGTTTCTGCTGTACAACAAAGTGAATCAGCTATACATACACATATATCCCCATATCTCCTCCCTCTTGCGTCTCCCTCCCACCCTCCCTATCCCACCCCTCTAGGTGGTCACAAAGCACCGAGCTGATCTCCCTGTGCTATGCAGCTGCTTCCCACTAGCTATCTATTTTACGTTTGGTAGTGTATATATGTCCGTGCCACTCTCTCACTTCATCCCAGCTTACCCTTCCCCCTCCGCATGTCCTCAACTCCATTCTGTACGTCTGCATCTTTATTCCTGTCCTGCCCCTACGTTCTTCATAACCATTTTTTTTTTAGATTCCATATATATGTATTAGCATACAGTATTTGTTTTTCCCTTTCTGACTTACTTCACTCTACTCTGTATGACAGACTCTAGGTCCATCCACCTCACTACAAATAACTCAAATTTTGTTTCTTTTTATGGCTGAGTAATATTCCATTGTATATATGTGCCACATCTTCTTTATCCATTCATCTGTCGATGGACACTTAGATTGTTTCCATGTCCTGGCTATTGTAAATAGAGCTGCAGTGAACATTGTGGTACATGACTCTTTTTGAATTATGGTTTTCTCAGGGTATATGCCCAGGAGTGGGATTGCTGGGTCATATGGTGGTTCTATTTTTAGTTTTTTAAGGAACCTCCATACTGTTCTCCATAGTGGCTATATCAATTTACATTCCCACCAACAGTGCAAGAGGGTTCCCTTTTCTCCACACCCTCTCCAACCAATCTTTTGATACAGCTGTTTAATTGCTTACTAACCTACGAATTGTACTATTGTGCAGTCTACACCCTTGCTATTCAAAGTGTGGAGTCTGGACTTGGGCAACATCCTGGAGCCTGTGAAAATGCAGACTCTCAGGCCCTACTCCAGACCTTCAGAATCTGCATTTTAACAAGATCCTCGGGGGATTCACTGCACAATAAAGCTTGAGAAGCATGGATCTTCCTTACCTGAGGATCCTTACCTTAACACAAACACACATACACACTTTTGCCGTATGTCTTCTGAAATTTGATGAACTTATACACACACACCCTTTATCTAAAAATCAGGCAACCCTGTTGCAATAAGGAATATAGTTAGTTTGGTGCATCTTTTTCTTACTGAACCTGTGCAAGTACATCTGGGTCCCTGCTGTTAAACCATAATTTTAATAAAAAGAAATATTGTTGAGGCTTATTGCCAAAATGCCAGAACTACAGATGAGAGCACCTTCTTTTTTTTGACTTTTTGAAAATTGGGATCATATTTGCCCATCTCAAGGCTTTCCAAAACCACTCCTACTATTCTTCCAACACATTCTTCACAGTTCCTTAAAGATGATCAATGGAGTTCAGCGATTTCATTAGCAAGTGTTTTCAATATTCTGGAACTCCTCTGAGTCAGGTCATTCAAGTTGATTTAGAGCATCGAGGTCAGTGGATTTCAACCCTGGCTGCACATAAGTGTCACCTGAGATAGCTTTAAAACTACCGGCAGTGGGACCTCTCAACAGGCCAATTGAATCAGCATCGCAGGGTGGAGCCCCAGCAGGGCATTGCTTTTTTAAGCACCCCCAGGTAATTCTAATGTGTCACCAGGGTTAAAAGCAATGGAACAGAGTGGTTTCTTTTAATCTAGCGCCCAGGGCCCATGGAATCAGAATCTCTGTGGCTGAGGCACAATCATCCAGTTTTAAGCCCCCCAGGTAACACTCAGATGCAGCCAGGACGGAGAACCACTGATGAGAAACTGTGGTCAGTTGAAGGCAGGTATGCGTATTCTTCTGTAAATGCAGCCTAACCTAACCCAAACTAATGCAAGTAGGGCTCACCATTTGGATAAGTTCCCCAGACATCCTCGAGCCCTCCTAGCCCAAGGTCCCCTGGAAAGCAAGGAGAAACGATCAATTCAAGGAAAAAGTACAAAAGACCCGTTCAGGAAAAATATATAGCTGCCAGATCAACTCAGTAACTGAAGGTTTTATCGTTATTGAGCTGAAAATATTCCTCTAACCAGCGCAAAGATGTTAAGATGGCTCTTTGCCTGACCAGAGGAAGATGATTTTAAATCTTACTGGATTTTTGGTCCAAGTCCCTGGAGGAAGCCTAAGGGGGCTGGGAGTCACAGGAAGGGGGAGGCTGGGTGGAGGGATGAGGGGAGGGTGCCCTGCCTAAGAGCTCCACCACATGTAGGCTAATCGCCCCCTATAGAGATGTAAAGATGCAGGGATCAATTCAAAGTGTCACCCAGATCCCAGAGCTGAATCAGTGAGGCCTCTCGATGTCACCTCAAGAACTAACCTCATGGCAGGGGCGGCACACATCAGTAAGAATCTCTAATTACTTTTTTCTTTTATTGATCTTAGCTGATCTGTTCATGTGATCCAACCTGCACTGAATGGAGGCTGGTCCATTTAGTCTCCTCCTGGCTGAGGGGCTGGCTTAATTATTCTTGCCATCCACTTTATCACCTTTGAGCCTTCCTTATGAAAGATGTCATTGACACCTCAGAGAAAGGAGTTCTTTATAATGTAGCATTTTTCGGGAGAGGATTTCATCTGCCAAGTGGGAAAATACAGCTTGTCAGGCAGACTGGCGGAGCATTTTTCATGCTCTGAGAGTTTTCTTTCAGCTGTTCAGCAGCCTGTGGTCTGGGTCATTTTCAAGATCTACTGAGAGCCAGTGAGTGGCTGTGCCTACAGACACACAAGTCACACAAGCCCTCCTGGCAACACACGTGTGCTCAGGCCCCCTTCAGAGATACCATGTCGCTTTAGAAAGAGCAATGAGCTGCCACTGGGTTCAGATTCTGACTCTGCCCCTGTGCGGTTGTGATGTGTAGTAGAAGTATGTATATTGGTCTCTGCCCCGCCTCCCCCACCCCCACCCCCACCCCGCAATCAGGCAGCTCTGGGTAGGCTCCTGGATGAGGGCTGGTTACCAGAAAGACCAAGCCCATGATTAGAAGCTTGGCATTATCAGCCCCACCCCCATTCTCTTGAGAAGAGAAAAGGGCTGAAAATGGAGTTAATGATTGATCATGCCTATGGGATGAGGCCACCATAAAATCCCAAAAGTATGGAGTTCGAAGGGCTTCCAAGTTGGCGAACACAACCACACAAGGAGGGTGACGTACTCCAACACCATGGGGACGGAAGCTCCTGTGTTCAGGACGCACCCCCCCCCCCCGACTTTACCCTTATGTATCTCTTCATCTGGCTGTTCTACTGTATCCTTTATCATCTCCTTTAATAAGCTGGTAAATGTGTTTCCCTGAGTTCTATGAGCACCTCTAGCAAATTAATCGAACCTGAGGAGAGGGTTGTGAGAACCTCTGTTTTGTAGCCAAATTGGACAGAAGTTGTGAATGATCTAGGGACCTACTACTTACAATTGACATCTGAAGTAGGATGGGAGCAGGCTTGGGGGACCGTGCCCTTAACCTGTGGGATCTGATGCTAGTGTCAGAATTTAGTTAAGTTGTAGGATACCCAGCTGGTGTCACAGAGAATTGCCTGGTGTGGAGAAAAACTTCCACATATTTGGTGACCAAAAGTAAAGTATTCTGGGTGAGAGTAAAGAAGGACACAAGAGTAGAGGAGAGACATATTTTTTTGAGGCAGGAACCCTCTTTGTCTCCCTTTGCCTGGCAAAGTAATAAAGCTATCCTTTTCTACTTAAAAAAAAAAAAGAGTAGGGGAGAACTGGATTTTTCCCAGTTCCTAAGAGGGGAAAATTGGGTGGGTTTTTCCTTTTCAGCCCCTCACTCTGACTTGGCCTCTAGGTGACACTTTTGGGCAAGTCAGTTAATTTCCCAGGGCCTCGGTCCACTTATTTGTAAAATAAGAAAAAGTATTCTTTAAGAAAGCTTTCAGCTTTAAAATACTATAATTTTGTGGTTTTTCTTATTAGAAATAGAAAAATGAAAACATCTATATTTTTCACTACACATGAGCAGTTATTTTTTATTACTCAAATAGCACACATATTTTGCCAGAAAGTAGAAATACTATTAGCAGAAAGATTAAACTGTAAATCTTCCATACTCTTACCACCCTTAATATTTTGTATATATCCTTCCAGACTTTTACCTAACCAAAACATGCTAGAAATCTTTCTGCGAAAATATGATCCCATCCAACCAACTGTTCTGTGGTCTGCTTTTTCACTGAGTACAATATATAAAACATCTTTCCATGTCAAAAAAAATATATGTATTTATATGCTAAGGATTACATAGTATTCTAAGAATGTAGCAAAATTTATTTAACCAAATTCCCATTTTTGCTATTATAAATATTGTTGTATTGAACATCCATGGATATACACTTCATCTCATTTCTTTTTCCTTAGGAAAATTCCTAGAAGTGAAATTCCTGAATTTAACAGTAAACTTCTTTTAGGGATATTATACATAAAATTGTCCTTCAGTAAGTTGTATAAATTTACATTCCTCAAACATGATTTTGCATTTTCCCCATCCTCTCCCTCAATCGTTTTACTTTTTGTCTTTTGTAGGTATATCCTATTACTTTTTTTTTTTTTTTTTTTTTTTTTTTTTTGCGGTACACTGGCCTCTCACTGCTGTGGCCTCTCCCGTTGCGGAGCACAGGCTCCGGACGCGCAGGCCCAGCGGCCATGGCTCACGGGCCCAACCGCTCCACGACACGTGGGATCCTCCCGGACTGGGACACGAACCCGTGTGCCCTGCATTGGCAGGCGGACTCTCAACCACTACGCCACCAGGGAAGCCCTATCCTGTTACTTTTAATTTTGCATTCTTTGATAACCAGTGGAATCTGTTCCCTCTGTTTATTTTTCTTGGAGATTTGTGTATTTTCCCCTAGAAAACTGTCTGTGTCCTATGTCCATTTTTCCATTGGGACTGTCTCTGGACGCACTTGTATAGGCATAGCTGCTGCCACCTTAAAAGTGACGGATGAGACGTGACAGGTGAAGGGGTGAAGAGGGAGGGAGTCACCATGGAAGGTTTCTAGGGTACCTGGGGCTAACAGATAGGCCCATGTGCCCCCCACAGCCCCACCCTGTACCCCTAGCACCTGGGTGACCCACAGCAGAACACAGAGGAGGGGATGCAGAGCTTAGGCTCCTGACGATGTGGGGGGAACTGAAGCAGCTCTCCAGGTGACTAATGGAACCTTGGCTGTCGTAGCAGGATCAGGGCACAGAAGGATCCAGAGCAGTCCAGGAGGCATCATTGAGAAAAGTCACCAGAAGACAATGAGTGATGCCTTGGGCTTGCGGCATCTCCAAAATATCTAGCTGCATCGCTGATATCCACCACACATTTCTGCTTTGGTTATTTGATAAATATTTATTGAGCATTTACTATGAGCCAGGGACTGCACTTGCCAAAATAAATAAATACACAACAGAAATATTGTTACGTATATAACTATTTGGTTTTTGTTTCTTCAAAGAGATTTGATTTTCAGCATTCAGGAGACTAGGGCTATTTCATTTGAAATAGTTAGAAAACATAATCAGAACACTAAAGGGAATAGGATCTGAATGGATGGAAATGGACTCCTCTGATTGATACATTGTTTTTATAGAACCATGTGATTAGACAGGACCTGGAGATGGCATGCCTTAAATGGTTTCCCTGGAGCAGGAAGAAGTGATATTACCTTATTCCCAGCCAACTCACCAGAGGGGAATATGCTTTCACAAAAGGCAAACTTATCAAGAGTTTGTGCTGGGTAGTGATGGAAATAGTACTAACAGTGGTAATGGAACATCTATCCGTTTTTACAGTGATGTGTGTTACAACTTTTTAATGTGAAAATCTCCAGACTGCTGACATGAGAGAAATGGAAACTTCCGGATGTTCCCTGTGGCAGCTGGCTAGTAATTCACTACGACTGAATCAGATTTCAAAGTCAGTAGAGTTCAGCCCCTCTTCCTTGCCTGCCCCCAAATATCCGGCACAATCCAAAATCAATAATTCAGTTATGTGGATTATCTCAAAGGTATGAAGTAGTATAATAAGCAAGTCCCTCATTTTGTGTGTCTCTGTATTTGTAAGGCAAGTTTCACATTTCACCCTGGGCATATCACTTGCCTGACCAGATTTTCCTTTCTGTGTGTTTTGTTCCATAGGACCAGCGGCTAAATACCACAGCTTGCAGGAGGTGGGAGGAGGTGGGTGGAGGTGGGAAGCAGATTTTGCAGTATCTGTAGCAATCTTCCAAATAAATAATAGCTATTCAGCAACATAGACCTTTGTTTCATCCGTTCAGGAGAATTCATTCTCAGTAGAGAAAACTCATTTGCTGGGGGCAGTGATTCACGCTGCTAACTTCACAGAGAATATTGCAGGAGCCAAATTCTTTCTCAGTTATGGAGGTCAGAGGTGAGGCAACCGTGCTTACAGGGCAAAGCTCTTTTATGGATTCCCTTAAAAGAAGCTTTCTGCTTTCTTCTTTACAGCTGATTAACACCCAATGGCCATTTCTTTAAAAAAGAAAAATTCAATTCCTCAGTTTAATTAACTTTCCTAATGCAGTATTCACCACAGCCTGCCAGAATTCAGATGATAACTTGAGAGACTTCATAATACTTGATTTCAGTTCAAGGTATATGGTTGCTGTAGTTCGCTAAATTCCAAATACTGTTTCAAGGCTGTGTGGTCAAGATCAGGCCTGGGCTTAACTTGTGGCTGGCCCATGTGAGGACTCCTGAGTAGTGCATCCATTGTAGGTGATTTTTGGAGAGCCTGAAACTTTTTGTCTTGGTTTGACATTTTACCTTGACTTCATGGTCAAAGCTTTTTTTTTAAAAAAAATTTATTTATTTGTTTGTTTGTATGGTGGGTCTTAGTTGCAGCACGTGGGATCTTCATTGCCATGTGCGGGATCTTTAGTTGCGGCATGTGGGGTCTTAGTTACGGCATGCGGGATCTAGTTCCCTGACCAGAGATTGAACCCAGGCCCCCTGCATTGGGAGCTTGGAGCCTTAACCACTGGAAACAGGGAAGTCCCCAAAGCTTTAAGATCAGTCTTCCAACCCTCTCCAACGCATTCACTGCCAGCGTGGGTTTTGTTATTGTTCATTTTAAAACACTGTGGAGTACTTTTTTCTACCGCGTTCTTTGAACTATCAATAAACAAATGTTTATTGAGAATCCAGGGAGCATGGTTTACTTTGTACATTTACTGAGTAGCTGTGTATTTAGACAATCATATGCATTTTTATTCTTTTAGTATAGCTCTTCAGTATTATATGGTAGAGGCAATAAGGTATAATGGTTAGGCTGCATGAATGCGAAGTCGAATTGACTGTGTTCAAATGTAGCTCTGACATTTCAAAGGTGTGTGATCCTGGGCAAGTTAATTGACGGCTCTGTGCCTCAGTTTCCTCATATGTAAAATAGGGATAATAACAGGATCTACCTTGGGGTTGTGAAGTTGTAAATTAGTTGATAAATGTAAAGCAGTTAGAACAGTGCTCTGGCTTATAGTATGTCTTCATAATGCTCACTCATAGTGAGCATTTATTAAAGAATATCACTACTGAAAGATCATTATTTCATTGAGAAGGGAAATTGTAAATTGTCTACAACTAATTGTCCTGTCAACTATCATTCATCTATTACCTGTTTTGTGCAAGGCATGAAGCCGGAGGTGAATCCTACATAAATTCTACCCTCAAGTTGGCTGGGAATCTTGCATGTACATCACAATTGTGTAATGAGTTGCTGCGTGAAGAAGTCGCTCCCTCGCACCAGCTGGGCTATGACTGAGTCAGGACCCTGTACATCACACGATAATATGAAGTGTCACGGGGCTCTGATATCTAACTCATTATTTCCTTTAAGGCTTTCTAAATTACCTTACCTTTGTTGGTGATCTCTGCTCTTGGGGAAAAAAAGCCTGGGGCACAAGAAAAGAAACAATTCCTAGTGACCTTTAAAAAGGTGTTATTGTATGTCACTGATTCTAAGGCACACATTTTTTTCACCTTTTTCACCTCTGAAATTGGATGCAGCTAGAAAGCTTTGCCATTGCCTTCTCATGAGCAACGGTGATCAAAGGAGCTCGGCTGTCACTTCAGTTCAGTTAGGTACGTTGTCAGTACCATAAGGCTTGAAATTGATCACTGTTAAAATGTCTTCAAAAAGATTACACTATGATTTAGATCAAAAGTTACTGTACAGGGACTTCCCTGGTGGTCTAGTGGTTAAGAATCTGCCTTCCAATGCAGCAGATGCGGGTTCGATCCCTGATCAGGGAACTAAGATGCCACGGGGCTACTAAGCCCACGCTCGGCAACTACTGAGCCTGCGCTCTAGAACCCACACGCCATAACTAGAGAGCCCGCGTGCCGCAACAAAGATGTGACAGAGCCAAGTAAATAAATATATATATATTTAAAGTTACTATACAAACAGGAAGGCACAGAAACAGAGTACTGCAGTGTATGATAAAAAAAAATTGTACCTAGCAAGAATAAAAGAGAACTTTCACTGAATACAAAACAAAATTCCAAGTGCTAAGAAAGAATGGGCCATAGTTTAGTTAGCAGCATTCTCTGTTTCTTCATGATATATTATATAACGGTTCATTGTACAATTAAAAGCTTCTTAGATTTGATGAAATGTAGTACATTTCAAAGCCCTGGAAATAATTAGAAGCTCCTAAAATAGTTACCTTGAAATTTTCCCCAACATTCCAAATTTTCAATTTGGGACAGAACCGAAATTCCACCTATATTACTATTTAATTAATTTTTAAACTCATCTCATTTTTTAAACCTGAATACATTATTTTGAAAAAAAATATTATAAATATGAAATGAAGGTTTTGATGTGCTAGTCAAATGGTTTAAATATGAATTACAATAAATCCATAAACATTAAAATGAAAAAGACACATTTGACTTTTTACCACCTAAAATCATCTTAAAATAGAATGCAGGATCCCTTGGGGGAAACCCCACATTTAGATGAGATTCCACCTGCTCAGATTCGTCACTTCCTCCCAGCCACTGAGCCATTGCCAGACTTCATTTGCATTTGTTTCCAAGAACTCCACACTGAAAAATCATGCCCAGTCTGAACTCACAGAGAGCGGCTGCCAATTTAGTGTTTGACTCCTCAGTACCCATAATTCCCATGTTTACTTTTGTTACCAAGGGACGGAAAGTTGATGCCCTACTTTGGGCCGTCAACTGTAATGACCGACTCTCTAAGGTTGCCTGAGACTTTGCCATGAATTGTTACCAACGTTTTGACACATTAATTTTGCTACTTTGGGGGAGGAGTCTGATTTTAGCCTAGGGATATCATTTTCAAGGTTGGTACTTGTTCTTCAATTTACTTCCAATTTGTAAACCCAGTCATACATCTTCTTTGACTCAATAGAGCATCTCTCACATATGGGCAGAATTCTTGTATCTACAAGATGAGGAAATTCTATTTATCAGCAAGTGACACTTTCCCCACTTTGCACTTCCTACTAATTATGGCTGTTAAGGTTTCAGCATCCTATCACAAAGAGCAGCTCATTAACTTTAATTATTTTTGAAATCCGTTGGCTCCAGTACAGTGAAGCTAGCAGGTGCCAGAGGGTTAGAGTTGCACAAATTAATTAACAAAGAATGAAAGATCTTATTAGCTGATGTTTTTTGCTATCTTCCTTTTTCTCATTTAACCAGTTTAGAGTGGATCTAAGACCCTTCAATCTGGAGGTAGATAAAAGTTAAGAACTGAATGTTCAAGACCCAAGAAACCCAAGTCTCACGCCTCGGCCAGGAACAGAGTAGAGTACTTGGCTTGTCTTTTCACCATTTTCCAACTAGTGTATCACTATCTAGTCTGGATTTAGAAAATACACAGATCAGTTGGGTTCAAATCACCTCTAGCTGGTGTCAGTGTTTAGTTGATTCCAGATAGAAGTTAACCCTTGAAAGCATGACTGGAATCCCTCTGCATGGCAGCCTGTTAAAACTAGATTTCAATGGCCCATGGAAGTCCTCTTCTCTGTGAAGATGTGGTACTTTGCTGTTACTCTTTAAACAGCAAACTAGTTAGAATCGATTGTGGTAGATTCCACTATTAAGTTCATGTCTGTTCTAATTTCTCTTTTTAAAAGTAATTTCCTGATGTGGCAAAGTAGTACTCTCCAACACTGCTAAAGGCAGTGTAAATTGGTACAATCTTTCTTTTTGTACAATCTTTCTTGAAAGCAAGATAGCCAAAGGCATAAGATGCCATCAAATGCACATGCAACTTGACTAAGATTCCGACAAGTACTTTGTCCAAGGAAATAATAAGAAATGTGAGCAAAGACTTACCAACAAGGAAGTTCATCGCAGCGTTAACTATAGAGTGAAATATTAGAAAAACCTAAACATCCCAGCCACCTGAATACTATACAGCCTGCAGAAGTGATGTCATAGAATATATGGCATAGGAAAATGTTTACCTTACGTTGTGAAGTGAAAGAACTATGTCACAGAACTATATAGTGTTATTCTAATTTTTAAGATTTGTATACATTTGTAGCACTTATGAGGGGTAGAATTACCATATATTTAAATTTTCATCTCCATATGTTTCTGTATTTTTCAAACTTTCTACATTGAACAACTACCACTCTTGTAATCAGAAAAGAAACATTAAAGGCTTTAAAAAAGAAAGCAAACACCTCCTCGAGGCAGAGCACAATTGTTGTAATTCAAAGTTTATCAAAGTCAAGTCCTTATTCTTCCTGAAAGTTCAGGAGGGAGGAAACTATGATTGGCCATGTTCTTGGCACTGTGCTAGGACATTTTGCATATTATCCCACTTAATCATCACAATAGTCTTAAAAGGTAGACACTGTTATCTTTATCCTTATGGGTGAGGATGCAAAGTCTGAGAGAACTTAAGTAGCTTAACTTACCTCAGTAGGCTCTCAGTTGGTTGAGAGCCAATAGCACAAGGGCACCATACTGTTTACATTTTAAAAACTTTGTGTAGATAGTGTCATCCTATACATTTCCTTGCTTTTTTGTTTAACTTTATACTTTTGAGATCTAACTGACAGTCAGAATTCAGAGTCAGGTCTCATTCATATTCATTCATTGATGTATTCATATATGTGTGTGTGTGTGTGTGTATATATATATATATATATACACACACATATATATAAATACACATATATAATTATGAGGATGGCTGAAATAGTTCTGGCATATGAAAAAATAGATAATCATATAACAAACATAGAGAATAATTTAAAATATCCATATATTCACTTCCCAGCTTAAGAAGTTAAATATTTTAGATACAGAAGATGATGCCTATGTACTTATCCCTAATTCCATTCTGTTCTTTTCTATCCAGAGGGAACCGTTATCCGGAACATGGACTTTATCATTCCCATGCAAGTTATTGTTCCTTTGCTACATATGTGTATATCCATAAACTATACTGAATCAGTCACTGTCCAGTCAGGAAAACAGAAACTATGTAGTAGACACAAGGGAGGTTTAATACTGAGATTTGGTTATAGAAGTATAGAAAGGGCTGGAGATGTAAACGGAATGAGGAGACTATGATCAGTTTCATCCACTTGCCCCTCCAGGTCAATTCCGCACCTTTCTTTGAACTCAGAAAGCTGAGCTGTACAGACTGCCCCACTGGACTCTTAACCGGATTTCCAGTCAGTTTTGGACAGTGGAAAGTGCTGGCCAGAAGTAGAGGTAAAGAGGAAAATGAGATCAGAGTATCTACTTACCTGCCTTCTTCCCTGTTGGGGTGCTACAGGTTGGCACTGCCACTGCTAAAATAGCCACCGATACTACTGAAATGCTCATTTTCAGTCACCCCCTGCTATTGCTGCTGCCACGTGTGCTGGAAGCACTGCCAGGAATGGAAAGGAAAATGGCATCTCCCTTTCTTTGGTTTTGCCTGGCACTGGCAAAACCTAACTAGAAGCCAGGTGACAAGGGAACCTGCAACATGGAGTTCACAGGTTTCCAGCCCTTTGCAATACAGAAGGGTGCACAGAAAGGGCTGGAGTGGGGTTGAGAGCCAACAGCGCAAGTGCACAATATTGTTTACATTTTAAAAACTTTATGTAGAGAGTGTTATGCTATTCATATACTTGCTTTTTTATTTTTTTGGTACGAGGGCCTCTCACTGTTGTGGCCTCTCCCGTTGCGGAGCACAGGCTCCGGACGCGGAGGCTCAGCGGCTATGGCTCACGGGCCCAGCCGCTCCGCGGCATGTGGGATCTTCCCAGACCGGGACACGAACCCGTGACCCCTGCATCGGCAGGCGGACTCTCAACCACTGCGCCAGCAGGGAAGCCCCCATATACTTGCTTTTTTGTTTAACCTTATACTTTTGAGATCTATCCATGTTGATATATGTGGCTCTAGTTTATTCATTTCAACTGCAATATTGCATTCAATAATGGTATTTCTGCAAGGGAACAAGTGAAGATAGAAACACGGCATTGTCCAAAACTCCTAATTTATCTCCCCCACTGCAATTTATTTCCCCTTTGGTAACCATAAATTTCTTTTCTATGTCTGTGGGTCTATTTCTGTTTTGTAAATAAGTTCATTTGTATCATTTTTTAGATTCCACATAGAAGTGATAACATATGATGTTTGTTTGATTTACTTCACGTAGTATGATAATCTCTAGGTCCATCTATGTTGCTGCAAATGGCATTATTTTATTCTTTTTTATGGCTGAGTAGTATTCCATTGCATGTATATATATACCACATCTTTTTTTTTAAGTTCTTTTTTTTTTACATATTTATTGGAGTATAATTGCTTTACAATGGTGTGCTAGTTTCTGCTTCATAACAAAGTGAATCAGTCACACACACACATATGTTCCCATATCCCTTCCCCCTCACATCTCCCTCCCTCCCACCCTCCCTATCCCACCCCTCTAGGTGGTCACAAAGCACCAAGCTGATCTCCCTATGCTATGCGGCTGCTTCCCACTAGCTATCTATTCTACGTTTGGTAGTGTATATATGTCCATGCCACTCTCTCACTGTGTCACAGCTTACCCTTCTCCCTCCCCATATCCTCAAGTCCATTCTCTAGTAGGTCTGTGTCTTCATTCCCGTCTTACCCCTAGGTTCTTCATGACATTCTTTTTCTTAGATTCCATATATATGTGTTAGCATACGGTATTTGTCTTTCTCTTTCTGACTTACTTCACTCTGTATGACAGATTCTAGGTCCATCCACCTCACTACAAATAACTCAATTTCGTTTCTTTTTATGGCTGAGTAATATTCCATTGTATATATGTGCCACATCTTCTTTATCCATTCGTCTGTTGATGGCCACTTAGGTTGCTTCCATGTTTTGGCTGTTGTAAATAGTGCTGCTATGAACATTGGGGTGCATAGATCTTTTCAAATTAGAGCTTTCTCCAGATATATGCCCAGGGGTGGGATTGCTGGATCATATGGCAACTCTATTTTTAGTTTTTTAAGGAACCTCCATACTGTTCTCCATAGTGGCTGTACCAACTTACATTCCCACAAACAGTGTAAGAAGGTCCCCTTTTCTCCATACCCTCTCTAGCATTTATTATTTGTAGACTTTTTAATGATGGCCATTCTGACTGGTGTGAGGTGATACCTCATTGTAGTTTTGATTTGCATTTCTCTAATAATTAGCGATATTGAGCATCTTTTCATGAGCCTGTTGGCCATCTGTATGTCTTCTTTGGAGAAATGTCTACTTAGGTCTTCTGCCTATTTTTTTGACTGCGTTGTTTGTTTTTTTGTTATTGAGTTGTATGAGCTGTTTGTATATTTTGGAAATTAAGCCCTTGTTGGTCACATCGTTTGCAAATATTTTCTCCCAGTCCATAGGTTGTCTTTTCATTTTGTTTATGGTTTCCTTTGCTGTGCAAAAGCTTTTAAGTTTAATTAGGTTTCATATGTTTATTTTTGTTTTTATTTCCATTATTCTAGGAGACAGATCCAAAAAACATGTTGCTGTGATTTATGTCAAAGAGTGTTCTGCCTATGTTTTCCTCTAGGAGTTTTATAGAAAATAAAAATTAGACATTGTCACAAACATCTAATTGGGAACTATGATATTGCTATTAAAATAGAAGTATGTTCATCACATATTAAATGAAAGGAAGAGGGAAAGCAAACTGCAAAATCTGGTGTATAATGTAACCCTTTTGTGTGTGAGAGAGAAGAAAAGAACAATGCATGTGTATGTACATAGGTTTGTATCAGTTTGTATTTGTCTAGAGAAAGAAATGGTACTATACATACCCAAATCTTAACACTGGTTATCTCAGAGGGGTAGAGTTAGAGTATGAGAGTTAGTGAACTTTTTATTACTTTAATTATACACCTTTGTAGTATTTTTAAATGAGCATGTATCACTTTTATCATCTGGTAAAGTAAACAAAACGTTTCATCAGATGGGAGGTGGTCAAGGGAGGCTTCCTATAGCGAGGCTTGAGCTCAGTTTAAAAGATGAGCAGTAGTTCACTGAAGATAGAAATAGTAAGAAGGGCTTTCTCAGCAGGAAACAGCAAAAGCAAAGGCAAGGAATATATTAGCATGAGAACTCATTGATTTTCTCTACCTGGACTGAACTTTCTCATTGAAAGAAATTTCCCTCCAGGATAGGGCTGGAGAAGCACTTTCTGGCTGACCAGCAGAGACATACCCACAAAGAGAGAGTCTAGGCCAATGGTGGGGGTGGCCTAAGGAACATGGCATCCTTGGCTCATGCTGGAGGGGGTTGACTGAGGACATAAGCTCTCTGGGGGCATGGACCCTCCTGTCCCTGCTTGGAAAACTCCATCCCTCAGAGTCTGCTTAATGGCTGTATAAGGTGGCACTCAAAGTCAGAGGGAGACCCTTTGGGGTGCTCTGCCCTGAGGGTCCTTAACTCTTCCCCCTCCACCCATGCAAATGTCCACCATGCTAGTGTCGCTCTCTTCTCTCCTCCTGGTCCCCACTCCTCCCCAATATTCTAATCCTTTGCCTATATTACACAGAGCAGTTCACCTTTCCCAAGCCCTTCCCCCAATCTGCACATCCAAACCCATCCTGATTTGGGAAATCATTGAGACTTTTTCTTTTTTTTTTTTTTTTTTTTGCGGTATGCGGGCCTCTCACTGCGGTGGCCTCTCCCGTTGCGGAGCACAGGCTCCGGACGCGCAGGCTCAGCGGCCATGGCTCACGAGCCTAGCCTCTCTGCGGCATGTGGGATCTTCCCGGACTGGGGCACGAACCCGTGTCCCCTGCGTTGGCAGGCGGACCCTCAACCACTGTGCCACCAGGGAAGCCCTGAGACTTTTTCTTTAGCATAAGCCAACCTCTTACAAAGACTCTGTACAAAGACATATAATTTGAAATTATATGTAGCAAAACATTTAGTTTGTTTTGAATCACAACTCTGGTTATTTTCTCTATGAAGAGTTTTCTGATTTTTTTCTATCCACATTCCATCTTTTCACTCACTGTTGACCTCTCAATATTTTTTAAAAATCATATATTTCATGGAAGAATTCTAATTTTCTAATAAAACAATGTCTCACTCAAGAAGTCCAACTGATATCTTATAAAATACCCTCCTATGCAGTTAGATACATATGAGATGGAGAAAAGTATGCCTGTAGCCAAGCCGACACTTTAAGCAGGAATTGTAATCAATTTTCTTCCCTTATCCCCACTCCCTGGCAAGGACAAATCTGTTTTCTGACCCTGTAAAATCATCTTATCCAGAATGACATATAAATAGAATCTACAGCTTGTAGCCTTTTACATCTGGCTTCTTTCACTTAATGCTTTTGAGATTCAACCAGGTTGTATCAGTAGTTTGTTCCTTTTTATTTCTGAGTAATATTCCACTGTTTGGATGCACCACAATTCGTTTATCCATTCACCAGTTGATGAACATTGGGTTGTTTCCAGTCTTGATGATTATAAACAAAGCTTTTGTAAACATTTATATATAGGTTATTGTATACCCATTTTGTCTAGACATTTATCTTCTGTAATTATCTAGGACTGAGATCACTGTATCATAAGGTGTTTGTTTAACTTCAAACGAAACTGTCAAACTGTTGTCCAATGTGGCTGTACCACTTTACATTTCCACCAGCAATGTTTGAGCATTGCAGTTACTCCACATCCTTGCTAGTGCTTGGTATTGTTAGCTCTTTTTATTTTAGCTACTCTGATAAGTATGTAGTGGTATCTCATTGTGGTTTTAGTTTTCATTTCCATAAAGCTAATGATATTAAGCATCTTCTCATATTCTCATTTGTCATCTGTACATTTGTGTGTGTGTGTGTGTGTGTGTGTGTGTGTGTGTGTGTGTGTGTGTAATATCTGTTCAAGCCTTTTGGTCTTTTAAAAAATTTGGTTGTTTTCTTATTACTGAGTTACTACAGTCCTTTATATGTTGTGTATATATTTATTAGGTATGTGTTTTGCAATATTTTCTTCCATTATGTGGCTTATCTTTTCTTTTTCTTATTAAGTGTCTTTGAAGAGCCAAAATTTTAAACTTCGATGAAGTGTTATGTACCATTTTTTTAACGGTTTACATTTTTTTGTGTCCTATGTAAAAAATCTTTACTTATGTTTTCTTCTAGAAGTTTGAATTTTTAAAGTTTTGCACTTAGGTATATTAGCTATTTTAAGTTTGGCACATAATGTAAAGTATGGGTTGAGATTCTTTTTTCTTTCTTTCTTTTTTGGATGTCCAATATGGAAGTGCAATTGTTCCAGTACCATTTTGTGAAAAGACTATCCTTCCTCCATTGAATTTCCTGAGTACCTTTATCAAAAGTCAATTAACCTTATATGTAGGTCTCTCTATTCTATACCACTGATATGTGTGTCTATACTGAAGCCAACATCACTGTGACTTGATTGCCAAAGCTTTATAGTAAGTGCTTCATGGGCCCTTCCCTAGTCCCAAGGGTAAGTACCAATTTGTCTAAATCAAGTCTGGTATTTCTATTCTCTTTGTCAGAGTCTGGTTCAGGCGTGATACAACCTTGGCTGATAAAACATGTGTTCTGGATGGCTTCTAAGAAAGTGTTCCTTGGTCTTAAAAAAGATACAAAGCCAAAATATGTTCTCTTCTCATATGCTGTCACATGACAATGTAAGGTGTGGAGCTGCCACCACCATCTTGTTTTCACGTGTGAAAAACTAAGAGAAGCAGAGAGAAGCTCACCTTCCCTGTGCCCTGACATCACTGAGACCATGTGTTAACCAACTCTGGAATTTCTCTGTCTCCAAACTTCTTATTATATGAAATAAAATTTCCTCAACTTATAAGCCACTTTTAGTTGGCTTATGTTACTTGCAACTGAAAGCATTCCAACACAGCCCACACTGAGGCAACACGAAGGAGAAATACTTTACTGGAAACATTGTAAGAAACATGAGGACAGGATTAAGAAAAGCAAGAAAAATGAAACAGAGATGAACAATGATAAAGAGGATTCAAGAGAAAATTATAGATATAGAAAACAGCCAAGGAATATCTAAACACGTAGACATTTAATGTTCTAATAATGAGAACTAAAATATTAAATCTGAATGTATATTTGAATAGATAGGAAAAAATTAAATATTACTGAAGGATACCAAATGAGCATTAACCAAATAGTCATTTCCATTCTATGATAGAAAGACTCAACATCATAAAGGTATAGATTAATTCTCTCTAATTGATCTATATATTTAACAAGATCCCAGTAAAAATACTAAGATTTTTTTTAACTAGGCAAATGAGTTTGTCTACTTCAGGGGCCAGCAAACTATAGCCTATGGGCCAAGTCTAATGCATCCTGGTTTTGTAAATAAAGTTTTGTTGGAACACAGGCACATCCACTGACTTACTTATTGCTGATTGCTGCTTTCACTATACAATGGCAGAGATGACTAATTGCTATAGAGATGTAGTGGCTGCAAAGCCTAAAATATTTGCTCTCTGGCCTTCTATGGAAAAAGTTTGCCACTCCTTGATCTGGTTCATATGGAAAAATAAACAAGCAAGGATAGAAGGAAAATTCTGAAAAGAAAGAATAATAAAGTGACCACTCTAGCAGCTATTGAAATATATTGGAAAACTCTAGTAATTTATGCAATGTGACACTGGTTCATGAAAAGACAATGGAACAAAATAGATTATATACAAAATAGAATGAAATATATATTGGGAATTTAGTATTTGGTAAAGGTTGTATTTCAAGTTATATTTCTTCTGGGAAAATGTGAATAATGCACTAAATAGTTTTAAAACAACTGAGTAACTATTTGGGGAAAAATTAGGTTGGATCTGTTACTACTTTCATCAAAATAAATTACATCGAGTGATTCCAACAGGATACGCATTGGTTGCCTCCAGGGAAAGGAACTTCCTGGGTGACTTGGCCACAGTTGTCAAAGGGAGACTTAGTTTTCACTGTTCATTCTTTTTATCTGTTGAATCTTGTTACAAATGAGCGTATTACCTATTCAAAAATTAATAAGTAAAAGTTATTTTTTTAAAGTAATAAGATCTAAAAATAATCACAAATGACACAGGGAAGTTGGAAAGCCCAAAGCCCTCACAATTTTGTATGTATTTCTAAAAGAATAATTATTAACCTACCTAAAAAATTTACAATAATTCTTTTTTTTTTTTTTTTTTCACGGGTCTCTCACTGTTGTGGCCTCTCCCGTTGCGGAGCACAGGCTCCGGATGCACAGGCTCAGCGGCCATGGCTCACAGGCCCAGCCGCGCCGCGGCATGTGGGATCTTCCCGGACCGGGGCATGAACCCATGTCCCCTGCATCGTCAGGCGGACTCCCAACCACTACGCCACCGGGGAAGCCCGACAATAATTCTTTAATATTATCAAATATCTAGTCAGTGTTCAAATTTCCCAGGTTGTCTTATAAATGTCTTTCCAGTTAGTTTGTTCAAATCAGGAGCCAAACAAGAGCCACGCATTGTGTTTTGTTTATATACCTCTTAAGTCTTTTTTTTTTAATCTATAGGTTTTCCCTCCCCCTTTTTTTTTCCTTGCATTTTATTCGCTGAAGAAACTAGGTTGTTGTCCTGTAGTTGCCCACAGTCTGGAGTTTGCTTGCTTAACATGTTCCTCAGTGTGCTGTATTTACTGAAAATGTGTGGTTAGTTTCCAGAAGCTTGATCAGAGTGGAGGGTTTTTTTCTCACAATATCTTAGAAACATCAATGTAGCAATATTGCCAGTAACATGTTCTGACCAAAACCTAAATGTAGTCTCTGAACTTTTCTAAAATGTATTCTATGGGAATTCCCTGGCTGTCCAGTGGTTAGGACTCCATGCTTTCACTGACGAGGGCCCGGGTTCAATCCCTGGTCAGGGAACTAAGATCCCCACTAGCCATGTGGCCAAAAAAATAAAATAAAATGTATTCTTCAATAACAGGGCTTCTCCAGCTAGTTCTGAGGTTTTGAAAATGTTAATAGTGAGGTCCCTAGTTTAACTTCCCTATCCTGCTGCACACAGGACTATGAAACAGGACAAAACCTGCAGCTACCTTCAGTGTTCTCCTATGTAGCCCTGGGCTGAATTCTCCCTCCTCCAGCTTGGAAAGAGAGGTAAGCATGTAAACTCAGCTACAACCCTTTAGTTCCACTTCCATTCCAGGAAGAGGCAGCATGGTGTAGCTAAAGGGCATGAACTTTGAAATCGATAGGTCTGGATTTGAACTCTGATTTACCATTTACTAGCTGTGGAATCTTGGGCAAATCACTTAACTTCTCTGCAACTCAGTTTCTAAAAAAATGAAGTTACCACCTTTCATTAACAAAGTTATTTTGATGATTAAAGATAATGCTTATAAACTGTTAAGGGTGTAAGATATATACGGCTGTCATTCAATAAATGAGGGCTACTATTAGTGCTCTAATTGTTAGTGCTCTAATTATTAGTGCAATGGAAGGATTTCTGAACATATGGTCAAAGACTTTGGTACCACATCTGGTTCTGACACACCAGCTGCTTCAATTTAGGCAAGTTACTTAGCCTCTCTCTTCCTCCACCTGTATCCAGCCCAACTCATTCCCTCCATAAACAAATGAGTTTGTGGCCCCTGGTTACATCAGTAATATGTTACTGCTCCTAAAGTATCAATATTTGTAAATGACATTTTATATGTACTAAAGTAAGATCAAAGTTTTCCTGGAATAATATTACTCCCAGCCACTTAGATTTCAATACACTTTTTAAAAAAAGGACTTGAGAGGTGTGGCCAAGATGGAAGAGTAGGAAGACCCTGGGCTCACCTCCTCCCACAGGCACACCAAGATTACAACTGTTTCCAGAGCGGTGATCTATGAGAATCACTTGAAGACCAGCAGGAAAGATTTTCTACCACTAAAGATATAAAGGAGAAACCATAATGAGACAGATAGGAGGGGCAGAGACACAGTATAGGTGAGACCCACACCCCCAGGTAGGCAACCCACAAACGGGAGGATAATCACAATTGCTGAGTTTCTCCCCCAAGAGTGAGGGGTCCAAGCCCCACATCAGACTACCCAGCCTGGGGGTCCTGCATTGGGAAGAGAAGCCCCCAGAAAGTCTTGCTTTGGAGACCAGTGGGGCTTGAGTATGGGAGAGCCAGAGGCCTGTAGGAAACAGAGACTCCACTCTTAAAGGGCACATGAAAAACCTCACACACTCCAACTCCCAGCACAGAGGTGTTAATTTGAAAGGTGCCTGGGTCAGAACCATCTACTGATCTTGGAGGACCTCCAGAGAGGTAGGGGGCAACTGAGCCTCCCCTAGGAACAGAGATACTGGTGGCAGCCATTTGGGGAACTCATTCTACCATGAGGACACTGGTGCTGAAAGGCTATCATTCAGATTTGAGGAGAGATAAAGAGCTTTACAGACAAGCAAAAGCTGAAAGAGTTCAGCACTACTAAACCAGATTTACAAGAAATGTTAAAGGGACCTCTATAAGTGGAAAAGAAAAGGGTACTACTAGAAATATCAACATTACAAAAGCAAAAGTCTCATTGGTAAAGGCAAACATACAGTAAAGGTAGTAGATCAACCAACTATAAAGCAAGTAGGAAGGTTAAAGGCAAAAGAAGTAAATCATCTATATCCACAATAAGTAGTTAAAGAATACACAAAACAAAAAGATGTAAAATGTGATCTCAAAAACATTAAACATGGGGGGGAGGTGTAAAAACGTACAGCTATTAGAATATATACAGATAACATTTTATCCAAAAGCAGCAGAATACACATTCCTTTCAAGTCAACATGCAACATTCTGCTCGGTAGATCATGTGCTAGGCCACAAAACAAGGCTCAATAAATTTAAGGAGAATAAAGTTATATGAAGCATTTTTTCCAACCACAATGTTAGGGGACTAGAAATCAACTACAAGAGAAAAACAGCAAAAGACACAAACACCTGGAGGCTAGACAATATGCTACTAAACAACCAATGGGTCACTGAAGAAATCAAAGAGACAAATGAAAATGGAAACACAACAATCCAAAATCTATGGGACTCAGCAAAAACAGTTCTAAGAGGGAAGCTTATAGGGATAAAAGACTGTCTCAAGAAACAAGAAAAATCTCAAAACAACAATCCAACCTTACACCTAAGGGAACTAGAGAAAGAAGAACAAACAAACTCAAAGTTAGTAAAAGGAAAGAAATAATAAAGATCAGAGCAGAAATAAATGAAATAGAGACTAAAATACAATAGGAAAGATCAGTGAAACTAAGAGTTGGTTCTCTGAAAAGATAAATAAAATTGATAAACCAGACTCATAAAAAAAAAGACCCAAATAAATAAAATAAAAAATGAAAGAGGAGAAGTTACAACCAACCCCACAGAAATAAAAAGACTCATAAAAGATTACTGTGAATAATTATATGCCAATAAAATAGACTACCTAAAAGAAATGAATAAATTCTTAGAAACATATAATCTCCCAAGACTGAATCAGGAATAGAAATAGAAATAGAAATAGAATATGAATAGAAATAGAAATAGAAAATATGAACAGGCCGATTACCACTTATGAAATTGAATTGGTAATTTTAAAAACTCCCAAAAAACAAAAGTCAAGGATCAAATGGCTTCACGGGTGAATTCTACAAAACATTTAAAGAAGAGTTAACATCTATCCTTCTCAAACTATTACAAAAAATTAAAAAGGAAGAAATGCTTTCAAACTCATTCTGTGAGGCCAGCACCAGCCTGATACCAAAACGAGACAAAGACACCACAAAAAAAGAAAATCAAAGGCCAGTATCACTGATAAACATAGATGAAAAAATTCTCAACAAAATATTAGCAAACCGAATTTAACAGTAAATGAAAAGTCTCCTATACCATAATCAAGTGGGATTTATCCCAGGGATGCAAGAATGGTTCAATATCCACAAATTAATGAACATGATAACAGCACATTAACAAATTCAAGAATAAATATCATATGATCATCTCAATAGATGCAGAAAAAGCTTTTGATAAAATTCAACATCCGTTTATGATAAAAACTCTCCAGAAAGTGGGTTTGGAGGGAACATACTTCAACATAATAAAGGCCATATATGACAGACCTACAGCCAATATACCCAGCAGTGAAAAGCTGAAAGCATTTCCTCTAAGGTCAGGAACAGGACCAGGATGCCCATTCTTGCCACTTTTATTCACATAGTATTGGAAGTCCTAGCCACAGCAATCAGACAAAAAAATAAAAGGAATCTGAATTGGAAAGGAAATAAAACTGTCACTGTTTGCAGACGACATGACACTATATATAGAAAATCCTAAAGACACCACCAAAAAAGTATTAGAACTAATAAGTGAAATCAGTAAAATTGCATGATACAAAATTAAACACAGAAATCTGTTGCATTTCTACACACCAACAATAAACTATCAGAAAGAGAAATTAAGAAACCAACCCCATTTACAATTGAATCAAAAAAAAAAAAAAAAAACCTAGGATCTAACCAAGGTGAAAGACCTGTACTTGGAAAACTGTAAGACATTGATGAAAGAAACTGAAGATGACACAAACAAATGGAAAAATATACTGTGCTCATGGATTGGAAAAATTAATATTGTTAAAACAAGCATACTACCCTAAGCAATCTGCAGATTTAATGCAATCCCTATCAAAATACCAAAGGCATTTTTCACAGGATTGGAACAAATAATTCAAAAATTTGTATAGAAACACAAAAGGCCCTGCATAGCCAAAAGAATTTGGAGGATTAATGAAACCCAGAATAGACACACAAAATTGCGTATCAGATGCTTCTTCTTCCAGAAAAATAGATTTCATCTCATTTGACTTTTTTAAGTCTGTAGATATTTGCTTTTGCTGGGCTTCATTTTTCTGCTGCCTGTGATATTTCAAAATACCAACTTGCCTGCAGCAGATTCCAACTTCAGTTGAGACTGACTTGGACAATAATTTCCCATGTGTTCCCCTCCATCATGTTATATTAATTTATATTAGCTTTGGCAACATCGTTGGTTGTTCTTTTATTTATTCTATTCGCTTCCCTCTGAGCGTATTTCCCAAGTAAAAGAGGAAAATGAGTGGCACCAGGAAAAACAGGAGCAATGGTTATCACATAGTCTCAATCCCAAATCAGGTGAGCCTTGCACCTCACCCCCTACCAATTGCTGATAAAGAAGTAACACAGGTTTTGATGAGGCACAAATAGGAACAGCAGAGGTAACTTATTAACTGATCCTGAAAAAGAAAAGGTTTGGAAACTCTTCAATCACACACATTCAATTCAAATCAACAAACAATACTACCATGTTCCCAACTCTCAACGAGGAACTGGTAATATAAAGGTGAAAAATATGGTCCCCACCCTGAACGAATGGACTATAAATGGTGGAAGACAGGCCTGTGATGATGATGATGCTACCAGAAATGAAGAATTAACTATTCCAGGAACTCAGAGTAAGGAGAGAGTCGTTCTGAATTTAAGGATAAATAAGTAACATTTGAGATAGGCCTTAAGGGATTAGTTAGAATTTTCTGAAGTAGAAAATGTAGGAAAGAGCATCCCAAGATGTATGGATGAGCTTGAATAAAATCAAGAAGGTAAGAAAGTAAATGGCTGAGACACATTATAGCTCTAAGGAAGGGCTGGAGTTGCTCATGGGCTACTTCAGGTCCACAGCCAGGGTTCTGCAAACCATGGCTCGTGTTAGACGTCTGGGAAACAAAAATTTTGACCACTCAACATAGCAACAGCTTATGACCCCACCATGAAGAGGATTATAATTGCCAAGCAGAACAAGAATATTATCATCAAACCTAGCTCTTACACGTATTCCTTTGTGTCAAATTCATTAATTTGCATCAAATTCATTAAATTAGCTGGCAGGCACTCTGCTGAGTATTAGAAACACAGAGCTGACTCCACTGCATTCTCTGTCCTTGACGAGCCTAATAACTGGAGAATTCATTTATGTATGTACTAGGTCTCCTAAAAACCTTGTATTCGTTTATTGACAGCAAAGAAAGAAAAATGATTTTTTATTTTTAAATACTCTTTTATTGTTACAAAAGCAGTCCATGAGCATTTTAGAATGTAGAACCAGCAGAAACAAAACATCTCTGTCACCACCCAGGGATCACCACTGTAACCCTAACCACATCTTCATATACATACTATGTATTAACACATTTTATTTACAAAAATGTTTTCATATTGTTTACAGACATATCCTGTCTTATAACCTTTTTTTTTTAGCCAGTACTTTCCACTTTTCCATGACAGTAAATGCTTTTCTTCAAACACTCAGTATTCATATTTTCCCAGTTGAGCCCAGAATGTCCTTTACAGCTAATATCTCCAAATCAGCCCCCAACTCAAGACCTTTCATTTCATCTCCTGGTTATGTCCTTCATATCTCTTTTAACCCAGTACAGACCCCCCTTTTTTTTTTTTTTTTTTTTTTGCGGTACGCGGGCCTCTCACTGTTGTGGCCTCTCCCGTTGCGGAGCACAGGCTCCGGACGCGCATGCTCAGCGGCCATGGCTCACTGGCCCAGCCGCTCCGCGGCATGTGGGATCTTCCCGGACCGGGGCACGAACCCGTGTCCCCTGCATCAGCAGGCGGACTCTCAACCACTGCACCACCAGGGAAGCCCAGACCCTTTCTTATTATTCTGACTTGATGAAAAGAACTGGCCAGCTGTTCTAAAGAACAGCCCGTTTCTTTTATTTTTGTCTGGTTGTTTCCTTATGAAGTCATTTTACTTGTTCTTCTCTCCTTTGTATTCCTGTAAACTGGAAGATCTAAATAAAGGTATGAGAAGAGCAAGTTAAACATTTTGGTCTGGCATACTTCATGGGTGATAATAGTTACTTCACGTTGCTTCACATCAGAATACACATGTTCTGATATCTGGTTGATCCACCGTTAGTGATGGCCAAATTGACCCCTGGGCAATAACTGGGAATTTTGGAGGGAAGGGACCAAAGGAGCAACCGAGTAGGAAAAGTGTGAATACAACTTGGCTACCTAAAGGAAGTGGAATGGGGAACCCAGCAGCAGGCGGTGCAACGCCAAGGTCATCCAACTGTGTTTCCCACTAGGGCATCGCTCAGGTTGTGATAGACTGATCTTGTTCTCACAATTAGGGAAACAAAAAGAACTTTGGTGGGTCCTCCATAACTCTTTAGGATATTTTCCTTTATAAAACTGAGCTAAGCGGAGCGGACACGGTACTCCGCCCACGGAGAGCCACTACCACAGTCTTCTGCGCAACCTGGGGACAAGACCTAGAGGTTCAGAAACCCAGAGATTAGGGAGCTCGCTGTGTTTGCATCCGCCCCTATTCTTTTCAGCAGGAGCCCCTTCCCGGCCTCTGGCCACCAGGGGGAGCTACAGTCAAGCGACCGTTCTTTCGGGAGAGCGGGAACGCGTCTAGATGAATCTTGTCAAGCCCAGGGACCCGTAGTAAGGTGTAGCGACTGGATGAACCGTATTTCTGCTTTCTCGCGAGCACGAATAGGCCTCTCCCCGCCCTCCACTCCAGCCCTGCCTCCCGGGCTCAGACCCCTCCCGGTGGCTCGCGCCAGGTGGCGCTGTCTGCGGCGTCGCAGCGGCCCTGGCTGCCGCGGCGACGATCTCCCAGCGGGCAGTGCGGCCCGGCTCTCCTGAGGCTGCGAGTGCCACGTCCCAAGTGCTACGCGGAGGAGCGGAGAGGGCGGTGCGCGGGGGGGCGGGGAGCAGCGTGGAGCCCGGCCTGGCCGCCTTGATCGCCCGCCGCCATGGGCTCCTCGCAGAGCGTCGAGATCCCAGGCGGGGGCACGGAAGGCTACCACGTCCTGCGGGTAAGGGCTTCGACGGCGGCCCGGGGGCGGCGGGCTGGAGGCGGGGCCCGGCCGCAGGGAGGCGGAGGCTCCGACGGGCTTCTTCCCGGGGCAGCCAGGCCTCTCCCGAAGGAGAGGCGACCGCGGGCGCTGCTTTGGCCGAGGCCGGCTCAGGAGGCCGCTCACAACCCGCCTCCCCGGAGCGCCCCGGGCCCGGGTCCGGGTCCGCCGCTCCGGGAGGACGGGCTGGGACCAGAGGAGGCAGCCGGCGACTTGGCCAGGAGCGGCCCAGGCGAGAGGGCAACCTTGACTCCTTTCCTCTTCACGGCCTTCTCTGCCCCCACCCCTTCATTCTTAGCTCCCAAAGTTAGGGAAGGCTCAGGCGCAGTCTGCAAAAGAGGTGATGGTGAAGGTAGCATTTGAGTTTTCCGAGAAAAGGAAGCCTGGAACCCGCAAACTAGAGGCGGTGGATGCGACGGCAGGTGTTGATTCTCCTCCGCGCTGTCCGGGTGTCCGAAAAGGCCAATTAAGCAAACAAAACGAAATGGCCTAGAAGTAGGTTTGACGGACTTAAATCTACTTGATTTTGACTGTGGTTTTTTCTCTCCTGTGTCGCTCCTGACCTTCCCAACCCTCCTCTTCCACATTTCCTGGCGGTGGGAACTTCCGTTCTCTTTTTTCTAAGGCTGCTCAGGGTGTGGTGGAGATTAAGGTTTAGATCCACAGTGTAAAAGAGGTAATGGAGAGGAACGTTTTTTTTAAAAAAAAAAACCCAGGTAAATAAAGGAAAGCAACTTCGGTCACCAGGATGCAGAGAAACATAGTATCTCGAAAGGCGTTAGCTAAGCCCCAGTTATGAACAGCCTGGGTTGTACGGAGCGTGTGGTCCTTTCCTCAAGGAACTGGGAGCCTTTAAAAGAGGCAGTGTTGGTTGTGTGTTGTGACACCTGCGTTGAGTGATAACGTGATGGACTGTCAACAGAGTGGCCCCAATCTGTAGCACCATTTCAGGACATAATATAGTGTAAATAGATAGCTCCTCACAGGCAAGAGCATTTTCACTGAAAGTGGGAAAGTGCACTTCCTGGTGCTAGTCATCTTCTTCCTTAGGTCCCATGTTTTAGGTGAGACAGCATTCTTAGGGCCGTTATCAATCACCTTTCTGATCTTCAGGATTATCACGTCTAATTGTCTCTCCACTCTGCTAAAAATCCCTCTTGAAGCCATACGCTTGGTGGGAAAGGATGGTTTTCCCAGAAAATAAAGAGAATCTATAAATAAACCATAATACCTTCCTGTTCTGTTTAGCTAAACCAACCCCCAAGTGCCACACTGATAGGGGAAATGGAAGGAGAATTGTCAGATCCCAGATGTGAAGTTAAAGTTAGTGGCGGTACTTTCTCTATTCTCTGGTTTGATTCTGAGTTCTCTGCTTTGCAGTATGTTATCCAGTATTACTAGCTGATTCTCACAGTTGCTGATTGTGGCCATGAATCCTTGGGGATTCGTGATATTTTTATAATTACGCGCTAGGTAAAGCACAGTATTAATGAGTGTTAAAAGTCTGTAAGAAAGGTGTATGTATCAAAAGGATTCCAGTTCAGTGACTTCTGTTGACTTTTGTTAATGACTACGTTCGTCGTTAAACAAGTTGAAGTGTATTTCTTTACATAGGTGCACCTCCGAAAATCAGCACTCATACATATTCAGTAGTGCAGATGCTGTTATTCTATAAATATGATTTTTAGAAGCACTAGGGGCAACCTTAGTTTCCAGTCTGCATCTGAAGCATAAATGTTGCAAAAGATGAAATAATTCTTTTTTCATTTGAATTTTATTAGAGGGAACTTTAAAATAGTAATGATCATCTAGTTTAGGAGAATTTTTAAAAATGTTTCTGAGTTCCTAACCCACTCTGCCCTGATTCTGTACTTGGTTTCTTTATCTTTGTTTTTAGAGGGGAAAAGTACTCTGTTAAATCTCAACATATAAAAATTTTCTTTTCATTTGTTATTGCCTAAATTATGGTTGTATATTTCATCTCTGGATTACTGAGCTTGTAAACCAGAGTAAATATGGCAGGATAATCATGTAATAAAATCACCCATGTTTAACAAGTTCTAGAATGATTTAATTAGAAGTTAGTTTTCTTTAACAATTCCCTGGCCATTTCCTTGCTAGTGATAAAAACTTGTATGATTGTGTTTTGAAATACCAATTTATAGTGACACCCATATACACTGCTGTTTTATTACTGTTATTTTTAAATTGTATTCCTACAATTCAGAGATTGACCTTTATGTTTTCTCTGTTATTTTTTCATATCCATTATTAGATTCTGCTTTAAAAAATATTTAGGGGACAACCTTGAAATGTTTCCAGATTTTCTGCTATGAACAGTGTACTTACCTTTTTATCTATTATGTATTAATGCACATTTTCATTTTGTGATCATATTATATACCCAACTCCCCATACTCACCCTAGAAGTAACCAACATAGTTTATGTATCATAGTTTATGTATCCTTTCAAAAATGTTTTATGAGTGTAAAAGAATCCACCCCACCACCCCACCACACCCCCCCCCCCCCCCCCCCGCAACCTTTCACTGTTTCTTTTTGTTTCCTTTTGTAACTGTTAGAATAACATGCTACATATGGTTAAACACCCTGGTGTCTTTTTTGGCAAAGTGTCTTGTCTATCTTTCCATAGCAGCGCACAGAGATTTGCCTCTTGCCTTCACCTAGCTCCATAGTAAGTCTTTTATACCATAGTTTGGTTAAGTACCACCTCCTGGTGTTAGACATTTAGTTTTTCTAGTCTTTTGCTGTTACAAATACATATCTACAACCTTAAATCCTACCTTTCGTTTTCACTTAAAATGTATTTTCCCATATTATTGAATTGTAATGTCTTTATATAAACATTGGTCTTCATTTTAGTAAATTACTACATTGTTTTCTGATTATTGGCACGTGTTCATTAGAGAGCATTTGGATAAGTTCAGAAAGTATAACAAAAAACCTAAATTACCTGTAATCCTGCCATCTAAAGGTAAATACTGTTGAAGTATTTTTCCTCGTCTTTTTTTTCCCCTGTGCCTACCATTGCCCTTTAGCCATGTTTCACAAAGATTTTGAGTAATATGATATAATCAAGTACAGTATGGCCAAAAGTTATCATAGGATGTTGGCTTTACAACCTAAATATCCAACAAATGAGGAATTGTTAAATAAATCAAGGCCTAACTACAGATTGGAATTCTGTGCATTCAGTGAAAATTATGTTTCAAAACACTCTGTGGTCACAGGTATGCCTCTGTGTGTGTGCATGTACATTTGAGTGCCTAGGGAAATAAAATGGAAAGGTAATAAGCCAGGATATTAAAATGATTATTGGTGGATGGTGACATTTTTATTCCTTTTAAATTTTAATATATTACCCCAAATTTTCACAGTGACTATGAAATATTTGTATATTTACAAAAAATATAGTTATAAAAATTATTTTTTGAAAGTGGATTCCTAGTGAAAGATTTTAAAATTTGTTCAGAAGCTTTCTTTTGAAAATATCATTATAGGGAATTCCCTGGCCGTCCAGTGGTTGGGATTCCTTGCTTCCTCTGCAGGGGGCACAGGTTGGATCCATGGTTGGGGAACTAGGATTCCACAAGCCGCAGGGCATGGCCAAAAAAAAAAAAAAAGAAAAGAAAAAGAACGTTGTATTTCTGATTCCCTTATGCATTGGGTCCGGTTCCGCATTCACCATGCATACCACTTTTATTCCCATTCTCTAATCCTAACATAAGGCAGGAGAAATGTTAGCCAGGACTTCTCAGTTTTGTTAGAAGTTACTACAGTTGCAGTATGTTGAATACAGAATTCTTGTCTAGATTTTCTATTAATTATCAAGTAAACCCAACAAGACCATTTTCAAAATTACGTTTTTGGAGTTGCCTCATGGATGCCCATTATAAGATGTTTCTAAATTAAAATATTCAAATTAATTCCACTCCACACTTAATATTCTTTGAAATGGAGGATATCTGAGGACATTCTGGAACCAGTGTTCACACCAGTATGGGGATATGAAAAATGTCATGTTCACTGTTCCGTATAATTTCCTCTGAGAGAGATTTTGAGATGATGGATGTTTTGAAGGAAAGGCCATTGAGATGAATTGTGTCTCCAGTGTAATAACAGGTTTTTATCTTCTGAGCCATTTGCTGCAGACTGGGCAGCATTAGGTACTCTCCTTAGAGGAGAAAGTGAGAGTAAGTGGAATTATTTCTATAGAAAACAGAATACCTAGACCGTATCTACTATTATATAGATGTGCTCTTTTTCTTTTTTTTTAAGAGTTGCCTATACTTTTTAAAAAAATTAATTGATTAATTAGTTAATTTTATTTTTGGCTGTTTTTGGGTCTTTGCTGCTGCGCACAGGCTTTCTCTAGTTGCGGTGAGTGGGGACTACTCTTCGTTGCGGTGTGCGGGCTTCTCATTGCGGTGCTTCTCTTGTTGTGGAGCACAGGCTCTAAGCGTGCGGGCTTCAGTAGTTGTGGCACATGGGCTCAGTAGTTGTGGCTCACGGGCTCTAGAGCACAGGCTCAGTAGTTGTGGCGCACGGGCTTAGTTGCTCTGCGGCATGTGGGATCTTCCCAGACTAGGGCTCGAACCCATGTCCCGTGCATTGGCAGGTGGATTCTTAACCACTGTGCCACCAGGGAAGTCCCTAGATGTGCTCTTTTTTTAATGGAACCTAAGTAATCTACATGAAATCCTGCAAGATTTCAACTGGGTACTTGTTCTGAGAAAGTGAAATCCCATTATTTGATAGTCATAATTTTTTTTTATTCTAACCCAGTGTTTCTCTAACTTTTTAAACTCATGCCCCCATTTGAAAAACATAAAAATCTCACTATTATCCCTTATCTTCTCACTTATTCTGAAACAGTGGGTATAAAAAGAAAACAGTTGGGTTATTTGATGTTTTCCAAATATAAAGTTATAATTGAAAAAGCTTTATAAACACAATTTGAAGATTCTAACCTGCTCCCAAAATTGATCTCTTCTAATAAAAGGCTGTGAAATTGTGTAATACACATTCTTTGATATTGCTTTCAAATGTAGGAATCAGAATACTTCATTTTATTATGAAAGAATGTTTTATTAATGCCATGAAATACAATGTTTGTGAACCTTAGGACACTTTTAGGAATTGTCAGTATAATTAGACATAAACTTTAACTGATATTAATAATCCTTGAACAAATTAGTAGTGTCATGTTGTTTGTATACCCTTATATATTTTTGTGATGAAGTGTGCTTTAATGTATGGATCTTCAGGATCCTCATTTGGGGAGACCTGCTCTTGGTGGGTAATTATGGTTTCTGTCTCTGGTCAGTAAGTAGTAGAGTGCACAGAACTGGCTTCAGTGCCTTTCTGGGTCAGATACTGACAGGGCTTTTTAATAATTCCCCTGAAATTTTCAGAAGAATTGAACTTAGAATAACTACTAATATCAGTACATTCATTTAATATTCTACCAAAAGGATTATATTGATTGATTTACTAATAAAAAAGCAGTTAACAATCTAAACTAGAAAATATCCATAAAGATTTGATATGTGCTTTAGAATCTGACTGTAGATTGCCTTGGGAGTTGTGATTATCAAGTAAGATGACTTCTTTCCAAACAACATATGCAAAAACAAAGTAGTTACTTTGAGAGACTGTATAGGTCCTCTTGGCATCGCGTATCAATTTACTACAGCATGAAGAGAATAGTGCTGGGGTTTTTTGGGTTTTGCTTGTGTGTTTGTTTTTTTAAGCATCAGTGAGGGATCATGTAAGCACATTATCCGCAGTAAGGAACCTTGTCATCTTGTGGACATGCGTACATTGAGAGACTATCATAGTAGACCACTGGAGACCACCCTTGTGAATCACTAGATTCTAGTGTCACTCCATCACTTCATTGTCTTCCCTTGGGCAAACCTTTGAACTTCTTTGAGCTTCATTCTTTTTATCTGAAAAGTGGGGATAAGAGTAGTGCCTCCTCCACCTTTTGTTTTTGATTTTGTTTTTTTTACTAAAAACCACATTAGATAGTATACATGAAAATATTTTGGAAAAAAATTGAGCACATTAAATTTCTTTATTAAAAAATGCTGTCTACTTCATTGGTTATTCTGAGGATTAAATGGCATATTCCATGTAAAGCACTTAACATAGCATCTGGAATATGATAAAAACTCAATAAATGTTAGCTGTTACCTTTATTATTAGCATTTACGTTATTGTGTCACCTGTTGAGAACAACTATTATAGTGCCAATACTGCTTAAAATATACTTGTTGTAAACATTTTAATTAATATTTCCATTTAATTAGTCATTCAGCAGCTACTTTTTGTCCATGTACCTAACCCTGTACGTCACTGCTGTTTAAGTTTTGGATCAAATCTGACCCATTAATTTTATAAATGTCCCTGTTAATTTTTAAAGATCCTCATTTTTGAGGAAATTTTACATCTGTATTTTAAAAGATAGGTGAGTGCCAGTGTCCTTTTCATTGCTTTGCCACAGTGTTACTAAACACCTGAACTAAAATGACCTACAGTCTGTATAATTAAAAATGATCTTGTTGGGTTTGATCTACACTGTAAAAATCTATAGATAGCTTAACAACAGACTTCTTTCATGGTGAGTCATTCAATCTTAGAGACTATCTAGTCAGCCTCCTCACTTTACAGCTAAGGAAAAGGAGCACAGAAAGATTATTGCCTGAGATCACACAGCAAGTTTTCTTTCCATAAGAAACAAATACCCGAGTTGGTATTTGAAGAGTATAAAATAAGATGGCATGTTGCCAGAGTTTTAGTTTCTTTTGAAGCAGACCAGTTTCTTTCAGCATCATTTTTCTGACATGCAGATCTTTTCTAGGAAGCTATGATGTAGTGATGGGTTTTTATTTCATTTAATTAGCATTAGAATTTTATTTCAAATTTCTTCATATGTCACAAGTTACAGCATTGGGTCAGAATCAGGAGAACATGCTCTTTGATATATTTTGATAAAACATGTGAAGAGAATGTTTTAACAGGTGAGCCTTGAACTCCTCCAGTCTAGCTTGGGGCTGTTACAGATAGTGCTGCTGTGAATGTTACATTGTGTATGCCTTTGGAGAACATATGTATTCCCATTCCTACTGGGTATACTAAATAGTGGAATATTTGCAAAGATGTGTGTATTTTAGTATGGATATTGCCAAATAGCTTACTAACGTACATTCCCACTAGCAGCAATTAAGGTTTCTGATTGTTCCATATCCTCATAACACTTAGTATTTTCCCTTTTTCATCTTGGCCATTCTGATAGGTGTGTAGTGGTATCCCATTGTGGTTTTAATTTGCATTTCCTGATGACTTTTGAAGTCGACCACATTTTCATATTTATTGACCACTTCAGCATCCTCTTTTGTTTAGTGTCTGCTACAATCTTTTCTCCATTTCGTTAAGTTGTCTGTCTTCTTTTTTAAACAGCTTTATTGAAATATAATTTACATACCATTAAATTCAGTCTTTTAAAGTTTACAGTTCATTGGTTGTTTAGTATATTCACCGAGTTGTGCAGCCATCATCAGTATCTAATTCCAGGACCTTTTTGTCACCCTAGAAATAAACTCCCTACCCATTAGCAGTTGCTCCCTTTTCCTCCTTCTCCCAGCCCCTGGTCACCACTAATCTACTTTCTATGGATTTGCCTATTCTGGACATTTCATATAAATGGAATCATACAATATATGGTCTTTGTGACTGGCTTCTTTCACTTAGTGTAATGTTTTCAAGGTTCACTCATGTTGTAGCATATATCAATACTTAATTCCTTTTTATTGCCAAATAATATTCCATTCTGTAAGTGTACCACATTTTGTTTATCCATTCATCAGTTGAAGGACATTTCCACTTTCCAGCAGCTATGAAATTTGTGTATAAGTTTTTACATGGACATGTTTTCATTTCTTCTGGTTATATACCTAGGAGTGGAATTGCTAGGTCATACAGTAACTCTCTGTTTGACATTGTGAGGATCTGCAAAACTGTTTTCCACAGAGGCTGCACCATTTTAGTATGAGGGTTCCAGTTTCTCCACATCCTTGCCAATCCTTGTTGTTGTCTTTTTTACTTTAGCAGGTTTTGTGAACGTGAAGTGGTATCTCATTGTGGTTTCACTCTCCTTAATGATTTGCAGTAATTCTGAATTTGTTCTGAATACAGTTCCTTTGTTGGATATTATGTTGTATCATTTCACTCTCTTAATTGTGTCTTGATGAGCAGAAGTTCATAGTTTTAGTAAAGTTTATCAGTTTTTTAAAAATTTATGGTTAGCTTTTTGTGTTCAGTTTAAGAAGTCTTGGGACTTCCTGGCGGTCCAGTGGTTAAGGCTCTTCCAGTGCAGGAGGCACGGATTTGATCCCTGGTCAGGGAACTAAGATCCCATCCCGCATGCCATGCAGCGTGGCCAAAAAAAAAGAAAAGTGTTCATACTTGGTGATCTCAAAGATAGTCTATGTTTTTCTCCAAAAGCTTTATTGTTTTACATTTGACCTTTAGATCTGACGTCCATATAGAATTGATTTTTGAGAGACAACATTTTTTAAAATGATTTATCTCCTCTTCCTAGCTGACTGACGTTCTATGTCTTTTTCTCTTTTTTTGTTTAAGAGGTGAGAGATAATTAATACATGGTTAGAAAAATAATGTAGTGTCCAGGAATTAATTGGTTATAAAGATTTGCCCTCAGGTGGTGATTGTGGAGTTAGGAAGAGGAGTTTAAGATTTGTAGGACTCCTATCATATGTCAGAGACTTCACTAGGCATTTTGTGAACTTAAATTCATTCAATCTATACAATATTCTCGTAAAGTAGCTGGCATTTTCTCTTCCTTGCAGATGAGAAGATTGAGGCCCAGGAAGATAAACTTTCCCAAGCTCAAAAAACTAATAAGTAGGCAAACCATGACTCAAAATCAAGTCAGTTTGGCTCTAAAATTCTATTATCTTTTCACTGTACATTTTTTTTTTTTTTGCGATACATGGGCCTCTCACTGTTGTGGCCTCTCCCGTTGCAGAGAACAGGCTCTGGACGCGCAGGCTCAACGGCCATGGCTCACGGGCCCAGCCGCTCTGCGGCATGTGGGATCTTCCCAGACCGGGGCATGAACCCGTGTCCCCTGCATCGGCAGGCAGACTCTCAACCACTGCGCCACCAGGGAAGCCCCATGTAAAATCTTAATTATTAAACTTTCAAAGTTAATCTATTCATCTTAAATTGCTGTGATATTTGGCCCAATAATAAATAGCCCATGGAGCCGGGTATATATGTTTTTTCTTTTTTTTTTTTCTTTTTTTAAATTAAGACGGTTTGAAGGAAACACGAATCAACAATCATGAGACCTCATAGGGGACAAAGTATTGAAGTGGTAATCTGATGCTTGAGAGATTAGGTGCCTAAGAGATTCTTGTCAGTGGGTAGTACTGCCAGAGGAACTTACCTTTGTGGATGTTTAATTTGTGGTGTAGTAGAATTTATTTTCCATGCTATGAAATATAGGAAATTTTCTTTAAATGAATTAGGGTCAAAGAGAGCATTTTCTAGGGCTCCCTCTGCTGGCTTCCTAGTAGTAATTAAGATACCTAGATGCCAGAATTGTGCTGGTACTAATGATGTAAATAAATTTAGGAAAGAAATTAATTTCAGGGTCCATTAGAAACAGAGATATCGATGTTTCTAGCAAATGAAAATAGAGAAAGGATTATTTACATTTATTTATTTATTTTAGAATCCAAATTTAGCTATTAAATCTTTTTAGAGTTATGGGGAAGAACAATTCTAATGGTATTGGAAACTTTCCATTTCAAACAAATAGTGGTAAAACTTGATACTTGGAGGGTGGCATGATAAGAATCAGTGTGTGGGATCTCCTTTCTTGGTTGGTGGTGATATTACAAAAGTATTGCCTTTAGCCCTTTTTAACTAAAAGGTAAAGTGTTGGCAGCCTCAGTGGAGAAGTCTGAAATTGATCAATGGACTAGTTGGTTTCTAGATAAAATGATCATTTGGAAACATTTCCAGTCAGAGAATTAGATGATTAGATGTGGACCCCATTAAATGAGAAGTTCCCTTCTGAGGGGGCTCCTAGGGTCTGTGCTAATTATTCTCTTTTCACACCTCAGGCATTTCGAACCTAATTGATAGGAACCTAATAGGCAGGCATCTTACACCTAGAGTATTATGACTTTTTTTGCCAGCTAGCTGTGACTTGATGTCTCTTTTCTTCTCATAATAGCTCCAGGCAGCCACCATTTTCCTTTCAGAGTTGCCATTTGAGGAGAAATCTATCTGCCATTTTGGAATATAAAATAGCCCCCATTTAAGAAAACTGAGTATAAAGAAAATAAACAGTATATACTGATTATTTTTATTAGAGAGCCAACACCTTTAAATAATAAGTCCCTTTGATATTTAACTCATTTAATTTACAAAAATGATTTAATCCCACATTTGCAGGAAATTTTACATAAAACAAGGTCAAACAGTTTTAGCAAGTTAAACATTGAGCCATCTTTATAATGGACAACTAACTATTCCTTACTGTGCAAATGAAGAAAACCTAGTTTTACTTCTTCAGAGGCAATGATAGTATAATTTGGCTTTAAATGAATAAAAGGTAACATTAATACAAATAGTAATGAATGTATCATTAATCCAAGATCAAGTCTCATTAATCCAAGAAGTCCAGTATAAGAGGGACATATTCTGGGAACAATTTGGGTTCCATTTTGAAAGCATTAAAATGATTTGTTACTGTGTGAATAACTACAGATTGATGTATGGATGGATGTGGATCTGTTACTTGCATTAGCCTCAGAATTGACTATTAGAACTGTTTAGACTATTATATAAGTTCAGCCTACAAATATCAATGCAAACTCTTTTCATGGGATAGTTTTGACAGTATTTAGTAACATCAAGCAGAATAAAAATTCCTTAAAACGTTATGAAAATATTTTAGAGGAAATGCAAAATGTTCTGTGTTAACTTTTTGCTCTTTTGTCATATTACTACCATAACTAGCTACCAATATTTATATTACTGCAAATTTAGGAAATTTAATAGTTTATTTTAATCCATTTCAAATTGGGGATGCTAAACATTTGAGTTGTTGAGAAACTAGGTAATCTTAATCTTCCATGTAAAATCCTCTGTAAGTCTAGCTCCATTCTTTCCTTCCAGCCTTCTTACTGGACTAATAGTTATATACTTTTGAGTTTCACCTCTACCACTACCCAGCTGTAAGACCATAGGCAAGTCATAAGATGGTTTCTTCACCTGTAAAATAAAAGAATTGCACAAAATCCATGGTTTTAACACTTTATTTGGATTGAGGAGAAACCCTTTGAGAATCTGAGGAAAGCCATGGATCGTTACACCCAGAAAACTGCTGATTCATACAAAATGTTGCATATAATTTATTTCTATCCCATACCACCCTGTTGGCTCTAGGTATACCATATTATGATCCTCATTTTTCAGGCTCCCCCTGGGTTTTTACTCATATTATGTCTTTAACTTTCAAATGTTTTTTCTCATCCCCTTATCCATCTGCACCTTTGAAAGTTCTACCCCCCCCCCTTTTTTTTTTTTTGTTTGTGTTTTTGCGGTACGCGGGCCTCTCACTGCTGTGGCCTCTCCCATTGCGGAGCACAGGCTCCGGACACGCAGGCTCAGTGGCCATGGCTCTCGGGCCCAGCCACTCCGCGGCATGTGGGATCTTCCCGGACCGTGGCACGAACCCGTGTGCCCTGCAACGGCAGGCGGACTCTCAACCACTGTGCCACCAGGGAAGCCCTCTACCCCCTTTTAAAGCACAATTCAAATGTCATTTTTTTTCTGTGAGACTTCTTCAGTCAGATTTAATCTTCCCCTTAGAACTTTGTACCTCCATTATAACCATTAACATCTTTGGGCTTGTATTACAGCTATTAGAGGTCTGTGTCCTCCATCTCTCCTTCTTCTTGCCTGTTCCTCAACAGATTATAAATGTCTTGATAACAGTGGCTATGTTCCTACATTAGTTTTGTAATTGAATAGTGCCTTGCTAGTAGTAGTCATGTAATAAGTAGAATAAATTAATTTGAATTTGCCACTCAGTTGTAATGATTAACTGTCTGCTATGCCATGCGCTAAATGCTGGGAGGATTGTCCCCCACCCCCCAAAAAGCAGAAAGTGGTGTGAAATAGAACCATAGAGGAAAAACCTCATGTACGAGATGAATTTAAAGAATGAGTAGAATTTAGGGAGCTGCAGGGACATTATCTGGGAGATAAAGAGAAATAAGAGAACTAGTGGGTACCTGTATCAATGAAATTAATCTATTTTTACTGAAAAGTGATGGGTATTAAAATTTAGCTTTTGATTCATAATTAAGCTTTGCATTTTTCATTTTTGGCATTTTTGTTTTTACAGGTACAAGAAAATTCCCCAGGACATAGAGCTGGACTGGAGCCCTTCTTTGACTTTATTGTTTCTATTAATGGTTCGAGATTAGTAAGTTCAGCTTTTTATAGTAACGCCTATGGTATTTTGTAATCTTTTGAAAATGGAATTTTTCAGATTATCTGGGATCGATATTTATTCATTGGTTACAAACATTATTTAGAGTATGATACCAATAAAATAACCCTGTGTTAGTAAACATGAGAATGTCAAATATAGAATACTATACCTCACACTCCAGTGATAATCTTCGGAGAAGAAAATCACTGGAGACTTTTACTTTATATGTTAAATATTTAATTTTTCTAAGCAGAAAGATGTGGTTTTGTTGCTCTTTTGCTTTTTCAAAGATGTCAGACTTTTGTAGGTTATTGGCAAATGGATTAGTAAAGACTCATTCTCAAGTAACTTGTCAGTTTTCTTGTTGCTCAATTCCCTGATATATCAATAGAAATAATGTTACAAAACTATACAGAGATGTGTTCCAGAAGTGCACAATTAAAACCACTTTCTATGGGCTTCCCTGGTGGCGCAGTGGTTGAGAGTCCGCCTGCCGATGCAGGGGACATGGGTTCGTGCCCTGGTCCGGGAAGATCCCACATGCCGCGGAGCGGCTAGGCCCGTGAGCCATGGCCGCTGAGCCTGCGCGTCTGGAGCCTGTGCTCCACAGTGGGAGAGGCCACAACAGTGAGAGGCCTGCGTACCGCAAAAACAACAACAACAACAAAAACCCACTTTTTATAAGTTGCTTTCAGTTTACATGTAGTAAAGTCCAATAGGAAGGAAACTATAATTTCAGTAAAGGAAATTCTTATGACAATGGCTGCTTCGTTGGTTTATTTTTTCACAACAGTCTTAAGTTTTTGTTCATTACTACCAACATCACCTACGTAATGGCCTTTATTCATTTATTTAATGAAATATTTAACATACTGTTTCCGTTTTCTTTTCCTGCCAGTTTGTAGTAAATAAAGTGTATATGTAGGAGTAGAGTCTAAAGTTAAACTTCAACTCTAGCAGATGTTTTAGATTTTTAAAATCAAAGTCATACCAACTCTGTTAGTAATATGTCTTCTTGTGGAGTATTTTGGTTTTTTATCATTGAAGCCCTGGATCATTTCAAATAATGTTGGCTTGCAAATTCTGTAATTCCATAGTCAGCTATGGAGTTGTTCCTAATGTTATTTGAACACAAGTTCATGTGCCTGACGCACAGTGGGGCCAGACAGTACCGAAATGTCAGAGTCTGGAGCAGAGAAAGGTTTATTGCAGGCCCAAGCAAGGAGAATGGGTGGCTCATGTTCAGAAAAACCTGAACTCCCCGAAGGGTTTCAACAAAGCATTTTTAAAGGCAAGGGGAGGGGAGGGGTGTCCCACGGTATGTGATCAGCTCATGCACAATTCTCTGGTTAATGGTGATCAATCCTTAGCCACCAGTAGGTCTAGAGGCTACCTGTTATGATCTTCAGGTAGTTAATTTCTTCCTTTTGGTGGTGGTTTTTAGTATTTGAAAAACTCAGGAAATATGCATGAGATACTATTATGTGGGTACTTCAGAGAGGACTACAGCAGAGGATAGGGGGAAAGGCCTGTCCCAGGAAGGCCCCATAGGGTCCTGCTCTGTTACACTAACATAAGTTCTTAGTTTCTTGACATTCTTTTACTTTGAGGAGTATTTGAATGTTAATGAAACCTCCACCTATTGAATGTTTTATTTATGTTAATAATATTATTCCAATAGGGCCATGGGATGCTTAAGGTAAGATAATTAACATTAGATTTTTACTGTTAAGTAAATGTTTTTTATTAAGAAAAATTTCTATGTGTTTACAGAATAAAGACAATGATACTCTTAAGGATCTACTGAAAGCAAATGTTGAAAAGCCTGTAAAAATGCTTATCTACAGTAGTAAAACACTGGAGCTGCGAGAGACCTCAGTCACACCAAGTAACATGTGGGGTGGCCAGGGCTTGTTGGGAGTGAGCATTCGTTTCTGCAGCTTTGATGGGGCAAATGAAAACGTTTGGCATGTGTTGGTAGGTATCAACTGTGAATTGTTACTTGCAGTTTAAGAAACAGTATAGAAAGATGTTTTAATAGTGGTTTTCTCCAATTTGGTGAGATTGTAGGGGTATTATTAGGCTATATTTAGTTTCTGAAAATCAGAATTGATTGCTTTTAAAATATGGATTAGTGAAAAAGAAAAACAACTTGAGGAAGAGAAGCAAATATGATGCCTAAGAACTATTTTTCTTTTTTCTTTTTTTTTTTTTTGCGGTATGCGGGCCTCTCACTGTTGTAGCCTCTCCCGTTGTGGAACAGAGGCTCCAGATGCGCAGGCTCAGCGGCCATGGCTCACGGGCCCAGCCGCTCCGCGGCATGTGGGATCTTCCCAGACCGGGGCATGAACCCATGTCCCCTGCATCCGCAGGCAGACTCTCAACCACTGCGCCACCAGGGAAGCCCAAGAACTATTTTTTAATGATTTATCCATTAGAAAAAGGTATTTTAAAGCAAATAGCTACAGGAACTTCCCTGGTGGTCCAGTGGTTAAGACTCCACATTCCCAATGCAGGGGGCCCGGGTTCGATCCCTGGTCAGGGAGCTAGATCCCACGTGCCGCAACTAAAGATCCCGCATGCCACAACGAAAATCCCAAGTGCTGCAACTAAGACCTGGCGCAGCCAAATAAATAAATAAATATTAAAAAATAAAATAAAGCAAATAGCTACAGAAATGTTTTAAATATTTGTTAAATATTGTGGGTTGTTTAATGCTTGGGAGATTAAATATATATATATATCCTATAGTTTCTGATCTGACATCTCTAACAAGAGAAATATGGGGGGGTTAAATTACTGTAATTAAGGACTGAACTATACAATTTGGAAGATTATTTTATATGCAGTAATTTGATGGGGGGTTGTTTTTGTGTCATCCTAGGAAGTGGAATCAAATTCTCCTGCAGCACTGGCAGGTCTTAGACCTCATAGTGATTATATCATTGGAGCAGATATGGTCATGAATGAGGTAATTTGTTTGTTTATTAATACTAACAATTATTTAACATTTTCTCATTAATGGTTAAATTCAGAAGTGTATTTGCACACTTCACATTTAAAGTTGAAATTTAGGTCTTTGCTGATCAAGATAGCTTACGCTCCAGGGTGTTAAACAGAAATCTGGGAGGTGTCTTACTAGGTACAGCTGTGAGGAAAAACATACACTCTGGCAATTGCACAGATTTTGTGTATGGTATATATTAGAAATCTCTTGTACCTCAAGATTAAATCGAATCCTCGTCTTGATTATTGATTTCCTTTTCTCTTCTCCTTTCTAAGGTAACAAAATTGGCTTAGCTGTATTAGTTGGATCCTTTTCCTTGTCTGTTAGCTAGTGGAAGTATATATTGCTAAATCACAAATGAGAGAAAAAATAAGGTACCCAGAGAACCAGGTCTTAATAATGGATAGTAAGCAGAATATGTAGAATTTGGGTATAGAAGACTTTTACTAAAATTGCTGACTAGGTCTTACAGAACTGGACATGAGGCCTTGCATTGTGTAGATAGGTAATATATTGAATTAAACCTCGTTTGGAGTATTGGTTTTAAGAAATGATTTTTATGTCCAGCAGCAGGGCCCAGAATCTGGTTTTTGTGTATGTCGTTTTTTTTCATTCTTGTTGTTTTAGGTGTGTTTTTTGTTGTTTGTTTTAGGTTTTTGTTGTTTTAGATATTAGTCAGGTTCGAGACCTACTATTCTAAAGTTCAGTAACAAAAACATTTTTCTCCTGTAATGCTTTTGCAGTCTGAAGATCTGTTCAGCCTTATTGAAACACATGAAGCAAAACCATTGAAACTTTATGTGTATAATACAGACACTGATAACTGTCGAGAAGTGATTATTACACCAAATTCTGCATGGGGTGGAGAAGGCAGGTAAGGTCATTTTTTAGACTAAGTTATGACTACTTAAATTTACCAGTCAGATGTGTTGTAAACATTGTTTTTATTTTGAAACAAGTTATTGGTTTATTGTAAGACTTCTCTTGAGAAAAGGAAAGAGCTGACCTAGAATATTGAATCCAATAATTCATATTTTTAAAGCACATATTTATTGAGCATGGTACACATACCCAGTCCTTTTCTTTCTGATCTAACAAACTTTTTTGTTTTGTTATTTTATTAAAATAGTTTTCAGTTTTATTTTATTTTCCCAAAATTCCCTCCTCAGCAGTGGGACAATACAGTATAACTTTCTCTAGCTGCTGGGGAAATTTCTTAGCACTTTGTGGAAACTGTTACCTTTTAGAAATGGACAGGCTGATTTTAACCAAAAGTTAGACAAAATTGCAACAACAATAAAAAACAATTTAGAAAGAGGATCAAGCCAAGCAGAAAAGCAAACTTTATAAAATCAGTTTTCTGGGACTGTTCATCAAGTCAGTTCCCTAATTTCAAAAGGCCAGACCAAAGCAAAGCATGCTGACTTAACATGGTATCTTTAGGTCTTCTGTCTACTGTTTAAATTGAAATTTTTCATTGTTTTGAAAGTTCTAAGAACCTTTTTTAATTTGAGGAAATTGTTGAGTGTAAACCAGAATTATAGGAAAGCCTAGAGTTTGGAAACTTCTACCAGTGTTTTATAAAAGTTCCAGCACTTGCTGGGAAAAGGATGACTTAGCTGATGCAGATGGAGAAAGCCTGGTTGCTCACAGTACCTTTACCCACACTACCTGAGGTTCTACAGCTAAATGTATATTGCCACCAGAATGCTAACTTGTTGCAATTTGAGAAAATGAGATAGAAAATGTGGCCTGTCTGGGGGCCATACTTGACCAAGTTATCGTTGTCCTTTGTCCAGGTTTGTAAACACACAGAAAGATGATCTTCTTAAGGTATTCAAAGTTGATTTCATTTCAGAGGGACTGACTCATATAAACTAAATTTGCAAAGAAGCTTCTGTCATCATTAGAGAGGCAAATTTTCAGTTTACAATAGAAAAATACCCCCTCTCCAGTTAGAATAATACTTAGATCCTATTACTACCACAAGATTGCTTGGTGAGCATGAAATCAAAGTCTTAAGGAAGAGATTCTAGATGGTGAAGTTCAGCAGCAAAGAACATTACTAGTTCATTAATTTTTAATTACGCTGACTAAATACTGCTACATTCTTGTTCTTGGAGCCCTTCTTCTCTAGACTTTAGCAGTTATTCCTTTTCTATGGAAGACATTTTTCCTATTGACGTGGTTTAGTACCACTGATCAGCCGTTGCTTTAGACAGGCCCATACAGACCACTTTCCTGAGTCCGCCCCCATTTGGCATATGTGTGCCTCTGGTTTTCATTCCTTCCTCAGAGGCTGACTACATTACTTTCATTACAGCACATTTTTCTTAGCTTCATTCTTGGGCTGTCTTTAAATTTATGGAGATCTCCCTCTTGCCTCAAGTGCCTCCTCTACCACCACTTAGTTCTTTTGATTAATAAGCACCTTGTTTTTAAATGTAGCTACCTCTGAAAGGCTTGTATTTGATCAGTATAAATTATTTAATCTTTCTTTCTTCCTCTAAATCTATCTGAGATCCAGTTCAGTAAAATTTGCAGCTTGATGGTATAGGGAGGAAAAGTGAGAGAAGAGGGAACAAGTAATTTTTTAATATGAAGCATTGTTATGAAATCACATTTGGATAAGGAAGAGCCGAAGTTGGCCACTGCCTGCTCTCCCCGCTTTTGGTGGTAGTAGTACCCATGGAAATAACAGATGCCCTGGCAGGAGAGAGGCACAGTGATACCTGTGCACGTCCTACTCAGAAAGTGCAAGTAGTTTGGAAAATAAAGGCAATTGTGATGGAAACATAAGTTGGAACCTGATTGTGAAAAGCCTTAAATACCGTGGTCAGGAATTTGGATATACTTCGGGCAGTGTTAGTTATATAATATTGTAACAGTGAGGGTTCTTTGGTTCCAAGTAGTAGAAACCAGCTGCAGCAGACATGAATTTATAGCTACGGAGTCACTCATATAATCAAAGACTCACAATGGGAAAGGACAGGACTCAGACACCCTTAGGGATTTAGAAAGGAAGAACTAATTGGCAATTTCATCACTTTCTACTGAAGGGATAAAGCCATTTTGGTTTTTTCTGTCGCTTCCAAGATTTGCAGCCCTGGGCAAGAGAGGTAAATTGGCCTGGCTCTGGTCATGAGCCACTCCTTGTTTTGGGCAGGACAGGCCCCCTGATTGACAGTCCCACCCGTGCTGCACAGAACGGCAGAGGAGTAGTTCTCCAAAGGGAAGAAGGAAAAGGGAATGTTGGGAAGACAACAGACTCTGGAAAGAAGACAACAGACTATGGGAAGATCACTCTAGAAAGTGATTGTATCTTATTAAAAAAATACCTCTGGTGTCATTGGGAGGATGAATTAGAAGGAATCTGGATTAATTTGGATTGATATGTGTCAGGTTCTGAAATAGACCTATAGGTTGTGTAAATGACATCAACATGCAAAAGTGCTTGGAGCTCTTCAGTGGAAAGGCTATATGTCATTCATTGAGCAAATAATTATTTAGTGTCTGCCATGTGCCAGGAACTGTTAAGGCAGTAAACATAACAAGGTCTCTGCCTTCAAGGACCTTACCATTTTATTGGGGGAGACAAAATAAACAAATAAATAGGCAATGTGTTGGATGGTGATAAATACTTGAAGAAAAATAAAGGAGAGTACGGTTAGTGTCTGTGGTGGGAAGAAGGGTGCTATTTAATAAAGGGTTGTCAGAAGAGACTTCTGATAAGATGACAGTATTTAAAAGAATGGAGATTTGTTTTTCTGTTTCAAAACCTCAAAAATGCAAGCTGTGATGATAACTTTAAGAAAAAAATATCTTCATAGCCTAGGATGTGGCATTGGATATGGTTATTTGCATCGAATACCTACACGCCCATTTGAAGAAGGAAAGAAAATTTCTCTTCCAGGACAGATGACTGGTACACCTATTACTCCTCTTAAAGATGGATTTATGGAGGTAAGATAACTTTACTGCCTGATTATACCATAACTTTCCACCCAGATGAATAGATGTGTGGGGTGGTAGCACTTATTTGAGACTGGGCAGATGATGAGTTAAATATTGACATGTTGGATTTGAAGTTCCTGTAGGATATCCAAATGAATATTTTCTGGTTCTAGATTTCAGGAAAGAGGGCGAGGCTAGAGATACAGATTTGGGAATCAGCAGAGAGAGGGTAATTTAATCTAATGATCAAAATGAATAAAAATCATCAAGGGACTGGGCCTGGGTGGGTCAGAGGACCGAGGCCAGAATCTTGAACATCCCTAGTGTTTAAATGGATGGGCAGAGAAAGGGCATTCAGCAAAGGAAGCTCAGGAGAAGGCCAAAGGGAGAGAACAGAGCTTCAGGAAAGGGGGCATAGGCAACTATGTGAGATACTGCAGAGAAGTCAGGTGAGAGAAGGAGTGAAAAAACATGTCCTGGGCTAGAGCAACTTAAGGCTTGATGGGATGCAGATACCAACTTACAGGAGATAGAGGGTGAGTGGTGAGTGATAAGGTGATGATAACTGCTGCTTCCTATTTCAAGAAACTTGACTGGGAAAGCAAAGAGAAGTAGGGGTGTGGGAAGTATTACAGGATCAAAGTGAGGCTTTTTAAGGAATAAGAGGTATTTCTGCAGGCTTATAGGCTTTTAAAATGTTTCCTGTGCAGGCCTTACAGGACAGTTAACTCTTATGCATGACTAAATAAAAACCAAACATTCAAAAAGAAAATGCTACAGTTGTAAAGAAAGGGCTGCTGCCACTGTCATTTTATGGTGCATGGTTGGGCCATCCCCAGTTCTAGAGGAAGTGAAGGGGAGCTATGGGGAAGTGTAACCTCTCCTCACCCCCACCCACCATTGGCTCATAACCAGAACCAGTGTTGTTGTATGTTCAGACTCCTGCTATCATATCTGCTGCCCCAATCAGTGCTCTCTGCCCCAGACGAGGCGCTATGGGCAGTCTGAGAAGACCAGAGGGTGAAATGGCAGCTAGGGAGAAGGGCCAGAATACAAGTTATGTTGGAATGTGCCAGAGGGCACTGGAGCTGGCATAAGTTGGAGGATTCAGAGGTGAAATCACCCATCCACCCATCTGTAAAGTCCATATAGATTCATTCCCACCCCCACCCCATGCTCCCAGAAGGTAGAGATCTGGCTGCCACATTCATTCATTGATGAGGACTCATGAGGTTAGACATCTTAAGAAATTTTTAAGGAATCTATCATGGTATTAAGACTTCAGCTGACTTCTTCCATGAGCAGTGAAAATTAAAAACACAAAACTGGCTGAGAATTCAAAGAAGAAGAAAGCAGTGGTGCTTTAAGGGTTGAGTATAATCTTTTTTGGCTGGCTAGGAAGGAGGAGAGAGAATCTCCTCCTGGTGTCGAAGTGGCTATAACAGTGTGTATGATGGGCTAGATGCCATGTGTTAAAAGACTGGAAGTGACAGGAGGGGGAGATGTTTACAGTGCGTGGTCCTTGGCACGTATGAAAATTAGGAAGGAGTGTCTGAAAGCCAAAGTGCCAGGTGAAAACTTTTGACAGTTAATACATGATCGAAAAAGGTATCTGTAGGACCGGTGAGAGCCAATATTTACATTTTCTTTTAAGTAAATTTGAGTAATTTTCCTTTTTTCTTTCTTTTTTTTGGAAGGTCCAGCTGTCCTCAGTTAATCCCCCGTCTTTGTCATCACCAGGAACTACAGAAATTGAACAGAGTCTGTCTGGACTTTCTATTAGCTCAACTCCACCAGCTGTCAGTAATGTTCTCAGTACAGGTGTGCAGAAAAATAGATTCTGTTTTCAGTCTACTTTGTTTTACACGATACTGTTTTCTGTCCCAAGCTGTAGAATTTTAAAAGTTGATGCCAGTGTACTTTGAAAACTGTAAATGTGCTCTGCATTGACAGGCCCTGTCTGAAAGCTGGTACTGAATCATCACAGGCATTTGAACCTCTTTTCAGACAATTTTAGATCTTGGGCTTATCTTGTTGTAGAGTCAGGATTCTACCTTTAATTTCTGTTTAATAGCCCTATTTACTCAACAAATGTTTGCATATCCCCTAAGTAGTAGACACTGGGGATACAAAAGTGAGCAGTTTACCATTCCTTTCCTAGGGACTCAGTCTTGCTCAGGGGACATACGCCTATCTCCTCTTTTTCTGTACTCCTTGTTCTACCTAATATACTCCTTTTTTGTTTGTTTGTTTGTTTTGGTTTTTTTCAACAGCTTTCTGGAGATGTGATTCACATAGCATTCAATTTACCCATTTAAAATATACAATTTAGTGGGTTTTGCAACCATCACCTCAATCAGTTTAGAACATTTCATTACCTGCCAAAAACACCCTGTACCCCGTCACTCCCTGTTTTCCCCCAATCCCACAGGCCTAGGCAATTACTAATCTACTTTCTCTTTCTAATCTAGACATTTCATATAATATGTGTGGTCTTCTGTGACTTTCCTCTCTGGCTTCTTTCCCTTAGAATAGTGTTATCCAGGTTCATTCATGTCATAGCATATATTAATATTTCATCTTTTTTATGGCTAAATAATGTTCCAGTGCATGGATATGCCACATTTTGTTTATCCATTCATCGGTTGAGGGACATTTGGATTGTTTCTACTTTTTGGCTATTATGAATAATGCTGCTATGAACATTTGTGTACAAGTTTTTGCATGGACATATGTTTTCATTTTTCTTGGTTATATACCCAGAAATTAGAATTGCTTGGTCACATGATACAGTTCTTAACTTGGTATGTTGATAGAGTTTATTTTTCCCTTTCCTTTATTTATTTATTTATTTATTTTTAACATCTTTATTGGAGTATAATTGCTTTACAAGTGGTGTGTTAGTTTCTGTTTTATAACAAAGTGAATCAGCTATACGTATACATACATCCCCGTATCTCCCCCGTCTTGCGTCTCCCTCCCACCCTCCCTATCCCACTCCTCTAGGTGGTCACAAAGCACCGAGCTGATCTCCCTGTGCTATGTGGCTGCTTCCCACTAGCTGTCTGTTTTACATTTGGTAGTGTATATATGTCCATGCCATTCTCTCACTTTGCCCCGTGTCCTCAAGTCCATTCTCTACATCTGCATCTTTATTCCTGTCCTGCCCCCAGATTCTTCAGAACCATTTTTTTTATTCCATCTATATGTGTTAGCATACAGTATTTGTTTTTCTCTTTCTGACTTATTTCACTCTGTATGACAGATTCTAAGTCCATCCACCTCACTACAAATAACTCAATTTCGTTTCTTTTTATGGCTGAGTAATATTCCATTGTATATATGTGCCACATCTTCTTTATCCATTCATCTGTCAGTGGACACTTAGGTTGCTTCCATGTCCTGGCTATTGTAAATAGTGCTGCAATGCACATTGTGGTACATGACTCTTTCTGAATTATCCTTTCCTTTTTTTAAATCTCCTGTTTCCTGGTTTTCTTTCTTTATACCAAGAGTATATTATATACTCAACTAATGTTGAGTAAGTGGATGAAATACTGTGACATGGTTTAGTTTTATTTCATTAATAGCCTTTTATTCTTGAGCTCTTTTTTTAATATTTATATCCCAAATTTGATCATATTCTACTTTGTTCTAGAATGGATTTAAAACAGCCCATCAAGATGCAGTTAAGGTCAACAGTATGATCCCTGGAGCTTGTCCCCTAGGTTCAAATCTCAGATCTTTTCAGAGTCTTTGTTTTATTTCCCAAAGATATGTATGAAATTTAAATTTTTTATTTTTTACAATTAAAAACTTGAAACATATTCAAAATTAGATGACTATTAATAAAGATTCATTTGCGTAACAAGTAGAACAACCAGCCCCCACCGCCCAGCGTCGCCAGTTATCAGTATGATAACGTACCTCCCTACCCCCTGCTCTTTGCTGGGTTTTTTTCCCAGCTTTATTGAGGTATAATTTGCATACCATAAAATTAACTCACTGCAAGTATAGAATTCATGATTTTTAGTAAATTTATGGAGTTGTGCAGTCATCACCACAGTCCAGTTTTAGAGTATTTCTTGGATGACATTAAATATTAATGTCATCAGTATCAAGTCATGGATACATTTGGAAGAGATTTTAAAGTTTATTTCATTCAAGCAGTGTTTGAGTTCTTTTTATGATATTAAGATTTTTTTCTTACATCCCATCAGATGTAAGAAATGTTTTTTTAGTTTATTCCTGGATAGACTTCCCAAGACAGCAATCCAATCTGTGTCTGATAACTCTCACCTGGCTTTACAGTGAGTGTTCCAGTGCAAAGTGTTCTGGCTTTAGGAGATAGCTGACATCTCTCTTCAAGTTCCAGTTTCTTTTGAGAGGCATTTTAAATCTTCCCTAATTACATTACAGTTATACTTATATTGTCATATATGCACATGCACTGAGATCCCTGGTCTTATTACACTGTAGAGAAATGGTTTCTTGAGTATTAAAAGACAGAGACATAAATTAAGCAGAAATTGCTCAAAGGAGACTGAAAGAAATCAGCATTTTCACTTTGAGTAAATAAATTTAAAAACACTCAGATGTTCTAGCATTATAACATGTGAGAACCCACTTTTTGTTAGGCATTTATTTTTCTGTCTTTGCTTTAATTATATTGCTGCAAAGTAGCCCAAACAGTAACTGTAGAAACAAAGTATGTGCTTTAAAAAAACACCTCTGTGGATTTGAAAATTTTGGATTAAGAAATTTTCAGAAAATGAATATATCATTTTGAAATGACATTAATCGATGTGACCCTCTCACACTTCCTGTCTCCCTTTCTTTTTCTGCCCCTTATCAGAATGTAAATTTCCAGAAGGTAGTGATTTCTATTTTCTTTATGCTGTAAAGTTCCTCAGTGCCTAGAACAATGTCTGACATATAGTAGGTGCCCCCCCTACCCAAACTTTAAAGACTGAACACACCAAGCAACCATCCAGCCCCTTTGAGAATCTGATAAAACAAAGAACCCTCTCCTATTTTTTCATGGCTCCAATTTCTGCAAAAAAGTAAACACATGACTAACTAAATTTTAAAAGCTATCTGAAAATGGTTGCTTCATACTTTCAGGCACAATTCATTCTTGCTACCATATTTAAGCAGATCTCTGTAAGACAAAATCTAGAATCCATGTGCAGTATTACTATTGTTTGGACATCAGCGAAACCTCCCACATGAGTAGGTGGTAAACATTAATAGGTAATCTTCATTAGGTGGTATCGTAAGAGTTACTTGAATGTAAAGAACATGACCACTTCAAGCTAACAGCAGTAAAAGTGGGAATGTACTAGACTTCAGAGGAGTGTCACAGAACCTAAGGTCAAAAGGAAATGAAGATTCAGGAAGCCAGGTCATTCTCCCCGTCTCTGGAGGTCCACATGCTCTTCTGTCTCTTTCAGGCCATCTACATCATTCTCTTTCACAGACCAGAATTCACTGTTTCATGGGGCACATAGCCCCCCAGCAGCCCCAGGTGTACGTGGCCTTTTGGGTCAGGAGCCCAATAGAGACTGATTAGGATCCTTGTATCCCATTTCCAAATTTCCAAAACAGTTTTCTAATCCAGCCCCGCTTAGGTCAGGAGTAAAACTCTTACCCGGTTTTACTTAGCTGCGGAGGGCTTGCAGAGCCCCCCGCCCTCTTGGCTCACGGTCTGCTAACAGCCATTGCGAAGGGCCAAGGGCAGAGCAGGTGGATGAGCTGTGGCAGTGATGCAGCTAGAGACCAGCTGACTAAAGTCACACTGAGTGAAGACCTGACCATGGCAGGAGGGAAGGGACGGAAGACTGTCCGAGATAGTCTGCTCACTCCTTATCAACTGAAATTTTTAAAAGGTTGTGCATTTATTTTAGGTGTACCAACAGTACCATTATTGCCACCACAAGTAAACCAGTCCCTCACTTCTGTGCCGCCAATGAACCCAGCTACTACATTACCAGGTAAGTAGCAGGAGACATATATGTAATAACAATAGCTTTACTGATATTTTGCATCTTAGAAAACAATGAAAAAAATTTCTACCTATGTGGTGACTATTTATGTCTTTTACTCTCATTCTGTCTCTGCTGTAACTTTGTGTTAAGTGAGACCAAGTGGCAATGAACTGCTGTCACCAGCTAGTCAGCTGCTGAGCCTTGGGCTCCTTAACCCCAGCCAACCATCCTCCCTGCCCCCAGTGCAGCCTGAGGCAGGAATAAGGAGTATATAGACTGTCCGTCCTTCAGCACAGGGCTTTCTGGTTGTTGTTTAGTGAATAAGACATTGTGTCCTGGAGGAGAGCACTCCTTACTTGAGTCTTCAGTAGCTCCAATGTTAGGTTAGATTTTTGTTTATTTCACTTACTGTTCCCAGTGAAGACCAAGTCCCTTTATCCAGCAGATAACGATCAGATATTATTTCAGTGATCAAATATATACTTGCATTGTGAGAGCCTTTAATTGTATGGCTAAAGATGTCATTACACAGACATATTAAGCCATTAACCAAATGTGTGCACACAGCAAGTGTGGTAAAATGTTAACATTTGAGAAGTTAGAGTGAAAGATATACATGGGGATTCTTCATATAAATTAGCAACTGTAAGTCTGAAATTAAAAAGGAAAAAGAAAAAAAAAAGCCTGAGAGACTGTAAACCTCAACCATCAAAGAAAATCAGTTCCATGTTTGCTGAGATAAATCAGCCCCTTCTCCAAGACATAGGCCAGCATCATTCTTGCTTTTGGGTTCAGAAGTATGTGTTTGTTTTAACCCTTACCCACTTAGCCTTCTAATCACTTAGGTATAGAAGGATGCTTCACTTGGGAGAGATTTTGTTATTGTTACTGTTGTTATGATATAAAACTGCCACACGGTAAGTGGACTTCTGGTATTCTCACTTTGAAGTGGGTAGTATTTTTTTCAATATGCAAGGATTGGATGGTTTATCTTTTGTTCTCTGCCTTCTTTTCAGGTCTGATGCCTTTACCAGCAGGACTACCAAACCTCCCTGCCCTCCCCAATCTCAACCTCCCTGCCCCGCACGTCGTGCCAGGTGTCAGCTTACCGGAACTCATGAACCCGGGTATGTTGCCCATCTTGCCTTCCTAGGACCCTGTCTAATAAAAAGCTTTATCCAGGAAAGGCAGTCCTCTATTTCAGTCTTTTCCTGGCAAGGGCAGATCAGTTTAACAAATTTCAGCTGCTTCAAATAAAAATCAATCTTTTTTATTTAAAAAGCTTGAAAAAGAAGAGGAGGAGGAATGTCTTTGTGCTGCTCCCCTGCCTGGCTGCCTCTCCTCCCCCTTTCTCCTCTCCTGCACCTGACAGCTCAAGCACCACAAAGGCCAGCTGTAGAAATAAAGAGCAGTGGCGTGGCCTTGCTGGGCTGAGTTGGATGGGAGGCGTGCGCAGTTCACTCAGCGGGGGCAGATGAACTCCCTGTGATTCTCCTCATGTTTTGGGCAGCTGCCACCCGCGGAGTAGTGACACCTGTTTTGTGTGGCTGAGGCTAGCTGGGCTTGCTACTTGATAAATATTCTTCGTTATTAACAAATTTTTTATAACAAAAACTGTGAGAGATTTTAGCTACAAATAGTTAAGTTCACAGATATTCAGAGTGTTTACACTCGTATTCTGTGCACTGATGAAAGTGAAGCAGCAGAATGTCCCCACAAGTCTGCTCTTCTGGTTAATGATTGCCCAGATTATCTTTAGCTTTGAGATGGCCACAAGTCAGGTCTGACTTTTAATTGCTAATCTCAGGAATTTGGCCCATCAGTGATGTCAACGAGTGATCTTATTATACAGTGGCATTGTCACATTTCTAACGGCCCCTGTTGTAACACTCATCATCTACATGTATTCGTTACCCATCCTCATTAACCCATTTGCTTTTCAGTGCAATGGGTTAAAAAACAAATGAAGTCAATAAGTTCAAACTAATGTTTACTGTCTCAGTGCTCCCTTTGTCTTTTGTTTTGTGCCCTGTATTCTTGGCTTCTGGCTCTGCCCTTTCCCCAGATTGACAGACTCTAAGAGTATTAAGGGTTTCACCAGTCCCCAGGTTGCCCCAAACCTGTTTTACAGCCTGCTTTTCCTTTGTTTCTTAAAGAAGTAATACTCTTTCCCTTCATCTGCATTTTAAAATCATTACAGTAAACCCGCCAAGTGTACTATAAATAGTTATACTATAAATATAGTTATAAAGGCTGAGTACTTCTGGTGAGGCTAATGCCAGGGGCTACACAGCAGGCCCTTCCCTTGCGAAACCTTCACAGGAGGCCTGGCCCCTGTGTCTCCTCTTCCTCTTGTCTGTCCAGAGGGCGGCTTAAATCCACCTGCAGCTTGCCCCCGAGAGTGGAGTCCTCCTGCTGGGCACTCGGTGTAGCTGCATCGCAGGGTGGGCTCCTGTCCATCCTGGCTGGGAGAATCATTTCCTCCCTGAGCTCTGGGCTGAGTCACATGAGGGAACCTTTCCTCCTGGCCAGCTGGTCCTGCAGTGAATATTTAACTCTGTCCTGGCCTCCAACTGAGGATAATCAGAAGTTGTGATTTGTATTGTCTCTCCTCAGCTTCTGTTTCCTTAACGAAATGCAAATTAATAGTCGTGTGATGCTGACTGCTGCTCTTCTAGTGCTGGGAGGATGTGTGATCTATGCCGTTTTTGTCCTAGGTTTGCCACCTCTTCCTTCCCTGCCTCCCCAAAACTTACCTGGCATTGCACCTCTCCCCATGCCATCCGAGTTCCTCCCGTCATTTCCTTTGGTTCCAGAGGTCTCTTCCACGGCAGCCTCCACAGAGCTGCTGTCCTCTCTCCCACCCACCGGCAGCCCACCCTCCGACCCTGTCCCGACCACTGCAAGGGCAGATGCTGCGTCCACGCTCACCGTGGGTGTGACGCCCCCCACTCCCAAGGCCCCGGCCGCTGTTGAGGACAGAGTCGGCGAATCCATCCCAGCCAGCAAGAAGCCTGTCTCTGCGGTTACGGATGCAGATGCCTCTGAGTCACCTTAGCTTTGGACCGGCCTTCGGAATTGGCGTGGTGCGCTTATTTCACCACAGGAGTGTGTCTGGAAACGCAAACTACCGTTAATTTCATACTAGTTTGTACCGTATCTGTAAGCATCTTGTAAATAATTCTGAGGGGAAAACTAAGCAAGAGGACGTGGGTTTGTATCCTGCCAAGTGGGGGTGGGGCTCATGGGCCGGGGAGGGAAATGTCAGGAAGTGCTTGTATTTTAAAACAACCAAAAAGAATTGTAAGGGTGGCTTGCTGCCAGGTTTCCACTGCCATTCTTGAGGGCATGCGTCCTTGAGAAAGGTGGCGACAGGGTGTCCACTAGGCTCCCTGTCCTCCTGCTGCCCCTTCTGTAAGAAAATGAAATACTTCACGCCTAATACCCACATGCGGCATTTCTTGTATTTTGTAAATCATTTGCGAGAATGCAGACCACCTCAGTAAACCGCGAAAGGAAAAGATACTTTACTTTTTGGTCTCTGTGAGTCACATCTCTATTAAGGTTTACACGAAAATTCCAATGAAAGATGTTGTTAAAGTTACACTATGTGCACTATTAATTGAACATCTTTTTATTCAGCCTATACACAGGTCTTTGTTTTGAGCTCTCAAAAGTACTCAGACAACATTTTGTAACTGCTGCCGTTGTTATACGTCCACCAAAAAATGGCATTTAAAAAGAAATAAAGATGATGTTCCACAGTTTTAAACCAGAAGGTGGCACTTTGTAGCTACTTATAATATTATAGCTATACTGGGAAGCATAGATACAGCAATAAATTATAGTAGTTTTGCTTTTCTTCTTGTGGTACATTTAAATTACAACTCCTGATTGCCATGGTGCATTCGTTCCTCTCCAGTGCATCACACTGCGTTCATGTAATTTTTCATGTCTGATGTTTGCTGTCTCCTGAATTTTCTAAGAGATGGTAAGTTATGTGGAATTGATTTATTGAATGAAATTAAATGCATATTATATCTCTTTTTTAAATAAGATGAAAGATTGATCGGTTATTGACTTGGCACTAGCATAAACGTTGCCAGGGGAGCAGCGCGTGGAACTGGTCTGTGATCACTAGCTGGGAACTACAGTTATCAGCGCCCACCCAGTGCCAGCCAGTTTTTAGGATAGGTCCATTTCTGGAGCCAGGTTCATACTTAAAGCTAAATGATAAAAGAAGGCTCCACCTCTAATCATAGCTCCTTCTGTTTGCATTATAAATATTTCTAGAATATTTCTCGCAGTTAACAATCCTGTTTTTTGAAATGGAGCTTATAATAGGTAAGGAAAATATTCACAAGCATACTTAAATGTTACAACTTTTTACTTTCCAGTATAGGAAAAGTTGAGCAAGTTGTTATTACTTTCTAAAAGATGTTCATATTTTTTTAAAATGTTAAGGAGATACTTCATGGAAAGCAAGTAAGTAATTTTTAAGCTTTAAAGACAGTTTCTTTAACAGTAGTTTTTCCAGTGCAGTGATTCTTAACTCTTGTGAGGTCACAGTTCGCATCTGAGGATGACAGCAGCCCTGATATCTTCCCAGTAAAATGTCTATAAGCATATAAAAAATACTAAGCTCTGGGGAGAGAGAGGGATTCTTAGTACTCACTTGGAAGATGGGCACACACTTGGCCTAGATTGGCTCATTGGATCTTGCTGAGGTGGAAAACACTTTAGATATTCTCTGCTTCCTTCAGAAAAACCAGTTTCGGTGTTTATAGACAGTAGCATATCCTTTACCAGTGGCCAGAAACACGGATGTAAAAGATAGTGTCCCTACCAGTGGACCACTCACTGTGGCCTTGTAGAGGGGACAGCTCGGGTGGTCAGTGCTCAGGGCACTCGAGGATAGCGCTCTAACCATGGAGATGTGCCCCACAGTGAGGATGGCAGTCAGAATTAGCTTCGAACCCCTGGGTCACTCAGTGTGCCTACGTTCACGTGAGAGGCACGAGGCAGTGACAGGGAGGACGCTGGTCTGAATAGGCCCAGTTATCAGAACAATTCTCAAAATAACAGTGGTTTAAACAAGCAAGTTTATTTTCTCTCCCGTGTTCAGAGTTGGAGGTGGTCTGGCTGAGGCAGGACCAGCCCTTGGCAATGTCAGAGACCACAGCTCCTGCCTTGTAGTTCTGCCTGGCGTGGTTTCCATTGCCAAAGTCGTCACATGGGCCCAGATGGCAGCCAGAGGCCCCGCCATGCCCTCCTCGTTCCAGCCAGAAGAGAAGGGCCAGCCCCCCTCTTTGGGGGACATTTCAGAGAAGTTTCACGCAGCACCTTGGCTTACATTCTTCTGGCCAGTGTGAAGTTATATGGCCACTTCTAGCTGAACGGGAGGCTGAGGAATGAAGCCTACGCTGTCATGTACTGAGGAGGAAGAAGAGTGACTAGTGAGGCACCGTGAGCAGCCCCCGCCGAGCCCTCACGTGGCCCCCGCACAGCACCTCCGTTTGCCCAAGATTCGGTGGAGCCAGAGGAGGCAGCTTGGCCAGGGTGCTGGGGTGGGAGCAGGGAGATTTCTGAGAGATGACATTTGACATGAAGAATTATTTAGGCAAAGGAGGGGCAGAGACCATTTGAGGGCAGAGGAATGGTGAGGAGTAGAGCGCACAGGGCCAGATCTTGAGTGCCGGGCTGGGGAGTTGGGACTTTGTCTTAAAAACAGGAGTCACTGGAGGATTTCCGTGCGGACAAGCTCATCTGCATTTGAGGAAGTCTGTCTAGCAGTGGAAGCTGGAGGGGCAGTCAGCCCTGAAAAGAGCGGAAAGGAGGGAGGAGTTTCAGAGCAGACGGAGGAGACTCGGGAGGCTGCTGTCACCTGAAGGCCACTTTGCTAGCTGATACTCTGTGAGGATGCTTTTGTCTTTACACTTTGTGTTCCTGTTTTATGCTTAGTCCCATACTAAACGTGCTTACCTTAGAACAGCTGACTTTAGCTCAATTCCTGAAAATTGAAAAAGAAAGTGAGTTGAAAAAGACCTTCCCCGTTTGTGAGGCAGCAACTGATGTTCAGGAATGGCTCGGCCGGGGCCTGTGGGTGACGGCCTCCCCTTTAATTATCTGACCACCCAGCAAGGGGGGTCAAATTAGAACCACTTCTATGAGAATATGGATTCCTGGGTTCCTGAGTTCTGGAAAGCTTTTCAGAGAATGAGAGACACTAAACACATTTGTCTCCTTCATTATACCTGACCCTCCCCAGGTCCAGTTAGCAGAGGCCCTGCACCACCTCCTGGGTGATAATTGAGACAGGCTGGTCTATAACTTGAAGTAATAAGGCAACAGAAAATCCATTGTCTGCTGACACTTTCACCACTTAGCAAAGTGCACACGTTAGAGAAGGGATCCTTTTATCAATGATACTGTTTGTAGTAGATCTAGGAAGAACAGTTTCCAGTCTTGCTAACCAACACGTTCCTTTGTCAGCTTCTTACATGTGAGCCAATTTGATTAACTACAAGAATGGGGAAATAACACCAGAACCACAGGCCAGCGGAAGGGCAGGTGAAACCACTCCCAGGCTGGCATCACTTTGGGAGCTGGAGAGGGACAGAGACAGAGAGAATGCACTGTTCACAGGGATGCGGCCAGTGGCAGAGGCACCCAGAAGCTCCAGGGCTGGGGACAGAGTTCACTGTTAAAGAGCAGCTGAGGACTGACCAGTGCAGGGAGAGCAGCCTCTCCAGGGGGTTACACGAGCACCGTGCCCTCTGGTCACTCTTCGCCAGTTCAAACAAAATGGGGAAACACACTCCATCTGCTGGTGGACGTGGGCTCAGGGACTTTGTGTTATTAGAGTTAAGGTTGCACCATATTTCCTGGCACTAGATAGAAACAGGCCTCGACTCGTGGGGTAGATACTGAAGGGAGGAGCTGAGCCAGCCCTGTGCAAAGCGCTTTGTAGGACAGTCTACCCAGTGAACAAGAGGTAGCTTCCTCCAGACTCGTTCCTTTGAGCCACGCTGTATATTTTTAAATGTGAATTAATTGCCAACATTTTAAAATCAGAAAATTTCACATAAATCCAGATTTCTGGTTTCTCTTACCCCACATCTGGCAACACTAGTTCCTCAGCCCCACAAGGAAATAAACGCCCCCTTGAGCCTACACCCGCCAGTTTACCACCTGGCCCACTGGTTTCTTCCACCTGCCCAGTCCACAGGCGTCTGAAGTTTTATCCTGGTAGGGATGAGTGGGAAGCCTGGGCTTCAAAAAGTTGGAGGGTCCAGAGCCTAGGGGATCCAGGATCAGAAAACAAGATCTTTCATGGACATGATTTTGGATCCATGAATCATGGTGAAATTGGTGCTAAGGTTGACAAAATTTGAAGCAGTCCCTTAAACTATAAACCTGGGGGAGAAATGGGTGTCTGGACAATGACAGGAATTTGGGTCTCCCCAGCCTCTTCTGGAAGCCAAGTCTGGGACCAAAAACCCATTAGTTATTTACCTTAACAACCAAATCTCTTGAAATATATCATCAGTTCTCTCTTTTTTTTTTTTTTTTTCGGTACGCGGGCCTCTCACTTTTGTGGCCTCTCCCGTTGCGGAGCACAGGCTCTGGACACGCAGGCTCAGCGGCCATGGCTCACAGGCACAGCCGCTCCGCGGCATGTGGGATCTTCCCGGACTGGGGCACGAACCCGTGTACCCGGCATCGGCAGGCGGACTCTCAACCACTGCGCCACTAGGGAAGCCCCATCAGTTCTCTTTTTTAGGGACCAAGGAGTAGGTAATGAGAGGTCCTGCCTGAATTCCCGAGTGGCTTCCTTGCCCTGTGCTCTATGGCCTCGAATCCTGGTGAGAGGCAAGCCGCTTACAATTGCCCAGCTCTGGCCAGGCTGGCCCAGTTTGAGACTGGAACTAGTAAGTCTGCCTGAGGTTGGGGGAGGTGAGGAAAACATCGCCAAGGAACACTCTCATTAGGGTGCCTGGGGTGGGGTTATGGGAACTTCTCATACACTTGTACATCAACAGAATTTTTAAAGACATATTTGAACTACTTTTCAGTCAACAAAAACAATAGGGTTATTTTCACGTAGGAGAGAAATGGGAGACTTACAGAGCCAGGACTGCCTAGCCTGGAGGGGAGGTGCTGGCCTTCGGCAGCAGCATGTAAAAGCTCGCCACTAAGAAATCCCTAGCACTGGCCCTAGATTAGAATTATCAGACATCTGCCTTAATAGACCTGCACTGTAATGATCTGTGATATTGTGTTTGTAAATCAGTTTGGCCAGAAATGTCCCTGTGTGGTTCAGATAGCTCTGCGGAGCACAGAGACATGATGGCAAGAGTTCACATTGTCTCTAGGAATTGTTCTGGCATTTAGATCTCCGGAAATGATGCCAGCTGTCAGGTATATGAAGTATTCGCAGTTCTAACACTGTTTCATTTGAGAGCAGCAGCTGAAAAACCTGTGTGCTTTGGGGCGATGGGGAACATAAATGTGAGAGCAAACGCCATCTGTCTTGTTAGGGAACTGAATAAAAGCAAGAAGAAGCAGGTTCCTATTGCCTGAGTCGGGGGGCTCAGAGCTCATTGTGATTTTAATAAAGCATTTACCCTCCTTTGTCTCTCCCAAGTTTTTGTTTTTCTTTTTCTGGTATGACCAGAAATAAAAAGGGTATGAAACGTCAGAGACAGTGAAATCTATTTTTCCAAATTCAGATCTCTACTAGGCAAATGCTATCACATGAGGTGAGAACCCCATCCACTGGGGACTTGCAGGAGGGGACAGTTGAGGGGTGACTATGGCCATGGAAGGAGGCAGAAGACAGAGAGAAAGAAGAGGGGCCCCTGGGCAGGCACAGGTTCTAGACTTGATCCCATGGACTGGTGTTGCCCGTTGTCCATGGAGGAAATTTTTGTTTTCTAATTTTATTACCTATATATTTATTTTAACATATTGAAAAAATAGAGCTGCTTCATAAGATGAGGCTAAAGTAGCTTCCTTTATAAATAAACTTTAGTGAGAAAGGAATCAATTTAAAGAGAAGCACTGAGTTGACAACAGGTTCCAAGCGGCGAGTTGGGCACGTTTTTCTACTAATTCTCCCGGGCATCCCAGCAGGTGGTACTGCTCTCCATTTACCAGAGAAGAAACCTCCAGTTCACACAGCGGGAAACTTTGGGGTAGGAGCTGACTCCTGGTAGGTCTGTCTGCTCCCAAGCCTCAGTTCTGTCCCCACACACCGGGTTGGTCGCAGGGCCCAACACTGACTTCTGCCCAGGGACTTCTGTTGTCTCCAAGGCCACGTGGAACGGGAGCCCGGCCCGCAGTGCGCGCCTCGGCCACCAGGTGGCGCCGCAAGCCCGGAAAAGCCGCGCCCCGTCCGAGGCCGCGGGGTCTCCGGGCCGGCCTCGCAGGGCCCCTGGGCGGGGCTGGGGCGTCGCGGGAGCGGCCCCAAGGGTGTAGGCGCTTTTTTGTTCTTTGGAAAAGGGCTCGGGGACTTAGTCCCGTACTTCCCTTCCACCGAAGACGAGTTCAGCTGCGTGGGGTTGCAGAAAAGCACGGGTGCATTCACCAAAAGGAGTCCTCTTTCAACATAATTTTAGAGTAAATAGATCAACCTGAGGATCGTTAAGATAAAAATGAAAAGCCCTACGGGTGTCTGTGAACCCCTCAGATACTTCAAGAAAAACGTCAGAAGTCTGAGGACCCGGTGGGGGAGGCGCAGGGTCTTGCTCCCCACCATTCCCAGCCCCCATCCTCCCTCACCCTCGGCCCCCAGCCCCAGGCTCCCCACTGAGGTTACGGCCTGTGATGGGTGCACCTCCCACCGCCCACCAACCCTCTGAAGGCAGAAGGGCTCGAGGCCCCGCTCATCCTCCGCGCGGCTCCGCGGGGCACACACTCCCGACTCACAGGCCCGGGCGCACCTACTGGGGCAGCTGGGTTTGGGCCCAGGTGATCTGAATCCACAGGCTTTCCCCCCCCCCCCACGCTGCTGATAATGAGCAATTTAGTATCCACTGTGCTAAGTGTAAGGCACAAGGAGCCCGGGAGCGGGATGATTTCCACGGGAGGAGGTCTGAGGACACTTCCGGCGGAGGTGACGTCAGGGCTTTGCAGGACGGAGAGAGACTTTCAGGCAAAGTAGAACCGCATGGTCCGCAGAGGCAACAGCGTCCGCAGTGACACGAAGGTACGTGGCACACAGTGTGTTCTGGAAACGCACATTGCTCTGGGTGGCTGGAAAGCGAAGGGCGACCTCTGGAGTAGCAGCAGTTGCAGCTGGGGGTTGGAGGGGAGCCTTGGGTGCCAGGGAGCTCGGACTGTACCTTAATGGGGAGTTGATAGAAGATTTTTTGTTTTGTTTTTGCAAGGGAGTAAAGAGTTTGCCCTTTACAAAGATCAGAGGTTTGAAAATCTTCCCTTTTAGCAAGCCTTTTTTTTTTTTTCCGTACGCGGGCCTCTCACTGTTGTGGCCTCTCCCGTTGCGGAGCACAGGCTCCGGATGCGCAGGCTCAGCGGCCATGGCTCACGGGCCTAGCCGCTCCGCAGCATGTGGGATCTTTCCAGACTGGGACACGAACCCGTATCCCCTACATCGGCAGGCGGATGCTCAACCACTGCGCCACTAGGGAAGCCCTTAGCAAGCCTTTTTTAAATGAAGTAGGTGGAACATAGACTTAAAAACCAAAAATTAAGGTGGAACTGCTGGCAGCTTCCCTCTAAGTAGGAGGGGAAAGCGTGGGAGGCATCCCTGAGGAACTGGCCTCAGTCACACCAGAGCTGCCCTGCGGGGGGAAGAACTCATTCCCATCCCCAGCGCCCTGCTCTCCGTGTGGCTGGGGAGCCCCTTCACTTTCTCCTGGTCTGTAGAGGTCTGGGAAGAGCCAGAAACCCAGTGGGGTGAGGCCTCTTCCTCTTCTGCAGCCCCTCTCCAGGCAAGGCAACCCTTTACACCTGGGTGCAGAAAAGCAACCGATGGACCCGTGCTTTTTCAGCCCTGCGTGATTAAAAAAAATTACCGATGTACATGGCTCAGGGAGAGAGCTTGGGAGGCCTTGGAGATCTTCTCCCTCAATTTCTCATGTTACAGATGAAGAGAGTGAAATCCAGAGAGGTAAAATGACTCTCCTTCGGGCTCACAACTATAGGGCTGGTCGAGCTGGGGCTGGTACCCAGGTGGAAATAGGAACCATTCATTTGTTTTTTCAGCCTGGCTGCAACCTGTGCGGTGGGGGGATGGGATGGGTGGGTAGCTCCCAGCCTCGTGGGGAACACGCAGATACGGAGGCAGCTGGAGAGCTAGGGTAGAGAGGTAAGCTCGAGGTCCTGTGCCCGCGCCTAGGGGATGGTCTTAGCGCACGCCAGAGCTAACAGTACCCTCACTTTTATCAGAATTTAAAATGCCAGTGATTTTGTCAACAGTGAGACAGTGCAGTCATCAGGATTCTTAGCTGAGATAAGAACCCCATTTGAAGCAGCCTAGTCAGTCGTGGCCATTTAACCGCGGGCTCCTGGAGGAGCTTCAGCAGCTGAAGGGGAGTCACGCGTCTGGGCTGCAGCTCTCTCTGGGCAGGCATCTTTCTGCCCCTGCAGACTGGTGGACAAGTGCATGCGGAGGGGATGACTCAGGTTGGAAAGTGCTGCAATGTGACATTTGAGGAGGGGAGGCCGCCCCTAGGGTTGCACCTTCTGTTGCCACGCGTTGGTGGCAGGGACAGTGTCCGGTTTAACCGTCTCTGCAACACCTAGCACATCGCTGGCTCACAGCAGGCACCTGACTTCTGCTGAATGAGCGGCCATCAGGGTGTGTCCTCATCTAGCTTGGAGTCTAGCCATGGGACCCAGATGAGAGCAAGTCCGTGCGGTGAAGGTTAGAGTAGGACCGGCAGAGAGGGCGCCCACCCCACCTGAACTTCCCCAGGCCCGGGACCCTCAACAGGGATGTGAGGGTGGAGCGGCACGCCTTCCTGGAGGAAGTACAGAATGCGGCGGGGGGAGACCACAATCGTCCCTCCGCCAAGGGGAGACAGTTGTCAGTGGGGAGGAGAGGGGGGTCTGGTGGTGTGCTGTGCACGTGACCTAGGGTGACAATAGGGTGAGGGCTGCGCACAACTGTCTAACACCCAGGTCACAGGCTCTGTATTCTCATTCCCCATCTAATTGGGGTGGGGGAGGGGCATGGGTTTGTTTGTTTTTGTTTTAGGATTGGGGGCTTAGCTCTTTGCTTAAGAGGAAACAGTAAGTTGTGGGAAGGAATTGAATCTAGAGAGAGTCTGATGGGATTCTCGCTCTCAAAAGATGATATTCAGAGATTTATTCTTTTACTTATAATAGGTTGGGAGAATTCATAGAACTTTATTTATTTGTTTGTTTATTTATTTATTTATTTATGGCTGCATTGGGTCTTCGTTGCTGCGCGCCGGCTTCCTCTAGTTGCCGCGAGCGGGGGCTACTCTTGGTTGCAGTGTGCGGGCTTCTCATTGCGGTGGCTTCTCGTTGCAGAGCATGGGCTCTAGGCACGCGGGCTTCAATAGTTGTGGCACACGGGCTCAGTCATTGCGGCTCACGGGCTCTAGAGCGCAGGCTCAGTAGTTGTGGCCCAGGGCTTAGTTCGTCCACGCCATGTGGGATCTTCCCGGACCAGGGCTTGAACCCATGTCCCCTGCATTGGCAGGCGGGTTCTTAACCACTGCGCCACCAGGGAAGTCCCCATAAAACTTCTTAACTGAGAAAAAATTAAAACCTCGAAATATCTGAAACACGTGAGATACTAGCAGCTCTTTGTTATCTTAAGAGAATGGAGTGGTGTCTGGAGAGAACTGCATTATATAAAATATTGGCAAAAGTATCAATAACATAATCTTGGGGGGATTTAAGTTCATACATGTAATAAAAATGACTCAAATTATTAGAGTACCTTTTTGGAGAATTACCAAGGAAAGATTTTTAGCTTAAGTGATTTCCAGTTTTTCACAGCTAACATTTGTCCAAAAGTTTCTCTTTTGAAGAGTCAAGGGGAATGGATAGCGTTAAAGTATATCTATGAGCTGCTTCAGATTAGAATTCCCTAAATACCTGGAGTATTGCCAGCTGTTATTGCCAGTATTCTCAGTTTTCAGCCCAGGGTATGCTTTGGCACTTTTGATAGTTTGGGGGGTGTGACTATGTCATGTTATTTCATTTCTGAAGTGAGGAGTTGTTACAGTGAAATGATCTTAGTTATTTTATGCTAGAGTACCACAGACGTTCGACTTTTCTATGTACCTCTTTTTATTTTTTTCAGTAGCACTTATCACATTATTGTCTTACCGCAATATAATTTCACTTTTTTGTGTGTGATTCTCTAACTGTTGTCTGTTTCCTCTATTGGATTCTATGCTCCAGAAGGACACTTTTCTGCTTTCTTCTGTATCATCAGACTCCAGAGTGTCTGACATAGAATACAGGCTCTGTAAATTCTTGTTGGATGAATTGGAAGGATCTTTGAGGAATGTTAGATTAGGCTAGATGAGAACCCATTTTACAGCATCCCTGAGTGCATTATTTTCTAAATGCTCAAAGAGCATTTGTAAAGGATGGGATTCTCATTTAGCAGTTTATATCATTTAAAAGATATAAGCTGCTAAATCCCTCCCATTTTGAAAATCCTTCCTTGATTTACTTGAATTTATTCATAACTGAAACCACTTAGATATGTTGACTTGTCTGATTTTCCAAGCAACTTTTTTTCCTTGAAGAAAATAATATATGACACTTTACCTTTATTTGAAGATGAAGAGATTGGGGTGAAGTAATATTTCTTGAGATATAATTGACATATAACAATATATTAGTTACAAATGTACAATATAATGATTCCATATTTGTACATATTGCAAAGTGATCACCACTATGTCTCGTTAATATCTGACAGCATACAGCATTAGAAATTTTTTTTCTTGTGATGAGAACTTTTAAGATGTACTCTTAGCAACTTTCAAATATACAATAGTATTAAGTATAGTCATCATGCTGTATGTCACATTCCCTTGACTTATTTATTTTATAACTGGAATATGTACCTTTTGACCCCCTTCACACATTTCATTCACCCCTTACCCATCAACCACCAATCCTCTATCTATGAACATGTTTTTTTTGTTCATTTGTTTAGATTCCACACATAAACGAGGTCATATGGTATTTGTCTTTCCCTGTCCAACTTATTTCACTTCCCATAATTCCCTCAAGGTCCATCCATTTTGTTGCAAATGGCAAGATTTTATTCTTTTTAATGGCTGCATAATATTCCATTATATGTATATTTATCCCATTTTCTTTATCGTTTCATTCTATCAGTGGACACTTAGGTTGCTTCCATGTCTTGGGTATTATAAATAATGCCGCAATAAACATGGAGGTGCAAATATCTTCAAGTTAGTGCTTTCATTTTCTTCAGATAAATATCCAGAAGCAGAATTGCTGGATCATAATGGTAGAATAATTTTTAAAATGTTTATCTATTTCTTTATTTATTTGGCTGCGTCAGGTCTTCATTGCAGCACGCAGGATGTTTAGTTGCAGCATTTGAACTCTTAGTTGTGGCATGAATGTGGGATCTAGTTACAAAACCAGGAATGGAACCTGGGGCCCCTGCATTGGGAACATGGAGTTTTAGCCACTGGACCACCAGGGAAGTCCTAGAATAATTTTTAACTTTTGGAGGAACCTCCATACTGTTTTCCATAATGGCTGCATCAATTTACAATCCCACCAACAGTGCATGAGGGTTCCCTTTTCTCTGCATCTCAGCAACACATTTATTGTCTTTTTGATAATAGCCACTCTACAGGTATGAGGTGATATTACAGTTTTGATTTGCATTTCCCTGATGATTAGTGATGTTGAGCACCTTTTCATGTACCTGTTGGCCATCTGAATGTCTTCCTTGGAGAAAAGTCTACTGAGATCTTTTGTCCATTTTTTTAAACTGGATTGTTTAGTTTTTTGCTATTGAGTTTTATGAGTTCTTTATATATTTTGGATATTAACCCCTTATCATATATATGACATTTGCAAATATTTTTCCCACTTGGTAGGTTTTTTCATTTTGTTCATGGTTTCCTTTGCTGTGCAGAAGCTTTTTTTTTTTTTTTTTGCGGTATGCGGGCCTCTCACCGTTGTGGCCTCTTCCTTTGCGGAGCACAAGCTCAGCAGCCACAGCTCATGGGCCTAGCCACTCTGCAGCATGTGGGATCTTCCCGGACCAGGGCACGAACCCATGTCCCCTGCATCGGCAGGCAAACTCTCAACCACTGCACCACCAGGGAAGCCCCAGAAGCTTTTTTATTTGATGTAGTCCCACTTGTTTACTTTCGCTTTTGTTGCCTTTGCTTTTGTTGTCAAATACAAAAAGGTCCTCACCAAGACCTATGTCAAGGAGCTTACCACCTGTTCTTCTAGGAGTTTTATGATTTTAAGCCTTAAGTTCAAGACTGTCATCCATTTTGAGTTACTTTTTGTGTATGAGATAAGATAGTGGTCCAGTTTCATTCTCGTGTATGTGGCTGTCTAGTTTTTGCAACACCACTTATTGAAGAGACCGCCCTTTCCCCATTGTATATTCTTGGCTCCTTGTCATAAATTAATTGACCATATATGCATGGGTTTATTTCTGGGCTCTCTATTCTGTTCCATTGATCTATATTTGTGTTTGTTTTGATTACTATAGCTTTGAAATATAGTTTGAAGTCACAGAGTATGAGGACTTAAACTTTGTTCTTCTTTCTCAAGATGGCTTTTGCTATTTGCGTCTTTTGTGTTTCCGTATGAATTTTAGGATTTTTTGCTCTATTTTTGTGAAAAAAATGCCATCTGAATTTTGATAGGGATTGCATTGAATCTGTAGCTTGTTTTGACTAGTATGGACATTTTAGCACTATTCTTCCAATCCATGAACATGGAATATCTTTCCATTTATTTGTGCCTTCTTCAGTTTCTTTCATCAGTGTCTTATAGTTTTCAGTGTACATGTCTTTCATCTCTCTGCTTAAAGTTATTCCTAGGTATTTTATTCTTTCTGATGCAATTGTAAATTGGATTGTTTTCTTAATTTCTCTTTGTGATAGTTATTACTGAATAGAAACACAGATTTTTGTGTATTGTTTCAGAATCCTGAAAGTTTATTTAATTTGTGATTAGTTTTAACAGTTTTGTGTGTGTGTGGAGACTTTGGGGTTTCTATATATCATGTCATCTGCAAATAGTGGCATTTTTACTTCTTCCTTGTGAATTTAGATGCCTTTTATTTATTTTTCTTGCCTAAATGCTCTGGCTAGGCTTTCCAATATTATATTGAATAAAAGTTGTGAGAGTGGGCATCCTTCTCTTGTTCCTGATTTTGGAGGAAGAGCTTTCAGGTTTTCACTGTTGAGTATGATGTTAGCTGTGAGCTTGTCATATATGGCCTTTATTATGTTGAAATATGTTCCTTCAAGGCCACTTTGTTGAGATTTTTTGAATCATAAATGGGAGTTAAATTTTTGTCAAATGTTTTTTCTCTATTGAGATAAGATTTTTAAATTTAATTTTTATTTTATATTATAGTTGATTTGAAATAGTGTGTTAGTTTCAGGTGTATGGCAAAGTAATTCAGTTATATATATCCATTCTTTTTCAGATTCTTTTCCCATATAGATTATTACAGAATATTGAGTAGAGTTCCTTATGCTATACAGGAGGTCCTTATTGATTATCTATTTTATATAGAGTTGTGTGTATATGTTAATCCCAAACTCCTGATTTACCCCTCCCCTTCCTTTCCCCTTTGGTAACCATAAGTTTGTTTTTGAAGTCTGTGAGTCTGTTTCTGTTTTGTAACTAAGTTCGTTTGTATCTTTTTTTAGATTACACATATAAGTGATATCATATGATATTTGTCTTTCTCTGTCTGACTTACTTCACTTAGTATGATAATCTCAAGGTCCATCCACGTTGCTGCAAATGATGTTATTTCATCATTTTTAATGGATGAGTAATATTCCATCCATTAATGCACCACATCTTTCTTATCCATTCTGCTGTCAAAGGACATTTAGGTTGCTTCCACATCTTGGCTATTGTAAATAGTGCTGCAATGAACATTGGGGTGTATGTATCTTTTTGAATTATGGTTTTCTCCAAACATATGCTCAGGAGTGGGATTGCTGGATCCTATGGTAGTTCTGTATTTAGTTTTGTTTGTTTGTTTGTTTGTTTTGTGGTACGTGGGCTTCTCACTGTTGTGGCCTCTCCCGTTGCGGAGCACAGACTCCGGATGCACAGGCTCAGTGGCCATGGCGCACAGGCTCAGCAGCCATGTCTCACGGGCCCAGCTGCTCCACGGCATGTGGGATCTTCCCGGACCGGGACACGAACCCATGTCCCCTGCATCGGCAGGCAGACTCTCAACCACTGCGCCACCAGGGAAGCCCCTGTATTTAGTTTTTAAAGGAACCTCCGAACTGTACTCCGTAATGGTTGTACCAATTTGCATTCCCACCAAAAGTGTAGGAGGATCCCCTTTTCTCCACACCTTCTCCAGCATTTATTGTTTGTAGATTTTTTAACGATGGCCATTCTGACCAGTGTGAGGTGATAACTTCATTGTAGTTTTGATTTGCATTTCTCTAGTAATTAGCGATGTTGAGCATCTTTTCATTTGCTTGTTAGCCATCCATACGTATTCTTTGGAGAAATGTCTATATAGATCTTCTGCCCATTTTTTTTATTGGTTTTTTTTTAAAATTTATTTATTTTTTGGCTGTGTTAGGACTTCATTGTTGCGTGTGGGCTTTGTCTAGTTGCAGCGAGTGGGAGCTACTCTTCGTTGCAGTGTGCGGGCTTCTCATTGTGGTGGCTCCTCTTGTTGCAGAGCACAGGCTGTAGGTGCACGGGCTTCAGTAGTTGTGGCATGGGGGCTCACTAGTTGTGGCTCTCAGGCTCTAGAGTGCAGGCTCAGTAGTTGTGGCACATGTGGTTAGTTGCTGCGTGGCATGTGGGATCTTCCCAGACCAGGGCTTGAACCCGTGTCTCCCTGCATTGGCAGGCAGATTCTTAACCACTGCACCATCAGGGAAGCCCAGGTTGTTTGCTTTCTTGATAGTGAGCTGCATCAACTGTTTATATATTTTGGAGATTAATCCCTTGTCAGTCACTTCATTTGCCAATATTTTCTCCTATTCTGTGGGTTGTCTTTTTGTTTATGGTTTCCTGTGTTGTGCAAAAGCTTTTTTTTTTTTTTTTTTTTTGCGGTACATGGGCCTCTCACTGTTGTGGCCTCACAGGCTCAGGGCCATGGCTCACGGGCCCAGCCGCTCCGCGGCATGTGGGATCCTCCCGGACCGGGGCACGAACCTGTGTCCCCTGCATCGGCAGGCGGACTCTCAACCACTGCGCCACCAGGGAAGCCCTGCAAAAGCTTTTCAGTTTAATTATGTCCCGTTTGTGTGTTTTTGTTTTTATTTTCATTACTCTCGGAGGTGGACCCAAAAAGATATTGCTGCGATTTATGTCAAAGAGTGTTCTGCCTGTGTTTTCCTCTAAGAGTTTTATAGTACCCAGTCTTATATTTAGGTCTTTAATGCATTTTGAGTTTATTTTGGGATATGGTGTTAGAGAATGTTCTAGTTTCATTCTTGTACATGTAGCTGTCCAGTATTCCGAGCATCACTTATTGAAGAGACTATCTTTTCTCCGCTGTATATTCTTGCCTCCTTTGTTGTAGATTAACTGACCATAGGTGTGTGGGTTTATTTCTGGTCTTTCTATCCTGTTCCATTGATCTATATTTCTGTTTTTGTGCCAGTACCATACTGTTTTGACTACTGTAGAGTTGTAGCATAGTCTGAAGTCAGGGAGCCTGATTCCTCCAGCTCTGTTTTTCTTTCTCAAGATTGCTTTGGCTATTTGGGGTCTTTTGTGTTTCCATACAAATTTTAAAATTTGTTGTTCTACTTCTGTGAAAAATGCCATTGGTAGTTTAATAGAGATTGCATTGAATATGCAGATTGCCTTGGGTAATATAGTCATTTTGACAATATTGATTCTTTCAATCTAAGAACATGGTATATCTTTCCATCTGTTTGTGTCATCTTCAAATTCTTTCATCAGCGTCTTATAGTTTTCATAGTACAAGTCTTTTGCCTCCTTAGATAGGTTTATTCCTAGGTATTTTATTCTTTTTGATTCAATGGTAAATGGATTGTTTGCCTAATTTCTCTTTCTGATCTTTCATTGTTAGTGTATAGAAATGCAACCGATTTCGATGTATTAATTTTATATCCTGCAACCTCATCAAATTCATGATGAGCTCTAGTAGTTTTCTGGTAGCATCTTTAGGATTTTCTATATATAGTATCATGTTATCTGCAAACAGTTACAGTTTTACTTCTTTTCCAGTTTGGATTCCTTTTATTTCTTTTTCTTTGACTGCTGTGGCTAGGACTTCCAAGACTATGTTGAATAAAAGTGATGAGAGTGGACATCCTTGTCTTGTTCCTGATCTTGGAGGAAATGCTTTCAGCTTTTCATCATTGAGTGTGATGTTAGCTATGGCTTTGTCATATATGGCCTTTATTATGTTGAGGTAGGTTCTCTCTATTCCCACTTTCTGGAGAGTTTTTATCATAAATTGTGTTAAATCTCGTCAAAAGCTTTTTCTACATCTACTGAGATGATCATATAGTTTTTATTCTTCAATTTGTTTTGTTTTTGTTTTTGGCCATGCCACCACACAGCTTGCAGGATTTTAGTTCCCTATCCAGGGATTGAACCCAGCTCATGGTAGTGAAAGCCCAGAATCCTGACCACTAGGCCACCAGGGAACTCCCCTCTTCAATTTGTTAATGTGGGCTATCACACTGATTGACTTGCAGATATTGAAACATCCTTGCATCCCTGGGATAAACCCCACTTGATCATGGTGTATGATCCTTTTAATGTGCTGTTGGATTCAGTTTGCTAGTATTTTGTTGAGGATTTTTGCGTCTTTGTTCATCAGTGATATTGGTCTGTAATTTTCTTTTTTTGTGATATATTTGCCTGGTTTTGGTATCAGGGTGATGGTGGCCTCGTAGAATGAGTTTGGGAGTGTTCCATCCTCTGCAATTTTTTTTGGAAGAGTTTGAGAAGGATAGGTGTTATTTCTTCTCTAAATGTTTGCTAGAATTCAGCTGTGAAGCTATCTGGTCCTGGACTTTTGTTTGTTGGAAGATTTTTAATCAGTTTCAATGTCATTGCTTGTGATTGGTCTGTTCATATTTTCTGTTTCTTCCTGGTTCAGTCTTGGAAGGTTGTACTTTTCTAAGAATTTGTCCATTTCTTCCAGGTTGTCCATTTTAGTGGCATAGAGTTGCTTGTAGTAGTCACTCATGATCCTCTGTATTTCTGTGATGTCAGTTGTTACTTCTCCTTTTTCATTTCTAATTTTATTGATTTGAGTCCTCTTCCTCTTTTTCTTGATGAGTCTGGCTAAAGGTTTATCAATTTTGTTTATCTTCTCAAAGAACCAGCTTTTAGTTTTATTGATCTTTGCTACTGTTTTCTTTGTTTCTATTTCATTTATTTCTGCTCTGATCTTTATGATTTCTTTCCTTCTACTAACTTGGGGGTTCTTTTTTTGTTCTTTCTCTAGTAAGGTTAGATTGTTTATTTGAGATTTTTCTTATTTCTTGAGGTAGGATTGTATTGCTATAAACTTCCCTTTTAGAGTTGCTTTTGCTGCATCCTATAGGTTTTGGGTCATCTTGTTTTCATTGTATTTGTTTCTAGGTATTTTTTGATTTCCTCTTTGATTTCTTCAGTGATCTCTTGGTTATTTAGTAGCCTATTGTTTAGCTTCCATGTGTTTGTATTTTTTACAGTTTTTTTTTCTGTAATTGATTTCTAATCTCATAGCATTGTGGTCGGAAAAGATGCTTGATATGATTTTAATTTTCTTAAATTTACCAAGGCTTTATTTGTGACCCAAGATGTGATCTATCCTGGAGAATGTTTTGTGAGCATTTGAGAAGAAACCGTATTCTGCCGCTTTCATGAGGAGTGTCCTATAAATATTAATTAAATCTATTTGGTCTGTTGTGCCATTTAAAGCTTGTGTTTCCTTATTTATTTTTTGTCTGGATAATCTGTCCATTGGTGTAAGTGGGGTGTTAAAGTCCCCCACTATTTTTTTTTTTAATATTAAGACATAGCTTCATCTCTCCATTTCATTATTCATTTATTTTTGGCTGCGTTGGGTCTTCATTGCTGCACGTGGGCTTTCTCTGGTTGCGGCTAGCGGGAGCCACTCCTTATTGCAGTGTGTGGGCTTCTCACTGTGGTGGCTTCTCGTGTAGTGGAACACAGGCTCTAGGCACACGGGCTTCAGCAGTTGTGGCACGTGGGCTCAGTAGTTGTGGTTTGTGGGCTCTAGAGTGCAGGCTCAGCAGCTGTAGTGCATGGGCTTAGTTGCTCCGTGGCATGTAGGATCCTCCCAGACCAGGGTTTGAACCTGTGTCCCCTGCATTGGCAGGCGGACCCCCAACCACTGTGCCACCAGGGAATTTCCCCCACTATTATTGTGCTACTGTCTGTTTCCCCTTTTATGTTAGCATTTGCCTTATGTATTAAGGTTCTCCTGTGTTGGATTCATAAGTATTTACGATTGTTATATCTTCTTCTTGGATTGAACCCTTGATCACTATGTAATGTCCTTGCTTGTCTCTTATAATAGTCTTTATTTTAAAGTCTATCTTGTCTGATATGACTGTTGCTACTCCAGCTTTCTTCTGATTTCCATTTGCACGGAATATCTTTTTCCATCCCCTCACTTTCAGTCTGTATATGTCCCTAGATCTGAAGTGGGTCTCTTGTAGACAATATATATATGGGTCTTGTTTTTCTATCCATTCAGCCAGTCTGTCTTTTGGTTGAAGCATTTAATCCATTTACATTTAAGGTAATTATATATATTCTTATTGCCTTCTTGTTAATTGTTTTGGATTTGTTTTTGTAGGTCTTTTTTCTTCCCTTCCTCTTTTGTTCTCTTGTGATTTGATGACTACATTTAGTGTTGTGTTTGGATTGCTTTTTCTTTTTTGCATGTCTATCTATTGTAGGTTTTTGGTTTGTGGTTACTATGAGGTTTTGATACAGCAGTCTGTATATATACAAGTTTGTTTTAAGTTGCTGGTCTCTTAATTTCAAATGCATTTCCAGTATCCTGCATTTGTACTCTCCTCACGATTGCTGGTTTTAATATCATATTTGTTTGTGGAAGAGTCCTACCTTTACTGTATGTTTGCCTTTACTGGTGAGCTTTCCCATTCATAATTTTCTTGTTTCTAGTTGTGTCTGTTTCTTTTCCATCTAGAGATGTTCCTGTAGCATTTGTTGTGAAATTGGTTTGGTGGTGCTGAATTCTTTTAGCTTTTGCTTGTCTGTAAAGCTTTTTATTTCTCCATTGAATCTGAATGAGAGCCTTGGTGGTAGAGTGTTCTTGGTTGTAGGTTTTTGCCTTTTATCACTTTACATATATCATGCCACTCCCTTCTAGCCTGCAGTGTTTCTGCTGAAAAATCAGCAGATAACCTTATGCCCTTGTATGTTATTTGTTGCTTTTCCCTTGTTGCTTTTAATATTTTCTCTTTGTCTTTAATTTTTGTCAGCTTGATTATTATGTGTCTCAGTGTGTTCCTCCTTGGGTTTATCCTGCATGGGACTTTCTGCACTTCCTGGACTCAAGTGAATGTTTCCTTTCTCATGTTAGGGATGTTTTGGGCTATTATCTCTTCAAATAATTTCTCAGGCCTTTTCTCTTCTCCTTCTGGGACTCCTATAATATGAATGTTGGTGCATTTAATGTTGTCCCAGCGGTGTCTTAGACTGTCCTCATTTCTTTTCATCCTTTTTTCTTTATTCTGTTCCCCGGCAGTGATTTCCACCAGTCTTTCTTCCAGCTTACTTATTCGTTCTGTCCCGTTTATTCTGCTATTGATTCATTCTAGTGTATTTTTCATTTCAGTTATTGTATTGTTTATTTCTGTTCGTTCCTTAAAACTTCTAGCTCTTTATTAAACATTTCTTGGATTCTCTAGGTCTGTGCCTCCATTCTTTTTTGACGATCTTGGATCATCTTTACTGTCCTTACTCTGAATTCTTTTTCAGGTACATTGCCTGTCTCCACTTCACTTAGTTGTTCTTCTGGGGTTTTATCTTGTTCCTTCATCTGGAACATATATCATTCTGTTTAACTTTCTGTGTTTGTGGCCTCCATTCCTCAGCCTGCAGGATTGTAATTCTTCTTGGTTCTGGTGTCTGCCCCCAGGTGTGTGAGGTTGGTCTAGGGGCTTGTGTAGGCCTCCTCGTGGAAGGGACTGGTGCCTGCCCACTGGTGGCTAAAGCTGGGTCTTATCCCTCTGGTGGGCAGGGCCATGTCAAGGAGTGTGTTTATAGGTGGATTTTGGCTCAGGGTGACTTTAGGCAGCCTGTCTGCTGATGGGCATTGGCTGTGTTCCCACCCTGGGATGCTGAGGCATCCCAGCACTGGAGCCTGCAGGCTGTTGGGTAGGGTCGGGTGTTGGTGCCAAAATGGCAACCTCCGGGAGAGCTTATGCTGATGGGTATTCCCTGGGGTGTCTGCTAGTGTCCTTGTCCCTACAGTGAGCCACAGCCAGCCCCTGCCTCCCAGGGAGACCCTCCACACCTCTCAGGGAGGTGTGGCCCCAGCGCCTATGGAGTGACTGCTTTGCCCTGGGTCCCAGTGCACATAAAGACTTGTGTGCACTCTCCAGGAGTGGAGTATCTGTTTCTCCCAGTCTTGTGGAGCTCTGGCACTCAAGCCCCACTGGCCTTCAAAACCAGCTCTGGGGGCTCCTCCTCCCAATGCCAGACCCGCCAGCCTGGGGAGCCTGATATGGGGCTTAGAACTCTCATTCCTATGGGAGATCCTCTGCAATATAATTACTTTCCAGTTTGTGGGTTGCCCACCTGGCAGGTGTGGAATTGGATTAGATCATGACAGCACCCCTCCTATCACCTTGTTGCGGCTTCTTCTTTGTCTTTGGGTGTAGAATGTCTTTTTTTTTTTTTTTTTTGGTAGATTCAAGTCTTTTTTTGTTGATGGTTCTTTAGCAGTTAGTTGTGATTCTGGTGTTTTTGTGAGAGGAGGTGAGCTCAAGTACTTCTACTCTGCCATCTTGTCTCCAGCTCCTGAATTACTGCAGAAATATTCTGGAAATGAAGCATGCTAATCTCCTAAACCCATTTAGAAATACCTTTGATCATAAGATTTTTATTCATTTTGTTAATGCAGCGTATGATATTGAATTGCAGATGATTTACTCCTTCCATTCCTGGAGTAAATCCCACTTATTCAGTCATGGTGCATGATTTTTTTTTAATGCATTGTTGAATTAGGTTGGCTAATATTTTGTTGAGGATTTTCACATTTATGTACATTAGGGATATTTCCTTGTAATTATCTTTTCTGGTGTCATCGTTGTCTGGTTTTGGTGTCAGGGTAATGTTAGCCTTGTAAAATGAGTTTGGAAGTGTTCTCTCCTTTTCTGTCTTTTTTTGTGGATGAGTTTAAGAAGAATTGGTGTGTATTGTTTAATGTTTGGTAGAATTCAGCAGTAAAGCCATCTGTTCCTGGACTTTTGTTTGTTGGGAGGTTTTTTGTTTGTTTGTTTGTTTTGTTTTTTTGGCGGTATGCGGGCCTCTCACTGCTGTGGCCTCTCCCACTGCAGAGCACAGGCTCCAGATGCGCAGGCTCAGCGGCCATGGCTCACAGGCCCAGCCGCTCTGCGGAATGTGGGATCCTCCCGGACCGGGGCACGAACACGTGTCCCCTGCATCGGCAGGCAGACTCTCAACCACTGCGCCACCAGGGAAGCCCATGTTGGGAGGTTTTTGATTACCGATTCAATCTCCTTATTAGTAATTGGTGTGTTCAGATTTTCTGTTTCTTCATAATTCAGTCTTGGTAGGTTGTATGTTACTAGGAATTTATCCTTTTCTCTAGGTTGTCAAATTTGTTGATGTATAATTATTCATAGCAGTCTCTATGATCCTTTGTATTTCTTTGGTATCAGTTGTAACATCTTTTTCATTTCTGATTGAGTCCTCTTTTTTGTTGGTTAGTCTAGCTAAAGTTTTGTCAATTTTTGTTTATCTTTTCAAAGAACCAGCTTAGTTTCATGTTTTCTATTGTTTTTTTAAGCCCCTGTTTTATTTCTGCTGATTTCATAATTTCCCTTCTTTTAACTTTGGGTTTTGTTTGTTCTTCTTTTGCTTGAAGTGTAAAGTAAGATTGTGATTTGAAATTTTTCTTGTTTCTTAAGATAGGCATTTATCACTATGAACCTCTCTTAGAACAGCTTTTGATGCATCTCTTAAGTTTTGCTATGTTGCATTTCCATTTTCGTTTGTCTCAAGATATTTTAAAATTTATTTTGAGTTATTCTTTGACTCGTTTGGTTGTTCAGTAGTATGTTGTTTAATCTCCACATACTTGTGAATTTTCCAGTTTTCTTCTTGTAATTGATTTCTAGTTTCAAGCCATTGTGGATGGAAAAGATTCTTGATATGATTTCAATCTTACATTTATTAAGACTTGTTTTGTGGCCTAACATATGATCTATCCTGGAGAATGTTGCATGTGCAACTTGAGAAGAATGTGTATTTAGCTGCTTTTGGATAGAACGTTCTATATACAGTTGACTCTTGAACAACATGGGTTTGAGTTGTGTGGGGGCACTTATACATAGATTTTTTTTCCAATAAATATACGAAAATATATGTGTAGAACATTGTGCACAAGACTTGTATTTAAGTGGATAGTCTATCCTTACATAGACATAAGGTGAGTGATATTTAATATGAAACTAATAATGTGTTAGTTTTCTTACTGTTTTATAACTTTGCTTTCAAAGAATTATATTACCATACAGTATGCCTCTCTCTTGTAATTAGAGAAAACTGAGTATCAACCTATCTTCACAGATAAATATTTTTTTAAATGTGTAACAGTGTTTCCAATACTATATTATGAGTAAGACTGATACTTTGTGCCATAAAATTTTCAGTGATTCATTCGTGTGTAGGCTAGGATACTGTGATGTATTCCTATGGATTACACAAGACTACCATAAAACAATCATATTACTGCTTCTTCATTATCAATGCATGAATTGTTATACCTGTAAATAAATATGAATTTTTTCATTTTTGATGTCTAGTGTTAATAATACATATATCTGCAGTGTTTTGTATAAGACAATATTTTACTGAGAGATGATTCATCTTGTAAACAATGTAAACTTACGGTATCAACAAGTACAGTACTGTAAATGTATTTTCTCTTCCTTATCATTTTCTTTTCTTTTCTCTAGCTTTATTTTAGGAATACAGTATATAATACATATAACATACAAAATGTGTTGATCGATTGTGTTATCAGCAAGGTTTCTGGCCAATACTAGGCTATTAGTTTTAGAGGAGTCAA